>NW_027361699.1:7882500-8482500 GCF_039654945.1 Dendrobates tinctorius | reverse complement strand
CATCATGAATATGCAAAAGAACATCTAAACAAGCCTGGTGCATGTTGGAATCAAGTACTGTTGACCGATGAGGTTAAAATAGCACTCTTTGGCCACAATGATCACTGGTATGTGTGGAGAAGAAAGGGCACAGAACTTCAGAAAAAGAAAATCTTGTTAACCATTAAGTGTAGTTGAACCTTGCCCAACTTAAGATTTACTTTATTATTAATTAATCCCAACATAGAAAGCATCAGTACATTATATGCCGAATCCCACGGAACTAAGTCAACACCATAATCTGCAGTTGATTGCTGTGCTATAACTTGTTCCAATTGCTCATGTTTAAATTTTGCTGCTAATAACCCTCTTGTGAAGCCCACGTACTGTCCACGATTTTCACAGATACATAAATTTGCATGGGTTATTTTGATCCATGACTTAAATCAAAACAGACACACTTCTGTTTTAATTTTTTTGCAGACCTCTTGGATTACTATACTCACATATATAAAGCCATTAATTGTACAGTATCTAGATTCCCTATTGGTATGTTTTTGGAGTGTGGGAAGAAATCCACACAAACATGGGGAGAATATACAGACTCTTGGAATTTCTGCTCAGGACCCCAGCGCTGCAATGCTAACCATTGAGCCACCGTTCAGCAGACATGTGATTGGAAACGTAGATGATAATGAGTTTCCTGGACTTCATATAGTTAACTATTTAATCTATCTGACATATGTTGGATTTTTAACTCTTTTACATTATGCCAGAATCATTTTTATGAGTTATTAACTGCTTCCCGACCGCCAACTGTAGAAAAACGTCAGCGCTTGCTGGGCTTTGTGCAGCGCCGATGTTTATCAGCGGTTTTGTGCCCCCCGGGACCCCCACATACCTTATAACGCGGGGATCCCGGTGCACAATGCATGCTGTGACCCCCAACGTTATTGAGACCTGATTGGTTCAGGTCCTGATGACGTCAGCGTCACAGCAGCCAATGAGAGAGCTCACTGGGAAAGAAAGCTGCTTGTTTCCCGGCGATCTCACTCACTGTCACGCCACTTCTCCTCTGATCTCACACTGACAGATGATCAGAGGAGAAGCAGCATTACTGTGTGACAAGATCGCTGCCTGGCACAGCTGATTGCTGCCTGGCACAGCTGTGCCAGGCAGCGATCTTGTCACACAGTAACGCTGCTTCTCTTCTGATCATCTGTCAGTGTGAGATCAGAGGAGAAGTGGCGTTACTATGTGCCAGGCAGCGATCTTGTCACATAGTAACGCTGCTTCTCCTTTGATCATCTGTCAGTGTGTGATCAGAGGAGAAGTGGCTTTACTATGAGTCAGATCGCAGGGCAGCGATCTTGTCACAAAAAAAAATAAAGCAAAGAAAAATCAGGTACGCAGGTTAGGGTTAGGGCTAGGGCTAGGGTTAGGGTTAGGGCTAGGGTTAGGGCTAGAGTTAGGGTTAGGGCTAGGGTTAGGGCTAGGGTCAGGGTTAGGGCTAGGGCTGGGATTAGGGTTATGGGTCTGTTGGTGTTAGGTTTGTGGTTAGGGTTATGGCTAGGGTTGGGATTAGGGTTAGGGGTGTGTTGGGGCTAGGGTTGGAATTAGAATTGGGGGTTTCCACTGTTCAGGAACATCAGAGGCTCTGCAAATGCAACATGACGCCCGCAGACCATTCCATCAAAGTCTGCATTCCAGAACGTCACTACTTCCCTTCTAAGCCCCACCGTGTGCCCAAACAGTAGTTTTCTCCTACATATGAGGTACCAGCGTACTCAGGACAAATTGGACAGCAAGTCTTAGGGTCCAATATCTCCTGATACCCTTGTGAAAATAAAAAATTGGGGGCTGAAAGATCATTTTTGTGGGTAAAAATTATTTTTTTATTTTCACGGCTCTACATTATAAACTTTAGTGAAACACTTGGGGGTTCAAAATGCTCACCACACATCTAGATAAGTACCTTGGGGGATCTAGTTTCCAACATGGGGTCACTTGTGGGGGGTTTCTACTGTTTAGGCACATCAAGGGCTCTGCAAACGCAACATGACGCTCGCAGACCATTCCATCAAAGTCTGCATTCCAGAACGTCACTACTTCCCTTCCGAGCCCCACCGTGTGCCCAAACAGTAGTTTTCTCCCACATATGGGATGCCAGTGTACTCAGGACAAATTGGACAACAACTCCTAGGGTCCAATATCTCCAGATACCCTTGTGAAAATGAAAAATTGGGGGCTAAAAGATCATTTTTGTGGTTAAAAATGATTTTTTTATTTTCACGGCTCTACATTATAAATGTTAGTGAAACACTTGGGGATTCAAAGTGCTCACCACACATCTAGATAAGTTCATTTGGGGGTTTAGTTTCCAACATGGGGTCACTTGTGGGGGGTTTCTACTGTTTAGGCACATCAAGGGCTCTGCAAACACAACATGACGCTCGCAGACCATTCCATCAAAGTCTGCATTCCAGAGCGTCACTACTCCCTTCCGAGCCCCACCATGTGCCCAAACAGTAGTTTTCTCCCACATAGGGGTATCAACATACTCAGGACAAATTGGACAACAACTTTTGGGGTCCAATTTCTCCTGTTACTGTTGTGAAAATAAAAAATTGGGGGCTAAAAGATCATTTTTGTGGAAAAAAAATGATTTTTTATGTTCATGGCTCTAGGTTATAAACTTCTGTGAAGCACTTGAGGGTTCAAAGAGCTCACGACACATCTAGATAAGTTCCTTAAGGGGTCTAGTTTCCAAAATGGTCACTTGTGGGGGGTTTCCACTGTTTAGGTACATCAGAGGTTCTCCAAATGTGACATAGCGTCCGATCTCAATTCCAGCCAATTCTGCATTGAAAAAGTCAAACGGCACTCCTTCCTTTCTGAGCTCTGCTGTGCGCTCAAACAGTGGTTTAGCCCCACATACGGGGTATCGGCGTATTCGGGAGAAATTGCACAAATAATTTATTGTTTCATTTTCTCTTTTTACACTTGTGTAAGTAAAAAAAAATGGTTCTGAAGTAAAATGTTTGTGAAAAAAAGTTAAATGTTTATTTTTTCCTTCCACATTCCATTCATTCCTGTGAAGCACCTGAAGGGTTAATAAACTTCTTGAATGTTGTTTTGAGTACATTGAGAGGTGAAGTTTTTAGAATGGTGTCACTTTTGGGTATTTTCTGTCATATTAACCCCCCAAACTCACTTCAAATGTGAGGTGGTCCCTAAAAAAAATGGTGTTGTAAATTTTGTTGTAAAAATGAGAAATCGCTGGTCAACTTTTAACCCTTATAACTTCCTAACAAAAAAAAATTATGTTTCCAAAATTGTGCAGATGTAAAGTAGACATGTGGGAAATGTTATTTGTTAACTATTTTGTGCGATATCACTCTCTGATTTAAGGGCATAAAAATTAAAAGTTTGAAAATTGCAAAATTTTCTAAATTTTCGCCAAATTTCGATTTTTTTATAACAAATAAGCACAAGTCATATCTAAGAAATTTTACCACTATCACGAAGTACAATATGTCATGAGAAAACAATGTCAGAATCAGCAGGATCCGTTGAAGCATTCTAGAGTTATGACCTCAAAAAGTGACATAAAGTGACACTGGTCAGAATTGAAAAAATTGGCCTGGTCACGAAGGCAAAAACAGGCTCTGGTGCAAAGGGGTTAAGGAAAAGGCTCAAAGATAACACAGCATTGCCCACCAGCATCAATAAAAACCACAGAATTACTGCAAGCACATTGCAACCTTAATGTTTCCCCATTGGAAATCAGTTGCAAGAGGCCAAACTGTCTGAAAACATCCAGAGTTCAAATACACGATTTATTGATTGACCCTTTAGGCTTTTCTTCCCATAGGAAATGATGTACCAATGAAGTACCAAACCATTACCTGTAGTCAATTAGTTTTACGCTTGTGACTTTCTAGCTATGATGTGTAGGTTTCTACTTGACAATATATTTTAATAAAAGTTAATAAGAATTTAATAATAAAAACTGATATGTATCAAATAGTAATGGCAGCATTATTTGCTAGCAGCAACAAGGTGACAAATCAATGGCACTAGGGTAAAGGCCATATTAATTAGTTTAATATATAATTAGATTTTTACCAGATTAACAGTTGTGCATAGATTACAAATGGACCAATGTGATTCTTATTTTGTTGGTAATTTTAGTGGTTTTAAAAATTGACCAAAATCATCAGAAACTCAAGTTCTACACATGCGTTAGTTTGGAACTTGATAATATTAAGCTTTCTCGATGTCAGAGCTATTGGCTATACAAATACATGGATGGCTTTTAAAGTCTGCTTGGGATTTCAAAGTATTCTCTATAGCTGAAATTAACTATTTATCTTTCTCAAACTGCTACAACTATTTAACTTTTCCCTACAGAGGCCACCCACATAAAGAAAATTCACATTTGGGCAGGTTTGGGATTCGATGACTTCATTATAAATGTTTCAAGATTTTCAAATTGGCAGAAAATCAAAGCAAGGCTCGATCTTCATTTCCTTAGCAATTCCATCCAACTGTAAAATATATTATATTTTTCATTTTCCAAACGTTGCTGGTGTCCTGAAGATAACAAGCAGGTGCTAACCTAAACCATACAGATTTTAAATGAGTAATCAGCTGAAGATCCTGATGTTTACCATAAATGACGAGAGAGGTTTTCAATCTTTTATTTGTTTAGATCGGACTACGGTATTAGCATACGCTATCTATTCTCTGCGGGGGTTATGTAAAATAATTTTTATATGCTTCTTGTCTTTGGCTGAAAATTAAAAATAATCAACAGCTCTGCCATAATGCTCAACCAAGACATGAAGTCAACCTCTTCCCTTGTATCCAATTACGGTGAGGATGTAAACTCTGATAAATTTATATCACTGGGGAAAAAAATGTTCTTTGTATGTCCTGATAAAGATTTAGCGTGGTGAAGTTGCTAAAAGAGAGACTGGCTGATGTCGTTGAACCTAGTGTTCTTAATACATCACCTAAAATGCTCAGTTGTAGATATGGTCCAAGCTACGTTTAATAAAATGAGTTTGAGGCCTCGGGAACAGATGGGCTGCATCCAACATGTGCACAGCGTTTTTTGTTTTACATAGCCTTAAATGGTACTGTACATCACTTGCAATTCTGCTGCAGTTCCGCAGGGCCAAATCTGCTGCAGAACTGCAGCAGAATCCGCACCGTGTGCACATACCCTTACAAGAATTACATTTGTTTAGTGTGGAGAAGAGATGTCTAAGGGGGAACATGATTAACTTTTACAAGTATTTAAATGACCCATTCAAACAATATGGTCAAAATCTAATTTTTGGAAAAAACCCTCAAAGCAAAGGGGCATTCCCTCTGACTGAGGAAAAAAAGATTCAATCTCAAAAAGAGTAAAAGCTTCATCACCATGAGCCTTATTATTCTGTGGAATATTTGTTCACCTCCTTTGTGCCTTCCTCCTTCTAAGCTAGTTATCGCCAAAACAGCTCTATTATTACCTTCATATTTACAGGTGTACATGGAGACTTGTGATTGCTTTCAATTTATCAATAATGATATATCATCACCGGAAGGAACTCTGTGTATTAAGTGTGTGGTCTAATGGTCAGCCAAAAGATCTTTCTTTGTAATGAAATACATTTCCCAGAAAGATAGCTCTTCCTTCAAACTATTAAACATATATGGTCAGTATAAACAATTGCATAGGCCAGTATTGACTAAAATGTACCATATTTTTCGGATTATAAGAAGCACTTTATTTCACAAAAAAGTTTGAGGGAAAATGGGAGTGCGTCTTATAGTCGGAATTTATTTAGAAATACTGTGGCGGCAGCAGGAGTCGGGCGATTCTGCAGCGGTCCTAGTCTGACGCTGCCAGGCGATGATCACTCTCCCTTCCCAGGCTGGTGCGGCTGGTGCAGCAGATGTGGCAGGTGCGGCGGTGGTGCTCTGCGGTGCAGAGGGGGCTCCACCCGCATTTTGTGAAAGCCTGGAGGCCCCGCACATCCATTGCTGCGATGCGGTGACCTCCTGGAAAATGGCCACCGGGACGGCGCATGCTCAGATTGAGATCTCGGCGATGGGATCTCGTCCCAAGATCTCGTCTCCCGATATCTCAGGACGAGATCTCATTACCGAGATTTCAATCTGCTGCGATGCGGTGGCCTCTGGGAAAATGGCCGCCGGGTGCAGCGCATGCTCAAATTTGATCTCAGCAACGAGATCTCAGGACAAGATCTCATTGCCGAGATCTCAATCTGAGCTTGCTGAGATCTCATTGCCAAAATGTCAATCTGAGCATGCGCCGCCCCCAGTGGCCATTTTCCAGGAGGCCACTGCATCGCAGCAATGGATATGCGGGGCCTTTGTGCTTTTACAAGATGCCGGCGTAGCCCCCTGGACCACAGAGCACCACCGCCAAACCTGCCGCACCAGCCTGGGATGGGATTTTCCAGAGGCCACCACACCTGCAGCACCAGCCTGGGATGGGAGTCATATCGCTGGACCACCGAACATCTCCTCTGACCCTACTCCACCAGCGCTGCTGATCTCCTCGGGTAAGCTGAATTCGGACTGTAAGACGGACCCCCATTTGACACATTAATTTTTTTCCCTATTTTCCTTCTGAAAATTTGGGATGCCTCTTATGGTCCAGTGCGTCTTATAGTCTAAAAAATACGGTATATGGTTGCATTAGTAAAACATTCATTTGTAGTGACCAGAAAAACCATTACTAATGTATGTTATATGTCATATGGTAAGTGTGTTCTCTATTCCTTATATGATTACACTTGTGACACCGGTTCCCCGTCTTGCCTTGGGAGGAGGTGAATTATTTAATACTATGCTGGCCTCTCCTGCCTTGTTTTGGTATTACTACTTGTAATACTATACTGCTCTCTTCTGCCGTAGTTTGGCATTGTAACTTGTTTTTCTGATTTGAAGATAAGTGGCAGTTGGAGGTGGTGCGTGTGGGACTGACAAGGTCCAGTTATGGGTGGTTTTGGTGGTGAGAGGAGGTAGAAAATTGGGGCTCCTCGATTGGGACAAGTGGGGAGTTCAAATAGCCCCTTTTTGGAGTGTCCCGCTTTTACAGCAACAGAGTGCTGGGACAACAGAAGATACTGCAAAACTGCACAGCAGATTTCCCTGACACTCTTAAGGTCGGCTGATCATCCCCCTTCACACAGCACAGTTAGTCAAAGGGAAAGTTATTGCCATCCTCCCAAGGCCGGGACCAAGGAAAAGGCTTTGACTGACACAATGTGTAAGGAAAATTTTATCTGCTACCCATGACTGTTAATTGAAAAAATATAAGAATTGTTACAAGCCTTCAGTAAAATTCATCTTTCAAGTTTGCACGAGACCCTTGGTGTATGCTTCTTTTCGTCCGCGGCCTCATATCTTGCAGACATCAACATAACTCTCAGTATCATATACCGGTCATCTCCCCCTTTATAATTGCCACCTAACCTAGGGATTGTTAGAGCCATCGGAGTCACTGTGACTGAACCACCCTCCGAGGTACTAGGCCCTGCATCTCACAAGGTGGTGCAGCACATTCAACTGATGATAGTTTCAAAAACAACCAATGTTTGTGTAATTTTTATAACCTCTGTTAGTGTCAATTTGGAGGAAATGTGTTGAACATTCAATCTTTCAAATGTCAAAAAAATGATAATGAACAATTATAACAAATTTCAACAATTACTTTTTAAAATATTGTACAGATTAACTACAGTATATAACATTTCTGTAGTGCATTTTAAATCATTTTTATACTTGCCTCTGTTGTAAAACTAGCTGCGCTTCAAGCATTCTTTATGTCTATGGTCAAGATGATATAGCGAAGGGATTATCTGTGAAAGGTAATTATGTGAGGTTTAGCAGGCTAAAAGTTTTTTTGTTGAGTGAAAGTGAATACTCTTTTCCTGAGATGACAGATCAGAGGATGTGTCTCTCAGTGTATTTGTTGAGAGATACTAGAGCTTTCGCTAAGACAATAGTCATTTATATTTGTAAGACTGATTTGGTATTTGGAAGAAAATCCTCTCATATCAACGCCATTTAAAAATGCATTACTCACAGGAAGGATCATAGTTTGATCCTCAAAATGCATAGCTGTGGAAAACCTATTCACATTTTTAAACTCAAAATGTGAAGAATAACAGAATAACACATGGTGATTAGAGCGACTTTGGTCGGATCGGGTTTCATGAAGCAAAATTTGTTTCAGATGAAACTGGTCCGACTAGGGCAAAAAAAGTCGGAGTTTCGTCCGAAACCCAACCCCAATGCAAGTCAATGGGGAATAAAAGTCGGCATTGAGTGGATGAATGTCATCTGCTCAATGCCGACTTTTATTTCCCATTGACTTGCATTGGAGTCGGGTTTCGGACGAAACTCCGACTTTTTTTGCCCTAGTCGGACCAGTTTCATCTGAAACAAATTTTGTTTCATGAAACCCGATCCGACCAAAGTCGCTCAACTCTAATGGTGATATTATACCTAAGAGTAGTGTGGTAAATACAGGGTGGGCCACGTATCTGGATACACCTAAATAAAATGGGAATGGTTGGTGATATCAGCTTCCTGTTTGTGGCACATTAGTATATGGGATGGGGGAAACTTTTCAAGATGGGTGGTGACCATGGCAGCCATTTTAAAGTTAGTCATTTTGGCTCCAACTTTATTTCTTCCAATGAGAAGAGGGTCATGTGACACATCAAACTTATTAAAAAAATGGGAGAAAAAGGTGGATTAACTCCGTGCTGCTTGAAAGGTAGAAGTCCAAATGGATATTCAGATGAAAAAGTGGCTTTATTCAACGCGTTTCGAAGTACTATGACTCCTTCATCAGGAAACCGCAAAAGTATATAAAAGTTATATATAAATATATAGAAATAGATTAGAGCCTCACAACATACCCATCATTGTGTGGCTCTAATCTATTGTTCCTACATTATTTTTCTATTGTATTATTTTGGCAAATGTGCAATACTTTGTCGGACCTCATGGTTGTTGCCTGCTGTGACTCCTCGGCTATGATTGCCTTACTTAGTGAGTCTTGAGGTAATTTGTCTCTGCGCTGATATTATAATTGACTCACACCTTTTGGACTACAGCGGTCTGCATCACACGTGGTCTGTCTAAGCACTTTGTAATATTACCTTTGGTACATGTTATTATTTATCTGAGCCTCAATCTACATACATGCATTAACCTGGTTTGCTGTCGGTCAGTTTTCTATTGTTCTTGGTATTTTGGATACCATCTATTGTCCTCATTTGACTTTATCTGTGGCTTACTATGTCCTGTTCTCTTTTGATGTCTTTTTGTACCAAATAAGATTGTTAGTTTCTTCATATGGCTTTGGACTCTTTTCCTCCTTTTTTTCATATAAGAAAATTCAGCAGCCGTGTAGTGTAAAATCACAACAGGAGCCGACAGCATAGAATAGATGGATTACATAGAGTAAATGCAAATAGAATAGGTAGAAATACAGATGTCAGTGACAAATACAATTAGAACAGTGTGCGTGCAGCTTACTGTACATGTATTTAATTATAAAAAGATTATTTTTCTGAAAAAAAATATTGTGAGCTCCCACATAATTTTCTTAACCAGCAGAGGGAAAGCTGATGGCTGGGGGTCGATGTTTATAGCCTGGGAAGGGGGTAATACCCATGGAGCACCCCAGGCTATTAAT
The DNA here is from genome assembly GCF_039654945.1 of Dendrobates tinctorius. Taxonomy (NCBI): domain Eukaryota; kingdom Metazoa; phylum Chordata; class Amphibia; order Anura; family Dendrobatidae; genus Dendrobates; species Dendrobates tinctorius. Next base: position 8,472,788 of record NW_027361699.1, on the reverse strand, counting down.
TTTAGCTCGCAACTGTATACTTAGCCTTTACTGGCTATTAAAATGGGGACCCTAAAAAACGTCCCCTTACAATTAATAGTCAGCAAAGACTATGCAGGCAGCTGCGGGCTGATATTAATAGTCTTGAAAGGGGCCATGGATACTGCCCCCAGGCTAAAAAAGATCAGCTCTCAGCCACCCTAGAAAAGGCACATCTCTAAGATCACATTGAGCGTGAGAAACTTCTGCTCGCTGTGCCATCAGACAGGTCCTAGGAGTTCACAGCTGTGATTTTACACTATGAGGCTGCTGAATTGCCAGCTTTTTATCTACAGTATCTATCTATCTATCTATCTATCTATTTATCTAATATATATATATGTGTGTGTGTGTGTTTTTTGCAGAATATATCCTTTGAAAACGATGTGTAAATGACAGAGAATTGCTGTATATAAAAGTTCATGTTAAAATCGTATTGCAATCAGATAGCAATCACACTGCATTCGGATATAAATTGGATGCTAGGGGTGAAAAATCAGATATTACTCGCATGACACTTGCATTACACTTGTGCAACTCTTGGCAAGGAGACTCGGACTAATTTTTCATACGTTTACTGTGACTCCAGCCTTAGTCTTGCCCACAAGTTCTTATGGTCAGAAAGGTCCTCTTCTCCTCTCTTCTGCAGAATATAGTATAAGCTCTTATGGTCAGCATGGTCCTCTCTTACTTCTGTAAAGTGTAAGCTCTTATGGTCAGCATGGTCCTCTCTTACTTCTGTAAAGTGTAAGCTCTTATGGTCAGCATGGTCCTCTCTCACGTCTGTAAAGTGTAAGCTCTTATGGTCTGCAGGGTCCTCTCTCTTGCTTCTCCTCAACATGCATTTTCAGAGTAATTAAAAGCTTATCAGATTCAAGCAAATTTATTCTTTGCAAAACAAATTTTTGGGGAAAATTAAATAAAGTCAGCAAAATTAAATTTTAAAAAATGTGCTCATCTCTAGACTTGACATTCACAATTAATAACAGCTAAAATTGTGTTCCTAAAGTGAAACAGCCCACTTTCCTCGCTGTACCCTGCCGTGTGCCCAAACAGTAGACTCGGATGACATATCGGGTACTGTACAACTCATTTTTTCAGGACCTATTCTGCCATTACAGTTTCTGAAAATGAAAATTTGAGGCTAAAGCAATATTTTTGTTGAAAGAATAAATTTTTCAAGTTTTCAATATTTCCTGTGACGCACCTAAAATGTTAATAAACCTCCTGAATGCAGTTTTGAATTTTTTGAGGGTTGCAATTTTTAAAATGGTATCATTTTGGGGGCCTTCTTATAGGACTCTCAAAGTCATTTCAAATCTTAATAGATTAGTAAAAAAATAAATGTTGTAAATTTTGTTGAGCAAATGAAAATTGATGGTAAACTGTTAAACCTTCAAACATCCTAAACAAAATTAAAGGGTATTTCAATCATCCTCATGTATATTAGACATGTGGGAAATTTTATTTATTAACTACTTTGTGTTGTATGACTATCTGTTATAGGGGCATAAAAAAGGAACGGTTTTCCAAATTTTCTACCTAAATTTACCACTTTTAAGAAGTGCAATTTGGTACAAAACACTCTCAGAATCACTGGGATTGGAAGATGCATTCCAAAGTTATTATTATTTACTGTGCATTTCAGATTTGGACAATGTGGTTCTTTCAGGAAGGTGAAACCAGGTTTTGGCGGCAAAGGGTTAAATAACTACTACAAAATGTATCACTTTCCCAATTAGACAAGTCAGTTATGATGTGTTTACAAGGTTCCAAGGTCTGTACTTGGCTACTAAAAGTGTTAGGGATGGTGATCTGAATACTGGAAAGGTTACCTTTAACGAAATCTGTATATTACCAAAAAGCTTGTTGTGAATGTTAGATAGAGGTACTTTACCAAGAAAAAATCTTTTAATTCAGTTTTACTTCAGAAGATCCTGCAATGTGCAGATCTTGGATGTCAGAATAGCATTTAATGGAATGATGAATTGATATAGATCACTATAATTATGCAAAGTAAGTAAACATACACGATGGAGCATATGTTTACACTTGAGGCCCATAGTATAGAAAATTAACTTACCTAAATCCATGTGCATATTGTGGAAAAAAAACACAAACCTAAACAGATCTAGAGGTGAGCGGATCAATGTGCTGAGGATCAAGTTTAACCCCTTTGTGACATTGTATGCACTATTCTGTCCATGTGTCCTGGGACTTAATGCCAATGGACGGAATAGTACATCATACGTGATCAGTCGCGCTCCCAGTGGGAGTCACAGACTGCTCCCGACACTTTAATCCCTGGAACACTGCGATCAAACTTGATTACAGCATTCCAGGGCAGGCAGAGGGGCTGACAGCCCCTCTGTCTTTGGATCGGAGACCCCGCATCATGACGCGGGGTCCCGATCGCTGCCATGGAGACCCAATGTCATCATGATGACATCCGGGTCTCCTTAGCTGAGAGACTTCCTGTTATGCACAGTGCATGTCAGGAAGTCTCTCAGGTGAGTGCATAGAAGTTGCAGTGCTGACAACTTCTATAGCATTCAGATCTGCATGCTATAGAAGCGATTATCCTGCACAAAATGAGTGGGACAAAGTGTGAAAGTAAGAATGAAATTAAAAAAAATTAAATAATTGTAAAAATATTTTTAAAAAATAATAATAAAAAATAAATATTTATTCTATCATTACATCAATATTTGAAAAAAAAAATTTAAACATTAAAAGTATACATATTTAGTAGCTCCGTGTCCGTAATGACCCGTCCTATAAAACTATCCCACTAGTTGACGCCTTTAGTGAACACCATTAAAAAACAAGGCAAAAAAACAATGCTTTATCATCATACCGCCGAACAAAAAGTGGAATAACACACGATCAAAAAGACGGATATAAATAAATGTGGTACTGCTGAAAACGTCATCTTGTCCCACAAAAAACAAGCCACCATATAGCTCCATCACCGGAAAAATAAAAAGGTAATAGCTCTCAGAATAAAATGATGCAAAAATAATTATTTTTATATAAAAATAGTTTTTATTGTATAAAAGCGCCAAAACATAAAAAAGATATAAATGAAGTATCGCTGTCATCACACTGACCTGAAGAATAAAACTGCTTTATCAATTTTACCACATGCGGAATGGTATAAATGCCCCCCAAAGAAATTCATGAATTGCTGGTTTTTGTTCATTCTGCCTCCCAAAAATCGGAATAAAAAGCAATAAAAAAAAAGTCATGTGCCCAAAAATGGGACAATTAAAAATGTTAAGTTGTTCCGCAAAAAACAAGACCTCACATGACTCTGTGGACCAAAATATGGAGAAATTATAGCTCTCAAAATGTGGTGATGGAAAAACTATTTTTTGCAATAAAAAGCATCTTTTAGTGTGTGACAGCTGCCAAACTTATAAACCCGCTATGGATCCTGCTGTAAATAGTAAATCAAACCCCGTTGTATCACCTCCTTAGTTAGGGAAAAAAATAAAATAAAAAATGTATTTATTTCCATTTTCCCATTAGGGTTAGGGTTGGCGTTATGGTTAGGGTTGGGGCTAAAATTAGCATTAGGGTTGGGATTAAAGTTAGGTTTAGGGTTGAGGCTAAAGCTAGGATTAGGGCTTCATTGGGATAAGGGTTATGGTTGTGATTAGTGTTAGGGTTGGGATTAGGGTTAGCAATGTGTTAGGGTTAGGTTTATGGTTAGGGTTATGGCTAGGGTGGGATTAGGGTTAGGGGTGTGTTGAGGTTAGGGTTGGAGTTAGAATTGCGGGGTTTCCACTGTTTAGGCACATCAGGGGCTCTCCAAACCTGACATGCGTCTGATCTCAATACCACCCAATTCTGGGTTTTAAAAAGTCAAACGTTGCTCCTTCCCTTCCAAGCTCTGCCATGCACCCAAACAGTGGTTTACACAACAACTTTTGGGGTCCAAGTTCTCCTGTTACCCTTGGGAAAATATAAAATTGGGGGTGAAAAGATCATTTTTGTGAAAACAATAGGATTTTTTATTTTTACGGTTGTATATTATAAACTTCTGTGAAGCACTTGGGGGTTCAAAGTGCTCACCAGACATTTGGATAAGTTTCTTAGGTGGTCTAATTTCCAAAATGGTGCCACTTGTGGGGGTTTCCACTGTTTAGGCACATTAAGGGCTCTCCAAATGCGACATGGCGTCCAATCTCAATTCCAGCCAATTTTGCATTGAAAAGTCAAAAGACGTTCTTTCCCTTCTGAGCTCTGCCATGCGCCCAAACAGTGGTTTACCTGCATATATGGAGTATCAGCATACTCAGAACAAATTGTACAACAATTTTTGGAGTCCAATTTCTCCTGTTACCCTTGGGAAAATAAAAGAAATTGGATCTGAAGTAAATTTTTTGTGAAAAAAGTTAAATGTAAATTTTTTTTTAAATATTCTAAAAATTCATGTGAAGCACCTGAAGGGTTAATAAACTTCTTGAATGTGGTGTTAAGCACCTTGAGGGGTGCAGTTTTTAGAATGGTGTCACTTTTGGGTATTTTCTATCATGTAGATCCCTCAAAGTGACTTCAAATGTGATGTGGTTTCTAAAATAAAATGGTGTAAAAATGAGAAATCACTGGTCAACTTTTAACCCTTATAACTTCCTAACAAAAAAATTGTTGGTTCCAAAATTGTGCTGATGTAAAGTAATCATGTGGGAAATGTTATTTATTAACTATTTGTGTGACATATTTCTCTGTTTTAAGGGCATAAAAATTCAATGTTGGAAAATTATGAAATTTTCAAAATTTTTGCCAAATTTCAGTTTTTTTCACAAATAAATGCAAGCCATATCAATTAAATTTTACCACTCTCATGAAGTACAATATGTCATGAGAAAACAGTGTCAGAATCACCAGGATCCATGGAATTTTTCCAGAGATATTAACTCATAAAGGGACAGTGATCAGAATTGTAAAAATTGGCCTGGTCATTAACATGCAAACCATCCTTGGGGGTAAAGCGGTTAAATAATATTTCCTGAAATTTGCTGTTTTATACAAATTCAAGGGTATTGAGATTTGATTCATGGTTCACAAAAAAAAAAATTCTGGCATGAATTTCCACACTGCTAAAGCATCAGAAAGCAGGTAAATGTCATTTTGCGCTGCTGTGCGGACCTCACCAGATTGCCCTGCAGCTATGAAATTTAGCAGATTATCACTCAAGCTTTCAACAGTAATGGTCAGTATCAAGGACATCAAAGATCAGTAGTTCCCAGTGAAGCCCAGTTTGTATGGCAGGGTCAGTTTCCATCTTCAGAATTACTGAGTAAGTCTCTCTCTGCTGAAGTTTGTAAGTGTTTATGATCAGCAAGATTCTCTAGCTCTCCCTCTCTTTCTCTCTCCTGTAGTGTATAAGTTTGTATGATCAGCAAGATTCTCTAGCTCTCCCTCTCTTTCTCTCTCTCATAGAGTATAAGTTCGTATGATCAGCAAGTTCCTCTAGCTCTCCCTCTCTTTCTCTCTCCTGTAGTGTATAAGTTCGTATGATCAGCAAGGTCCTCTATCTCTCCCTCTCTTTCTCTCTCTCATAGAGTATAAGTTCGTATGATCAGCATGGTCCTATAGCTCTCCCTCTCTCTCTCTCTCTCTTATAGAGTATAAGTTTGTATGATCATCAAGGTCCTCTAGCTCTCTCTCTTTCTCTCCTGTAAAGTATAAGTTCGCTTGACCAGCAAGGTCCTCTAGCTCTCCCTCTCTTTCTCTCTCCTGTAGTGTATAAGTTCGTATGATCAGCAAGGTCCTCTAGCTCTCCCTCTCTTTCTCTCTCCTATAGAGTATAAGTTTGTATGATCAGCAAGGTTCTCTGGCTCTCTCTCTTTCTCTCCTGTAGAGTATAAGTTCGCTTGACCAGCAAGGTCCTCTAGCTCTCCCTCTCTTTCTCTCTCCTGTAGAGCATAAGTTCGTATGATCATCAAGGTCCTTTAGCTTTTTCTCTCTCATGTAGAGTATAAGTTTGCATGATCAACATGGTCCTCTCTCTCTTCTGTAGAGTAGAGTGTAAGCTCTTATGGTCAATGGGTTCTATCTCTTTTCTGTACAGTGAAAGTTCATATAGTCATCAGAATTCTCTCTCTCTGATCCCTTGTAGAGTCTAAGCACTTATGGTAAGTGGATTTCTTAATCCCTCTCCTCTCCCCCACAAGTATGGTCTGAGTAACTGCAAGCTTTCCAGTTTTGAGATTCATGCAATTTTATTTGTGTGAATCAAAATTTTAGGAAGAAATGTAATGAAGTCGTCGAATTCGATTTTCAAAACATCCGCTCGTCTCTAAACGAAGATGATTTTTAATTATTGTAATTTTTGCCCCAAATCCGATGAATGTAAACATATAAAACTGCTCTTATAATTATAGAAAAACATTCAGAATTGAGAGTCCTCAGTGGTTGATACCTTTTAATGGCTAACTGAAAAGATGGTAACACATTGCAAGCTTTCGAGACTACTCAGGTCTTCTAATTATACCAATTCATTAAGTATTTTCCATATTTTTGCAATGTTTTTATTGACTTTATTGACTTGATGGTGCCCAAAAGCAGAGACCATGTTTCGAGGGATGTGTCACTTTTTGGGCTGCATGCCACAGTTTTGATGCAAGCTCTGTATTACCCCACCCACAAAGTGATTCTCAACTTTATGTATACACTGTGCATAGACAGTAAGCTGCCAATCAGTGATGGGAGCATAATTGAGCTGCATGGCAACAGGTTTACCAGTCCTCTAGTGATAATCTCTTGCTGATAAAACAGGGATTTTATCTAAACTACAGCAAGCAGCCCAGTGACACATCACTGGAATCAGAGTCTCAGTCTATACAGTATGGTGGCAAAAAACCTGGCAAAAGATTCCGTTTAACATTTCAGAATATTGCATGGTGGAAATTCCTTAGCATTCATTTACATTGTTTAACTGGCAAGTGGAAAACCCTCGTACCCATAATGAAGATAGCCATGGTCTATTTTTTCACTCAACCCTGAATATCTGTATGTTAATTTGACAATAATTCTAAATTTGCATTCAGAATTTTACCATATAACCACTTATATTAAGTATTTTGACATTTCGCTGACAATCTCAAATTACTCAATCAGACAAACCATCTCCACTCATAACTGCAACTGCATATGTGCATACGTCTCCATGTGGAATTACTTGTGGAAATGGAAATTGCCAGTGGTCTCATAAGTGCTAGCCTGATGACTTAAACAGCATCAACAAATCAAACAGCTGCTTTTATCCCGCACATAGAAAGTTATCAAATTAACAAATACTCCCTAGGCAAGGAATGCTATATCATCCTTCACTGCCAAAAAGATTCATTGACATTTAAAGGAGTCACAACTTGCTAAACGGTTTCAATTTCACCTGGATATTTGCTATAGAAGTAAGTGTTCTGAGTATTCCAGTATTTGAGGCTGAGAAAATAAGTATAATATAACACGCATTGCATACCACATCTTGTATTAACATCAGGCTTCTAAAGCAGCCAAGCATTCTGTATACAAAAGCTGAATTGTGGACTTTACTTTCCACAGTAGTGGAAACTAGAGTTGAGCGACTTTGCCTTTTTTTGGGTCAAGTCGGGTTTCATGAAACCCGACTTTCGCAAAAGTCAGGTCAAACAAAATCGGCCGATTTTTGTGAAAAGTCGAAGGCCGACTGAAACACGAAACCCAATGCAAGTCAATGGGGAAGCAAAGTCGGCAGGGAGTGGAGGACAGGAAACACACTTACAGTGCCCTTTTGAATGCCAAAAACATCAAATCTTATTACTGAAGCTTTTCAACCTTAATTTACTTCATAATACTAGTTACGCACTGAAAACTGGGGGTTATTTGGCTAAAGTTGTGGGGGGGGAGGGCTGGCTCCAGGTTTTCATGTGCCCTGGGCCAAAGAGCGCCCCTTTAACACATACCACAACTCATGATGCTCTGATACGGCAGAGAAATAGCGGTATAGTACAATGAAAAATACTTCACTTTTTACATCTCATGACTGATATCCCTTTTTTAATTCTCCAATAGCTCCAAAAACAGATAGTTTCTTACTCTGTACAGTATTATGGCCACCGCATAGTGCGCTATACAGAGTAATGAGGCCCATATATTTTATCATACAGAATCATTTGTCCCATATAGTGTTTGAAACAGTATATGATGAGCTCCACATAATGCTACAGTATATGTTGGTCCCCATGGATGAAGCTGCACTGTCTTATGGGCCCAAATAATGCTCTATATATAATGGGCCCCATTTCTAATGCTCTAGTGTATAATAGGCCCTGTAATTGCTGCTCCGTGTCTGATGTCCACCTTTGGAATGCTCCAGTGTATGGTGGGCCCGATATATCATTCTCCAGAGTATAGTGCTCCCCAAAAATTGCTGTCCCAACATTGAAAACAATTAAATAAGTCTCCTCAAATAAGTCTCCTCGCTAGGGAATCCCTGTACTAGTCTGGGCATACAGACATGATGTCATTGCACTCTCTGATCAGAATATCACTGTCAGGAGACGCGGAAGACGTCATGGTTGTGGAGTAGGGAGAGGTAAGTATTTGAACTTTTCAAGTGCTGTGATCCAGAGCAGGCCGGGGGGGCCCACTCGTTGGCGACGGCACTGGCACAGGGCCCCTCATAGTATGCCGGTGTGTCTGACGGCGGGTTGGCCGAACCTGCACTTTCAGCTGCACCTTCCTTTTTGTCACCGTGTAAGGTGGTACAGTATATGGGAAGGGTAACCTGAGTTTCATCTGGGTCACATTCAGGCTGTGTAGAGTGCGAGGGGAATGTAGTGGTCTGGGTCAATGTACCAGCAGAATCATCTAGCAGTGGCTGGGCCTCAGTGCACTTGTGGCGCCCCCAGGAGTACGGTCGCCACAGTGGCATTACCTTCCTCCTAGGGAGTGTGATGTCATGCTTGGGAGCAACGAAGGATCTCTCTAGCAGTTAAACCAACACACAACACATTTCCCACTCCAGGCCAGCAGAGAGACCTCTGAACCTGACTGCTGAGGAGCTGCTGTTTGTGGTCGGGAGGAGGTAAGTTAGGGCAGTCTGTGAAGGGAAGGGGAATTGTGTGGATGTGAGAAGGGGAGCTGGAGGATGAGCAGAGTTAAGGCTCACTCCTAGCTGGAGCGCATGGTCCGGATTCCGGTCACCAAGTTTGTAGAGACACTGACATTCCTGCAGCAGAAACCAGAGGAAGTAGCAGCTCTGTACCCAACTAAGGCTCGGAGGCCCCAGCAGCGACGTGTGGGAGCCAGAAGGAAAAGGCTATGGCTGCCTGCCATACGAGAAAGTTCCAAGAGAGAGTCAACAGGGGGAACTTCATTGAACTCAGCACTGCGAGTACCTCAGATAAGAGCCAGAGCGGAGGCCACACTACCTATCTGCAGAGAGAGAATTTCAACTTGGCTTCCAGGCTGGCCAACTCCTTCTCCATCTGTACTCTGGGTCCTGGACAGCACTTACCAAGTACAGGTAAAGGAACTGAACGACTGTGTCTGTCTTCTTTCTCCTGTGCCTGGCGCACAGCTCTGCTACATCCTGCACTGCACACCATCTACCAACTCTTTCATGTGCCCTGCGACAATGGCCATACCTGTGCAGGGCTTCTACATCTTAGCTGCACCACAACTTCTGTCCCAGAGAAGCGCCACTGCAGCGCTGGTCAATCTACTCAGAAACCACAGGTGGTGTCACTTATCATTCACCTATAAACATAATTCACCCCTTTGCATGGATGCCCAGGGCCATGGAATGGGTCACCACCACTGTGACACATCCCAGGGAGACACCGTCCCGGTACCGATTAACCCCACTGCCCTGCCTGGCCACCCACACTCCATGTCAGATTCATCTTGGACTGGGGAATTCACGATTTGACTTGATAACCCATGCATGTATGATACAAAGAGCTACATGGACTAATGTGAAGTGTGGCCTGCTGCATCATTCACTTTGGGTGGGGGTGCAGGAGACAAGGAAAGGGGTTCTTCCTGACCAGGAGCCAGCACTTGACGACTCAGTGCTTGCATTTTTTGAAACTTCAGAAGAGGAGGGCATATTTGCTGGAGTCTGTTTCGGCAATGTAAGCTCAAACCAGTTCCTCATGCTCCGGCTTTAAAAACGGTTAACCTACTCCCAGAAAAGGTAGCCTTCCAGGCGTTCCGTAGACAGACCATGACGCAGGCTCAACACCTCCTGCCTTAGCTGCTATTGTGCTTTAGCCACTACCAGCAGATGCACCACCACCATCAGCACCAGCTGGCCCCCCCACGCCCACGTCCGCGGCCTTTTCCACCAAACTTCCAAATTTAGCACAAAATAGATACAAAATAACATCACATATATGGTACTGTATCAGAAGCGTACAGCTCTATTCAGTCAAAGGATAATTGTCAATCTCCATATATATTCCATCAGTCACACAGAGACACTCCCAGGCTCAGTATGGATTAGACAAGAATATAAAAAGTAGACAAAGTGTACAGTATCATCAGATAGCAGGTATATATAACGTAGTTTAAACATTAACAACGTACGTCTATATATCATGAGTAGTGTTGAGTCACTCCGCTAGTGTATTGCTTCGTCGTACAGGAGGCAAGTTCGTCAAATGTTCGTCGAACCACACTGAAAACAATGGCAGGCAAACACATACTAACACATACAAAACAATTACAAAACACCTTAAAAGGTGTCCCAAAGCCGACAAAATGCTCAGAAGCCAAAAATAACATATGGAAAAGGGCAACTACATTTACAAAAGAGGTGGAGGAGTAAAAGGAGGAGGTGGAGGAGACACAGATCTAGGCTTGTCATGCCCTTAAGAAGTCAAGAAAGTCTGGACTAAAAATGTAAAAACCAAACCCAACAAAACAAAATCTGAAAATGAACACGATCATATACCGCCGTACTTCCCACCAATAAATTATGGCAACTGGCGATCGGGCGGCGTTATTCCCATGAACCTCCAAACAGCATCCATGAAGCCAAAGTGTTTGCTTTCCTTGGCAGTATGATTGCAAAGCTGAACCTTAAAGGAATGTCCAAAAGGGCAACACAAGGAGTGGAGCCTGAGGTTTAATTGGACTCCACCCGGGAAACCACAACTATGCCACCTCAAAAAAAGATGCACACATTGAAAGCTTTGTCGATTCTGTGTGTGTGGTGTGGTATGTCCGTTTGTAGTTGTGCTAGTGATCTGTCAGCTTTATTCCGTTAACGAACGAGACTCCAGCATGCCCATGCGGTACGCGTAAAGCTTACTAGAGGGATACGCGAGGCTCTGGCATGCGCGATTGAGCAATAAGAGGGCTATCATGGCCTTCCATGTCCAGGGCTACATGCGCGCTACACTGAAAGGACCATCTTTTGTCGCTTACAGGTGCAGATAACCCGCTGAACATCGTTAGTGATGGGGATCTGGGATTCCAATAATTCGCCGTGAACGATGATTTCCCAGTAAGTGCAGGTCAACAGCAATTCCTGATTTCGGCCTAACCGCCATTCCAAAAAAAATGCAAAACATTATGTGTCCAAACCACAGGTGCTGTAGCTTGCTTAACAGCTCTGCAGCCGTTCTCAGGCCCAGTATGGATTCTACAAGATTCGAGAAAGTTGATAAAGGGTACAGTTTCACCGGATAACACGTATATATGTTGCATAGTTTACACATTAAAAGCATATGTGTATCGATCAGGAGGCAGGCTCAGACGGTCTCAGGCCCAGTATGGATTAGACCAAATTGTACAAATTTGAGATAGGGTACATTATCACTGGATAGCTGGTATATAGAGCATAGTTTAAACATTTAAAATCTCCGTGTTCTCTGCATGGATTACACAACAATCTAAAAACTAGAAAAAAGGAAATGTATTTCAAGCGTACACCATGATACACTTTTGGTGGTATTTTTAAATCTTCATTTATATTTTTGTCTCAGTAAGACAGCCCAGACTCTCTGCAATAGGAAATTAGATGCATACAATTATTTACCTAAAGTCTAGTGATTGCAGAAATCTACGAATTACTATTCACGGGAACAACTTCCGTCACAATTCCCAGAGGCGATGCTGACCCTCAATTAATTAGTGTGTGGACACAGCAAAAACCTTTCTTTGTGAAGAAAGTGTTGTTGTATCGCAGTACCGTTGATCCGATCGCCGTTACTCATATCCATCCAATTTTGATCACAGGGAGAGATGTAAACATGGTGCTCACTGCCTATCATGATCTGTCACGTAACTTTGGAGTGCAAAACACAGAAGCCACAGGCCGTAGGCGATTCAATTGGATTGGCATGAGAAGGAGGACACATTTAAAAATGTGCACTGGAATGTCACACGTCTGTGGGTAGGAAAACTGTTAAAGCTGATGAGAAACCACCACTGCATCTCATTGTGAGTCGACGTCCATAAGAAATGGAAGCCATTGATCATCTGAAGCTGGATCCCGGCCAGCGGGACAGGGCATAGCTACGTCTTAACCATCATCTTCTATCAGTTCACCAAATTTGAAGTGCCAGTCCCAGTGATGGATTTGACAGCCCAGAGTTCACAGCGGAGGAGCAGGGAGAGGTAAACATTGCAAATGCTGGGGCCCTGCCCAAGCAAGGGGGGTCCACTCATGGGCATCGGCACTGGCACTGGGCCCCTCATAGTACGGCGGTGTGTCTGACGGTGGGTGTGCACCACCACCATCAGAGACACTTGATTGCACTATGAGGGACCCTGTGCCAGTGCCCGCGCCCAAGAGTCAGCCCATCCACCTGTCCAGGGCAATGGCACTCGCATAGTTGCGTGCGCTCGGTGGTGACCACGGCCATTGGGGGGAGGAGGCTGCCCAGTTAGGGAGGTTTACAAAATGGCATATGTTGATGTGGGACATTCACCTGCTGCTAAAGGCGAAATTGGTCAAGTCCCAGGAACAGGCGGACCAAAGAAAATAATTTTTCTGGCAACCTATGTGTCATCAGGGTAAGGTGGGACAAAATCCTTGGAAACCCATGCATGGTTCATTTTAATGAAGGTTAGATCATCCACTTTTTGGATCAACAGACGGGTCCTTTTTTTCTGTCAGTATTGATCCAGCAGCACTGAAGACTCTTTCCGATAGCACACTTGCAGCAGGGCATGCGAGCTCCTGTAAGGCATATTGTGCCAATTCAGGCCAGGTGTCCAGTTTAGCTGCCCAATCGTCAAATGGGAATGACCTGTGAGGGAGAACATCGATATGAGAGGAAAAGTCATTTGTAACCATACTTGACAAGTGCTGTCTCCTGTCACTTTCAATCGATGCAGTATTACCAGTCGTGTGAGCGGGACTTGAAAAATCAGTCCACAACATGGTCATGAAACCCCTGTCTCCAACGCCACTTCTGATGTGTCCACCACCAACACCGTTTCCAAGTTGCCCTCGGCCCCAATGGCTCGTGTGAGAACCATCACCGCTGCTGTGTGCTGGGAATGCCTCAACCAACCGGTTTACCAGAGTAGCTTGTTTGTTAGCCAATATTAGGTCAAGGTTCTCCTGTGGCACGATGTTTTGGAATTTGCCTTTATAGCGTGGATCCAGGATGCTGGCCAACCAGTAGTCATCATCGTTCATCATTTTGGCAATGCGGGGGTCCCTTTTTAGGATCTGCAAGGCATAATCTGACATGTGGGCCAATGTTCCCGGTGTCAATAATGCACTGCGAGTGCTGGGTGGAGGAGCACTTTCTGGCAAATCCACATCCCTCCAGTCACGCACAAACCCTGTACCAGACCTTGCAAAGCCAACATTTTCTCTTGCCCCACGAAAAGCATCCTCCTCCCCTAAATAATCATCCCCACCATCATCCTCCTCCTCTTCCTCTTTTTCCTCCACCTTGTCCAGGACAGTTCCCTGACCAGACAATGGCTGACTGTCATCAAGGCTTCACTCCTCCTCTTCCTCCTCATCAACCTCGGCTGCAGACACCTGCTCCTTAATGTGCGTCAAAGTTTGCATGAGCAGACGCATAAGTGGGATGCTCATGCTTATGATGGCGTCATCTGCGCTTACCAGCCGTGTGCATTCCTCAAAACACTGAAGGACTTTACAGAGGTCTATCAGCTTCGACCACTGCACACCTGTCAACTCCATGTCTGCTCTCAAAGTGCCTGGCCGTGTATCCTCCCACAAATGCATTATGGCCTGCCTCTGCTCGCACAGCCGCTCCACCATGTGCAGGGTGGAGTTCCACCTTGTTGCAATGTCGATAATGAGGCGGTGGTTGGGAAGGTGGAGCAATCGCTGCAGCTTCTGCATACGAACGGAGTGTACAGGCGACCGGCGGATGTGCGCGCACAGTCTTCGCACCTTCTGGAGCAGGGCTGTTAACTCCGGATAATTTTTGAGGAAGCACTGCACCATCAGGTTCAAGGTGTGAGCCAAGCAAAGTATGTGTCTGAGTTTTGAAAGGGCTATGGCTGCTACAAAATTCCGGCCGTTATCACTAACTACCTTGCCTGCCTCAAGATGTAGACTGCCCAGCCATGACTCAGTTTGTCGCTGAAAGTAGTCGGCCAGTACCTCTGCAGTGTGTCTGTCGCCCAAACACATCATCTGCAACACAGCCTGCTGACGCTTTCCACTAGCTGATCGATAGGGGGACACCTCATTTGCAACACTGTCAACTGCGGATGCAGTGCTCATGCGACTGCGCTCTGTGGACCAGCTTTCGCTTTTGGAGGAGGAGGAGGGTTGAACGCCTACAGCCAACTGTTTCCTATACCGTGGGCTAGGCAGCACTGTGCCACCACCGCTGTCCCCTGTGGACCTTGCATCCACCACATTAACCCAGTGTGCAGTGATGGACACGTAACGGCCCTGGCCATGCCTACTGGACCATGCATCAGTTGTGAGGTGCACCTTTCCACTCACTGACAGCTTGAGTGCATGGACAATGCGGTCTTTCACATGAAGGTGGAGGGCTGGGATGGCTTTGCGAGAAAAGAAGTGGTGACTGGGTAGGTCATAGCGTGGAACTGCGTAGGCCATTAGTTCGCGTAAAACTGCGCTTTCAACCAACCGATAGGGCATCATCTCTAACGAGATTAGTTTGGCAATGTGGGTGTTCAAAGCCAGTGTACGTCGATGACAGGATGAGTACTTTTTTGTCCAACTCATAGTCTCTGGTAGGGTGAGCTGGACTTGAGAGCTGGAAATGGTGGAAGTAGCGGTGGACATGGCGGACTGAGAGAGGGTTGATGATGGTGATGTACTTGGTGTTCTTTCTGATGGCCTAGATTCAGTCTTTCATTGCAATAACAGTGTGATTCCCTGAATTATTTGCCCTTGCGACGGCAACTCAACATTTGCTGCTGGTGGTGTGCTAACCGGTGGACTTACAGTGGGGGAAACAATGTTGCGTTGCTGACTACCTTGTTTTGGAGCAGTAGCACATGTGGTACGTGAGTTTTGGTAGTCCATCCACGCTTGCAAGTGCATGGTGGTTAAATGTCTTAGCATGCAACAGGTATTCAAATTTCTCAGATTTTTCCCTCGGCTAAAGGTCTTTGCGCACTTCTTACAGATTACCTTTGCCTGATCAATAGGATTTTGTTCAAAAAAGTGCTACACTGCACTCTTCCTACTAGGGAAGACAGTTTGAGGCCATGCACGCTGTGCTTTTCTGACCACCTGGCCAAGCTGTCCTGCAATTTTTTGGGTTTTCGTAACCTGTTTTTGGACTGCTCCGGGCCTGCCAGATAACAACTGTTGCGATGTCGATGCCCGCTGCAGATGCTCCTCCTCCTCTTCTGAGCTATGTCATGTGCACCGTCCTCTGTGTCACTGTGTATGATGGTATAGTATGTGGGAGGGGGCAACTGAGTTTCATCAGGGTCAGATTCTGTCTCAGTACACTGCGAGCACAATGTAGTGCTCTGAGTGAATGTACCAGCAGATAAATCTAGCAGTGGCTGTGCATCAGTGCACTCCATGTCAGATTCATCTTGGCCTGGGTAATTCACGATTTAACTTGATAACCCAGGCATGGTATGTGAAAACAGCTCCATGGAGTAATCTGTTGTGTGGCCTACCGCATCCTTCAATTTTGGTAGGAGTGAAGGACACAAGGAAAGGTGTAGTTCATGACCATGAGCCTCCAATGACGACTCAGTGCTTTTATTTTTTAAAGCTTCAGAAGAGGAGGCGATAGAGCTGGAGGCTGAGTCAGCAATGTAAGCCAAAACTTGTTCTTGAAGCTCCGGCTTTAGAAGCGGTTTACCTACTCCCAGAAAAGGGAGCCTTCGAGGCCTTGTGGAGCCAGACGATGATGCAGCCTCAACACCTCCAGTATTAGGTGCTATTTTGCTTTTGCCACTACCAGCAGATCCACCACCAATACCAACACCATCATTACCAGCTGCCAACCCCCGCCCACTTCCACGGACTCTTCCACCACACTTCCTCATTTTTTGGAAAAATGTATCCAAATTTACACCAACTCTCTGGTACTGTAAAACAAGGTACAAGGTGTATATAGTACTGGGGAGAATTGGAATGTCTCTACACTTCAGGACAATGTGGGATTCAGTCAGGCCCTGTGTATTTAAAACCGCAATATGACAGGCAGATTCTCTATGCTGTTAGAAAGGTGTATAGAGGACTGTGTAGAATTGGAATGTCTCTACACTTCAGGACACTGTAGGATTCAGTCAGGCCCTGTTTATTTAACACCACAATATGACAGGCAGATTCTCTATGCTGTTAGAAGGGTGTATAGAGGACTGTGGAGAATTGGAATGTCTCTACACTTCAGGACACTCTGGGATTCAGTCAGGCCCTGTTTATTTAACACCGCAATATGACAGGCATATTCTCTATGCTGTTAGAAAGGTGTATAGAGGATTGTGTAGAATTGGAATGTCTCTACACTTCAGGACACTGTAGGATTCAGTCAGGCCCTGTTTATTTAACACCGCAATATGACAGGCAGATTCGCTATGGTGTTAGAAAGGTGTATAGAGGACTGTGTAGAATTGGAATGTCTCTACACTTCAGGACACTGTGGTATTCAGTCAGGCCCTGTTTATTTAACACCGCAATATGACAGGCAGATTCTCTATGCTGTTAGAAGGGTGTATAGAGGACTGTGTGGAATTGGAAAGTCTCTACACTTCAGGACACTAAGGGATTCAGTCAGGCCCTGTTTATTTAACACCGCAATATGACAGGCAGATTCTCTATGCTGTTAGAAGGGTGTATAGAGGATTGTGGAGAATTGGAATGTCTCTACACTTCAGGACACTGTGAGATTCAGTCAGGCCCTGTTATTTAACACCGTAATATGACAGGCAGATTCTCTATGCTGTTAGAAAGGTGTATAGAGGACTGTGGAGAATTGGAATGTCTCTACACTTCAGGACACTGTGGGATTCAGTCAGGTCCTGTTTATTTAACACCGCAATGTGACCGGCAGAAATTGCCTAGTGTATGACCAACTACAAGGTGTATATAGATTTGGGCAGAACTGGAATCTCCCTACAGTGTAGGTCTGTAAGAACGGAACAACTCCTCGACTTATCCTTACAGAGTCACACACAGATAGCTTCACTGTGGCTGTGATAACAGCCATTACACGGTACTGAGAGAGGAGCGTGCACATACACCGCTGTCCAGTGTATGTAAAATTGTCAAGCTCCGTGTTTTCAGATACAGACTGACACACGCTGTCTCTCTATAGTTTTGAATGTAATCAAACAGCAAATATACTAAACTGTTTGAAAACCAAACAAAACTATAAGGTGGAGGTCTGTAAGAACGGAACAACTCCTCGACTTATCCTTACAGAGTCACACACAGATAGCTTCACAGTGGCCGTGGTAACAGCCGTTACATGGTACTGAGAGAGGAGCGTGCATGTACACCGCTGTCCAGTGTATTTAAAATTGTCAAGCTCCGTGTTTTAGTATACGGACTGACACACGCTGTCTCTCTATAGTTTTGAATGTAATCAAACAGCAAATATACTAAACTGTTTGAAAACCTGACAAAACTATAAGGTGGAGGTCTGTAAGAACGGAACAACTCCTCGACTTATCCTTACAGAGTCACACACAGATAGCTTCACTGTGGCCGTGATAACAGCCGTTACACGGTACTGAGAGAGGTGCGTGCACGTACACCGCTGTCCAATGTATCTGAAATTGTCAAGCTCCGTGTTTTAGTTTTCGGACTGACACACGCTGTCTCTCTATAGTTTTGAATGTAATCAAACAGTAAATATACTAAACTGTTTGAAAATCTGACAAAACTATTAGGTGGAGGTCTGTAAGAACGGAACAACTCCTCGACTTATCCTTACAGAGTCACACACAGATAGCTTCACTGTGGCCGTGATAACAGCCGTTACACAGTACTGAGAGAGGAGCGTGCACGTACACTGCTGTCCAGTGTATGTAAAATTGTCAAGCTCCGTGTTTTAGTATACGGACTGACACACGCTGTCTCTCTATAGTTTTGAATGGAATCAACCTGCAAATATCCTAAACTGTTTGAAAACCAGACAAAACTATAAAGTGGAGGTCTGTAAGAATGGAACAACTCTTTGGTTGTGGATGCCACCCGTGGTGTTCAGCATTAAAAAGATGGCCGACGTCGCCATTCAGATCCACTGGGGTGGTTGGTGATGCAGCAAAGATGTTACAGCTCTCCACGGATAGAGCTAGGCCCCAGGGCAGTTATAAGGTTAAAGGTGATGGTAATGATTGTAGTGCAGGGCAGATGACACAGTAAATGAATCTGAGGACACAGCGGGGTGCAGTCTTCACACTTTAACTCACGGTCTTTCAAGTTACAATCCCCAGCCGGGGTGCTATGTCCCCTGGGTCGGTGGTCCAGCCAGCTCTCGGGTAATTTGGGGTACACTTTGCCAGAAGCCTCTTCTTATGTTCCTTCTCTGGTCTTCTCTCTGTGCTAGCTCCTGCCTCTCCTGCCCTGCGCCTTACACACAGTGTCCCAAGGCAGCAGCCTCGGATCCTGTCGGGCCACGATCTCCTGGTCTCCTTGACACTATATGGCTGCCTTATCAGCGATTGTGTGTGGATTTGGCTGTCGCACATACAGATACTTCAGCCTCTGGTTTGCTAGCTGAGTCCGGTCCCCAACTGCAACCTGGTCCTTCCACCCATCTATGGTTGGCATGGATTCGGGCGCCAAGGGTGGATTCTTCACTTCCCTGGCCCCTTAGACCCCTTCTTCACTCCACTTTACTCTCCAGTCCTGGGACAAGCTGCTTACTCCTTCAGTCCCTTCCACCAACTGTCCTCTCTTACTGACTCCTCTTCCAACTGACTCCTGTTACCATGACAACTCTCCACTATCCACTGTCAGCTTTCTCTCCAGCTGTCCTACCCTTATCTAGTTCCTCCACCCACACCCTCTACCTAGTTTCTCCCTGGCCTAAAGAGGTGTTGTGTTGGGTCCTGGGTAGTGCCCCCTCCTTACCCGAGAGTAGGGATACCACACCTCTGGCTGAGGTGCAGTACCTCTGTGGCTACTGGACCCTCAGGGGAGTCACACAATAAAGAATTGGTAGCGGATGGTTTTCGATACACTTCCGTGTTAAGTTCTCCCTCTTGTACCTGAATGCTAACATCTAAAAACTCCAAAGATGTACCCCCAAATTTTGATATAAACCTCAAGTTCATGTCGTTGGATTGGTTCAGGTGCTCCACAAAATCATACAGAATACACCTAACGGGGTTGTCTGTACCTTTTACAGTTGCAATCAATATTATTTATCCCTCCTCATATTCCTTGATTCACTAATATTCTTTGGTTTGCCTGCTGCAACTGTCTTCTTCAAATGATTTTTACCAGCTTCAATTCAGTCATCTTCTTTTGAAATCAAGCCTTGGCCTTTTTGATTATTTTTTAATTGAAATGTCCAATATCAAGCAAGTTTCAACTTAGTCCCAGAAAGTATGATGTTGTCTCCTGGTTTTTCTTGATACTTGATTGAATCCATCATGACTTCCAAACTGTAACATCCATGTTCGTACATACTGCTGCAACCTCTGGCCTAATTGCTAGGTGGCACTGCACTGACACTACTGCTACTGGACACCAGCAACATGTGAGTGTTTAGCTTTTAGATTTTTAACATTTGTTCTCCCTTTTCATACACCCATGTTTAACTGTAGTGAGCTGGTAGGTAAGACATAGTAGACATGAGCGAATATCTTCGGCTCCCTCCTTATTCGGCAGGCTATAGCACTTACCAAAGAAACTGCAGTGGGAACCCAGATACCTGGAGACCTCCGATAATCAGGTGTCCAATGCCGCAGCTGCATGGAGAGCATGTGTAATGTGACTATCACACAGCCGCGACACATGCAGCTGCAGTGCCGGACACCTGATTATCAGAGCACTCCAGGTATCCAGGTTCCCACTGCAGCTTCTTCGGTAAGTGCAAAAGCTTGCCGAATAAGGAGAAGGCCAAAGATATTCGCTCATCTCTGGTAACTAGCTCCCTGCTGGAGTCATGGTTGGTATTCCCTTCTATAAAAGACCCAGCAGACTGACTCTAGTTGTCAGGCATTAGTTAGTTCCAGGAAGACCTGGTCTCTGACTCCTTGTTCCTGTGTGATTTTATATATCGTGTTCTTTGACCTTGGACTATATTATGACTGCCCGCTTGCCTCCTCATTTGTCTTCCTGGTTTTGACCAAGCATGATGACTAGTGATGAGCGAGCATGCTTGCCCCTACTCGGTATTCGCCCGAGCATCTCACTGCTCGAGATGCTCAAAACTCACCAAGTATTTCTGTGGTTGCTCGGTGGGAGCTCGGATCCCTGCCCTGCATGTTTGGCGCTTTCTTATAGAGCCAATGAACATGCAGGTATTGTCTGCCACACGCTGTAATACCGCAGACATCATCAGAGTCATCAAGTCTATATCAGACCTGGAGTTGCCAGGTTTGTCACAGTCTACTATGGAATGAGGCAGTGTAGGGAGAGTTGCTGCTGAGCTAGGGAGAGATTTGCTTGTGTTTTAGTTAGTGTAGGTATACCACAATATATTAGACACATATCCATCTCAACTAACAGTCCTTCTGAGGACTAGAGTTGAGCGATACCGTCCGATACTTCAAAGTATCGTATCGGATGGTATCGGCCGATCTTTAAAAAAAGTATCGGTATCGCTGATTCCGATACCGGAAGTCCCATTCAAGTCTATGGGACTTCCGGTATCGGAATAAGAAAAACCCTTTCCTGCCCTTGTACAGCCTCTCTGGGGTCTGTACGGGCCTTTCGGGGGGCTGTGCCGGCCTGCCAGGGGGTCTGTGCAGGCTCCGGTGGTCTGTGCCAGCCTGCCGGGGGGCTGTGCCGGCCTGCCGGTGGTCTGTGCAGGCTCCGGTGGGCTGTGCCGGCCTGCCGGGGGGCTGTGCCGGCCTGCCGGGGGGCTGTGCAGGCTCCGGGGGGCTGTGCCGGCCTGCCGGGGGGCTGTGCCGGCCTGCCGGTGGTCTGTGCAGGCTCCGGGGGGCTGTGCCGGCCTGCCGGTGGTCTGTGCAGGCTTCGGGGGTCTGTGCAGGCTTCGTCCGATGGGACTACAAGTCCCATCGGGCGATGCCTGCTACCATGACAGTGATTGACACATTAGCCAATGATGGGACAGTAATAGTCCTATCATCCGGCTAATGTGTTGAATGTAAAAAAAAAAAAAAAAAAAAAATTACATGCTACATACATACAACATACATACTACATACATGCTACATTCATACTACATACTACATACATGCTACATACATGCTACATTCATTCTACATAAATACTACATGCAACATACATACTACATATATACTACATGCATGCTACATACATACTGCATGCTACATACATACCACATATATACTACATACATACTACATACATACTACATGCATGCTACATGCTACATACATAACACATATATACTACATGCATGCTACATACATAGTACATGCTACATGCATGCTACATACATACTACATGCTACATACTACATATATACTACATGCATGCTACATACATACTACATGCTACATACTACATATATACTACATGCATGCTACATACATACTACATGCTACATACATACTACATATATACTACATGCATGCTACATACATACTACATGCTACATACATACTACATATATACTACATGCATGCTACATACATACTACATGCTACATACATACTACGTATATACTACATGCATGCTACATACATACTACATGCTACATACATACCACATACATACTACATACATGCTACATGCTACATATATACTACATATATACTACATGCATGCTACATACATACTACATGCTACATACATACTACATATATACTACATACATA
The DNA here is from genome assembly GCF_039654945.1 of Dendrobates tinctorius. Taxonomy (NCBI): domain Eukaryota; kingdom Metazoa; phylum Chordata; class Amphibia; order Anura; family Dendrobatidae; genus Dendrobates; species Dendrobates tinctorius. The sequence goes on along the minus strand of NW_027361699.1, from coordinate 8,450,351 downwards.
CTACATACATACTACATGCTACATACATACTACATATATACTACATGCATGCTACATACATACTACATGCTACATACATACCACATACATACTACATACATGCTACATGCTACATATATACTACATATATACTACATGCATGCTACATACATACTACATGCTACATACATACTACATATATACTACATACATACTACATACATACTACATACTTACTACATGCTACATACATACCACATACATACTACATACATACTACATGCTACATACATTCATACATATATACTACATGCATGCTACATACATACTACATATATACTACATGCATGCTACATACATACTGCATGCTACATGCATGCTACATACATACTACATACATACTACATGCTACATACATACCACATATATACTACATACATACAATACATTCATACAATACATACATAGACATACAGTACATATAACATAGAGTAACATACTTACCAATACTTGTCACATTGTTCCCCGAAGCCATTGTCTTTTCCAGAATAAATATTAACATAACAAACCACAAAAATACTCACCCACGATCCGAAGCGGTCCACGAGTGTGTCCCACGACGATCTTGGGTAGAGAACTGCAGCATCAGCTGATGCTGCCATTCTCTACGGGCTGCAGGAATCCAATGACGGAAGGTAGGTATCCTTCCGCACTGTATTCCTCCGCCACTTAAAAAAAAAAAAGTCCCTAGTCTCACTTTATGCCATTGCTGTGTGGGAAATTCCCACGCAGCAATGGCATAAAGTGAGACTAGGGACTTTTTTTTTTTTAAGTGGCGGAGGAATACAGTGCGGAAGGATACCTACCTTCCGTCATTGGATTCCTGCAGCCCGTAGAGAACGGCAGCATCATCTGATGCTGCAGTTCTCTACCCAAGATCGTCGTGGGACACACTCGTGGACTGCTTCGGATCGTGGGTGAGTATTTTTGTGGTTTGTTATGTTAATATTTATTCCGGAAAAGACAATGGCTTCGGGGAACAATGTGACAAGTATTGGTAAGTATGTTACTCTATGTTATATGTACTGTATGTCTATGTATGTATTGTATGAATGTATTGTATGTATGTAGTATATATGTGGTATGTATGTAGCATGTAGTATGTATGTAGTATGTATGTGGTATGTATGTAGCATGTAGTATGTATGTAGCATGCATGTAGTATATATGTAGTATGTATGTAGCATGCATGTAGCATGCAGTATGTATGTAGCATGCATGTAGTATATATGTAGTATGTATGTAGCATGCATGTAGTATATATGTAGTATGTATGTAGCATGTATGTAGTATGTATGTGGTATGTATGTAGCATGTAGTATGTATGTAGCATGCATGTAGTATATATGTAGTATGTATGTAGCATGTAGTATGTATGTAGTATGTATGTAGTATGTATGTGGTATGTATGTAGCATGTAGTATGTATGTAGCATGCATGTAGTATGTATGTAGTATGTATGTAGTATGCATGTAGTATGTATGTAGTATGTATGTAGTATATATGTAGTATGTATGTAGCATGTATGTGGTATGTATGTAGCATGTAGTATGTATGTAGCATGTAGTATGTATGTAGCATGCATGTAGTATGTAGTATGTATGTAGTATGTATGTGGTATGTATGTAGCATGTAGTATGTATGTAGCATGCATGTAGTATGTATGTAGCATGCATGTAGTATGTATGTAGTATGCATGTAGTATGTATGTAGTATGTATGTAGTATATATGTAGTATGTATGTAGCATGTATGTGGTATGTATGTAGCATGTAGTATGTATGTAGCATGCATGTAGTATATATGTAGTATGTAGTATGTATGTGGTATGTATGTAGCATGTAGTATGTATGTAGCATGCATGTAGTATGTATGTAGCATGCATGTAGTATGTATGTAGCATGCATGTAGTATGTATGTAGCATGCATGTAGCATGCATGTAGTATGTATGTAGTATGTATGTAGTATGTATGTAGCATGCAGCATGTATGTAGCATGTATGTAGCATGTATGTAGTATGTATGTAGTATATATGTAGTATGTATGTAGCATGTAGTATGTATGTAGCATGCATGTAGTATGTATGTAGTATTTTTTTTTTTTAACATTTAACACATTAGCCGGATGATGGGACTACTACTGTCCCATCATTGGCTAATGTGTCAATCACTGTCATGGTAGCAGGCATCGTCAGATGGGACTTGTAGTCCCATCGGACGATGCTTGCACAGACCCCCGGACATCAGCACAGCCCCCCGGCAGGCCGGCACAGCCCCCCGGCAGGCCGGTACAGACCCCCACAGGGTGCACAGACCACCGGCAGGCCGGCACAGCCCCCCGGCAGGCCGGTACAGACCCCCACAGGGTGCACAGACCACCGGCAGGCCGGCACAGCCCCCCGGCAAGCCGGTACAGACCCCGGGCAGTCCACACAGCCCCCCGGCAGGCCGGCACAGCCCCCCGGCAGGACGGCAGAGACCCCCGGAAGGCCCGAAATGACGGCGCATCATGATGCGCACACACCGCGCATCATGATGACGTCAGGCTGTCAATCAACTGAACTTCCGATTCCGATGCCGAATTCCGATATTGAAAAAATATCGGAAGTCGGTATCGGAATTCCGATACAGCAAGTATCGGCCGATACCCGATACTTGCGGTATCGGAATGCTCAACACTACTGAGGACTAATCCAGCTGCATAGATATCAGTGCTAGGCAGTCAGTAAGTGTATGTAGCAGACTGCAGTGCATATACCAAGAGGGTCCATTCCAGTTCTGTCTGCTGCTGCTGCTTTTACACATATTTCTAGATATAACCCCAGGTATCAGGGGCCAGGAATAATTTTTTTTGGATCTTAATCCTGATTATTTTCTTAAAAAGAAATCCAGATTTTTTTCTGCTCCATTTGCTTGTTGGCACTGCAGAATACAGCCAGATCCTTTCCATATTACAGTGCTAAAAATCCATCCATGTAAAACTGTGGTGTGTCCATCACACGGATCAGAGATAAAGAGTGCGCTCAAAATTCTGCCATTTCTGGCCTCCATTTAAAATTTGTTGCAGTGTGTTAGTGAAGTTATTGACACCAGTTTGCTCTTAAAAATAGTTACCTACAGGCCAGCTATTTAAAACTGTTTTTTCCGTCACACGGATCAGAGATAAAAACTGCTCTCGAAATTCTGCCGTTTCTGGCCTCCCTTTAAATGTTGTTGCAGTGTGTTAGTGAAGTTATTGACAAGAGTTTGCTGGTAAAAATAGTTACCTACAGGCCAGCTATATAAAACTGTGGTTTGTCCATCCCACGGATCACATATTAGTTCGCTCCAAATTCAGCCATTTGTAGTGAACGTGGAAAATATTGTCCTCCATTTAAAATGGGCAAGGCATGTGGCAAGGGACGGAGAACTGGACATGATGGTGATGGTGCTTGTAGAGGCCAAGGCCGAAGTCGTGGGCAAGCTGAAATTGTGCCACAACAAACAGCCCGACTTTCCTGTCCCAATTTCTAGACGACCCCAGCACACCACTATTGAACCCAGAGCAGTGTCAAAAGGTTGTTGGTTGGTTAGCAAATAATGCTTCCAGTCACTTTGCCACACCACCATCCTGTCTTCCACACGGTCAAGTCTCAGTAGCCATGAGTCTGGACCGCATATTCCTCACCCTGATCCTCCCTCATCCCACAGTGCCGAGTGTTAGAAGACAACTGATCCCACACTTGGACACTCTGAAGAGCTTTTCACTTTTTAATTTATAGATTTGGGCCTCTTGCCCGGTCCACTTGAAGTGGGGCAAGAGGAGATTGCATGTAGCGATGCCCAAATATTTGAACAGCTGCGGTCACACAAAGGCGATGATGGGAAAGTGTCACAAGAGGTGGACGATGATGAGACACAATTGCCAGAAAGTCAGGAGGAAGACCAGGGTGCGGAAGTGCAAGACGAGGTGGTGGATGATATAGTAACTGACCTAACTTGGCAGTAGGACATGCAGAGTGAGGACAGTAGCACACAGGGGAAGTGAGGCATAGCACTACAACAGGCGAGAAGAAGCAGTGTGGTAGCCACAGACAGAAGTTTGGCAACCGTTCCCCGTAACACCAAGACGACGGAAGTTGCCAGTTCAAATGTTAGGTCTTCCTGAGTCTGTTTTTTTTAAAGACTCTGCTGATAACCCCAAAAAGGCCATTTGTGCCACCTGCCAGGCCAGCATCAGCAGGGGTAGCAAAACTGCCAACCTGACCACCACCAGCATGATCAGGCACATGGCAGCAAAGCACCCAATTTTGTGGGCCAAATCACAGGATCCAGGAACAGTGTCTGCGGGTAACACCACTGCTTCTTCCGCTGTTGTGCGTGCAAGCCAAATCCCTGTCCATAGTGCATGTGAAGATGCCTCCTGCCCTGCACCTGTCATTGCACACATTCAACTAGCAACATCAGAAAGCACATCCACGTCCTTGTCCCAGCTCAGCGTTCAGTTGTCCATACCCCAGACCTTGGAACGCAAGCGCAAATACGCAGCCAATGCCCCACAGGCCTCACTACTAAATTCCCACATTTTGCAACTGCTTGCGCTCAAAATGTTGCATTTTAGGCTCGTGGAGACAGAAGCTTTCCGCAAACCTGATGGCGGCGGCTATCCCTCGGTACTCGGTCCCCAGCCACCACTATTTCTCCTGGTGTGCCATCCCCGCATTACACAAGCACATCTAAAAACACTGGGGTCAGAGTTCACAGTTCGTTGGACAACCAATGAGGACAGGCGAGAGTGATACAACTCCAATCCAGCAGAGACAGGAGAACACTGGGAGTGTTTTCTCAGACCTTCCCATTGCACAGGTCCTGAGGCACGGGGTACTCTCACAAGGAGTGCAAAGTTTGTGAAGATGCTGAGGGAGCACCTTGTTGACCATAACAACATCTCCAGTGATTCCTCTGTGCCTTTTAATTATTGGGTATCCAAACTGGACACGTGGCATGAACTGCCTCTCTACGCCTTTGAGGTCCTGGCCTGACCTGCTGCTAGCGTTTTGTCAGAGCGGGATTTTAGTGTCGCTGGCGGAATTATAACTGATAAGCGCATCCGCCTGTCAACTGAAAATGCAGACAGGCTAACTCATAAAAATTAATGAGGGCAGGATTGGGCCAGACTTCTCAATGCCACTGAATTATAGCAGCATAACATAAACTCAAATCCAGTGTCTTTTTTTGGGAGGTCTATTCCAATGCTCATCTTCACACCCAAACATGGGTATATGCCTCATGATTTTGGCTATTTGCTGTTGTCCTCCTCCTTCTCCTCATCCTCATCCTCCATCACCAGGGTGATCGTGGTCCATGATGCAACACCTACATAATTTTTTTAAAGGGTGTTTATGATGCCTGTAACAAAATGCTATACAGTATGTTCATGTATATCCCCCAGGGGTAAATGTTTGTCAGCCCATACACTTAGTGCATGGGCATTACAAATATAGAAGACCCGCTCCTTTCTAATAGGAACATTTTTTTATGAGGCCCTCCTCTACGTCTCTTCAAAGGGGCATTGGCGTGCCTTCAAATTTTTGGAAGCCCTTGCATTCACTGCATAGGCAAACAGTATGGGAGACCCACTTCCTAATAATGGGAACATTGCTTTCAGGAGGCCCTCCTGTATGTCTCTTCAAAGGGATATTGGTGTGCGTTCAAATTTTGGGCAGCCCTGCCTCTCACTGCATATGCAATAACAGTATAGGAGACCCAATATTTAATAATGGGAACAACAAAGCATAGACGGCTGATGGCTCTCTAAGACTAGTGAGGGCCAACTGCTGGCCCTTTAAGAATAGTAAAGGCTGCCTGATGCCCCTATAAAAATAGGCTTTGTGACTTTCAGAGTCCCTCCTTCATAAATGAAATAGGATGTGTCTGATAATGTGTCACACACCACATGGCCAGATAAGGTTGTAAAATGTTAAAATGACATTTCCCAATGAATGCATTTGTTTTGGTTGAAAGCAATGCTAAAGTTCAAAAATGCATCAAAAACGCTACGTGTGAACATAGCCCAAGGTGTGGAGGAGAATTTTTGTTTTTGGCTATTAGTTTTGCCTTATATACAACTCAATATCCTGGAAAAGATGTTCCTTAACATATTCCCAGGAAAATCCTTTGGTTTCGTTTTTGTATGTTTTATTGTGAGTCTGTAAAAGTGGCGTAAGACTCTGACAAAATTGTTCACAGAAGTGACCTGAGAAACAGAAATGCATCCAGGGGTCTTCCCCATGCTGTTTCCATGTCATTTGAGCATTGTTTCCATCAATTTAAGCAATTTCTAGTCCCTCTGCAGACCACCAGGGAGTGGGACCACTGGAAAAATGCTCAAGTTTCCCATAGATTTACATTGGGCTCGTTGCTTGGGTCGAGCACCCGAGCATTCCAATTTGCTAGAACCTAGCAATGAGCACCCGAGCATTTTAGTGCTCGCCCATCACTAATGATGACTTCTTTTGCCATGGTTTTCTCCTCCAGTCGGTGCCCCTTCTGTGGAAGTGATTCATTGGACCACATTGTAAGTCCAGATCCCTTTACACGGATTTCAGTGTGAAGGCCTTGGTTCCTCTGGAATCTGCCAGATAGAGTGGCTTTTGCCAAGTCAGTCTGAGTTAGTCCTTTTTGATCTTGTGGCCTCTGACAGATGTATCACTTATACTGCATGTTTTCAGTTTGAAAGAAAGCGAAGCATTCCCAAAGCATCATCAAACCATTACCATGTTCACTGTAGATAGGGTATTCTTTTTAAACTATGCTTCATTCTTTTTCCTCCGTACATACCACTGATCCTTAGGCCTTAAAAGTTCATGTTTTTGTTCCAGTGCTCCACAGAGCAGCATTCTAACATTTCTGTTGTTTATTCATATAGTTGATGCTAACATTTCTTGTACTTTTCAGTCAGTGGAGATGTACAGTACATGTTGAAGTTAGAGCATAGAGACTTTTAGCATTTATTATGTGCTGTATTGTGCAAATTGAAACCTTGGTACTTCCAAATCTTGCTACAGATCTTTTGCAATCATTCGAGGATTTTAGACCACAAGATTATTTTTCTGGATTTCCAACAATCCATTCTACAGTCAGCCTCTCCTCAGCCTGGAATGACTGCCTCTAAACAACAATAGATTTCATTATTTTTAGTAGTCCTTTTATTAAATAGCAGTTTAAACTCTAGAAACAACGAAAACATTATTTAGCACTTTTCTTATAAGTAACACAGAACAAATGAGAACTTGTTTTACATTTTGTATGTGAGTGTGATTGGATCCAAGAGCTCTTTACAGGCTCCTTGCCAGTTGATAAAGTGACCAGTGAAATTGTTCAAGAGGTGTTACTTGAAGAATTCAAGAGTTTAAATCTACTTTCTACTTGTCTTAGCCAAGGTTATTAGGAATGAATAAAAAATATGTGGTAAGCAAACAAGAAAAAGTAAGAACTGATACTGTTTGAAACTTGCTTCCTGTACAAACACTGTAATATAAAACAAAGTATCCCATTGCGATAAATTCATTGGACGATCGCTTTATTCTGTAATTTGAAAATCTTGGTAAAATCATTAAACAGTAGCATGTAAAAGTTTGGGCACTCCTGGGCAAAATTACCATTATTGTGAACATTTAAGCAAGTTGAAGATGAAATGATCTCTAAAAGGCCTAAAGTTAAAGATGACACATTTCTTTTGCATTTTAAGCAAATATATATATATATATATATATATATATATATATACTGCTCAAAAAAATAAAGTGAACACTTAAACATAGGATCCTATGTTTAAGTGTTCCCTTTACTTTTTTGAGCAGTATACACTACCATTCAAAAGTTAAGGGTCACTTAGAAATTTCCTTATTTCTGAAAGAAAAGCACATTTTTTTCCAATGAAGCTAGCATTGAATGATTCAGAAATACACTCTATACATTGTTAATGTGGTAAATGACTATTCTAGCTGCAAACGTCTGGCTTGTAATGCAATATCTTCATAGGTGTATACACTCCCTGACAGAAGTTATGTCGCTTATCCATGTTATGTAAATAAAAGCTTATAACCTGACATTAAATTCATCCATTGGTTGTATAAATTATTCTTTCGAAAGCTGAAACCCTCTGAAATGTGGTTTAGGTTAAGAAAATAAATTGGCATCAATGCAGAAATATTGATCATTTAACCCCTTTCTGACATTTGATGTACTATCCCGTCCACGGGCCCCGGGCCCCTATGACCGGGGAAGGGATATTTCGTCATTGCGATCAGCGGCGCTCCCGGGGGGGCACCGATGATCGCGGCCGGGTGTCAGCTGATTATCACAGTTTATCACCCGGCACGTTAACCCCTGGCACACTGCGATCAAACATGATCGCAGTGTACCGGAGGTTTAGAGAAGCATCGTCAGGGAGGGGGCTCCCTCCGTGCTTCCCTGAGACCACCACAGCAGCGCGATGTGCAGCGCTTCCCTGCAGGTCCCCGGATCCAATATGGCCGCGGGGCCTTCGAGGGCATGCAGGGAGGTTGCTTCCTCAGTGCCTGCAGAGCGCAGGCATGAGGAAGCCTTGTGCAGCGCCTGTCAGATCGCTGATCTGTCACAGCGCTGTGTGACGTGTCGGATCAGTGATCTGACACATCACAGTGACGTCCCCCCCCGGGACAATGTAATAAAGTAAAAAAAAGTGTAAAAAATAATTGATAAAAAATCACCAAATAAATTAAAAAAAAATATTCCCTAATAAATTCATTTTTTGGAAATAAAAAAAAGCAATAAAAGTACACATATTTAGTAATGCCACGTCCGTAACGACCCACCCTATAAAACTGTCCCATTAGTTAACCCCTTTAGCAAACTCCTTAGAAAATAAAAATAAAAATACTAAGCAAAAAACAATGCTTTATTATCATATTGCCGAAGAAAAAGTGCAATAACGCGCGATCAAAAAGACGTATATAAATAACCATGGTACCGCTGAAAACTTTATCTTGTCCCGCAAAAAATGAGCTGCCATACAACATTCTCAGCAAAAAAATAAAAAAGTTATAGCTCACAGAATAAAGCGATGCAAAAATAATTATTTTTTATATAAAATTGTTTTCATTTTATAAAAGCGCCAAAACTTAAAAAACGACATAAATGAGGTGTCACTGTAATCGTACTGACCCGAAGAATAAAACCGCTTTATCAATTTTACCGCACGCGGAATGGTGTAAACGCACCCCCAAAAGAAATTCATGAAACGCTGTTTTTTGTTCATACTGCGTCCCAAAAATCGGAATAAGAAGCGATCAAAAAATGTCACGCACCCGAAAATGGTACCAATAAAAACATAAACTCGTCCCACAAAAAATAAGACCTCACATGACTCAGTGGGTCAAAATATGGAAACATTATAACTCTCAAAATGTGGTGATGCAAAAACTATTTTTACAATAAAAAGCGTCTTTTAGCGTATGACAGCTGCGAAACATAAAACCAGCCATATATAGTTAATCAAACCCCCCTTTATCACCCCCTTAGTTAAGGAAAAATAATAAAATAAAAAAATGTATTTATTTCCATTTTCCCATTAGGGTTAGAATTAGGGTTAGGGCTAGGGTTAGGGCTAGGGTTAGGGCTGAGATTAGGGTTAGGGGTGTGCTGGGGTTAGGGTTGGAGTTAGAATTGGAGGGTTTCCACTGTTTAGGCACATAAGTTGCTCTCCAAACGCAACATGGCGTCTGATCTCAATTCCAGCCAATTCTGCGTTGAAAAAGTAAAACGGTGCTGCTTTCATTCCAAGCTCTGCCATGCGCCCAAACAGTGTTTTACCCCCACATATGGGGTATCAGCCTACTCAGGACAAATTGCAAAACAACTTTTGGGGTCCAATTTCTCCTGTTAACTTTAGGAAAATAAAAAATTGGGGGAAAAAATATAATTTTTGTGAGAAAAATATGATTTATTTATTTTCACGCCCGGGCATTATAAACTTCTGTGATGCACTTGGGGGTTCAAAGCGCTCACCACACATCTAGATAAGATCCCTGGGGGGTCTAGATTCCAAAATGGGGTCACTTGTGGGGAGTTTCAATAGTTTAGGCACATCAGAGGCTCTCCAAATGCGACATGACACCCGCAGACCATTCTATCAAAGTCTACATTCCAAAACGTCACTACTTCCCTTCCAAGCCCTGACGTGCGCCCATACAGTAGTTTTCTCCCACATATGGGGTATCAGCGTACTCAGGACAAATTGGTAAACAACTTTTGGTGTCCAATTTCTCCTGTTACCCTTGGCAAAATAACAAAAACTTGGGGACTAAAAGATCATGTTTGTGGAAAAAATATGATTTTTTTATTTTCATGCTCGGGCGTTATAAACTTCTATGAAGCCCTTGGGGGTTGAAAGTGCTCACCACACATCTAGATAAGTTCTTTGGGGGGTCTAGTTTCCAAAATGGTGTCATTTGTGGGGGGTTTCCACTCTTTAGGCACATCAGGGACTTTCCAAACGCGGCATGGTATCCAATCCCAATTCCAGCCAAAAAACTCAAATGGCGCTGCTTCCCTTCTGAGCTCTGCCATGCGCCCAAATAGTGGCTTACCACCACATGTGGGGTATCAGGGTACTCAGGACAAATTGTACAATAACTTTTGGGGTCCTGCTACCCTTGGGAAAATAAAAATTGGGGGTGAGAAGATCATTTTTTTGGAAAAAATGTGATTTTTTTAATTTTACGGCTGTATGTTATAAACTTTTGTGAAGCCCTGGGAGGTTCAAAGTTCTCACCACACATCTAGATAAGTTCCTTGGGGGCTCTAGTTTCCAAAATGGTGTCATTTGTGGGGGATTTCCACTGTTTTTGCACATCAGGGGCTTTCCAAACTTGACATGGCGTCCGATCTCAATTCCAGTCAAAATGTCAAATGGCGTTGCTTCCCTTCGGAGCTCTGCTATGTGCCCAAATTGTCATTTACCCCCACATATGGGGTATTAGCGTACTCAGGACAATTTGCACAATTACTTTTGGGGTCCTGTTACCCTTGGGAAAATAAAAATTGGGGGTGAAAAGATCATTTTTGTGGAAAAAATGATTTTTTAATTGTACGGCTGTATGTTATAAACTTCTGTGAAGCCCTTGGGGGTTCAAAGTTCTCACCACATATCTAGATAAGTTCCTTTGGGGGTCTAGTTTCCAAAATAGGGTCACTTGTGGGGGGTTTCCACTGTTTTGGCACATCAGGGGCTCTCCAAGCGTGATATGGCGTCCGATCTGAATTCCAGCCAATTTTGCATTGAAAAAGTCAAACGGCGCTCCTTCCCTTCTGAGCTCTGCCACGCGCCGAAACAGTGGTTCCCCCCACATATCAGGTATCAGCGTACTCAGGACAAATTGCACAATAACATTTGCAGTCCAATTTCTCCTGTTACTCTTGGTAAAATAAAAAAAATTGAACCTGAAGTAATTTTTTTGTGAAAAAAAGTTAAATGTTCATTTTTTTAAACATTCAAAAAATTTCTGTGAAGCACCTGAAGGGTTAATAAACCTCTTGAATGTGGTTTTGAGCACCTTGAGGGGTGCAGTTTTTAGAATGGTATCATTTTTGAGTATTTTCTATCATATAGACCCCTCAAAGTGACTTCAAATGTGATGTGGTCCATAAAAATAAAATGGTGTTGCAAAAATGAGAAATCGCTGGTCAACTTTTAACCCTTATAACTTCCTAACAAAAAAAAATTTTGGTTCCAAAATTGTGTTGACATAAAGTAAATATACGGGAAATGTTATTTATTAAGTTTTTTTGTGTGCCTTATCTCTGTGATTTAAGGGCATAAAAATTCAAAGGTGGAAAATTGCGAAATTTTCAAAATTTTTGCCAAATTTCCATTTTTTTCACAAATAAACACAAGTTATATCAATGAAATTTTACCACTAACATGAAGTACAATATGTCACCAGAAAACATTGTCAGAATCACCTGGATCAATGGAAGCATTTCAGAGTTATTACCTCATAAAGGGACAATGGTCAGAATTGTAAAAATTGGCCCGGTCATGAACATGCAAACCACCCTTGGGAGTAAAGGTGTTAATGGACACAGAATGGTCAGATTTTTGCAAGACAAAAATTTTGTCGGCCACAGAAAGTAATGTGATATTCAAACAAATAATTAACTTAAAATACAAATACTGTATATGTTGCATAACATTGTTGAATGAAGTTGTGGTGCTATTAGAGTCATATTTAATATTTTGTGTGACTTCCATGAGCTTGAAGGACTGCATCCATGCGGTTCAACAATAATTCATGCAATGTATTAATGAAGTCATCAGGAATAGCAAATAATGCAGTATTACATGCCTCCCAGACTTCATCTAGATTCTTTGGTTTTGTCTTCCAAACTTCCTCTTTCATCCTACCCCAAACATGCTCATTGATGTTCATGTCTGGTGACTGGGCTGGCCAGTCCTTGAACACCTTGATCTTGCCTGGGGAAACTTTGTTGTAGAGATGGATGTAGGAGATGGAGCACCATCCTGCTGCAGAATTTGATTCCTTTTATGATTTGGAGTATAAGAGGTAGCTAATACTTCTTGATATTTTAGGCTATTGATATTGCCTTCCGCCTTGCAAATGTTTTGCACACCCCCATACTGAATGTAATCCCAGACCATGATTTTCCATCACCAAATTTAACTGTTTTCTGGGTGTATTTTGGATCTATACGGGCTCCAGTAGGTCTCCTGAAGTATTTGCGGCGGCTGTGGTGTAATTCTACTGAAGATTCATCAGAGAATTCCACCTTCTGCCATTTTTCCAGCATCCATCTGTTTAGCAGGCTGTGGGACTTTGCAAATGCCACACATTTTTTATTTGCCTTTTGTTTAGTGCTGGCTTCTGGGCACTGATTCGACCATGGAGGTCATTTTGAGACAGAATCCTGCAAACTGTTCTAGTTGACACAGGGACTTGAGGTGACCAGGCCTATTGGAACTCTGCTGCAGTGGAAGAGGGGCTTGCTTTGGATTTTCTAACCAACAAACGTTCCTCCTGAGCAGTTGTCTTGCAGGGTCTGCTGGACCTGGGCTTGTCAAACACATCTCCAGTCTCTTCGAATCTTTTTTTAATTCTTTGTACTTGACGCTGAGACACATTAAAGGTGCCAGCCACCTCTGCAGTGGATCTGGTCTTCAGCCTCTTGATAATCCAGGCTTTGGTCACAGGGTGGATTTTTGGCATATTGTCAAAGCTCGTTGCAGCTCAAGTGAAGGTCTGGAGTGCTGGGTTTCTTTTTATACACACCCACTAATTAAACGATCATTTACTGAGCACAGGTGAGGATTAGAGATGAGCGACTTTGCCTTTTTTCGGGTCGAGTCGGGTTTCATGAAACCCGACTTTCTCAAAAGTCGGGTCGAACGAAATTGGCCAATTATCGTGAAAAGTCGAAGGCCGACTGAAACATGAAACCCAATGCAAGTCAATGGGGAAGAAAAGTCGGCAGTGAGTGGAGGACAGGAAACACACCTACAGTGCCCATTTTAATGCCAAAAACATCAATTCTTATTACTTAAGCTTGTCGACCTTAATTTACTTTATAATAGTTCGGCATTGAAAAATGGGTGTTATTTGGCTAAAGTTGTGGGGGGGTAGGGCTGGCTCCAGATTTCCGTGGGCCCAGGGCCAAAGAGTGTCAGTGGGCTCCTTTAACACATGCCACAATTCATGATCCTCTGATACGGCAGAGAAATAGTGGTATAGTACAATGAAAAATACTTCACTTCTTACATCACATGACTGATATCTATTTTAAATTCTCCAATAGCTCCAAAAACGGACAGTATATTACTCCATACAGTATTATGGCCACCGCATAGTGCGCTATACAGAGTAATGAGGCCCATATATTTCTCCATACAGAATCATTGGTCACATATAATGTTCCATACAGTATATGATGAGCTCCACATAATGCTACAGTATATGTTGGTCCCCATGGATGAAGCTCCACTGTGTTATGGGCCCAAATAATGCTCCATATATAATGGGCCCCATTTCTAATGCTCCAGTGCATAATGGACCCTGTAAATGTTGCTCCAGTGTCTGATGTCCACCTTTGGAATGCTCCAGTGTATGGTGGGCCTCATATATCATTCTCCAGAGTATAGTGCTCCCCAAAAATAGCTGTCCCAACATTGAAAACAATGAAATAAGTCTCCTCACTAGGGAATACCTGTACTAGTCTGGACTCCTCGTCGTCCCCATTTTTCATCTCACTGCACTTGGACTGTTTAGGCAGAGGGCGTACAGACGTGATGTCATCTCGCTCTCTGACCAGAATGTCACTGTCAGGAAACACGGAAGACGTCACAGCGGTGGAGCAGGGGGAGGTAAGTATTTTAACTTTGCAAGTGCTGTGATCCTGAGCAAGCAAGGGGGGCCCACTCATTGGCGACGGCACTGGCACAGGGCCCCTCATAGTATGACGGTGTGTCTGACGGCAGGTGTGCACCCCCACCATCAGAGACACTTGATTCTACTATGAGGGACCTTGTTCCAGTGCCATTGCCAAACAGTGTGCCCACCCACCTGTCCAGGGCAACGGCACTCGCACGGGTGCGTGCGCCAGGTGGTGACCCCAGCCCTGTGGGGGGAGGCAGCCCAGTTAGGGAGGTGGAAAAATTGGCATATGTTGATGTTGGACATTCTGCAAATGGAGTAATTGGAGAAGTCCGTGGAAGAGGAGGACAAAAGCAAGCCATTTTTCTGGCAACCTACGTGTCAGCAGGGGAGGGTGGGACAAAATCCTTTGAAACCCATGCATGGTTCATTTTAATGAAGGTTAGATCATCAACATTTTGGGTAGACAGACGGTTCCTTTTTTTCTGTCAGGATTGATCCAGCAGCACTTAAAACTCGTTCAGATAACACACTAGCAGCAGGGCAAGCGAGCTCCTGTAAGGCATATTGTGCCAATTCAGGTCAGGTGTCAAGTTTACTGGCCCAATAGTCAAAGGGGAATGACCGGTGAGGGAGAACATTGATATGGGAGAAGAAGTAGTTTGTTACCATAGTTGACAACTGCTGTCTCCTGTCACTTTCGATCGATGCAGTATTACCAGTCATGAGAGCGGTACTTGAAAAATCAGTCTCCTGACTCCAACGCCACTTCGGCTGTGTGCACCATGAACACCTCTTTCATGTTGCCACCTACGGCTTGTTGGAAAAACATCATCGCCACTGTGTGCTGGGAATGCCTCAAAGAAACGGTTTACCAGAGTTGCTTGTTTGTTAGCCAGTATTAGCTCTAGGTTCTCCTATGGCATGATGTTTTGGAATTTGCCTTTATAGAGTGGATCCAGGATGCTGGCCAACCAGTAGTCGCCATTGTTCATCATCTTGGCAATGCGGGGTCCCTTTTTAGGATCTGCAAGGCATAATCAGACATGTGGGCCAATGTTCCAGGTGTCAATGATGCACTGCGAGTGCTGCGTGGAGGGGCACTTTCTGGCAAATCCACATCCCTCCAGTCACGCACAAACCCTGTACCTGACCTTGCCACGCCAACATTTTTTCTTGCCCCCTGAGAAGCATCCTCCTCCCCAAAATAATCATCCCCATCATCCTCCTATTCCTCTTCTTCCTCCACCTCGTCCACAAGTCTTCCCTGACCAGAAAATGGCTAGCTGTCATCAAGGCTTCCCTCCTCCTCCTCTTCCTCCTCAGCTGCAGACGCCTGCTCCTTAAAGTGCATCAAAGTTAGCATGAGCAGACGCATAAATGGGATGCTCATGCTTATGATGGCGTCGTCTGCGCTTACCAGCAGTGTGCATTCCTCATAACAATGAAGGACTTTACAGAGGTCTTTCAGATTCGACCACTGCACACCAGACAACTCCATGTCTGCCTGCAATCTGCCTACCCGTGTATTCTCCCACAAATGAATTACAGCCTGCATCTATTCGCTCAGCCTCTGAACCATTTGCAGGGTGGAATTCCACCTTGTTGCAACATCGATAATTAGGCGGTGCTTGGGAAGGTGGAGCAATCGCTGCAGCTTCTGCATATGACTGGAGAGTACGGGCGACCGGCGGATGTGCAAGCACAGTCTTCGTACCTTATGGAGCAGGGCTGTTAACTCCGGATAATTATTGAGGAAGCACTGCACCACCAGGTTCAAAGTGTGAGCCAGGCAAGGTATGTGTCGGAGTT
The DNA here is from genome assembly GCF_039654945.1 of Dendrobates tinctorius. NCBI lineage: Eukaryota > Metazoa > Chordata > Amphibia > Anura > Dendrobatidae > Dendrobates > Dendrobates tinctorius. The sequence goes on along the minus strand of NW_027361699.1, from coordinate 8,434,093 downwards.
TTGAAAGGGCTATGGTTGCCACAAAATTCCGGCCGTTATCACTAACTACCTTGCCTGCCTCAAGATGTAGACTGCCCAGCCATGACTCAGTTTGTCGCTGCAAGTAGTCGGCCAGTACCTCCGCGGTGTGTCTGTTGTCGCCCAAACACATCATCTTCAACACAGCCTGCTGACGCTTACCACTAGCTGTTCGTTAGTGGGACACCTCGTGTGCAACACTGGCAGCTGCGGATGGAGTGCTCGTGTGACTGCGCTCTGTGGATGAGCTATCGCTTCTGGTGGCGGAGGAGGAGTGTCGAACGCCTACAGCCAACTGTTTCCTATACCATGGGATAGGCAGCACTGTCCCACCGCCGCTGTCCCCTGTGGACCCTGCATCCACCACATTAACCCAGTGTGCAGTGATGGACACGTAACAGCCCTGGCCATGCCTACTGGACCATGCATTTGTTGTGAGGTGCACTTTTCCACTCACTGATTGCTTGAGTGCATGGACAATGCAGTCTTTCACGTGCACGTGGAGGGCTGGGATGGCTTTTAGCAAAAAGAAGTGCCGACTTGGTAGGTCATAGTGTGGTACTGCGTAGGCCATGAGCTCGCAGAAAGCTTTGCTTTCAACCAACCGGTAGGGCATCATCTCTAACGAGATTAGTTTAGCAATGTGGGTGTTCAAAGCCAGTGTACATGGATGAGAGGATGAGTACTTTCTTGTCCTACTCAGAGTCTCTGGTAAAGTGAGCTGGACTTGAGAGCTGCATATGGTTGAACTAGCGGTGGACATGTCGGACTGAGAGAGGGTTGGTGATGGTGATGGTGTTGCTGATGGCCTAGATTCAGTCTTTCGTAGCAATAACATTGTGATTCCATGACTGCTTTGCCCTTGCGACGACACCTCGACATTTGCTGCTGGTGGTGTGCTAACCAGTGGGCTTACAGTGGGGGAAGCGATGTAGCGTTTCTGACTACCTTCATTCGGAGCAGGTGCACATGTGCTACCTGAGGTTTTGTAGTCCATCCACGCTTGCAATTGCATGGTGGTTAAATGTCTAAGCATGCAACTGGTATTCAAATTTCTCAGATTTTTCCCTCGGCTAAAGGTCTTTGCGCACTTCTTACAGATAACTTTTGCCTGATCATTAGCATTTTGTTCAAAAAAGTGCCACACTGCACTCTTCCTACTATGGAAAACATTTTGAGACCGTGCACACTGTGCTAATTTGACCATCTGGCCAAGCTGTCATGCAACTCTTTTGGTTTTTGTAACACGTTTTTGGACTGCTACGGTCATGCCAGATTACAGCTGTTGCGATGTCGTTGCCTGCTGCGGATCCTCCTCCTCCTCTTCTGAGCTATTGGCAGCGGCACCCTCTTCCCCCAAAGGACGCCAATCTGGGTCAACAACTGGGTCATCCATCACCTCCTCTTCAATTTCATGTGCACCTTCCTCTGTGTCACCATGTAAGGTGGTATAGTATGCGGGAAGCGGCACCTGAGTTTCATCAGGGTCAGATTCTGGCTCAGTACACTGCAAGGACAATGTAGTGTTCTGAGTGAATGTACCAGCAGAAATATCTAGCAGTGGCTGTGCATCGGTGCACTCCATGTCAGATTCATCTTGGACTGGGGAATTCACGATTTGACTTGCTAACCCAGGCATGGTATGTGAAAAGAGCTCCATGGAGTAATTGGAAGTGTGGCCTGCTACGTCCTTCACTGTTATGAATGAGTCACCGTAGAGGCAAAAACAGAAATACTAGCTAAGTCCAGAAAACCAGAGAAGTTGGCAGCTATCGGATTGCAGACCCCTGAACCTATCAACAACAACTAGCAGTAGCCGTGGGGGGTTCCTACGGTGCCCTAGACCCCTCGATCAGAGCCGGAGAACTAAATAGCCTAAAGACAGAAAGGGAAATCTGGCGGGCCACCAAAAGACCCACTCACCAGATCTCTAGTACCAAAAATACCTGGATGACCAGCCAATGCAGAGCAATGAACTTCAGACATCACTCTCTTCTTCCACTAGTCAGGAACATACAACTTTCCACTGGGACAACGCTCAGGTTTGTCCTCCTGGAATTCTTCCAGAGCACGTCTCAAATCGGGCGAGATGGCAGAAAGAACTACCCCTTCGCCTAAGATGGTACAGGCTTGGTCACCACAGGAGAATCAGCAAAGAAGCTCCTAGAGAGAGCGTCAGCCTTGACATTCTTAGTGCCAGGAAGAAAAGAGACCACAAAATCAAAACGTGTAAAAAACAAGGCCCACCTAGCCTGTCTAGGGTTCAAGCGTTTGGCCGACTCCAGGTAAATCAAATTCTTGTGGTCAGTGAGGACCACGACTTGATGTTTAGCTCCCTCCAACCAATGTCTCCACTCCTCAAATGCCCATTTCATGGCTAACAGTTCCCGATTCCCCACATCATAGTTACGTTCAGATGGAGAGAACTTTCGGGAAAAGAAAGCACAGGGATTCAATTCAGATGTTACAGGATCCTTTTGGGACAAAACAGCTCCTGCACCAATCTCAGAAGCGTCCACCTCTACCTGGAACGGGAGTGAGACATCAGGTTGCCTCAAAACCGGGGCAGAAGTGAATCTTCGCTTCAGCTCCTGAAAGGAAGAAACAGCCTCCAGAGACCAATTCAACACATCAGCACCCTTCTTAGTCAGATCAGTCAATGGCTTGGCAATACTAGAAAATTTTGCTATATATTTCCGATAAAAATTAGCAAAACCCAAAAACTTCTGGAGGGCCTTCAAAGAAGTGGGCTGAATCCAAACATAAATGGCCTGTACCTTGGCCTGGTCCATTTCAATAGTTGACGGAGACAAAATAAATCCCAAAAATGAAATCCTCTGTACCCCAAAAAGGCATTTTGATCCTTTGACATACAGGGAATTCTCCCTCAAGATCCGGAACACAGTCCGAACATGTTCCACATGAGAATCCCAATCCTTGGAGAAGATCAAAATATCATCCAGATAGATAATCAAAAATTTATCCAAAAAGTCTCAGAAAATGTCGTTCATGAAGCACTGGAAGACAGAAGGGGCATTAGTGAGCCCAAAAGGCATCACCAGGTACTCAAAATATCCTCCGGAGTATTAAACGCCGTCTTCCATTCATCCCCATGCTTAATGTGGATAAGATTATACGCCCCCCTGAGGTCAAGCTTGGTAAACCAGCAAGCACCTTTAACTCTGGAGAATAGATCTGAAATCAGGGGTAACGGATACTGATATTTAATAGTAATTTTGTTGAGGGCATGATAATCAATACAAGGCCTTAATGAACCATCCTTTTTGGCCACGAAAAAAAAAACGTCACCTAAGGGTGAAGAGGATGGTCTAATATGACCCTTCTCCAACACCTCCTTAATATAGGATCGCATAGCCTCGTGCTCGGGTACAGATAAATTGAAGAGCCGACCCTTGGGAAATTTACACCCCGGGCTCAGTTCAATTGCACAGTCATAACTCCTATGAGGAGGCAAAGACGCAGACTCATTCTCACTAAATACATCATAAAAGTCCGCCAAATAGTCAGGAACATCATGCGACTGAGGAGAGGTGGAAAAAACCGGAGCCTCACTAAGGGCACACCGACAACCCCAACTCACCACAGACACAGATTTCCAATCCAAAACTGGATTATGAATTTGCAACCAGGGAAACCCCAGAACAATGGTATCATGCAAATTATGCAACACCAAAAATCTGCAATTTTCTTGATGGTCTGGGGCGACCCGTATTACCACCTGGGTCCAAAACTGAGGTTTATTTTTCGCCAAAGGAGTAGCATCAATCCCCCTCAAAGGGATAGGCGTCCACAGAGGTGTCATCGGAAATCCACAACGTTTAGCAAAATCCAAGTCCATTAGGTTCAGGGCTGCTCCCGAATCCACAAAAGCCTTGGCGGAAAAAGTGGACTGCAGATAAAAGTAATTGCCAGAAGAAACTTAGGTTGAACACCACCCACAGAAAACGTGTGTGCAAAACGTTTCTCTCGTTTAGGACAGACAGAAATAATATGCGAGGCATGTCCACAAAAAAAACACAGCTTATTACACCTTCTGAACTCCTGACGTTGCTCCCTGGACAAAACTCTATCACATTGCATAGGTTCAGACACTTGTTCAACAGGTGGCAACACCTCTCATGCAGTCCTGCGTTCACATAAACGTCGATCAACCTGAATGGCTAATGACATAGAATCGTCAAGACCAGAGGGAACAGGAAATCCCACCATAGTATCTTTTACGGCTTCTGACAAACCCTTCCGAAAGAGAGCTGCCAAGGCATTATCATTGCAGGTAGTAAGGACCGCCCACTTTCGGAATTTTTGACAGTACAATTCTGCAGAATCTCGACCCTGGCTCAATGCCAACAGGGTCTTTTCAGCCTGATCAATAGCATTAGGTTCGTCATACAACAACCCCAAGGCTTGAAAAAATGCGTTCACATTAGTCAGAATAGGATCATCTGGTTTCAAAGAAAATGCCTAATCCTGGGGATCACCACGCAGCAAAGAGATGACAATTTTAACCTGCTGCGTGGAGCTCCCTGACGAGTTAAGCTTCAAGGCAAAAAATAATTTACAATTATTTTTGAAATTCAAAAATTTAGACCGATCCCCAAAAAACACATCAGGAGTAGGGATCTTTGGTTCAGCAGCATGTGAATGAGCAAGGTAGGCGGAAATTCCCCGCACTTCTGCGGCGAGCAGCTCCACACGATCAGACAATTGCTTTATCTCCATTGAGAGAAAAAAAATTCCCCCTACGGCCTCAGAGGTATAGAGGAAAAAATATACACACTTTTTTTTTTTTTTTTTACAATTCTTTCCTGCTATTGAGTACCCTAGGATCTGCGGTATGGCTGGTGATTCTGTTATGAATGAGTCACCGTAGAGGCAAAAACAGAAATACTAGCTAAGTCCAGAAAACCAGAGAAGTTGGCAGCTATCAGATTGCAGACCCCTGAACCTATAAACAACTAGCAGTAGCCGTGGGGGGTTCCTACGGTGCCCTAGACCCCTCGATCACAGCCGGAGAACTAAATAGCCTAAAGACAGAAAGGGAAATCTAAACTGCCCCAGAGCAGACCCCAAAGCAATAGGCAGCCCCCAACATATAATGACGGTGAAGCAAGATGAAAAAACACTCACACAGATAGAAAGATAGGCTGAGCAAATGATGGGGCCCAAGCTAACTAAATAGGACAGGATAGAAAAGCTGCTGTCTACAATCCACCAAAACCCTATCAAAACAAGAGCCAACAGACTGATAGGGAAAAAAGCCCTGAAGACGCTAGGCTTCAAAAAGACTATATCAGTACTCAGGTATTTTCTGAAGACAGAGCAAAAAGGAATTCAGCTCACCCCAGCAGGGAATGGCAGAAATCCAGAAAAACAAGGCAAAGCAAAACCAAAACACAAATGCAAAAGCAGGGCAGAAAACTTAGCTTTTGAGGAGCAGGAATCAGACTGGTCTCCTAGAATCCCTCAGAGAAATCATCAGCCAGGCAGAAGGGTGTTGGCTGCCTTATATCCAGTCAGCAATTCCAGTCACCCAGTCATCATCATCCTGCTCAGGTGCTTGGTAATCAGCCTCACTACCTTCCTTCACCAGAAGAGGGAGTTCATCAGTCCTCAATGGTGAAGGGGAAAATGAACTCACAACACTTCACTTTTGTAGGGGTGAAGGACACAAGGAAAGGTGTTGTTCCTGACCAGGAGCCTCCAATGATGACTTTTATTTTTTGAAACTTCAGAAGAGGAGGCGATAGAGCTGGAGGCTGTGTCAGCAATGTAAGCCAAAACTTGTTCCTGAAGCTCTGGCTTTAAAAGTGGTTTTCCTACTCCCAGAAAAGAGAGCCTTCGAGGCCTTGTGGAGCCAGACGATGACGCAGGCTCAACACCTCCTGCCTTAGTTGCTATTGTGCTTTTGCCACTACCAACAGATGCAAAACCACCACCACCACCATCGGGACCAGCTGGCAACCCCCGCTCACTTCCATGGCGTCTTCCACCATACTTGCTCATTTTTGTGAAAATGTACCCAAAATACCACCAGCTATATGGTACTGTAAAACAAGGTAGAAGGTGTATCTACTATTGGTTAGAATATGAATCTCATTATAGATTTGACATCACTGAACTATTGTCTCAGGGCCAGTAGAGATTACACCTCAATGTAACAGACTGAAATTGGATGGTGTATGACAAGGTGTAGGGTGTCTATAGGATTGGTGAGAATTTGAATCTCACTATAGATTTGAGGACGCAGAACTATTTTCTCTGGCCCAGTACAGATTACACCTCAATGTAACAGGCTGAAATTGGATGGTGTATGACAAGGTGAAGGGTGTCTATAGGATTGGTGAGATTTTGGATCTCACTAGAGATTTGAGGACGCTGTCAATGATGCTCTCAGTCCAAGTATGGACGCATATATAGGCATTGCTCCTACTGGCCAGTTTCCTACTCCACACTGATGAGGGGCAATACCCCGAAACAGCTGTCTGTGGATGGATACCATGTTTTGGCATAGGTGGTTTCCTTCATTGGAGACTGCCCTTCCCGTGGTTGTTCCTTCCCGGGGAAAGACCTGGCTAGTCATTGCTTGCGTTGAGAAACATGTGATGGTGTCTCCGCGGCTTGTGTTTTGCATGTTTTTACATATTTCCCATAAGGGATGGGGGCATTGCTCTAGAATCACTGCGTTGAGAAACATGTGATGGTGTCTCCGCAGTGTTGGATGTTGATCTCCATGAGTTCATTCATCCTCATTTTTCACAAGTATAGACGCAGGCAGCCTAATAAGCAGGACTGCTGCACAGTGCACACACAAAAGGGTGGAAAAATGAACCCTTGGTAACTGCAGAAAAGAGGAAGAAAAGTATTTTTGCTTTTAAAAAAGCAGTTTGCACAGCAGTGTGCAAACAGCAATGCAGCTATCAGTGAGCCTTATAAGGCAGCCTAATAACCAACAGAGCTGATGCACAAAAATAGAGCCTACCCTGTCACTGCACACAAAGTATTGTGTTGTAAGTGGAAATCGCTAACAGCAGAAGCAGTTTTTTGGTTCTTCTTCCCTGACTAACGCTCTCCCTTCAGAATCAGCAGCAGCAGCAGCTCTCCCTATGCTAAGATCGCCATAAGTAAGATGGCGGTCGGCATTCACGCCCTTTTATAGCCCCTGTGACGCCACACAAAGCCAGCCAATCACTTGCATGCCCTTCTCAAAGATAGTGGTGACCAATGCCTATGTCATCGCGTTGCCAACAGTGTGTGTCCTCCATCATTGGCTGAAAAAGGGCGCTGGAAGCATCTTTTGAAACGCGACTTTGGCGCTCTGGTCGCCGACCTCGTGGCCGACCTCACGCTATGGTCGGGTTTCATTTCATGAAACCCGACTTCAGCGAAAGTCGGCGACTTTGGAATATGACCGACCCGTTTCGCTCAACTTTAGTGAGGATGTAAACTAGGATTGGGTGCATTATATGAACAGGCGACAAAACTTTTGTCTTGCCAAAATCTGACCATTCTGTGTCCATTAAATGATCAATATTTCTGCATTGATGCCAATTTATATTCTTTACCTAAACCACATTTTGGAGGGTTTCAGCTTTCAAAAGAATAATTTATACAACCAATGGATGAATTTAACGTCCAGTTATAAGCTTTTATTTACATAACATGGATAAGCGGCATAACTTCTGTCAGGGAGTGTAGAGGCCCATATCCAACAACCATCACTCCAGTGTTCTTATGGTACTTTGTGTTTGCTAACTGTGTAAGAAGGCTAATGGATGGTTAGAATACCCTTGAAACCCCTTGTGCAAGTATGTTAGCACAGCTGAAAACAGTTTGGCTTATTAGAGAAGCTATAAACCTGACCTTCCTTTGAGCTAGTTGAGAATCTGGAGCATTACATTTGTTGGTTCCATTAAACTCTCAAAATTGCCAGAAAAAAAGAACTTTCATGTGAAACCCGACAGTCTAATCTTGTTCTTATAAATGAAGGCTGTTCCATGCGAGAAATTGCCAAGAAACTGAAGATTTCCTACAATGGTGTGTACTACTCCTTTCAAAGGAGAGCACAAACAGGCTCTAACCAGAGTAGAAAGAGAAGTGGGAGGCCCCGCTGAGCAACAAGACAAGTACATTAGAGTCTGTAGTTTGAGAAATCGACACCTCACAGGTCCTCAACTGGAAGCTTCATTATACAGTACATGCAAAACGCCAGTGTCAACGTCTACAGTGAAGAGGCGACTTCGAGATTCTGGCCTTAAGGGCAGAGTGGCAAAGAAATAGCCATATCTGAGACTGGCTAATAAAAGGAAAAGATTGATATGGGCAAAAGAACTGTTAGGCATCAGGTTCCTGCAGCTGGATCCAGAGCCTCACATTCAGCGGTCTCCCATTCTTCCTCGACCGCAGAGGAGCTTGCTCAGCAGCCCCGTCGTTCCCGACGCTCTGCCCAGACAAGCTCTCTGGGTCTGGTTACTGCTGCCACCTCTGGGCCAGCAATAGCAACGCAGGCTGCTCAGCAGTAAGCCGTTCCAGAGGTTAAGTCCTTCCGTCACTCCACTGAGCATGCTCACGAGACGTTCTCCCATTGGAGATCCGGAGTCACATGCACAGGTCCTTCTCCAGATCTGATCGGTCCATCTCAGGGATCTGGAAGTTTCCAGAAGGTCCCGGCTATAAAAGGTTCGCATGGCCGCTCTAGTTGCTACCTGTGTGAATGATGACAGATGCGTGCACCTGCGAATGACTCATTAAGATTCCCCTCCCTCTGATATTACGTGTGTGGATAGGGACTTAGTCTTAGAGTCAGCGCCAGTCAGTGGCACGCTACAGGTCACAGTGCATATCTCCAAAGAACTAGCGTCTGACAGTGTGCCCCCTCCTGGGCATTGTTGTAATGCGATGTGTCAGTCACCGCGCTGTAGTCAGCAGCACTTGTCGGCATCTGTGGTAGCGACGCCGCACGCACGGTAGGTCTAGACGGACACTGACCCTGTGATAAGTATAGCGTGGCACTACCGCAGGGTGCACAAGTAGGTTACCCAGACCCAAATGAATAGCAAATAGTAACTTGGCACTCAACTTGAATGATCCTTTTTGAAAGAAAATTTTACTATGTGCAGTCTCAGAAACGTTTCAGCCCACAGTAGGCCTTCATCGGTCTGCTGACTGATGTCACAGTGTGGTGACTAAATGCAAGTCCAAAAGAGACTAATTTCGTATATATCGATTCCTGCTATCGAGGTTGGTGCAGGTGTGCACTGTGCACTCACTTGATACTGTTTGCGTATGGGCTGGTAAACTAGCCAGACTCAATATATATTGATTTTGGTACGGTATCTAACTCCTTGGATTCAAATTAGGATGATGCACATTGTGAGATGCTTGGCCATATAAGACAGGCGTTTGATATGAAAAACTAAGTGCTCTTGAACCAGAGGTCCATCCAGGACTGTAGCTGAGAGGGAGCACAAGATAAGCGGTGTGATCAATGTAGTGGTATCCCCTAAAGCTTGTGGAGGTCGGTTTGGGGTGTGCAGATCAAAACGCAGTATCCACTGCTTGTATGACAGCAGACACTGAACCTGTGTCTTGGGCCCTAGTCCTGTAACCATATACCGTGCATGCATTCCGCTGAGACCTGTGAGTCCAACAGGCTTGGTATTTATGTTTATTGCTTTGGTGCCTCTGTGAATCAACAGAGTATGCCCAGCGTACACCGGGTGACGTTCAACCCGCGTGCGATATACCGCCATATTGAGTGTCCGCCATTACCTAGCAGCAGTGTAACACCTTCTGCACGGTGGACCCCGGGCAGCGAACGCACTTTCTATTATTTATTATTTAGTGCGTTCCGCCGTCCCTAACAAGAACACAGACATTGGACAGAGGAAGATTGGAAAAAAGTGCTATGGACAGATGAATCCAAGTTTGAGGAATTTGGATCACACAGAAGAACATTTGTGAGATGCAGAACAACTGAAAAGATGCTGGAAGAGTGCCATCTGTCAAGCATGGTGGAGGTAATGTGATGGTCTGGGTTGCTTTGGTGCTGGTAAAGCGGGAAATTTGTACAAGGTAAAAGGGATTTTGAAAAAGGAAGGCTATCACTCCATTTTGCAATTCCATGCCATACCATGTGGACAGCGCTTGATTGGAGCCAATTTCATCCTGTTGTAACAGGACAATGACCCAAAGCACACCTCCAAATTATGCAAGAACTATTTAGGGAAGAAGCAGGCAACTGGTATTCTATCTGTACTGGAGTGGCCAGCGCAGTCACCAGATCTCAACCCCATTGAGCTGTTGTGGGAGCAGCTTGACCATATGGTACGTAAAAAGTGCCCATCAAGCCAAACCAACTTGTGGGAGGGGCTTCTGGAAGCATGGGGTGAAATTTCTGCAGATTACCTCAGCAAATTAACTGCTAGAATGCCAAAGGTCTGCAATGCTGTAATCTTTGATGAAAGCAAAGATTGAAGGAGAAAATTATTATTTCAAATAAAAATCTTTTTTTCGAACCTTGTCAATGTCTGGACTAGATTTTAAATTCATTTGGCAATTCATTTGATTTAATAAAAGTATGAGTTTTAATGGAAAACATAAAATTGTCTGGGTGACCCCTAATTTTTGAACAGTAGTGTATATATATAAAGTGGGAAAAAAAGTATTTAGTTAGCCACCAATTGTGCAAGTTCTCCCACTTAAAAAGATGAAAGATGCCTGTAATTGACATTATAGGTAGACCACAACTATGAGAGTCAAAATGAGAAAACAAATCCAGAAAATCATCTTGATTTGGCAAGATTTATTTTGCAAATTATGGTGGAAAATAAGTATTTGGTCATTAGCAAAAGATAATCTCAATATTTTGTTATATATCCTTTGTTGGCAGTGACAGAGGTCAAACGTTTTCTGTAAGTCTTCACAAGGTTGGCACACAGTGTTGGTGGTATGTTGGCCTATTCCTCCATGCAGATCTCCTCTTAAGAAGTGATGTTTTGGGCCTATTGCTGGGCAACATGGACTTTCAAATCCTTCCAAAGGTTTTCTATGGGGTTGAGATCTGGAGACTGGCTAGGCCACTCCAGGACCTTTATATGCTTCTTACGAAGCCACTCCTTCGTTGCCCTGGAGTTGTGCTTGGGATCATTATCATGCAGAAAACCCATCCATGTTTTAACTTCAATGCTCTTGCTGATGGAAGGAGGTTTGCACTCAAAATCTCACAATACATGGGCCCATTCATTCTTTCATGTACACAGATTAGTCATCCTGGTCCCTTTGCAGAGAAACAGCCCAAAACATGATGCTGCCACCCCCATGTTTCACAGTAGGTATGGTGCTCTTTGGATGCAACTCAGCATTCTGTCTCCTCCAAACACAACGAGTTTTGTTTCTACCAAACAGTTCTACTTTGGTTTCATCAGACGATATGACATTCTTCCGCCAATACTCTTCTGGATAATCCAAATGCTCGCTAAAAAACTTCAGATGGGCCCGGACTTGTACTGGCTTAAGCAGGGGGATGCGTCTGGCACTGCACAATATTTTAGATTTTCTTTTTAATAAATCTGGAAAAATGTCTAAATTTCTGTTGTTTTTTTCAGTCAAGATGGGGTGCAGAGTGTACATTAATGAGAAAAAAAAATAACTTTTTTGAGTTTACCAAAATGGCTGCAATGAAACAAAGAGTGAAACATTTAAAGAGGTCTGAATTGGTAATGAGCGAGTATACTCGTTACTTAAGATTTACCAAGCATGCTCGGGTGATCTCTGAGTATTTGGATGTGCTCTGAGATTTAGTTTCTCTCGCCATAGCTGCATGATTTGTGACTGCAAACCAGCCTGAATACATGTGGGGATTGCCTGTTTGTTAGGAAATCCCCACATGTATTCAGGCTGTCTAGCAGCTGCAAATCATGCAGCTATGGTGACAGAAACTAAATCTCAGAGCACATCCAAATACTAGGAGATAATGAGTATACTCGCTCATCACTAGTCTGAATACTTTCCATACCCACTGTATATGTACATATATATATATATATATATATATATATATATTATATATGTCATCTTTTACATTTTAAAAATTACAGAAAGGAAAATGGACCGATGCAAAAGTTTGGGTTATGAATTGTTCACTGTCACCATTAGCTAGCAAAGCCTTTTCAAGCTGTCCTTTCCTCAGTTTGAAATGTAATTAAAATTAAAAATTGGCAGTTAACAGAAACAGTGAAGTTCAAGATAAGCTCTTGAAGACAAAGCAAAATTTCATTGAATGGCTCGCAAGATTGCAAGAGAGGTAAATCTGTACCCCCACTTGACTGCAAAAGACCTACAAAAATGTTTTACAGACTCTGGAGTTGTGCTACATTATTCTACTGTTCAGAGACACCTACAGAAATATGGCCTTCATTGAAGAGTCATCAGAAGAAAATCAAAATTTTCCATGGAAGAATGGATGAAAATCCCTCAAACAAGAATTGAAAGACTCTTGGCTGGGTGCAAAAAGTATTTACAAGCTCTGATACTTTCAAAAGAGGGTACTAACCATGCAGGGTGGCCAAACTTTTGTATCAGCCCATTTTTCTTTTTGTAATTTTTAAAATGTAAAAAATGGCAATATATTTTTTGTTTACCTTAAAAAACAGATGAAATGTGTCATCTTTAACTTTAGGCCTTTAAGAGATCATTTCATCTTTAACTTGCTTAGCTGTTTACATTAAAAGTAATTTTGACCAAGTGTGCCCAAACGTTTACATGTCAGTGTATTAAGAATAGAGATGAGTGGATATCTTAAAATTTAAATTTGCTGCCTTTGCCGAATTTTCCCAACAAAATCTATTTTTGCTAGTGAATAAATTTGCACAAATCTCTATACCAGAAAACTTGCAATTGTTCAGAAAGCACACATCATGGAGAAAAGAGAGAGACAGGACCCCATTGACCATAAGAGTTAATGCTATACAGGAAAGAGAAAGCTAAGACCTACAGTAGCTGAACATAAGAGTTTATAATCTACACAATCTGTTTGCATCATGTGCAAATAAAAGGTGTGGCCTACCTTTCCTTGAGCTGGGCATTATATTCATGTGGTCTCCCATGGCTGTGGGTCCACTAGTTGGGCCCAGCCCTTCTCACTCCTTATTCACATGCATGTCACTTGACAAACAGTAAGGTTTTTACTATTAGAGTTAGGACTGTCCAAATTATGGTCACTGTGGAGTGGTGGGATGGCTTTTGCATTTTTTTAATCAAAAAATATGTTAACTGAGTACCATATATTATTTTCATGCACTATGCTGTTTAATTATTTACTGGAGGGTATTCAATCATTATGTTTCTGTCTTTGCTTTTTTCTGTTCAGTAGCTAGTGTGAATGTGCGCTCACACACTGCATGCACAGCAGTTTATATCCCAGTTCATACCTTTGGGTTTTTTCAGTCTGCTTGCATCATGTGCATATAAAAGGTGTGACCTGCTTTCCTTGAGCTGGGCAATAGATTAATGTTGTCTCCCATGGGTGTGTGTCCAACTAGTTGGGCCCAGTCTTTCTCAGCCTTTATCCACATGCATGTCACTTGACAAACGGTAAGGTTTTTACTATTAGTATTAGGATGCCCCATTTATGGTCACAGTGGAGTGGTGGGATGGCTTTTGCATTTTTTTGGTAAAAAAATATGTTAAGTACCGTATATTATTTTCATGCACTATGTTGTTTATTTATTTACTGCATTGCATTCAATCATTATGTTTCTGTCTTTGTATTTTTCTTTTCAGTGGCCAGTGTAAACATGCGCCTACACGCTGCATGCAGAACAGTTTATATCCCAGTTCATACCTTTATGTTTTTTTCAACTCTACAGGAGAGAGAAAGAAAAAAAAAGACCCCAGGACCATAAGAGCTGACAATTTACAGGAGAGATAAAGAGGACCCTTCTGAACATAAGAGCTTATACTTTACAGAGAGACTTACCCATTGACTCTTGAGATGGAAAATTACTCTGTTGAACAAACTGTTCTCCTCTGGTACTCTGGTAACTGGTGACCTGTCATGGCCCTCCTACTGACAACTACTGTACAAGGAATGATAATCAGTAAGATGTCATAGCTGCAGGGCATTATAAGGAAGTCCACAAGCTAACGCAAAATGATGTTAGCCCCCTTTCTGATGATTCAGCAGTCTGGGAAATGGTTGCAGGCAATGTTTTTCCTTTATTTGGAAACCGCAAATTGAATCTCTTTTCTATGTTTGAAAAAGCATGAAACCGTAAATAACAGGAAATTCAACTCAAACTCGATCCTCAACGAATTGATCAGTTCATCTCTACTTACTGTACGTGAAAGAGTGGTGAGAAATGGTAAAACTATGATTTACTAACTATACAACTTCCACTGTGGCCTAGGTGGTTAAGTGGTTGCAGTTGAACACAAACTGTACAAGGCTTCATCAGGGTGCTAAACAAGAATGTGTAAGAAACCAGGCCATGATTGGAATTTATTGATTTTTTAAAAAAAATGTATTATTTTTTATTTTTATGTTATGTTAGTAATTTATAGAGAGTAAACATTTATTAAAAATAAAGATACATAGTAGAATCTCTCTCTGATTTCTTCAAGACTGTTTAGTTTAGGACCAGTTAGAAAGTTTTGGAAACTTCTCAATTTTATTATTTTTAATCATTCAAGCTTGAAGACTATAAAATATTTGTTCACTTTTATCAGCATAATGCTTTCGTCCTGGAGAAGAATACACAATTGTGTTTTTATTTTCCAAATATTCGACAACATCCTGGTGTTGACCAGAAGAGAACACTTCTCTGATCCCAGTAAAGTGATGATTAAAGCAAGCTAGCAGATTCTGGGAGTGGTGAGAAATCACAATGTATCAATTCATGCTGGTTGTGATTATTATTTTCTAAACTGATGACCTTTTGCGATAATGAAATATTAGACTTAAGAATAAAAAATACACCATATTATTTGGGAATATTTGCTCAGTTAATTCACAAAATACAAATGGAAGAAAATACAAATATAATATATAAAGAATAAATCTACGTATAACACAAAACTATGAGCAGAATTGTACATTTTATTTTTCTAATTTATAGGGATGAGAGAACATGCTCGATGATACTTAGATATCACTCGAATATCTGGGTGCTCGGATGTACTCGTTACTTGACAAGCATTGCGCGGTGTTCCATTTCAAACTCGAATCCCTGCCTGTGTGTCACTGTAATGCCGTAGTCATCTTGATTGTGGCATTATTATTTCTGTGATATTTAATACTTCCAAAAAGCACTTAAAAATTTTGCTGGGTTAAATTTTTCAGCCATATAGCATTCTGTGCTTAGGGTACATTTATGTGATATCTAACTGTACAGAAAAGTGTTTAAAAAAATATCTAGGTTCAATTACTCACCAATACAGTATTCTGTGGTGTGAGGTACATTTCTGTGATATCTAATACCTCCAAAAAGCATTTACCTTATTTTCTGGGTTAAATTACTCACCCACACAGTATTCAGTGGTCTGGGATACATTACTGTGATATCCATGACTCCAAACACATTCAAAAAATTTGCTGGGTTAAATTTCTCACACATAGAGAATTCTGTGCTCAGGGTTATATTTTTGTAATATACAGTGGGTACGGAAAGTATTCAGACCCCTTTAAATTTTTCACTCTTTGTTTCATTGCAGCCATTTGGTAAATTCAAAAATGTTCATTTTTTCTCATTAATGTACACTCTGCTCCCCATCTGGACTGAAAAAAAGGAAATGTAGAAATTTTTGCAAATTTATTAAAAAACAAAAACTGAAATATCACATAGTCATAAGTATTCAGACCCTTTGCTCAGTATTGAGTACAAGCACCCTTTTGAGTTAGCACAGCCATGAGTCTTCTTGGGAATGATGCAACAAGTTTTTCACACCAGGATTTGGGGATGTTCTGCCATTCTTACTCACAGATCCTCTCCAGTTCCATCAGGTTGGATGGTGAACATTGGTGGAAAGTCATTTTCAGGTGTCTCCAGAAATGCTCAGTTGGGTGTAGGTCAAGGCTCTGCCTGGGCCAGTCAAGAATGGTCACAGAGTTGTTCTGAAGCCACTCCTTTGTTATTTTAGCTGTGTAATTAGGGACATTGTCTTGTTGGAAGGTGAACCTTCGGTCAAGTCTGAGGTCCAGAGCAATCTGGAATAGGTTTTCATCCAGGATATATCTGTACTTGGCCGCATTCATGTTTCCTTCAATTGCAACCAGTCGTCCTGTCCCTGCAGCTGAAAAACACCCTCGTAGCATGATGCTGCAATCCCCATGTTTCAATGTTGGGATTGTATTGTGCAGCTGATGTGCAGTGCCTGGTTTTCGACAAACATACCGCTTAGAATTATCACCCAAAAATTCTATCTTCATCTCATCAGACCAAAGAATCTTATTTCTCATAGTCTAGGAGTACTTCCTGTGTTTTTTAGCAAACTCTATGCGGGCTTTCATATGTCTTGCACTGAGGAGAGGCTTCCATTGGGCCACTCTGCTATAAAGGCCCGACTGGTAGATGGCTGCAGTGACAGTTGACTTTGTGGAGCTTTCTCTCATCTCCCTACTGCATCTGTGAAGCTCAGTCACAGTGATCTTGGGGTTCTTTTTACCTCTCTCACCAAGGCTCTTCTCCCACGATTGCTCAGTTTGGCTGGAAGGTCAGGTCTAGGAAGACTTCTGGTGGTCCCAAACTTCTTCCATTTAAGGATTATGTAGGCCACTGTGCTCTTAGGAACCTTGAGTACAGCAGAAATTCTTTTGTAAACTTGGCCAGATCTGTGCCTTGCCACAATTCTGTCTCTGAGCTCCTAGGCC
This sequence comes from Dendrobates tinctorius, assembly GCF_039654945.1. NCBI lineage: Eukaryota > Metazoa > Chordata > Amphibia > Anura > Dendrobatidae > Dendrobates > Dendrobates tinctorius. The sequence continues at coordinate 8,417,190 of NW_027361699.1, read as the reverse complement.
AGTTCCTTTGACTTCATGATTCTCATTTGGTCTGACATGCACTGTGAGCTGTGAGGTCTTATATAGACAGGTGTGTGCCTTTACAAATCAAGTCCTATCAGTTTAATTAAACACAGCTGGACTCCAATGAAGGAGTAGAATCATCTCAAGGATGATCACAAGGAAATGGACAGCATGTGACTTAAATATGAGTGTCTGAGCAAAGGGTCTGAATACGTATGACCATGTGATATTTCAGTTTTTCTTTTTTAATAAATTTGCAAAAATGTCTACATTTCTGGATTTTTTAAAGTCAAGATGTGGTGCAGAGTGTACATTAATGAGAAAAAAATGAACTTTTTTGAATTTACCAAAAGGCTGCAGTGAAACAAAGAGTGAAAAATTTAAAGGGGTCTGAATACTTTCTGTGCCCACTGTATAACAGTAAAAAAAGGGTAAAAAAAAATTTGTTGGGTTAAATTTCTTAGCCATACAGTATTCGGTATTGTTGGGTACATTTAAGTGATATCTAACACTGCAGAAAAGAGTTTAAAAATTTTCATGGGTTAAATTACTCACCCATGCATTATTCCGTGGTATTGGGTACATTTCTGTGAGATCTAATACTTTCAAAAAGCATTTAAAATATGTTCTGTTTAAAGTTACTTGCCCATACAGTATTCAGTGGTACATTACTGTGATATCTATCACTCCAAAAAAGCGTTCAAAAATTTTTCTGGGTTAACTTTCTGAGCCATACAGAATTCCATGGTGTTGAGTAAATTCATGTGGCATCTAACACTGCACAAAACCATTTAAAACATTTTCTGGGTTTAATTACTCACCCATTCAATATTCCGTGGTTTACGGTACATTACTGTGATATGCTGTGTTAAATTTCTCAGCCATAGAGTATGTCGTGGTGTGGGGTACATAAATGTGATATATAACACTACAGAAAAGCATTCAAACATTTTCTGGGTGAAATTACTCACCCATACAGTATTCCGTGGTTTGGGGCACATTCCTGTGATATCTATCACTCCAAAAAAGCATTTAAACATTTTTCATTTAAGCTATTTACCCATAAAGCCTTCTGTGGCGTGGGATACCTTTCAGTGATATATAACACTGCAAAAAAAGCGTTTAAAAATATTTTTGGGTTAAATTTCTCACCTGTACAGTATTCCGTGCTGTGGGGTACATTTCTGTGATATCTAACACTTTCAATAAGCTTTGAATTTTTTTCCGGATGCAATATCTCATCCATACAGTATTACATGGTCTGCTGTACATTTTGTTGTTATATAACACTCAGAAAAAGCATTGTTAAATTATTTGTGATTCAATTACTTATTCATACAGTATCACATGCTCTGTTGTGAATAACAGAGGTATTAACTCCAAAAAAGCTTTCCCCACAGCCAGTGGCCAAATATTTTACTTATATTAAAAAAAAACTTGGTTTCAAGAGACATAGCAGTTAAAAAAAAGCATAAGGCATGTAGTAAGGGATGGGGAAGTGGAAGTGCTGATGATGGTGCATGCAGACACTGAGTATGTGGGGCAGGTGCAACTATGCCTGTTGCTGCAGCACAAGAAACATGCCCATTCACGACACTTAAGTTCCTGTCCCAATTTGCAGGAAGGCATGGTACACCACTTTTGAAGCCAGAGTAGTGTGTACAAGAGGTTGTTGGATAGCAGATAATGCTTCCAGCATGTTTGGCAGCACCACCCAGTCTTCCACAAAGTCCAGTCACACCAAGCTAAAGTCTGGATCACTTAATCCTCACTCTTGTTCTCCTTCCTCCCACTATGTTGAGTACCAAGAGACTAGTGATCCCACACTATGACATTCTGAGGAAATCATAACAACATCATTTCTTGATTCTCTTACATCATATTGTTCAACATCTAAGAGTTAGGTGTTCCCCAGTCTGTAACTTTTTTAAAGAGCGCTCTGAGACAGAAAAAAGGTCATTTGCAACCTGCGTCATGCCAAGATCAGCAGGAGCCTGACCACTAAGAACCTATCTACCACCAGCATTATCAGGCACATGTCATCTAAGCACATGACTCAGTGGACTGAACACTTCAGTCCACGATTGGTGCCATCTGGTGACACCACTGCCTTTTCCTTTGTGCTAGGTGCTTCCCCTTCCCCTGTCCATAACACTAGTGCAGATTCCTCCCACCCAGCACTTATCCTTGATCATTCTGATTTACCATCATCAGGTACCTACCCCAGGTATTGAAATGAAAGAGAAAGTTTGCAGCCACCCACCCTCAGGTCCAAAGGATAAACAGGCACATTTCCAAGCTGCTTGCCGTGGAAATGTTGTCATTTTGGCTTATAGACACTGCAAACTTTCATTGCCTCATTGCGGCAGCCGTCCTTAGAGACTTGATCCCCAGCCGCCACTTTTTCTCCTATTGTGGCATCCCCACCTTGTACCAGCACATGACCATCCAGGAACATCACCCGTGCCCTTACCAACATGGCTACTGGTATTGTCCACGTAACCCTTTACCAACATTGGACATATAATTACGCTGATGTCGGTATACAGTATCTCCTTTTGATGTGGGCTCCAGCAGTGAACCCACATCTTTCCCAGGACATGTCAGCTGTTTTGGACAGCTGACATCTGTCCACAATAGCCGCGTGTGGAATCGCGATCCACCCACGGCTATTAACTAGTTAAATGCCACTGTCAAACGCTAACAGTGGCATTTAAATGGGGCTTCCGACAAGCGCGCCGGAAATACGCGTCACATGATCGTGGGTCAACGATGTGTCGGCATGACAACCCGAGGTCTCCTGGAAACCTCTATGGTTGTCAGTGCTGGATTGCTATGAGTGCCACCCAGTTGTCGGCGCTCATAGCAAGTCAGTATTTCAGCTACATAGAGGCAGTCTGCTCATCACCTCTATGTAGCTGAGCCGATCGAGTTGTGCCAGCTTCTAGTCTCCTATGGAGACTATTGAAGCATGGCAAAAGTAAAAAAAAGTGTTTAAAAAAATAAAAAAAATAAAAGTTCAAATCATCCCCTTTTCGCCCCATTCAAAATAAAACAATAAAAATAAAATGAAACATACACATATTTGTTATTGTCACGTTCAGAATAGCCCGATCTATCAATAAAAAAGGACTAAACTGATCGCTAAATGACATAGCTAGAAAAAAATTCAAAACGGCAGAATTACGTTTTTTGGTCGTCGCGCCATTGCATTAAAATGCAATAATGGGCAATCAAAAGATCATATCTGCACCAAAATGGTATCATTAAAAACGTGAGCTCGGCGCACAAAAATAACCCCTCACTCAAACCAAGATCACGAAAAATGGAGATGCTAGGGGTATCGGAAAATGGCGCAAATTTTTTTTCTTTTAGCAAAGTTTTGATTTTTTTTCAGTACTTACATAAAAAAGAACTCAGACATGTTTGGTGTCTATGTACTCGTAATGACCTAGAAAATCATAATGGTGGGTCATTTTTAGCATTTAGTGAACTTAGCTAAAAAGCCAAACAAAAAAAAGTGTGGGATTGCACTTTTTTGCAATTTCACTGCACTTGGAACTTTTTTCCTGCTTTCTAGTACACCACATGATAATACTAATGATGTCGTTCAAAAGTACAACTTGTCCCACAAAAAATAAGCCCTCACATGGCCATATTGATGGAAAAATAAAAAAGTTATGGCTCTGGGAAGGAGGGGAGCAAAAATAAAAACGTAAAACCGAAAAGCTTTGGGGCTAATGGGTTAAAGACAAACATGAGATCAAGAACTTGAGGCCAAGGACATTACATTTTACTGATGGCACACTGGGTGAACATTGTAGAGACCAAAACTGACTCCCACCCTGGTACGACACATGTGCTCCTGACGCCGAAGATTGCTGGCCCTACTTCTATCAGGGTTTCCTCCACCTCATACATCAGTTCTTGTACCTCCTCCTGCTCATCCTCATCCTCCATCTCCAATGTGTTATCTCAGAGGATGTTATCCACATCAGCCGGAAGCTGGAAGCTCTGCAGCACTACCTCTGTGGCACCCCTGAGGGTCCAGTCGCCACATAGGTACTGCACCTTAACCAGAGGTGTGGTATCCCACCTTGCAGGTAAGATGGGGACACCTGACCTAGCTCTGACACAACACTTGCATCCACCACACACTATAGCAGCAGGTGCTCCTTTATCCCTGCTGGCTAGGAATGGGTGTTAGAAGGTGGGTGGAGTTTGAGGGTTAGAGCAGGAGAATAGAAGGAAAGTTAGGAGAGTCTTCCCATATGGGAAGAAGGGGAAAGACATGCATAGGCAACCTTCCCGTAGGGGAAGGAGGGAAGAGATAGAATAGTACAGCAGATTCCTGGTCTGAAGGGGCTGCTGGTACGGACTGAAGGACAGAAGGAAGCTCCATGAAGTGGGATGTGTTCTGAGTTCATTTTCCCCTCCGTCACTGAGGCCTTGTGAACTCCCTATTCTAGTGAAGGAAGGTAGTGAGCCTGATTATCAGACACCTGGGACTAATGAAGACGATTGGCTGAGTGGAGTCACTGACTGGATTTAAGGCAGCCTACGCCCTTTCTGCCCTGCGGGTGATTTCTCTGTGGACTCTTGGACACCAGTCTGATTCCTGCTCTCCTAAAGCTAAGTTTTCTGTTTTGCCTTTTTGCATTTAAGATTTGTTTTTGTTTTTCTTGCTTTTTGGATTCTGCCACTCCCTGCTGGAGTGTGCAGTGTTCCGTGAGCTCTGTCTTCTGAAGGTACCTGAGTGCTGATTTAGTTTTTGAAGCTTAGTTGCTTCAGGGCCATTTTTATATCAGCTTGTTGGCTTTTGTCTCGGATAGGGTTTTGGCAGATTGCAGACAGCAGCCTTCCTATCCGTTCCTATCTAGGTAGTTTTGGGCCCCGTCTTTGCTCAGCCTGTCTTTCTGTCTGTGTAAGTGTTTTCATCTTGCTTCACCGTCATTATATGTGGGGGGCTGCCTATTGCTTTGGGGTCTGCTCTGGGGCAGTTAGATTTCCCCTTTCCTTCTTTAGGCCTATGTATCTCTCCGGCTGTGATCGAGGGGTCTAGGTCATCGTAGGAACCCCCCACGGCTACTGCTAGTTGTGTTGATAGGTTCAGGGGTCTGCAATCTGATAGTTGCCAACTTCTCTGGTTTTCAGGACTTAGCTAGCATTTCTGTTTTTGCCTCCTACGGTGACTCAATCATAACAGAATCACCCGCCCAACCGCAGATCCTGGGGTACTCAATAGCAGGAAAGAATTGTGTTTTAAAAAAAAAAAAAAGGTGCGTGTATATTCTTTCCTCTATATCTCTGAGGCCGTAGGGGGAATTTTTCTTTTTCTCTCAATGGAGATAAAGCAAGTGCCTGATCGTGTGGAGCAGCTCGCTGCTGAAGTGCGAGGAATTTCCGCCTATCTTGCTCGTTCACATGCTGTTGAACCAAAGATCCCCACTCCTGATGTATTTTTTGGGGATCGATCTAAATTTTTGAGTTTCAAAAATAATTGTAAATTATTTTTTGCTTTGAAGCCTAACTCGTCAGGGAGCCCCGCGCAGCAGGTTAAAATTGTCATCTCTTTGCTGCGCGGCGATCCCCAGGATTGGGCGTTTTCTTTGAAACCAGATGACCCTATTCAGACTAATGTGAACGCATTTTTTCAAGCCTTGGGGTTGCTGTATGACGAACCTAATGCTATTGATCAGGCTGAAAAGACCCTGTTAGCATTGAACCAGGGTCGAGAATCTGCAGAGTTGTACTGTCAAAAGTTCCGAAAGTGGGCGGTCCTTACTACCTGGAATGATAGTTCCTTGGCTGCTCTCTTTCGGAAGGGTTTGTCAGAAGCCGTAAAAGATACTATGGTGGGATTTCCTGTTCCCTCTGGTCTGGACGATTCTATGTCTTTAGCCATTCAGGTTGATCAGCGTTTACGTGAACGCAGGATTACACGAGAGGTGTTGCCACCGGTTGAACAGACGTCTGAACCTATGCAATGTGATAGAGTTTTGTCTAAGGCGCAACGTCAGGAATTCAGAAGGCGTAATAAGCTGTGTTTTTTCTGTGCAGATGCCTCACATGATATTTCTGTTTGTCCTAAACGTGAGAAACGCTTTGCACACACGTTTTCTGTTGGTGGGGTTCAGCCTAAGTTTCTTTTGGCGATTACTCTGATCTGTTCCCTGTCCACATTTTCCGCCAAGGCTTTTGTGGATTCGGGAGCAGCGCTAAACCTAATGGACTTGGATTTTGCTAAACGTTGTGGATTTCCGTTGACACCTCTGCAGACGCCTATCCCTTTGAGGGGAATTGATGCTACCCCTCTGGCTAAAAATAAACCTCAGTTTTGTACCCAGTTGGTCATGCGGGTCGCCCCAGACCACCAAGAAAATTGCAGATTTTTGGTGTTGCATGGTCTGCATGATGCCGTTGTTCTGGGGTTTCCCTGGTTGCAGATTCATAATCCAGTTTTGGATTGGAAGTCTGTGTCTGTGGTGAGTTGGGGTTGCCGGTGTACCTTTAATGAGGCTCTGGTTTTTTCCACCTCTCCTCAGTCGCATGAGGTTCCTGACTATTTGGCGGACTACTATGATGTATTTAGTGAGAATGAGTCTGCGTCCTTGCCTCCTTATAGGAGTTATGACTGTGCTATTGAACTAAACCAGGGGTGTAAATTTCCTAAGGGTCGGCTCTTCAATTTATCTGTACCCGAGCACGAGGCTATGCGGTCCTATATTAAGGAGGCGTTGGAGAAGGGTCATATTAGACCATCCTCTTCACCCTTAGGTGCCGGTTTTTTTTTTGTGGCCAAGAAGGATGGTTCTTTAAGGCCTTGTATTGATTATCGTGCCCTCAATAAAATTACTATTAAATATCTGTATCCATTACCCCTGATTTCGGATCTATTTTCTAGAGTCAGAGGTGCTTGCTGGTTTACCAAGCTTGACCTCAGGGGGGCGTATAATGTTATCCGCATTAAGCAGGGGGATGAATGGAAGATGGCGTTTAATACTCCGGAGGGACATTTTGAGTACCTGGTGATGCCTTTTGGGCTCACTAATGCCCCTTCTGTCTTCCAGTGCTTCATGAACGATATTTTCCGAGACTTTGTCGATAAATTTTTGATTATCTATCTGGATGATATTTTGATCTTCTCCAAGGATTGGGATTCTCATGTGGAACATGTTCGGACTGTGTTCCGGATCTTGAGAGAGAATTCTCTGTATGTCAAGGGATCAAAATGCCTTTTTAGAGTACAGAGAATTTCTTTTTTGGGATTTATTTTGTCTCAGTCAACTATTGAAATGGACCCGGCCAAGGTACAGGCCATTTATGATTGGGTTCAGCCCACTTCTTTGAAGGCCCTCCAGAAGTTTTTGGGTTTTGCTATTTTTTATCGGAAATTTATAGCAAAATTTTCTAGTATTGCCAAACCATTGACTGACCTGACCAGGAAGGGTGCAGATGTGTTGAATTGGTCTCCGGAGGCGGTTGCTTCCTTTCAGGAGCTGAAGCGTAGATTTACCTCCGCCCCGGTTCTGCGGCAACCTGATGTCTCACTCCCGTTCCAGGTAGAGGTGGATGCTTCTGAGATTGGTGCAGGAGCGGTGTTGTCCCAAAAGGATCCGGTAACATCTAAAATGAATCCCTGTGCTTTCTTTTCCCGTAAGTTCTCTTCATCTGAACGTAACTATGATGTGGGGAATCGGAAACTGTTGGCCATGAAATGGGCATTTGAGGAGTGGAGACATTGGTTGGAGGGAGCCAAACATCAAGTTGTGGTCCTCACTGACCACAAAAATTTGATTTACCTAGAGTCGGCTAAACGCTTGAACCCTAGACAGGCTAGGTGGGCCTTGTTTTTTACACGTTTTGATTTTGTGGTCTCTTTCCTTCCTGGAACTAAGAATGTCAAGGCAGACGCCCTCTCTAGGAGTTTCTTTGCTGATTCTCCTGTGGTGACCAAGCCTGCCACCATCTTAGGCGAAGGGGTAGTTCTTTCTGCCATCTCGCCCGATTTGAGACTTGCTCTGCAAGAGTTCCAGGAGGACAAACCTGAGCGTTGCCCCAGTGGAAAGTTGTATGTTCCTGACCAGTGGAAAAAGAGGGTGATGTCTGAAGTTCATTGCTCTGCATTGGCTGGTCATCCAGGTATTTTTGGTACTAGAGATCTGGTGAGTCGCTCTTTTTGGTGGCCCACCTTGTCTCATGATGTCAGGAATTTTGTGCAGTCCTGTGGGACTTGCTCCCGGTCTAAATCTTGTTCTCGCTCTAGTGGGTTGTTGATGCCTTTGCCGGTCCCCAGGAGGCCATGGACCCATATTTCAATGGATTTCATCTCTGATATGCCGGTCTCTCAAAGAATGACTGTTATTTGGGTGATTTGTGATAGGTTCTCTAAGATGGTTCATCTTGTACCACTCCCTAAGTTGCCATCTTCCTCTGAGTTGGTGCCTCTGTTTTTGCAACAGGTGGTTCGCTTGCACGGGATTCCTGAGAACATTGTATCTGACAGAGGAGTTCAATTTGTGTCTAAATTTTGGAGGACGTTCTGTTCCAAGTTGGGAATTCAGTTGTCCTTCTCCTCTGCTTTTCACCCTCAGACCAATGGGCAAACAGAGAGAACAAACCAGACCTTGGAGTCGTATTTGAGATGTTTTATTTCCGCTGATCAGGATGATTGGGTTTCATTTTTGCCCTTGGCCGAATTTGCTTTAAATAATAGAGCTAGTTCTGCCACTTTGATGTCACCTTTTTTTGGTAACTTTGGTTTTCACCCTCGATTTTCTTCAGGGCAGGTGGAGCCTTCTGCCTGCCCAGGTGTTGACACTGTGGTGGAGAGAATGCACCAGATCTGGGACCAAGTGGTGGATAAGTTATCTCTCTCCCAGGAAAAGGCCCAGCGGTTTTCCAATCGACATAGGACCATTGGTCCCCAGTTTAAGATTGGTGATATGGTGTGGTTATCATCAAAAAATATTGCTATGAAGGTGGCTTCTCCTAAGTTTAAGCCTAGATTTATTGGACCTTACAAGATTTTGGAGATTATTAATCCGGTCTCTTTTCGTTTGGCTCTTCCTGTCACATTTAAGATCCATAATGTGTTCCATAAGTCCTTGTTGAAGAGGTTTGTTGAGCCAGTTGTGCCTGAGGTGGCACCTCCGGACCCGTATTGGTTGAAGGTAACTTGGAATATGAGGTAGAGAAAATTCTGGATTCCCATCTGGCTAGACGGAGACTCCAGTATTTGGTTAAGTGGAAGGGTTATGGTCAGGAGGATAATTCCTGGGTCTCTGCCTCTGATATTCATGCCAAAAGATTGGTGCGTGCCTTTCATCGGGCTCACCCTGATCGCCCTGGTAGCGTTGTTGAGGGTTCGGTGACCCCTCCTCAAGGGGGGGTACTGTTGTGAGTTCATTTTCCCCTCCGTCACTGAGGCCTGGTGAACTCCCTATTCTAGTGAAGGAAGGTAGTGAGCCTGATTATCAGACACCTGGGACTAATGAAGACGATTGGCTGAGTGGAGTCACTGACTGGATTTAAGGCAGCCTACGCCCTTTCTGCCCTGCGGGTGATTTCTCTGTGGACTCTTGGACACCAGTCTGATTCCTGCTCTCCTAAAGCTAAGTTTTCTGTTTTGCCTTTTTGCATTTAAGATTTGTTTTTGTTTTTCTTGCTTTTTGGATTCTGCCACTCCCTGCTGGAGTGTGCAGTGTTCCGTGAGCTCTGTCTTCTGAAGGTACCTGAGTGCTGATTTAGTTTTTGAAGCTTAGTTGCTTCAGGGCCATTTTTATATCAGCTTGTTGGCTTTTGTCTCGGATAGGGTTTTGGCAGATTGCAGACAGCAGCCTTCCTATCCGTTCCTATCTAGGTAGTTTTGGGCCCCGTCTTTGCTCAGCCTGTCTTTCTGTCTGTGTAAGTGTTTTCATCTTGCTTCACTGTCATTATATGTGGGGGGCTGCCTATTGCTTTGGGGTCTGCTCTGGGGCAGTTAGATTTCCCCTTTCCTTCTTTAGGCCTATGTATCTCTCCGGCTGTGATCGAGGGGTCTAGGTCATCGTAGGAACCCCCCACGGCTACTGCTAGTTGTGTTGATAGGTTCAGGGGTCTGCAATCTGATAGTTGCCAACTTCTCTGGTTTTCAGGACTTAGCTAGCATTTCTGTTTTTGCCTCCTACGGTGACTCAATCATAACAGGGATGGGGATTCCCAGAGGCACGGGTTGAGCAAGTTTTACCCGTGGGGCTCGTTCCATGCTGACGGACATCAGGTAGGGGAAATCCAGGTCGCAGAATGGTCTCGGCCCCTAGCCTAGTGAAGTGGACAACAGGACTCAGCTAGAAAGCCAACAGCTGTGACAACTTTAGGGGCCACAGCCAACAACCACAGTTGTCTTCTCCAGAAAGGCAGCCAGAAAGGATCAAGGAAATGCAGTGGGCACGTTATCCGACAGGGTCCGCGGTTGCTGGCCTGGGACACTGACTGTGAGGTGCTGGGAAGGAAGAGGAGTAGAAATCAGCACAGTGAGATGGCTATGGAAGGCATATACTGACAGGAAGTTCTGAGAAGCTGTTCTCCATCTGCCTAGAAGTTGGCTGGATCCCTCACCGGGAGGACGTAGCACTAAGCGGGCATCTGTGTGCACCAGAACTGTGAGTAAAGCCTTGGAACTACATTTGGCTGTGTCTTCTGCATTCTTCCTGCGTCACCTACTCAGCACTGCTACATCCCTTACTGCACACTACATCTCCATCTCCCTCAACATCTACGACAACTGCCCTGGGACTAAGCTTTGCCTGTGGAGAGCTATTCGAACTCTGCTGCATCCCACCATGGCAGAGTTATTTAAAGGAATAACAAACCAGACAGATCTGTGGATTTTGCCATTGAGCCTCAAACCAGGCATGATCGTGTGTGATAATTTCTGTAACCTGTTGGCGTCTGTGAAGCTTGGCAAGCTCACACACGTACCATGCTTGGCACATGTCTTTAACTTAGGAGTTTAACAGTTTGTTAAAAGCTGCACAGATTTTGCAGAGCTTCTGGTGAAGGTATGCCAAATCAGCGCCCATTTCCAAAAGTCGGCTACAGCTGTCGCCTCTCTGCAGGGGTGTAGTAGCATATATAAGTGCCAGCTCACCAAATGATGTGCAACCTGGAACTCCACAATGCACATGCTGGCAAGGCTTTGTGAACAGCCGAGGCCAGTGGTTGAGTACCAGCTCCAACACGACCATTGGTATTCTGGTCAGCGTCCACACATAACAACTGAAGAGTGGACATGGATATCTGACATTTGTGCAGTTCTTCAAAACTTTCAGGACTCCACAAAGATGGTGAGTGGTGATGACGCAATAGTCAGTGCAATGATCCCATTTCTGTGCCTACTTAAACAGTTGTTGCTTACAATTAAACATGCAGCTCTGCATGTGGACCAGGTGGAGATGGGGACAGACATGAGACAAGGAGATACTACCCAACCAAGCCTCATCTCATATGCTCAGCATGGATTCAGTAAGAATGAGGAGATAGAGGCAGAGGAGGAGGAATAGGAGCTGTTGGCTAGCTCAACAGAGGCCAGTCCCATCTATCCTACATGGATGTGCTGAGGAGGGGAGTGAGGAGGAAGAGGATGAGGAGAGGGAAAGTCGTTATCTTGGTGGAGACAGGGAAATGTTGGCTGTAAGGACCTTGGCACATATAAACCAATGCCTTTTCTGTGACCCTCGCATTATATTTATCATGGCCAAAAAAAGTACTGATTGTTTGCCTTGCTAGACCTATGCTACAAGGAGAACTTTGCATCTCTCCTTCCTGAGGCATAGAGGTTTTCTAAAATGTTGCTGTAACGGAATGTCATTGTTGAAAATATGTTAAAAAATTTAATATCAGACAACTCTAGCAGCAGGGTGGAAGCTTCCTCTTTGCCCAACTAAGGAGGAGATGCAAGGGAGACACACACACAGCAGAGGCAGGGGTACATTGTCAAAGGCTTGAGCAAATTTCATGACACCATCCCCGAGGCCTGACCAAACCAGCATACTCTCTAATTCCTCTACAACTACTGGGTCTCAAAGCTGGACACCAATTATTCATCCATACACTGTAACATGGTTATTGATTACATTTCGCTGGTATATTAACCCCTTCCCTACATTTGCAATGTATATACGTCATGGTCAGGAAGGACTTCCATACTAATGCAGTATATACACGTCATGGTGATCACCTGCGTAAGGCTACTTTCACACATCAGGTTTTCGGCGTCAGGCGCGATCCGGCGTCGTGCCGGAATGCCGGATCCGGCAAATGTTTTGTAAAACCTGATGTGCCGGATCCGGTTTTCTGCCGGATCCGTCTTGTTCTTGACAGACAAAACCGGATCCGTCTCATCCGGTTCATCCGTTTTTCTATCCGTTTTTCGACGGATTACGCCGGATCTGGTTTTTAAAATTGACCCTTGTGGCCTTCCGAACGGGATTGGCTACTGGAAAACTATATATAGCATGTTCCTACAGCCCTTCTTTGACAGGTTGTAGAGGACAAAGTGCAGGTTGGAGAGAAGAGCAAGTTACTGGCGAAGATGGATGTTGTCATTGGAAATATTACCACTAGAAGTTCTGTGACGGTTTCAGTAATGAGGGACAATTTTGCACTGTACTTTATGTCACCTCAAGGCAGAGTACACTGGCAGGATGACAGAGTGTGAAAGATTTGTGCCCTACCAAACTTGTGTACCTTCTGGACCAACAGTATATACCTTTGCCAAGCAAAGTTGGCTATCTTGTCATGGTCTTACTATTTTTAGCTTTAGGCCACAGGTGTGTACCTGGTTGTGTTTTATGCAAAGTATTTCACCTTTTAACAAAAGTTGTGTACATTGTTAGGAAATCACCAACAATAAACACAACTTTTCAGGTGAAATACTTTGCTTCAAACACAACCAGGAACACAACTGTGGCAAAAAGCTAAAATTTACCCACAGTTATATACCTGGTTTTGAATACCTTTTTACCTTTTAAATACCCTGTATTTAACCTTTTTTTTAACATATTTCGCCGCAGAAAGAAATGACAGACAACCAGTGTAAACAATAATTTAACTTTTATTTACATTTTTTTTTTTGTGTAAACTGTTTTTAAAGTTAAAAAAACTTTTTTTAATAAAGGTTTGAAACCAACCAAATGGTTGCTGGTATGTAATAGGAGGGGGAGGATGGAAAGTGGCTGGAGGGGGTGCAGATGTAATAGGAGGGGGAGGATGGAAAGTGGCTGGAGGGGGTGCAGATGTAATAGGAGGGGGAGGATGGAAAGTGGCTGGAGGGGGTGCAGGTGGAGGAACTACAGTGGTGGGAGGTGGAGTTTGGGAGGTAACCTGCTGTAGAGCACCGTGGCACGAATGCATTACATGCATCTGCTGGGTAGGAGATAGTGTTGCCATGCGCTCCACAACAGACCTGAAAAAGGTGTGGTTTGGCGAAGATCTTGCTTCTGAATGCATGGTTTGCAGAAGTGTCTTCACCTCCAGAATGCTGGAGTTGATCTGCTGAAAGCCTGCGGACATTTGCTCTGACAAGACTTTTAGACAGTTCTGGAAAGATGCATTCAGATGCAAGAACTCTAGCGCATAACTCTTTTCCTGACCCCTCTTCCGCTGCCGCCCAGTACCCGCAGGTGTACTAGAGGTGGCAGGGGCAGAAGGGTGGGGTAAAGGGAAAGCGATCTCCTCACCAGCAGCTTCATGTAATGTAGGCGGCCACGATGCTCCTGTGCTGGTGGATGGGACAGATGGGTCGAATGTGTGGGAAGGCTGGGAAGGTGCAGATGTACCGGGGCGGTCGAAGTGTCCCTCGGTGCCGGTCTCCTCAGGGATCGCCTCAGAAGGGTCCAATCGTGCAGGCTCACGAGTGCTGCTCACCGTGCTGTGGAATAAAGAGAAAAAAAAACAATTAAAATACTGACATGGTATGGCCCTGGCTGAAAAAAAAAAGTTACATCTAACATTTTTTTTCACATGTGGTGTGTAATATTTACCTTCTAGTGACCATTGTTTCCCGGAGGAACGACAGGGCTTGTGCGTACTTGTACTTGCTCCTGCGTCCTCCAGATCCACTCGGGGCCTGCATCTCTTTATTGAACTCCTTCTTGAAACGATCCCTCACAGACCGCCACCGATTCACAATTCTGTTCACTGAAACGAGAAAGGAGTGGTTAGTATACAACATCAGTGTTTCACAAACTCCAGTCCTCATGGTCCCCAGGGGTCATGTTTTCAGGATTTCCATAGTAAATAGAAATCCTGAACACATGATCCGTGGGGACCACGAGGACTGGAGTTCGGGAAACACTGGTTTACATCAAGCAACCGGTACTGTATATACTTACGCTCTTTAATCTGGGCCCGAACATCGAGGTCCTCCCAGCGGCCCACAAGGAGCAAACAGATTTCCTCCCAGAGTCGTCGGGTAACGATAAGGTCAGCGTGGCGGCGATCAGCCATATTCCAGAGCGGCTCCCTTTCTCTGACGAGATCGATGAGGTGGTCCACATCGAGTCCTCCATCCTCACCGTCAGAGTCGGGAGCACGCTGTGAAGGCTGTTAAAGAAAAAGACAAAAATAACATAATTAGCCTACACAAAAGAAATGAAATAAAAAGTGCAAAAAAACAAAGCAAAAATATTTATACTTACACGCTGGTGACCGCCGCGTTGCTGTCGCCGACGACCCTGGGAGGCACTGCGAGGACCTCTTGGCCGAGCACCAGATTGGGAAGACTAGAGAAGAAAACAAAAAATGTTATGTCTTTGGATGTAGGCATTTGTTTGCTGTGTGTGGTCTGCAGAACATTGTTTTCTATGTGTTGTGTGTAGTGTGATGTTGTGTTTCTGCGTTTGATGCAAAAAACTTACCAATTGTGAGCCCACTCCAAGCGTCTGTCCACCCCTTCCTTCTTCTTCTGGGAGCTCCTCTTCATCTTGTGAATCCTGTTTTGAAATAAAAGGCAATGAATAGACATATATTACAGAGATGATGGATTTTGGAAATAAAAACTTACCGTCAAACGCTGACGATGCGAGGGAGGGCTCCCAGAAGATGATGTGCTGTCTTCCTGGTGGCCACACTCCATGCCTGTGGGTGGTGTTCCACCTGCTGCCATTGCTGCTGCTGCATCTATTGGGCGGCTGTTGAATAAAGAGAAACAAAGGGCCAATGAATATCTTGATATTCAACAGCCCTAGTTTGGAGGAATGGGGGATTTGATAATTACCGTCTCTCATCTGCTGCTGGCCTCCCCTCCTCAGCATGTTCCATTTGCTGCTCCATTTGGGGTGGTGGTGGTGCTGATGGTGCTGCAGTGGTCTCCTGCCTTCTCCTGCTGCGCTTGGTTGCTTTCTTGGGTGGCATGTTGGGTGTGGCTGTGGGTCCCACTGTCTTGCTTTTATATATGTCTTGTGGGCAGAGCTACTGAGCATGCTCAGACCAAAAAAACCGGATCCGGATCTTTTGCCGGATCCGGATCTTTTGCCGGATCCGGCGCATTGCGGCGCTCATAGACTTTCATTGTGTGAAAAAGCCGGACGCGCCGGATCCAGCGTGTCCGGCTTTTACGCCGGAGACAAAAAACGTTACAGTAGCCGTTTTTTCCAGACGCCGGATCGCGACACATTGCCGGATCCGGCGAAAACCGGATGAAACGCATGGCCATCCGGCGCGATCCGGCGCAAATGCAAGTCAATGGGGGGGAAACCGGATCCGGCATTGCATTTCGCCGGATCCGGTTTCTGTCAAAAGCGCCGGATCGCGCCTGACGGCGAAAACCTGATGTGTGAAAGAGGCCTAAGGGTTAATAAACTTCTTAAATGTGGTTTGAGCATCTTGAGGGGTGCAGTTTTTAGAATGGTGTCACGTTTTTGTATTTTCTTTCACATAGGCCCTCAAACTAACTTCAAATGTGATGTGGTAAATTTGTAAATTTTGTTGGAAAATTGAGTAATCGCTGGTCAACTATTAACTCTTATAACTTCCTAACAAAAAAGTATGTTTCAAATATTGTGCTGCTGTAAAGAAAACATGTAGTAAACTTTTTTGAGTGACATAACTCTCTGATATAAGGGCATAAAAATTAAAAGTTTGAAAATTGCAAAATTTTCGCCAACTTTCCGTTTTTTTTCACAAATAAGCGCAAGTCTTATCAAAGAAATTTTACGACTATCATGAAGTACAATATGTCATGAAAAAACAGTCTTAGACTCAGTGGTATCCGATAAAGTGTTCCAAAGTTATTACCACATAAAATGATACAGTCAGAATTGTAAAATTTGACCTGGTAATGAAGATGAAAACAGGCTCAGGGGTGAAGAGGTAAAATGCTAAAAAAACTTCAGAAACGTTTTAGGGATTCAAGTATTCATCCTTACACTGTAATGTGGTTCTTGTTACATTTTGCTGATACTGTATATTAAATTCACAAAAAAACTTCCAGAAATTTGTATGGATTCAATGATTTATGCATGCAATTTAACATGCTTTGGTTAAAACTGCAGTGGGTTAAAATTTTTAAAAAATTCTTGGCATGGTACAGTCCACAAAATATTTTTGGTAAAAAACTCAACTACTGTAATATATACTGTAGAGCCTGCTTTGTGTGATATGTTGATGGTTTGAAATCAAAATCAAAATTGATTTGCTACAGGTGTATACTTTCTTAATATTTTAATGAGGCGGTCCAGTCATTGCCTTCAAATGTATATAGGTGACCCTGCTTGAAATTTTTGGAAGGTTTTGCACTCTGTATAACTTTTAGTAGTGCAGGAGTATCACATCTTTACTTTGATCACAATATTTGAATGAGGTAATACAGTTGGTGCTTTCAAGCGTGTATGAATGACCCTGCTTGCAATTTTTGGAAGGCTTTGCACTTAATGCATAGCCTTTATGAGACTAGAAATACCACTACATTACAATTTGAACAGAATGTGTATGAGACGCGCCTTTATGTCTAATGCAGGGTGTACCTGAGTCCTTCTTACTTGATATTTTGGCAGTTCTTGCTTCCTTGATAAATTACACTGAAATTTCCAATTTTTTACTAAAAAGTTCCATTTTGGCTTACTTAAATTATTATTTTTAAAAAATCCTTTTAAAATTTTGCCTTATATAAAAGTCATTATACAAGAAAGATTGTTTCTTATCATTTTTTTTTCTGTAAAATCCGATTTCTTGCAATTTTTAATGTTTTATTGTCAGTCCTTAAAGTGGAGTAAAAGTGTGATGCCATTGTTCTCAGCAGTGATCTGGGAGTCAGAGATGCTCCCAGGGGTACTTCCCATTCTGCTCTTCTTCCATTCAGCACTTTTTCCATCCCTTTCTACATTTTCACTACCCCCTTTTTGTAAAGTTTGCGCGGATTTCCCATTGACTGTCATTCTACTCATTACTCAAAAAGAGCATTTGAGCATTAGGAATTGCTGGGTTCGAGTAACGAGCATCAAAGCATTTTAGTGCTCGCTCATCTCTAGTAATTAAGTAATCTCTGCTCAAATATTTATTTTTGGGTCAAAAAGGTGAAGGTCAGAATCCTAATATGTACTGTACATTACTACATACAACTGCCACATCGCATGTGTTATATCATTGGTTAAATTACATAAAAAGCCTCATTCCAGATACATCTTTTATCCAAATGCACAATCTTTATGATTTTTCAATTAACATTGTCATGAAAGACTTCTAGAAAATGACTATTTCAAGTTATTAAACAGTTGAAGCATTAGCACAGCACAGCTGGCTGTCCATATTGCACAAAGATTTTGGCATTTTGAAATCTTTTGTCTATCAGGAGGGTCCAAATGAAGTTGTCCCCAGACACAATAGCTGTTCCTGAAACCATTTCTCTGGATGAGTTAATGGTATTAGGCCCGCTATGCAGTTAGTTACAGACAGATGTGTTTACAAGCCTTACTGTTTAATTTACGACTTACTATGGAAGTTACCAGTACAGAGACAATGAAATATTACGTACAATGATTCCAAAGTATTATCCAAGCATCCTAAAGAACCTTATGATGAAAAAAAAGACATTTATAAAAATATGCAGCATATACGGTATTGGTCATCAAAAGTTTGAACACATCTGTCCATGTTTTTCCTTGCTCTTATTGATATGTGCATAGATTCAGACTGAAGGCAGCAAATCCACGGAGAGACACATATGGAAAAGAGGAGTAAATAAATATGTGTGAAACAAATCAGAAAATGCATTAAACCTAAAATTATCAAACTTTCACCCTTTTATTTTCATGACAGCTTTACACACATTGCATATTTTCAAGTAGCTTCATAAGGTGGTCACATATATAAAACATGACAAATATACTGTATATTACATACTGAAGCATAGCTAAGGGTTCAGCTAAGGGGGGAAGCCTCTGAGTGGGCCTCTAACCAGGTAACTCTGATTAGAACTATGGTGGCACACCCAAATTTTGGGTATAGGGGAACCTGAGCAGGTGACCATGGTGTTACTGTGAGCAAGTTTCAGAATGCAGTGACGGACAAGAGACAGAGTAAGGGTTAACATATTTTACTTTAACAAGTCTGTACTCCACGCAGGGAAATAAAGAGTTAAACAGGAATAATGCCGGTAATAGGCAATAAAGCGTATGAGGTTTGGGAAAATGCAAGGGGAAATGATGGTAACAGTTCTTAAGATATAACTTATCCAATCCAATGGCTTCCAAACTGTAGAGTCCACGAAACAAGCGTTGACACCGACAACGGTCAGCGCTTGGTTAATCCGGTGTAGTCCTGAAGACAACGACGAGCTGAGTCCTACCGGCAGCGATAAGTCTCTGACGCCTTCTGTGGGATCCTACGTCCAGTGGATGCTGTGGAGGGTAAGGCACAGCAATGTCGGAGCCCAACGTGGCCTGTCAAATATACACCGGGGGGTCAGGGTTCAGTTCACAGTCACACACCGGGTCTTTCTTAGGCGGCACGAGCCTGGTATGTTTGGCACCTTGCTTTGCGGGAGCCAACGGGCACACGTCACCTCTCTGTTCACAGTCTCTGAGGGCAGCAGTGGGGATGTTGGAGAGCGGACCTGCACTGCTACAGTGCTTGAGTGACGGAGCACTCACCTTCCCCTGCTGTGCTCCGTCAGTTCTCGCCAAGTCTCCCTGTTTCCGTGTGCGCTTTTGCTTTTTAGCTTCAGACACGCTCCCTGCTGCCAAGTGCAAAGGTTGGTCCGGTTCTTTAAGCTTTCCCCTGGATAATAGAGAAGACCGCCCCGACAGTTCTGGACCTGGCGCAGGAAAGGTACACCTAGCCCATTCCACTGGTGAGAGTTCTTGCACTAACCACTGACATTCTTCCATTTCCTGGATGATTCACTGCCAAATAAATTTATCTTGATTGTATCTGTTGGGGGGTATTCCAGCTGTTGATCGTTCAGTGCGGCTTAAGTCAGATTGAGTAGTAGAGTCGACCTGAGTAGTGGAGTCAGTTTGAGTGGGCAAGGACGGTGATGCACCCAAGTGTAATTGAGCAGCCATTTCAGGAGCCTGTTCCTCTTCTGGTCAACTGGTGGTGTGTAGAGAAATTCTTCCTCATCATAATCAACAGCTGCAGGAGGAGATGCGTCAGGTACACTTTGTGTCTCTTCCATTTGGTCAGTGTGTTCTTTGACAGGCAAGGATGTAGCATATTCCAATGAACGATTTGAGTGGGAGCATCTTCTTTCCCCTCCAGTTGGACTTCGTAGCCGGGACCTTCAGAGCTGATTCTTCATTTTACCCGATACAGGGTCTTCTCCCATCAGCACTCCAACTTGCCTCGGGGGCATTTGTCTTGGACTAACATATGGTCTCCGACCTTAAGAGCTGTCCCTCGCAGGAGAGGCACTTCAGGATGTTCTAGTTCCCGAAATATGGCCTGCATGAGCTGATGTAATGTCTGCAAACGATGACAATGTTCTCAAACCCAGGTGGACATCCCCGTCCGTGGGTTGTCATCCTCTGGATCCAACTTCAGCTCAGTGATCTCTCTCCCCGGTTGCCCAAAAAGCAGGGTGTATGGTGTGTTTCCAGTGGTGCGATGTACTTGGCTATTGTACACCCAGACTATTTCAGCCACAAACTCAGACCAACGGACTTTCCGGTCATTCTCTAATGTCCGCAGCATCTGGATCAACGGTTGAACCATTCACAGGCCTCATTTCCCTGGGGATGAAAAAGCTTCGTCTGAGATTTCTCAATCTGATACATGCAGTACAGTTCCTCCATCACTCATCTCTGAAAACATGCACTCAGAGTGAATCCTCTTCGGAGAACCGTACACTTGGATGAAGTACCTGCAGATGGCCTGGGCCGCTAACTCAGCAGTCTGATCTTGGGTTGGAGTCACTACGGTGAACTTGGTGAAGTGGTCAGTCATCACTAGACATTGTTCGTATCCCAGATGAGCCAGGCCTATAGTCTGGTAATCTATCATCAACACCTCTAGGGGAGCCAAAGTCATGATGGTTTGTGTAGGAGCTCTCTGTTCCAGAGGTTTAGTTAACTCGCCGCTTGTAGACTGTCGACTGGCCTCCTTGACCGCAGCCTTTAGTCAAGGGTGGTAGACCAGCTTCTGGAGCATCTTCTCCGGGCCAAAGTGGGCCCCTCTTTAATGAGCCTCCATAGGCACATTGAGAAGCAATGTCTCGGGGAGTACCACTTGCCAGGTGACCGCCAGTTCTCGGTTCAGCTGGATCTTACAGTACAAGAGACCGTCTGGGAGCTGGAGTCTCTCCCACTGTCGAAGGATTTGCAGAGTCCCTGGTATCAGGGCTTCTTTCTCCCTTTTGATTGAGAAGTTGTTTAAGAGCCACCCACTGCCTCATCTGAGCGAGCTCCCCATCTTCCTGTTGGAGTCGCACCCACTCATCATGAGATCGCCCCAGAGTGTATTCTTTGGGTGCTGTCTGAACCTGTTCCAGCATGACCGCCACCGTCCTGGCAGAGTTACGAAATTCAGGGATCTATTCAGCCTCCAACTCTTCATCCCAGTAAGGCCCAGGTCGCTTGTGTGTTATTCTGGATAGCATGTCGGATTGTGTTTTCTCAGCTCCCCTTCTATAAGCGATCTTATAATGGTACTTAGCCATCCGGTCCATCCATCGCTGCTCCAGGGCCCCTAGTTTCGCATTTTCCAGATGGGCTAAAGGATTGTTATCAGTGTGCACCAAGATCTCGGATCCAGACAGATACTCAGCAAACTTCTCAGTCATGGCCCACACCAACGCCAACAGTTCCAGCTTGAAAGAACTATAGTTGTCTGGATTTTGCTTAGAGTCATGGAGAGACCAACTCGCATAAGCGATCGCTCGCTCTTTTCCACTCTGTATTTGCAACAACACAGCTCCTAGTCCATGTAGACTCCCGCCGGTGTGAAGGATGAATGGTTGGGAGAAGTCCACGTAAGCCAGTACGGTAGCTTCGGTTAGAGCCATTTTCAAGGTGTGGAATGCTTTTCCTGGTTGTCTCCCCACTGGATAGTCTTATTCTTTGTACCCAACGGTACTCCTTTCAAAAGTTCTAGCAAGGGGTTGACAATGCGGTAAAGTTCTTCACAAACCATCGGTAGTATCCAGTGATTCCCAGGAAGGCCAGAACATCTTTCACAGTTTTTGGGGTGGGCCAGTCTAGCACTGCTGTGATCTTCTCATGTGACAGTCTCAATCCTTCAGTAGAGACGACATTTCCCAGGTATTCAATCTGTGTACGAAAAAGGTGACACTTCTGCGGCTTCACTTTCAGACCGTGCCTTTGTAAGCCACTCAACACTTGTTCCAGCCTTTGCAGATGTTCATCAAAAGTGGCTGCATAGACGATGATGTCGTCCAAGTAGATGAGGGTGGCCTCAAAGTTCAAGTCTCCCAAACACATCTTCATCAGTTGCTGGAAGGTCCTGGGGGCTTTAGCAAGGCCGAAGGGCATCCGGTTGAATTTGAACAGCCCCAAAGGCAGTATGAATGCTGTCTTCACCCGGTCACGTTCAGACATGGGCACTTGCCAATACCCACTAGCCAAATCCAATGACAAGAAGTATTTTGCATTTCCCAGAGCAGACAATGATTCCTCAGTCCTTAGCAATAGATATGAGTCTCGCATGGTGCAGGCGTTCAGTTTCCGATAATCTACGCAGAAACACAGAGTCCCTTTCTTCTCTGATACGAGTACAATCAGGGCATCCCGTGGGCTCTGAGCCTCTGACTCTCAGATAACTCCACTCTGCAGCATATGTGTCAACATTCCCTTTACCTCCTGGTATAGTTGTGGTGGGATCTGTCGATATTGCTCTCTAATGGGTGTGGCATTCCCTGTCGGAATATCGTGAGTGATTGCTGTGGTACACCCAAAATCATCATCATGGTGGGAAAATACGTCTTGGTACCGCCTGAGAAGAGCTTCCACCTGTTGCACCAACTGAGGTGAGAGCTCTGTTAGTTCATCCCGCATATGTTCCAGGATTCGGCGTCCCTCCTGCAGGTGCTGGAGCTACGTTTCGGAGGACACATTTATGGTCACTGTCCAGGGATCCCCCTGTTTTACTGTCAGCTGGACAGCCTTTGTTGGTATCAGCTCTTCCGGCATGCCAAGGATTTGTGCTACTTCACTCTTGGGCGGAAGCGTGAGAGCACCCTCCCCGAGATTGACATATCGCACTGGCACATTATGGTCGTGAACGGTGGCTAATATCCACGCAGAGAGGAGCCTTGGAGATAGCTGCTGCATAAAGGCCAGTTCTATCTGAACTTCAACTTCTTCCAGGAGTTCGGATGGGCAGAGTAAGCACAGTTTGCCCTCTGGTAAAGTAAGTTTGGCTGCAGCCGGGACGATCACCTTTCCCAATATTTTTCCTTCGCTTGAGGAATCTTGGGCCTGAGCCACCCAGATCAGCTGTTGCAACACTTTCCTTTGAGGGGTGCAAGGGCTCCACCATTTCAGAAACACGAAACAAGCGTTGGCGCCAACAACGGTCAGCGCTGAGTAAATTCGGTGTAGTCCTGAAGACAACAAAGAGCTGAGTCCTCCCAGCAGTGGTAAGTCTCTGATGCCTTCTGCGGGATCCTATGTCCAGTGGATGCTGTGGATTGTAAGGCACAGGCCACAGCAATGTCAGAGCCCAACGTGGTGCGACAAATATACACCGGGGAGTCAGAGTTCAGTTCACGGTCACACACTCAGTCTTTCTTAGGCAGCACATGCGCGGTACTCATGAGCCCAGAGCATTTGGAACCTTGCTTTGCGGGAGCCAACGGGCACACAGCACGTCTCTGTTCACAGTCTCTGCAGGTGGCAGCGGGGGATGCTGGAGCGCGGGCCTGTGCTGCTACGGTGCTCAAGGGACAGAGCACTCACCTTACCCTGCTGTCAGTTCCTGCCAAGTCTCCCAGTTTCCGCATGCGCTTTTGCTTTTTAGCCTCAGCCACGCCCCCTGCTGCCAAGTGCAAAGGTTGGTTCGGTTCTTTAAGCTTTCCCTCAGACAACAGAGGACATAGCCCCGACAGTTCCGGACCCAGTGCAAGAAAGGTACCCTTAGCCCGGTCCTTCTGCTTACATTACTAATGAAAAATCTATATACAAAGACCAATACTGCCATTACTGCCATTACTGCCATATGGTGACAATACAGTGGTAGATACCAGTTCTGCAGAACATATGAGATATTACAGTACAGTTATAGATGATGACTTACAGCTGATGTTGTTTCTATTGAAATCATTCGTTTCTCCTGTCTTTTCCATCTGGCCCAGACCAACATGACAACTTCTTCCAGCCAGGATTCGGCTGCAGAGATTACAACAAAGACACATTTGACCTCTCACATTTCCAGCAGCATCCCCATGTATTTCCAACCTGAATAAACTTCCCATCCTGCTGTCACCTCAATGCTGAGCCGCTGCTGCTGTATGTATCAATAATATCAATGCACCTGCTGCATGGTACAGAATCAGCGCTCCTCTTACTGCCCCACATAAGAATGCCCACGACTGTGCCCATTAAAAAATAAAATGCCTCTATACCCTATAGATGGTAAAATGGTCCCCTTGAAAATATTATTGGCCTGTGACAGTGAAAAATTTCCTTCATATTTCACGTCTATTTTCTTGTTCTTAAAAATTAAAGCACAGGCCATCTCCTCAGCGTTCCACTATGATCTCAGGTCATGTCCTTACTGTTCCTCTATACCCTCAGTAAAGAAACGTTCACTAACCGCACACTCTTGATAAATGCTTGTGAAAATTTTATTGTATAGATGCAGAAGAAACACAATTCAGGTGCAGTGATAGAGGAAATGGTGAGTCGACAAGAACATAACGTTTCAACCCTCACAGGGTCTTATTCATATTGTCACTGTAGAAAAAATACAAGGTATGAGAGATCAATTCCAATTACAAACAAAATAAAATGATAAATAAAATATAAGTATACACCTGGTAAAAAAAACAATAGACTTACAAGATTACAAGAAACAAAGTAATAATTATTCAAAGCTTAATTGTAGTCATTAGAGATGAGCGACTTTGCCTTTTTTCGGGTCGAGTCGGGTTTCATGAAACCCGACTTTCTTAAAAGTTGGGTAGAACGAAATCGGCCGACTATAGGGAAAAGTTGGGGACCGACTGAAACACGAAACCTAATGCAAGTCAATGGGGAAGCAAAGTCGGCAGGGATTGGAGGACAGTAAACACACCTACATTGCCCATTTCAATGCCAACATGAATTCTTATTACTTAAGCTTGTCAACCTTAATTTACTTTATAATAATAGTTACGCATTGAAAACTGGGGGTTATTTGGCTAAAGTTGTGGGGGGGTAGGGCTGGCGCCAGGTTTTTGTGTGCCCTGGGCCACATACCACAATTCATAATGCTCTGATCGGCACAGAAATATAGGTATAGTACAATTAAAAATACTTCACTGCTTACATGACATCACTGACATCTATTTTAAATTCTACAATAGCTCAAAAAGCGGACAGTATATTACTCCATACAGTATTATGGCCACCACCTAGTGTACCATACAGAATAATGAGCCCCATATATTTCTCCATACAGAATAATTGGTCCCATATAATGTTCCATACAGTATATGATGAGCTCCACATAATGCTACAAACAGTCTTTGTTGGTCCCCATGGATGATGCTCCACTGTCTTATGGGCCCAAATAATGCTCCATAGAGTCCATATATAATGGGCCCCATTTCTAATGATCCAGTGTATAATGGGCCCCGTAAATGCTGCTCCAGTGTCTGATGTCCCCCATTTGGAATGCTCCAGTATATGATGGGCCAAATGGATGATGCTCCAGTGTATGATGGGCCCCATATATCATTCTCCAGTGTACAGTATATTGCTCCCCAAAAAATGCTCCCAACATTTAAAAAAATTAAATACCTCTTCTCGCTGGGCGCTGCTCTACTCTGGACTCCTCTGCATTGCCATCTTCAAGCTCTCTGCACTTGTACTGTTTCGGTAGAGGGCATACAGACGTGATGTCATCGCACTCTGTAACCTGAATGTCACTGTCAGGAAAGCCGGAAGACGTCACGGCAGTGGAGTCAGTGCTGTGGCCCTGAGCAAGCATGGGGGGCCCACTCGTGGGCGACGGCACTGGCACAGGGCCCCTCATAGTACGACGGTATGTCTGACGGCGAGTGGGCCCTCCCACCGGCAGAGACACTTTTGCGTACTATGAGGGGCCCTGTGCCACTGCCATCGCCAACGAGTAGGACCCCCCACCTGCTCAGGGAACCGGCACTTTCATCTGCACCTTCCTCTGTGTCACCATGTAAGGCGGTATAGTATGTGGGAAGGGGCACTTGAGTTTCATCAGTGTCACATTCTGGCTCTGTAGAGTGCTAGGGGAATGTAGTGGGATGGGTGAATGTACCAGCAGAATCATCTAGCAGTGGCTGTGCATCAGTGCACTCCATCTCCAATTCATGTTGTAATGGAGAATTCAGAATTTCACTTGATAACACAGGCATGGCCTGTGAAAAGAGCTCCATGGAGTAAACTGAAGTGTGGGCTGCCGCACCCTTCACTTTTAGTGGGGGTGAAGGAGACAAGGAAAGGGGTGGTTCCTGACCAGAAGCCTGCACTGACGACTCAGTGCTTGCATTTTTTTAAACTTCAGAAGAGGAGGCGATAGGGCAGGAGGTTTTTTCGGCAATGTAAGGCAAAACCAGTTCCTGATGATCCGGCTTTAAAAGCAGTTTACATACTCCCAGAAAAGGGAGCCTTAAAGGCCTTCTTGTGCCAGCTGATGACGCAGGCTCAACACCTCCTGCCTTAGCTGCTATTGTGCTTTTGGCAATACCAGCCGATGCACCACCACTACCATCAGTACCAGTTGCCCCCCCCACGTCCACGACCTCTTCCACCATACGTAATAATTTTTGTGAAAATGGACTAAAAATACCAGCAGATATATGGTACTGTTTCAGAAGCAGACAGCTCTATACAGTCTAGGGATAATTGTCAGTCTCCATATATATTTCATGAGTCAGACACAGATGGTCACAGGCTCAGTATGGATTAGACCATAATATAAAAATTTGCAAAAGGGTACAGTATCACTAGATACAAGGTATATATAGTATCGTTTAAATATACTGAATCTCCGAATACATTTCAGGAGGCAAACACAGACGCTCTAAGGCCCAGTATGGATCCGACAACAATATAGAAAGTTGAGAAAGGGTACTATGGCGCCCCTGAGGGTACGGTCCCCACAGAGGTACTGCACCTCATCCAAAGGTGTGGTATCCCACCCTCAGGTAAGGAGGGATCACCACTCAGGACCCCTAACCCTGCACTCAACACACACACTAGTTAGTCAGTGCCTTCTGGGTGTACCCGGCGGGAGGATGGCCTCATCCCAGACTGACTAGGAAAGGGTGTTAGGGGTTAGCGTGGAAGGTAGGTACAGTGGGAGGAGCTTAGGTAGTTGAGTGATTGTGGGCATCCAATCAGAGAGAGCAAGCTGACAGTTGATGGGTGGAGTGAGTCTGAGGTAAATGGATCTTTCTGGAGAGTTGTCTGTCGGTGACAGGAAAGTGTAAGAGCAGGATTGCTGTGAGAGGGCTGAGGGTCAGAGAAGAGAAAAAAATCTTGTCCAAGCTCCTAGACTGGAAGGAAGGGGTCCTTGGGGCACGGGAAGTGCAATAAGCCACCTGTGAAGCCCGTTTCTGGAGAAGGAAGGACCAGGCCTCGTTGGGGAAGGTGGCTCCTGAAGGAAGTGGAGAAATACAGGGCTCAGCTAGAAAGACGGAGGCTGAGGTAACTTTAAGTGCTTCAGTCGCAGCTGCATTCAATACTCAAAAAGGCAGCAGTTGGAATAAAGGACCCCGGAGCCTGACTCACGTCGCCCGGTGTGATCCGTGGCTGCCAGCTTGGGACACTGTTTGCGAAGGCGCACAGCAGGAAGGAAGGGAGAGATCAGCGCAGAGACAAGACCTAGAAAGGATACACAAGGAGGAGTCTTGAACAGGTGTTCCTGATCTACCTTGGAGTTTGCTGGACCCTTCCCTCGGATGACACAGTACCAATCGGGTCATCTTGTGCACAAAACTTTTGAAGAAAAAATCAGCAACTGCACCCATCTGTGTCCTTGGTGGCTTTCACAACTCGCCTGCTACACATGCTACACTCACCATCACTGTCAATGGCTCACAAACACCATCTCAACTGCCCTGGGATACAGCTCTGCCCGTGGAGAGCTTCATCATCTTGGCTACTTTAACACCGGCCCAGAGGATCTGCATTGCAGCGTCGGCTACCCTAACCGAGTACCACGGGTGGCGTCACGATCCCCCTTTTCCAAATTAATTATCATAACATCTTCCCCCTCATCTGAACTGTCATCTTCTTTATTGGACACCCAGGGCCATGGACCTGGTCCCAATCACCACCGTGACATACTTCCCCCTTAAAAGAGCCTGAAAGGCCCGGTACTGAGTAACCCCCGGCCTTGCGTGGCGTCTCAACACCAGATAACAGGGATATATTAAATAGTTTCAACATTATAAATCTACGTATATATTTGAGGAGGCAGACACAGACGCTGTCATGGCCAGTATGGATTCGACAGCAATCTAAAAAGTAGAAAAAGGGCACAGTATCACCAGATCCAAGGTGTATGTAGTATAGTTTCAACATTCAAAATCTCTGTATTTATTTTAGGAGGCAGACACAGACTTTCTGAGGCCCAATATGGATTACACAACAATATAAAAAGCAGTAAAAGGGGAATGGATCCCAAGCGTACTGCTGCATACAGTGTTGGGGTCATTTGGCGATCTACATATATATTTCAAGAGTAACACACAGCCTCTCACAGGCTCAGTATGGATCACACCATAGTATAAAAAGAAGATCCGCAAGAAATAATCACACATGTGTGCCAATGTTCCAGGTGTCAATGATGCACTTTGAGTGGTGGGTGTAGGATGAATTTCGGGCACAAAGGGTACTGGATCAACAGATACAAGGTATATATAGTATACTTAAAATACAAAAAATATTCGTATGTATTTCAGGAGGCAGACACATGCTCACACGCTCAGTATGGATTTGACAGTAATGTAACAAGTTGAAAAAGGGTACAGTATGACCAGATACAAGGTATATATAGTATAGTTTAAACATTCTAAATCTCCGTAGACATTTCATGTGGCAGACACAGACGCTCTCAGTCCCAGTATGCATTAGCCAAGAATATAAAAAGTATAAAAAGGTTACTGTATCACCAGATACAAGGTACATATAGTATTGTTTATACATTATAAATCTCCTTATTTTTTTCAGGAGGCAGACACAGATGCTCTCAGGGTCAGTATGGATTACACAATATAAAAAGCAGTAAAAGGGTAATGCATCAGAAGCGTACAGCTGCATACAGTGTTGGGGTAATTGTACATCTCAGTAGATATTTCCAGAGTCAGAAACAGACTCTCACTGGCTCAGTATGGATTAGACCACTATATAAAAAGCAGTAAATGGGTAAGGTATCACAAGCGTACAGCTGTATACAGTGTTGGGGTAATCTTAAATCTACAAATATATTTCTGGACTTACAGACAGACGTTCATAGGCTCAGTATGGATTACACCAGAATCTAAATAGCAAAAAAGGGTACTGTATCATTAGCGTACAGCTTTTTCCAGTGTTGGGCAAATTTTACATCTTGGGTCGATTTCCGTCGTCACCCTCAGACGCTCACTCACTATGGATTTGACCGTAATACAAAATGTCGATCAAAGGTACTGTATCACAAGATAGGAGGTGTATATAGTATAGAGTAAACTTTTTATCTACGTATATATAGAAGGACTAAACCACACACGCTCACTCACTATGGATTATACCATACTAACAAATTTAGAACATCAGATACCTGGTGTATATAGTATAACTGAAAATGTAAATCGCCCTATATATTTCCCGAGTCACATACAGATAGTCAGCATGTATTTCTCTGTGATACCAGCCGGGACACGGTATTGTGTGAGGAGCGTACAGCTGTATACGGTGTGGGAAATAATGAACATTCGTTCACTGTGCAGAAAAAAAGAATAAAAGTATTAGTGCTGTGTAAAAAACTGTCTGCACAGCAGTGTACACACAGCAATACTGCTATAAGGCAGGCTAATAATCGGCACTGCTGCACACAAGATAATCCTCCCCTCTGACTGCACCCTAACTGTACCCAACAATTGCGTTCAGCACAAGCACATAAGAACTTCTGTTTACAGGCCTAAGTGTCTCCCTAAAGACAGGGGCCAGAGCGAGCCAAAACCCCCCTCCCCAGAGGCGTAAGTGGAGGCCCACATGACAGTGGGTTGGAGGGAGGGGGTTAACTGTCCCTGGGGGGTGGAGTATGGAAATAAGGGGGGGGATTTGAAGTCGGCTAATGGGGCGGTTACCTCAGTTCCCACTAAAGAGCCGCAGAGACTGTCCCACGGCCAGACGGCATGGAGTCCATATCAGCTGGACTGGATAGGCTGCGCTCTGCAGCGTAGTTGCAGCCTGTGGGCGTGGATTGTGGAGCAGGTTGCGGGGATCATCAGTGGAAGCAGCGGGTCGGCCACTGGTGTCTCTTCACGTTCGAGGCGGCGGTCAAGGGCCATGGAGCGCTTATCCCCCGACGCAGATCCCAGGACCCAACGCTGGTGACGGAGACCCTTCCAGGGACCCTCCGGGTCGTGTGCCTGCTGGTAAGTGTGCACGCAGGCCTGGGCTGGGAGGAATCCACGAGCTGGGCTGGGTACAGTGGTGGTTGCAAGTCCTTCTCCCCAAGCAGTGGGATGCGGGGCCTGCACTCGCCAGGTCGGCAATGAACAATGACGTCACTGCAGGCCATCATGGAGCCGGGCGGTCTGCCTCCTCTTCTTGTGGCAGCGGTGGGAGTTACCCAGCGGGGGGTCATCGGGCAGCAGCCCCTGTCACCCGAGGCTGTCAGCTATGCCCATTACCTCGGGCACCCTGACCAGAACAATGGCAGTGGATCAGTATGGATGGTGCGTCAGACAGTCGGTGGGGGTTGCAGGGGGTGGGTGTCCGCAGGCGGAAGCCCCCGTGGCTGTGCAGTCCGCTTACCTCAGCGGGGGCCGGAGAAGCAAACAGCCATGAACGGAGTTCCCCGTGATTGCGGCGGCATCGATAAAGCCTGTTTCACAAGGTGGCGGACCTCTGGGGACAGAGGGTCTGAGGGGAAGCTCCGTAGTCGACGGCCAGCAGGATACGGGATTGGCGGCTGGAGCAGTCACTGCGTCATCGCAGCCCAGTGAGTATGGCTCCATGTCTTGTTTGTCCTCATCTCTAGTGAGGTCCCCTGCGGTTGGGAGTGGGTTGGGGGGCCGGCCGGTGGTGTTAGGTCAGGGAGTTGTGGACCAAGTTCCTTCATGGATTGGGGGGCTGGGGGAGATGTTGACTTCCATGCGGGATTCGTTGTCACGGATGGAGGGATTTGGAGCACACCCGATGCATTTAGCCGCTTGGGTGGGGTCGCAGGAGTGAGGGACCAGTTTGTCAGGGGCGGTTACCAGGGTGTCAGTTGGCCGAGCTGACCCTGTGTCTGTTTCGGATCAGACTGAGAAGGAAAAGGAATGTCGGATCAATGTAGATGACAGGGCGCATGGGGAGGTATATGTATGCTTTGAGGGCCCACTGGGCGCTCATCGTAAGAAGGAGGTGCGGGAAAAGATATAGAAGGATGAATATGTCGCGATTTTGTCACTGCTTCCTTTGTAAAAGTTAAAGTTGGACAAAGGGAAGAAGGATGATAGCCAAAAAGAAAAGTAGGAAAAACGAAGATGGCGATTGATTCCACACAGACTATCTAATTGGCTACAGGCATTCGATATTTTGGCTAGCGTGTTTGGAGAGAAGGCGCCGGAGAATTGTTCTCCTCTTTTTTGTTTTTTGGATTCGATTGGGGAGGCTTATAGGGTGTAGGGGGTTCAGGCTTGGCTCCATTACGACAAACAGTTTAGGCATAGGAAGGCGTTTCGTCCGGCAATTCGGTGGGAAAAGAAAGATGTACGTCTGTGGTTGAAGGTTATGACGCCGACTAAGTTCGGCCATTCCTTTCCTGGGGGTGCCGGGGGTGCCGGTTCGTGAAATGCACAAAGCAGTGGGCAAGGGGCAAGGGGGTCCAGTGGACAAGGGGCAAGGGGGTCACTCGGGGCAATTGGTAAGCCAGAAGCAGAGTCTCAGCTGGCAATTGAATGATGGTCAGTGTAAATTGGGGCTACATTGCTGCAAATTCAAGCACCTTTGTTCCCATTGCAAAGGAACCTCGCATGGTGGTTCCAGAAGCTTTAGGAAGCAGAAAAGAGAAGCAGAGTGAGAGTGCAAATTCAAAAGCGGTAGACGTCATTGAACCTGGCCGCGACGGTACCTTATGTAAGTTGTTTTCCTGATGGGGTTAAGTCGGAACTGTTGTTGTCCGTTTTCAGTGACGGTTTTAAAATTCCCGCCCCTCCTTTTGAGATACCATGGGTGATTTACAATCTGAGTTCAGCTGACCAATATGCTGAGGTGGTGTCGTAACAGTTGGGGAAGGAGGTTAAGTTGGCAAGGATGTCTGTGCCGTTTATGGATCCTCCGTTTGAGGATTTGTTAGCCTCGCCCCTGCCTAAGAAACAGCAGCATAAGTTCAGGCTCATTCATCATCTGTCTTTCCCTCGTGGTAGGTCGGTGACTGATGGAATTGACCCAGAGCTGTGCTCTTTGTTTTATAAGTCATTTTAGGAGGCGTTTGTCCGGAAATGTTGGAAGGGGGCACTTTTGCCTAAAATGGATACTGAGTCAGCGTTTATGTTGATCCCTGTTCATCCGGATAGTGTTAAGTTGGGTTGATTGGTGTTTCACAATGGGTTGATCGGTGTCTTATGCGTTTTTTGAGGCATTCAGTTCTTTTCTCGAATGGGTTGTCCGTGAAGTCTCGGCTTTTGATTCCTTGATTCATTACCTGGATGATTGTTTGTGTATCGGTGGTGATAATTTAATTCTAATTGTTGGGAGAGGTTACTTAGAACGGCGGAATGGGTGGTGGAGCGTTTT
Organism: Dendrobates tinctorius; assembly: GCF_039654945.1. Classification (NCBI taxonomy): domain Eukaryota; kingdom Metazoa; phylum Chordata; class Amphibia; order Anura; family Dendrobatidae; genus Dendrobates; species Dendrobates tinctorius. Next base: position 8,384,578 of record NW_027361699.1, on the reverse strand, counting down.
GTTGTACCGCTTGCTCACGGGAAAACAGAGGGGCCTTGTACGTGCCTATCTTTTTTGTGAATCGTGATTGATTCGTTAAGATGTGATTTCCGTTTGACGGAGGCTAAGCTAAAGGCATTGTGGGATGAGGTGTCTCGGGCAAGACGGTTGAAGAAATTGTCGCTGACATAGGTGCAGTCACTACTTGGGAATTTGTCTTTTGGTTGTCGCATTATTACAATGGGTCAGGTCTTTTCTCAGCAGTTGGCGAGCGCTACGGCGGGAGTGCGGGCTCCGCATCATTTTGTTCGGCTTTACAGTGAACATAAGGCTGATTTGGAATTGTGGGACTATTTTTTGGAGCAATACAACGGGCGTTTTTGGCTCATGGAGGAGGCAGTTGTAAATGATGACTTGGAGTTGTTCACAGATGCGTGTGATGGAGTGTGTTTTGGGTCATATTATAGGGGCCTGTGGTGCGCGGCTGCGTGACCTGAGGAGTGGTTTCAGCTGGGCCTTGTTAGGAATATTGCTTGGTTGGATATTTTGACTATACTGGTGTCTGTGAACCTATGGAAGGAGGAGTTTTGCGACAGAAGGATCGGCTTTAATTGTGACAACATGGAAGTTGTGTGTTCCATTAATAGCTTGACGGTGTCCTCTCTTCCAGTGATTTGAGTCCTGCGGCACTTAATTTTGACTTGTTTAATGCTTAATGCTCATGTGACGGCTTCTCAGGTGGCAGGTATTAGGAATTCCATTGCTGATTCTTGATCTCGTTCACAGTGGTAGTATTTTTGGTAATTGTCCTCAGATGCGGAAGAAGCGGGTTTCTTTGAGTCCAGCCGAGATTTGGAAGATGGTCTCAGGGCTGCAGAACCTTTCATACGGGCATCTCTGTCTTCTATTACTTGGTCGATTTATGAGTCAGTATGTAGTTAACCGTAATACAAAATGTTTCAAAAAGGTACTTTATCAGCAGATCCCATGTGTTTTCAGTCTAGAGGTAATTGTAAATCTCCATCTATACTTCAGGCTTCAGACAAAGACAATCACAGGATCAGTATGGATTACACAAGAATATAAAAACTTGAAAAAGGGTAATGTTTTACAATCGTTCAGCTGCATACAGTGTTGGTGTTATTTTAAATCTCCTTATATTTTACCAGAGTAAGACACAAACTCTCACAGGCTCAGTATGGATTACACCAAATATAAAAATGAGAAAAATGGAAATGTATTCGAAACGTACACCAGTATACAGTGTTGGAGTACTTTGAAATCTTCGTTTATATTTCAGTGTCAGTCTGCCAGTCCAGACTCACCACTAGAGGAAGGTAGATGGATAAAAGTACAGACATAAAGTCGAGTGATTTTAGATGTTTTTGAATAAGTAATTACAGGAAAACATCCTGGGAGAATTCGCAGAGTCGATGCTGACCCTCAATAACTTTAACTGTGGATACAGCTAAAACGCAAATTAGTGAAGAAAGGGTTGCTGTATCGCAGTAGCGTCAATCCCATCACTGTAACGCATCTCCATCAAATTGTGATCACAGGGAGAGCTGTAGACAAGGTCCTCACTGCCTATCATGATCTGTCTGGTCACTTTGGAGTGCAAAACACACAAGCCACAGGCCGTAGGGGATTCTATTGGATTGCCATGAGAGGAGACATTGAAAAATGGTGGCAGGAATGTCACACATCTGTGACTATGAAAAATGTGAAAGGTGATCATAAAGCACCACTGCATCCGATTGGGAGTTGACGTCCATTACAAATGGTAGCCATTGGTAATCTGAAGGTAGAGACCAGCAGGACAGGACATAGCTACATCTTAACCATCATCGATCAGTACACCAAAATTGTAGTGGCCATCCCTGTGACTGATTTAACTGGCCAGACTACACAGTGGTGGAGCATGGAGAGGTAAGTATTGCAAATGCTGTATCCCTGAGCAAGCAGCGGGGACCCACTCGTGGGCACCGGTACTGGTTCCATGCCCCTCATAGTACGCCAGTGTGTCTGATGGCGAGTGGGCCCCCCCACTGTCAGAGACACTTTATTGTACTATGAGAGGCCCTGTGCCAGTGCCGTCACCGAAGGGTGGGGCCACACACCTGTTCAGGGCAACAGCACTTGCCCGGGTGCTGCAGGTGTTGACCCCGGGACTGGGGTGGGGGGGCAGCCCATTTAGGGTGGTTTAAAAAATTGCATATGTTGATGTGTAGGCTGGACTTTCAGCTGCTGCAAATGGAGGAATTGGAGAAGTCAGAGGAAGAGGAGGACAAAAGCGAGCCTTTTTTCTGGCAACCTATGTGTTATCCGGGGAGGGTGGGACAAAATCTGTTGAAACCCATGCATGGTTCATTTTAATGAAGGTTAGATCATCAACATTTTGGGTAGACAGACGGGTCCTTTTTTCTGTCAGGATTGATCCAGCAGCACTGAAGACTCTTTCAGATAGCACACTAGCAGCAGGGCAAGTGAGCTCCTGTAAGGCATATTGTGCCAGTTCAGGCCATGTGTCCAGTTTTGAGGCCCAATAATCAAAGGGGAATGACCTCTGAGGGAGAACCTCGATATGGGAGGAGAAGTAGTTTGTAACCATAGTTGACAACTGCTGTCTCCTGTCCCTTGCAATCAATCTGTATTAGCTGTCGTGTGTGCGTGACTTGAGAAATCAGACCACAACATGGTCAGGAAACCCCTGTCTCCAACGCCAGTTCGGCTGTGTGCACCACAAACATTTCTTCCATTTTGCCCACTACGGCTCATGGGAGAACCAGCTCCGCTGCTGTGTGCTGGGAATGCCTCAAACAACCTGTTTACCAGAGTTGCTTGTTTGTTAGCCAATATTAGCTCTAGGTTCTCCTATGGCATGATGTTGTGTAATTTGTCTTTATAGCGTGGATCGAGGATGCTGGCCAACCAGTAGTCGTCATCCCTCATCATTTTGGAAATGCGGGGGTCCCTTTTTAGGATCCGCAAGGCATAGTAACACATGTGGGCCAATGTTCCAGGTGTCAATGCTGCACTGCCAGTGGTGGGTGGAGAAGCACTTTCTGGCAAATCCACATCCCTCCAGTCACGCACAAACCCTGTACCTGACCTTGGCACGCCCACATGTTCTCTTGCCCCTGAGAAGCATCCTCCTCCCCAAAATAATCATCCCCTTCATACTCCTCCTCATCTTCCTCTTCTTCCTCCACCTCATCCACGCCAGTTCCCTGACCAGACAATGGCTGACTGTCATCAAGGCTTCCCTCCTCCTCCTCCTGTTGCTCCTCAGCTGCAGACACCTGATCCTTAATGTGCGTCAAAGTTTGCATGAGCAGATGCATACGTGGTATGCTCATGCTTATGTTGGCGTCGTCTGCACTTACCAGCCGTGTGCATTCCTCAAAACACTGAAGGACTTTACAGAGGTCTTTCAGCTTTGACCACTGCACACCCGGCAATTCCATGTCTGCCCTCAAAGTGCCTGCCCGTGTATCCTCCCACAAATGCATTACAGCCTGCCTCTATTCGCACAGCCTCTCAACCATGTGCATGGTGGAGTTCCATCTTGTAGCAACATCTATGATTAGGCGGTGCTTGGGGAGGTTGAGTGATCGCTGCAGCTTCTGCATACGACTGGAGTGGACGTTTGAGCGACGGATGTGTGAGCACAGTCTTCGCACCTTATGGAGCAGGGCTGTTAACTCCGGATAATTATTTAGGAAGCACTGCACCACCAGGTTCAAGGTGTGAGCCAGGCAAGGTATGTGTGTGAGTTTTGAAAGGGCTATGGTTGCTACAAAATTCTGCCCACTATCACTGACTACCTTGCCTGGCTCAAGATGTAGACTGCCCAGCCATAACTCAGTTTGTCGATGCAAATAGTCGGCCAGTACCTCCGTGGTGTGTCTACTGTCGCCCAAAGACATCATTTTTAAAACAGCCTGCTGCCGCTTACCCCTAGCTGTTCGATAGTGGGACACCTCGTGTGCAACACAGACAGATGTGGATGGAGTGCTCTTGTGACTGCACTCTGTTGACGAGCTTTCGTTTCTGGAGGAGGAGGAGGAGGGTCTAACGCCTACAGCCAACTGTTTCCTATATCGTGGGCTAGGCAGCACTGTTGCATCGCCGCTGTCCCCTGTGGAGCCTGCATCCACCACATTAACCCAGTGTGCAGTGATGAACACATAACGGCTCTGGCCATGCCTACTGGTCCATACATCTGTTGTGAGGTGCACCTTTCCACTCACTGATTGTTTTAGTGCATGAACAATGCAGTATTTCACATACCGGTGGAGGGCAGGGATGTTTTTTCAAGAAAAGAAGTGCCGACTGGGTAGGTCATAGTGTGGGACAGCGTAGGCCATGAGCTCTCGGAAAGCTTTGCTTTCTACCAAACGGAAGGGCATCATCTCTAATGAAATCTGTTTGGCAATGTAGGTGTCCAAAGCCAGTGTACGCGGATGAGAGGATGAGTACTTTCTTGTCCTACTCAGAGTGTCTGGTAGGGTGAGCTGGACTTGAGAGATGCATATGGGGGAACTAGCACTGGACATGACGGACTGAGAAGGGGTTGGTGATGGTGAGGGTGTTGATGGCCTAGATTCAGTGTTTCCTCGCAAAAATATTGTGATTGCCTGACTGCTTTGGCCTAGCGACGACACCTCAACATTTCTTGATGGTGGTGTGCTTAGCGGTGGCCTCACAGTGGGGGAAGCGATGAAGCGTTGCCGGCTAACTTCAGTCAGAGCAGGTGCACATGTGCTACCTGAGCTTTTGTAGTCCATCCACGCTTGCAAGTGCATGTTGGTTAAATGTCTAAGCACTTCTTACAGATAACTAGAGTTGAGCGAAACGGGTCGAAAAAATTGAAAAGTCGCCGACTTTCGCCAAAGTCGGGTTTCATGAAACAAAACCCGACCTTAGCGTGAGGTCGGCCACGAGGTCGGCGACTTTAGCGCCAAAGTCGCATTTCAAAAGATGCTTGAGCGCCCTTTTTGCAGCCAATCAGGAAGAACGGACACTGTGGGCAACGTGATGACATAGGCAGCGGTCACCACCATCTTGGAGAAGGGCATGCAAGTGATTGGCTTGCTGTGTGGGGCGTCACAGGGGGTATAAAAGGGCGGGGACGCCGACCGCCATGTTACTCATGCTGATCTCAGAATAGGGAGAGCTGCTGCTGATTCTGTAGGGAGAGTATTAGGCAGGGAAGAAGATACCAAAAACTGATTCTGCTGCTAGCGATTTTGCCTGTACAACACACCAGTCACTGTGCAGTGTAAGGGGAGGCTATATTTTGGTGCATCAGCTCTGTTGGTTATTAGGCTGCCTTTTAAGGCTACCTGGTAGCTGCATTGCTGTGTGCCCACTGCTGAGCAAACTGCTTTTTTCAAAGCAATCCAGATTTTATTGTTTTGTCCTTGTGAGTTACTGAGCGTTCATTTTTCATACACCGTACAGCGATGTACGCTCCTCTCTCATTACCGTGTAACGGCTGTTATCACAGCCACAGTGAAGCTATCTGTGTGTGACTCTGTAAGGATAAGTAGAGGAGTTGTTCCGTTCTTACAGACCTCCACCTTTTAGTTTTGTCTGGTTTTCAAACAGTTTAGCATATTTGCTGTTTGATTACATTCAAAACTATAGAGAGACAGCATGTGTCAGTCCATATACTAAAACACGGAGCTTGACAATTTTACATACACTGGACAGCGGTGTACGTGCACGATCCTCTCTCAGCACCGTGTAATGGCTGTTATCACGGCAACAGTGAAGCTATCTATGTGTGACTCTGTAAGGATAAGTCGAGGAGTTGTTCCGTTCTTACAGACCTACACTGTAGGGAGATTCCAGTTCTGCCCAATTCTATATACACCTTGTAGTTTGTCATACACTAGGCAATTTCTGCAGGTCACATTGCGGTGTTAAATAAACAGGGCCTGACTGAATCCCACAGTGTCCTGAAGGGTAGACACATTCCAATTCTACACAGTCCTCTATACACCCTTCTAACAGCATAGAGAATCTGCCTGTCATATTGCGGTGTTAAATAAACAGGGCCTGACTGAATCCCACAGTCTCCTGAAGTGTAGAGACATTCCAATTCTCCACAGTCCTCTATACACCCTTCTAACAGCATAGAGAATCTGCCTGTCATATTGCGGTGTTAAATAAACAGGGCCTGACTGAATCCCACAGTGTCCTGAAGTGTAGAGACATTCCAATTCTACACAGTCCTCTATACACCCTTCTAACAGCATAGAGAATCTGCCTGTCATATTACGGTGTTAAATAAACAGGGCCTGACTGAATCCCACAGTGTCCTGAAGTGTAGAGACATTCCAATTCTACACAGTCCTCTATATACCCTTCTAACAGCATAGAGAATCTGCCTGTCATATTGCGGTGTTAAATAAACAGGGCCTGACTGAATCCCACAGTGTCCTGAAGTGTAGAGACATTCCAATTCTCCCCAGTACTATATACACCTTGTACCTTGTTTTACAGTACCAGAGAGTTGGTGTAAATTTGGGTAAATTTTTCCAAAAATGAGTAAGTGTGGTGGAAGAGTCCATGAAGTGGGCGGGGGTTGGCAGCTGGTAATGATGGTGTTGGTTTTGGTGGTGGATCTGCTGGTAGTGGCAAAAGCAAAATAGCACCTAATACTGGAGGTGTTGAGGCTGTGTCATCGTCTGGCTCCACAAGGCCTCGAAGGCTCCCTTTTCTGGGACTAGGTAAACCGCTTCTAAAGCCGGAGCTTCAAGAACAAGTTTTGGCTTACATTGCTGACTCAGCCTCCAGCTCTATCGCCTCCTCTTCTGAAGTTTTAAAAAATAAAAGCACTGAGTCGTCATTGGAGGCTCATGGTCATGAACCACACCTTTCCTTGTGTCCTTCACCCCTACCAAAATTGAAGGATGCGGTAGGCCACACTACAGATTACTCCATGGAGCAGTTTTCACATACCATGCCTGGGTTATCAAGTGAAATCGTGAATTACCCAGGCCAAGATGAATCTGACATGGAGTGCACTGATGCACAGCCACTGCTAGATTTATCTGCTGGTACATTCACTCAGAGCACTACATTGTCCTCGCAGTGTACTGAGCCAGAATCTGACCCTGATGAAACTCAGTTGCCCCCTCCCGCATACTATACCACCATACATGGTGACACAGAGGAAGGTGCACATGACATTGAAGAGGAGGTGATGGATGACCCAGTTGTTGACCCAGATTGGCATCTATTGGGAGTAGAGTGTGCCGCTGCCAATAGCTCAGAAGAGGAGGAGGAGCATCCGCAGCGGGCATCGACATCGCAACAGTTGTTATCTGGCAGGCCCGGAGCAGTCCAAAAACAGGTTACAAAAACCCAAAAAATTGCAGGACAGCTTGGCCAGACGGTCAAAATAGCACAGCGTGCAAGGCCTCAAACTGTCTTCCCTAGTAGGAAGAGTGCAGTGTGGCACTTTTTTGAACAAAATCCTAATGATCAGGCAAAGGTAATCTGTAAGAAGTGCGCAAAGACCTTTAGCCAAGGGAAAAATCTGAGAAATTTGCATACCAGTTGCATGCTAAGACATTAAACCACCATGCACTTGCAAGCGTGGATGGACTACCAAAACTCACGTACCACATGTGCTACTGCTCCCAAAGAAGGTAGTCAGCAACGCAACATTGTTTCCCCCACTGTAAGTCCACCAGTTAGCACACCACCAGCAGCAAATGTTGAGTTGTCGTCGCAAGGGCAAATAATTCAGGGAATCACACTGTTATTGCAACGAAAGACTGAAAAATCTAGGCCATCAGAAAGAACACCAACTCCATCACCATCATCAACCCTCTCTCAGTCCGCCATGTCCACTGCTACTTCCACCATATCCAGCTCTCAAGTCCAGCTCACCCTACCAGAGACTATGAGTAGGACAAAAAAGTACTCATCCTCTCATCCGTGTACACTGGCTTTGAACACCCACATTGCCAAACTAATCTCATTAGAGATGATGCCCTATCGGTTGGTTGAAAGCGCAGCTTTCCGCGAACTAATGGCCTACGCAGTTCCACGCTATGAACTACCCAGTCACCACTTCTTTTCTCGCAAAGCCATCCCAGCCTTCCACCTTCATGTTAAAGACCACATTGTCCATGCACTCAAGCTGTCAGTGAGTGGAAAGGTGCACCTCACAATTGATGCATGGTCCAGTAGGCATGGCCAGTTCCATTACGTGTTCATCACTGCGCACTGGGTTAATGTGGTGGATGCAGGGTCCACAGGGGACAGCGGTGGTGGCACAGTGCTGCCTAGCCCACGGTATAGGAAACAGTTGGCTGTAGGCGTTCGACCCTCCTCCTCCTCCTCCTCCAGAAGCGAAAGCTGGTCCACAGAGCGCAGTCGCACGAGCACTTCATCCGCAGTTGACAGTGTTGCAAACGAGGTGTCCCCCTATCAATCAGCTAGTGGAAAGCGGCAGCAGGCTGTGTTGCAGATGATGTGTTTGGGCGACAGACACACCGCAGAGGTACTGGCCGACTACTTTCAGCGACAAACTGAGTCACGGCTGGGCAGTCTACATCTTGAGGCAGGCAAGGTAGTTAGTGATAACGGCCGGAATTTTGTGGCAGCCACAGCTGTTGTGAGTTCATTTTTCCCTTCACCGTTGAGGTCTGATGAACTCCCTCCTCTGGTGAAGGAAGGTAGTGAGGCTGATTACCAAACACCTGGGCAGCTAGATGATGACTGGGTGGCTGGAATTGAGGACTGGATATAAGGCAGCCGACGCCCTTCTGCCTTGCTGGTGATCCTGCTAGATTCTTGGAGACCAGTCTGATTCCTGCGTCTCAAAGCTAAGTTTTTCTGCTCTGCTTTGTACACTTCAGTTTTGTTTTTGTTTTGCCTTGTTTTTTGGGAGTTCTGCCATCCCCGGCCGGGGGTGAGCTGAATTCCATTTTTGTCTCTGATCTGTTGATCTTTTGCTCTGCCTTCAGAATATACCTGAGTGCTGATTTAGTCTTTTGAAGCCTAGCGACTTCAGGGCCTGTTTTTCCTATCAGTCGGTTGGCACATTTTGGATAGGGTTTTTGCGGATGGCAGACAGCAGCTTTCCTATCCTGTCCTATTTTAGTTAGCTTGGGCCCCATCATTTGCTCAACCTATCTTTCTATCTGTGTTAGTGTTTTCATCTTGCTTCACCGTCATTATATGTTGGGGGCTGCTTATTGCTTTGGGGTCTGCTCTGGGGCAGTTTAGTTTTTCCCCTTTCTGTCTTTAGGCTATGTAGTTCTCCGGCTGTGATCGAGGGGTCTAGGGCACCGTAGGAACCCCCCACGGCTACTGCTAGTTGTTGTGGATAGGTTCAGGGGTCTGCAATCCGATAGCTGCCAACCTCTCTGGTTTTTCTGGACTTAGCTAGTATTTTGTTTTTTCCTCCTTCGGTGACTCATCATAACACATAGCCCTTTCAAAACTCAGACACATACCTTGCTTGGCTCACACCTTGAACCTGGTGGTGCAGTGCTTCCTCACTAATTATCCAGATTTAACAGGCCTGTTCCTTAAGGTTCGAAGACTGTGCTCGCACATCCGCCGGTCGCCGGTACACTCCAGTCGTATGCAGAAGCTGCAGCGATTGCTCCACCTTCCCAAGCACCGCCTCATTATCGACGTTGCAACAAGGTGGAACTCCACCCTGCACATGGTTGAGCGGCTGTGCGAACAAAGGCAGCCCATAATCCATTTGTGGGAGGATACACGGGCAGGCACTTTGAGGGCAGACATGGAGTTGACAGGTGTGCAGTGGTCGAAGCTGAAAGACCTCTGTAAAGTCCTTCAGTGTTTTGAGGAATGCACACGGCTGGTAAGCGCAGACGACGCCATCATAAGGCTGAGTATCCCACTTATGCGTTAGCTCATGCAAACTTTGACGCACATCAAGGAGCAGGCGTCTGCAGCCAAGGTTGATGAGGAGGAAGAGGAGGAGGGAATACTTGATGACAGTCAGCCATTGTCTGGTCAGGGAACTGTCGTGGACGAGGTGGAGGAAGAAGAGGAAGAGGAGGAGGATGATGATGGGGATGATTATTTAGGGGAGGAGGATGCTTCTCGTGGGGCAAGAGAAAATGTTGGCTTTGCACGGTCTGGTACAGGGTTTGTGCGTGACTGGAGAGATGTGGATTTGACAGAAAGTGCTCCTCCACCCAGCACTCGCAGTGCATCATTCACACCGGAAGCATTGGCCCACATGTCAGATTATGCCTTGCAGATCCTAAAAAGGGACCCCCGCATTGCCAAAATGATGAACGATGATGACTACTGGTTGGCCAGCATCCTGGATCCACTCTATAAAGGCAAATTCGAAAACATCATGCCACAGGAGAACCTTGACCTAATATTGGCTAACATACAAGCTACTCTGGTAAACCGGTTGGTTGAGGCATTCCCAGCACACAGCAGCAGTGATGGCTCTCACATGAGCCGTAGGGGCCGGGGGCAACTTGGAAGCGGTGTTGGTGGTGGACACATCAGAAGTGGTGTTGGAGACAGGGGTTTCATGAGAATGTTGTGGACTGATTTTTCAAGTCCCGCTCACACGACTGGTAATACTGCATCGATTGAAAGTGACAGGAGACAGCACTTGTCAAGTATGGTTACAAACTACTTTTCCTCCCATATCGATGTTCTCCCTCACAGGTCATTCCAATTTGACTATTGGGCAGCTAAACTGGACACCTGACCTGAATTGGCACAATATGCCTTACAGGAGCTCGCATGCCCAGCTGCAATGTGCTATCGGAAAGAGTCTTCAATAGTGTTGAGCATTCCGATACCGCAAGTATCGGGTATCGGCCGATACTTGCTGTATCGGAATTCCGATACCGACTTCCGATATTTTTTCAATATCGGAAGTCGGCATCGGAATCGGAAGTTCAAAGTTGATTGACAGCCTGACGTCATCATGATGCGCGGTGTGTGCGCATCATGATGCGCCGTCATTTCGGGCCTTCCGGGGGTCTCTGCCGGCCTGCCGGGGGGCTGTGCCGGCCTGCGGGGGGGGGCTGTGTGGACTGCCCGGGGTCTGTACCGGCCTGCCGGGGGGCTGTGCCGGCCTGCCGGTGGTCTCTGCACCCTGTGGGGGTCTGTACCGGCCTGCCGGGGGGCTGTGCCGGCCTGCCGGTGGTCTGTGCGCCCTGTGGGGGTCTGTACCGGCCTGCCGGGGGGCTGTGCCGGCCTGCCGGGGGGCTGTGCTGATGTCCGGGGGTCTGTGCAAGCATCGTCCGATGGGACTACAAGTCCCATCTGGCGATGCCTGCTACCATGACAGTGATTGACACATTAGCCAATGATGGGACAGTAGTAGTCCCATCATCCGGCTAATGTGTTAAATGTTAAAAAAAAAAATAAAAATACTACATACATACTACATGCATGCTACATACATACTACATGCTACATACATACTACATACATACTACATACATACCACATATATACTACATACATACTACATACATAACACATATATACTACATACATACTACATACATACTACATGCATGCTACATACATACTACATGCTACATACATACTACATATATACTACATGCATGCTACATACATACTACATGCTACATACATACTACATATATACTACATACATACTACATACATACTACATGCATGCTACATACATACTACATGCTACATACATACTACATATATACTACATGCATGCTACATACATACTACATGCTACATACATACTACATACATACCACATATATACTACATACATACTACATACATAACACATATATACTACATACATACTACATACATACTACATGCATGCTACATACATACTACATGCTACATACATACTACATATATACTACATGCATGCTACATACATACTACATGCTACATACATACTACATATATACTACATACATACTACATGCATGCTACATACATACTACATGCTACATACATACTACATATATACTACATGCATGCTACATACATACTACATGCTACATACATACTACATATATACTACATACATACTACATACATACTACATGCTACATACATACTACATATATACTACATGCATGCTACATACATACTACATGCTACATACATACTACATATATACTACATGCATGCTACATACATACTGCATGCTACATGCATGCTACATACATACTACATACATACTACATGCTACATACATACCACATATATACTACATACATACTACATACAATAAATTCATACAATACATACATAGACATACAGTACATATAACATAGAGTAACATACTTACCAATACTTGTCACATTGTTCCCCGAAGCCATTGTCTTTTACGGAATAAATATTAACATAACAAACCACAAAAATACTCACCCACGATCCGAAGCAGTCCACGAGTGTGTCCCACGACGATCTTGGGTAGAGAACTGCAGCATCAGCTGTTGCTGCCGTTCTCTACGGGCTGCAGGAATCCAATGACGGAAGGTAGGTATCCTTCCGCACTGTATTCCTCCGCCACTTAAAAAAAAAAAAGTCCCTAGTCTCACTTTATGCCATTGCTGCGTGGGAATTTCCCACACAGCAATGGCATAAAGTGAGACTAGGGACTTTTTTTTTTTTAAGTGGCGGAGGAATACAGTGCGGAAGGATACCTACCTTCCGTCATTGGATTCCTGCAGCCCGTAGAGAATGGCAGCAACAGCTGATGCTGCAGTTCTCTACCCAAGATCGTCGTGGGACACACTCGTGGACTGCTTCGGATCGTGGGTGAGTATTTTTGTGGTTTGTTATGTTAATATTTATTCCGTAAAAGACAATGGCTTCGGGGAACAATGTGACAAGTATTGGTAAGTATGTTACTCTATGTTATATGTACTGTATGTCTATGTATGTATTGTATGAATGTATTGTATGTAGCATGCATGTAGTATATATGTAGTATGTATGTAGCATGTAGTATGTATGTAGCATGCATGTAGTATATATGTAGTATGTATGTAGCATGTAGTATGTATGTAGCATGCATGTAGTATGTATGTAGTATGTATGTAGTATATATGTAGTATGTATGTAGCATGTAGTATGTATGTAGCATGCATGTAGTATATATGTAGTATGTATGTAGCATGTAGTATGTATGTAGCATGCATGTAGTATGTATGTAGTATGTATGTAGTATATATGTAGTATGTATGTAGCATGTAGTATGTATGTAGCATGCATGTAGTATATATGTAGTATGTATGTAGCATGTAGTATGTATGTAGTATGTATGTAGTATGTATGTGGTATGTATGTAGTATATATGTAGTATGTATGTAGCATGTAGTATGTATGTAGCATGCATGTAGTATATATGTAGCATGTATGTAGCATGTAGTATGTATGTAGCATATATGTAGTATGTATGTAGTATGTATGTAGCATGCATGTAGTATATATGTAGTATGTATGTAGCATATATGTAGTATGTATGTAGCATGTAGTATATATGTAGTATGTATGTTGCATGTAGTATGTATGTAGTATGTATGTTGCATGTAGTATATATGTAGTATGAATGTAGCATGTATGTAGTATGTAGTATGAATGTAGCATGTATGTAGTATGCATGTTGTATGTATGTAGCATGTAATTTTTTTTTTAATTTTTTTTTACATTCAACACATTAGCCGGATGATGGGACTACTACTGTCCCATCATTGGCTAATGTGTCAATCACTGTCATGGTAGCAGGCATCGCCCGATGGGACTTGTAGTCCCATCGGACGATGCCTGCACAGACCCCCGAAGCCTGCACAGCCCCCCGGCAGGCCGGCACAGCCCCCCAGAGCCTGCACAGCCCCCCGGCAGGCCGGCACAGCCCCCCGGCAGGCTGGCACAGCCCACCGGAGCCTGCACAGCCCCCCTGGCAGGCCGGCACAGCCCCCCGGCAGGCCGGCACAGCCCACCGGAGCCTGCACAGCCCCCCTGGCAGGCCGGCACAGCCCCCCGGCAGGCCGGCACAGACCACCGGAGCCTGCACAGACCCCCTGGCAGGCCGGCACAGCCCCCCGAAAGGCCCGTACAGACCCCAGAGAGGCTGTACAAGGGAAAAACAGGATTTTTCTTATTCCGATACCGGAAGTCCCATAGACTTGAATGGGACTTCCGGTATCGGAATCGGCGATACCGATACTTTTTTTTAAGATCGGCCAATCCATTCCGATCCGATACTTTGAAGTATCGGACGGTACCGCTCAACTCTAGTCTTCAATGCTGCTGGATCAATACTGACAGAAAAAAGGACCCGTCTGTCTACCCAAAATGTGGATGACCTAACCTTCATTAAAATGAACCATGCATGGGTTTCCAAGGATTTTGTCCCACCTTACCCTGATGACACATAGGTTGCCAGAAAAATTGTTTTCTTTGGTCCGCCTGTTCCTGGGACTTGACCAATTTCGCCTTTAGCAGCAGGTGACTTTCCCACATCAACATATGCCATTTTGTAAACCTCCCTAACTGGGCGGCCTCCTCCCCCCAATGGCCGGGGTCACCACCGAGCGCACACAACCGTGCGAGTGCCATTGCCCTGGACAGGTGGGTGGGCCGACTCGTGGGCACGGGCACTGGCACAGGGTCCCTCATAGTGCAATCAAGTGTCTCTGACAGTGGTGGTGCACACCCGCCGTCAGACACACCGCCATACTATGAGGGGCCCAGTGCCAGTGCCGACGCCCACGAGTGGACCCCCCTTGCTTGGGCAGGGCCCCAGCATTTGCAATGTTTACCTCTCCCTGCTCATCCACTGTGTAGTCTGGGCTGTCAAATGCATCACTGGGACTGGCACTTCAAATTTGGTGAACTGATAGAAGATGATGGTTAAGACGTAGCTATGCCCTGTCCCACTGGCCGGGATCCAGCTTCAGATGATCAATGGCTTCCATTTCTTATGGACATCGACTCACAATGAGATGCAGTGGTGGTTGCTCATCAGCTTTAACAGTTTTCCTACCCACAGACGTGTGACATTCCAGCGCACATTATTAAATGTGCCCTCCCTCTCATGTCAATCCAATTGAATCGCCTTCGGCCTGTGGCTTCTGTGTTTTGCACTTCAAAGTTACGTGACAGATCATGATAGGCAGTGAGCACCATGTTTACATCTCTCCCTGTGATCAAAATTGGATGGATATGAGTAACGGCAATGGGGTCAACAGTACTGCGATACAGCAACACTTTCTTCACAAAGAAAGGTTTTTGCTGTGTCCACACACTAACTAATTGAGGGTCAGCATCACCTCTGAGAATTGTGACGGAAGTTGTTCCCGTGAATAGTAATTTGTAGATTTCTGCAATCACTAGACTTTAGGTAAATAATTGTATGCATCTAATTTCCTATTGCAGAGAGTCTGGGCTGTCTTACTGAGACAGAAATATAAATGAAGATTTAAAAATACCAACAAAAGTGTATCATGGTGTACGCTTGAAATATATTTCCTTTTTTCTAGTTTTAAGATTGTTGTGTAATCCATGCAGAGAACACGGAGATTTTAAATGTTTAAACTATGCTCTATATACCTGCTATCCAGTGATAATGTACCCTATCTCAACTTTGTACAATCTGGTCTAATCCATACTGGGCCTGAGACCGTCTGAGCCTGCCTCCTGATCGATACACATAGGTTTTTAATGTGTAAACTATGCAACATATATACGTGTTATCGGGTGAAACTGTACCCTTTATCAACTTTCTCGAATCTTGTAGAATCCATACTAGGCCTGAGAACGGCTGCAGAGCTGTTAAGCAAGCTACAGCACCTGTGGTTTGGACACCTAATGTTTTGCATTTTTTCCTGGAATGGCGGTTAGGCCGAAATCAGGAATTGCTGTTGACCTGCACTTACTGGGAAATCATCGTTCACGGCGAATTATTGGAATCCCAGATCCCCATCACTAACGGTGTTCAGCGGCTTATCTGCACCTGTAAGTGACAAAAGATGGTCCTTTCAGTGTAGCGTGCATGTAGCCCCGGACATGGAAGGCCATGATAGCCCTGTTATTGCTCGATCGCGCATGCCAGAGCCTCGCGTATCCCTCTAGCAAGCTTTACGCGTACCGCAGGGGCATGCCAGAGTCTCGTTCGTTAACGGAATAAAGCTGACAAATCGCTAGCACAACTACAAACGGACATACCACACACACACAATCGACAAAGCTTTCAATGTGTGCATCTTTTTTTGAGGTGGCATGGTTGTAGTTTCCCGGGTGGAGTCCAATTAAGCCGCAGGCTCCACTCCTGGTGGTGCCCTTTTGAACATTCCTTTAAGGTTCAGCTTTGCAATCATGCTGCCCCCGGAAAGCAAACACTTTGGCTTCATGGACGCTGTTTGGAGGTTCAAGGGAATAACGCCGCCCGATCGCCAGTTGCCATAATTTATTGGTGGGAAGTACGACGGTATATGATTGTGTTCGTTTTCAGATTTTGTTTTTTTGGGTTTGGTTTTTACATTTTTAGTCCAGACTTTCTAGACTTCATAAGGGCATGACAAGCCTTAATCTGTGTCTCCTCCACCTCCTCCTTTTACTACTCCACCTCTTTTGTAAATGTAGTTGCCCTTTTCCATATGTTATTTTTGGCTTCTGAGCATTTTGTCGGCTTTGGGACACCTTTTAAGGTGTTTTGTAATTGTTTTGTATGTGTTAGTATGTGTTTGTGTTTGCCTGCCATTGTTTTCAGTGTGGTTCGACGAACATTCGACGAACTTGCCTCCTGTGTGACGAACCAAAACACTAGCGGGGTGGCTCAACACTACTCATGATATATAGATGTACATTGTTAATGTTTAAACTATGCTTTATATACCTGCTATCTGATGATACTGTACACTTTGTCTACTTTTTATATTCTTGTCTAATCCATACTGAGCCTGGGAGTATCTCTGTGTGACTGATGGAATATATATGGAGATTGACAATTATCCTTTGACTGAATAGAGCTGTACGCTTCTGATACAGTACCATATAAGTGATGTTATTTTGTGTCTATTTTGTGCTAAATTTGGAAGTTTGGTGGAAGAGGCCGCGGACGTGGGTGTGGGGGGGCCACCTGGTGCTGATGGTGGTGGTGCATCTGCTGGTAGTGGCAAAAGCACAATAGCAGCTAAGGCAGGAGGTGTTGAGCCTGCGTCATGGTCTGTCTATGGAACGCCTGGAAGGCTACCCTTTCTGGGAGTAGGTTAACCGTTTTTAAAGCCGGAGCATGAGGAACTGGTTTGGGCTTACATTGCCGAAACAGACTCCAGCAAGTATGCCCTCCTCTTCTGAAGTTTCAAAAAATGCAAGCACTGAGTCATCAAGTGCTGGCTCCTGGTCAGGAAGAACCCCTTTCCTTGTCTCCTGCACCCCCACCCAAAGTGAATGATGCAGCAGGTCACACTTCACATTAGTCCATGTAGCTCTTTCTATCATACCATGCATGGGTTATCAAGTCAAATCGTGAATTCCCCAGTCCAAGATGAATCTGACATGGAGTGTGGGTGGCCAGGCAGGGCAGTGGGGTTAATCTGTACCGGGACGGTGTCTCCCTGGGATGTGTTACAGTGGTGGTGACCCGTTCCGTGGCCCTGGGGGTCCATGCAAAGGGGTGAATTACTTTTATAGGTGAATGATACGTGACGCCACCTGTGGTTTCTGAGTAGATTGACTAGCGCTGCAGTGGCGCTTTTCTGCGACAGAAGTTGTGGTGCAGCTAAGATGTAGAAGCCCTGCACAGGTATGGCCATTGTCGCAGGGCACATGAAAGAGTTGGTAGATGGTGTGCAGTGCAGGATGTAGCAGAGCCGTGCGCCAGGCGCAGGAGAAAGATGACAGACACAGTCGTTCAGTTCCTTTACCTGTACTTGGTAAGTGCTGTCCAGGACCCAGAGTACAGATGGAGAAGGAGTTGGTCAGCCTGGAAGCCAATTTTGATTCTCTCTCTGCAGATAGGTAGTGTGGCCTCCATTCTAGCGCTTATCTGAGGTACTCGCAGTGCTGAGTTCAATGAAGTTCCCCCTGTTGACTCTCTCTTGGAACTTTCTCGTATGGCAGGCAGCTGTAGCCTTTTCCTTCTGGCTCCCACACGTCGCTCCTGGGGCCTCCGAGCCTTAGTCGGGTACAGAGCATTTACAGCTGCTACTTCCTCCGGTTTTGTTGCAGGAACATCAGTGTCCCTACAAACTCGGAGACCGGAATCTGCTCATCCTCCAGCACCCCTTCTCACGTCCACACACTTCCCCTTCCCTTCACAGACTGCCCTAACTTACCTCCTCCCGACCACAGACAGCAGCTCCTCAGCAGTCAGGTTCAGAGGTCTCCCTGCTGGCCTGGAGTGGGAAATGTGTTGTGTGTTGGTTTAACTGTTAGAGAGATCCTTCGTTGCTCCCAAGCATGACATCACACTCCCTAGGAGGAAGGTAATGCCACTGTGGCGACCGTACTCCTGGGGGCACCACAAGTGCACTGAGGCCCAGCCACTGCTAGATGATTCTGCTGGTACATTGACCCAGACCACTACAGTCCCCTCGCACTCTACACAGCCTGAATGTGACCCAGATGAAACTCAGGTTACCCTTCCCATATACTGTACCACCTTACACAGTGACAAAAAAGGAAGCTGCAGCTGAAAGTGCAGGTTCGGCCCACCCGCCGTCAGACACACCGCCGTACTATGAGGGGCCCTGTGCCAGTGCCGTCGCCAACGAGTGGGCCCCCCTGCTTGCTCTGGATCACAGCACTTGCAAAGTTGAAATACTTACCTCTCCCTGCTCCACCGCCATGACGTCTTCCGTGTTTCCTGACAGTGATATTCTGATCAGAGAGCGCAATGACATCACGTCTGTATACCCAGACTAGTACAGGGATTCCCTAGCGAGGAGACTTATTTGAGGAGACTTATTTAATTGTTTTCAATATTGGGACAGCAATTTATGGGGAGCACTATACTCTGGAGAATGATATATGGGGCCCACCATACACTGGAGCTTTGCAAAGGTGGACATCAGACACTGGAGCAGCATTTACAGGGCCCATTATAAACTAGAGCATTAGAAATGGGGCCCATTATATATAGAGCATTATTTGGGCCCATAAGACAGTGCAGCTTCATCCATGGGGACCAACATATACTGTAGCATTATGTGGAGCTCATCATATACTGTTTCAAACATTATATGGGACCAATGATTCTGTATGGTGAAATATATGGGCCTCATTACTCTGTATAGCGCACTATGCGGTGGCCATAATACTGTATGGAGTAAGATACTATCCGTTTTTGAAGCTATTGGAGAATTTAAAATGGATATCAGTCATGAGATGTAAAAAGTGAAGTATTTTTCATTGTACTATACCGCTATTTCTCTGCCGTATCGGAGCATCATGAGTTGTGGTATGTGTTAAAGGGGCGCTCTTTGGCCCAGGGCACATGAAAACCTCTAGCCAGCCCTACCCCCCCCCCACAAATTTAGCCAAATAAACCCCATTTTTCAGTGCGTAACTA
The DNA here is from genome assembly GCF_039654945.1 of Dendrobates tinctorius. Taxonomy (NCBI): domain Eukaryota; kingdom Metazoa; phylum Chordata; class Amphibia; order Anura; family Dendrobatidae; genus Dendrobates; species Dendrobates tinctorius. Next base: position 8,365,041 of record NW_027361699.1, on the reverse strand, counting down.
GTATTATGAAGTAAATTAAGGTTGAAAAGCTTCAGTAATAAGTTTGATGTTTTTGGCATTCAAAAGGGCACTGTAGGTGTGCTTCATGGCCTCCACTCCCTGCCGACTTTGCTTCCCCATTGACTTGCATTGGGTTTCGTGTTTCAGTCGGCCTTCAACTTTTCACAAAAATCGGCCAGATTTCGTTCGACCCGACTTTTGCGAATGTCGGGTTTCATGAAACCCGACTCGACCCAAAAAAAGGCAAATTCGCTCAACTCTACAGATAACCTTTGAGTCATCAATAGGATTTTGTTAAAAAAGTGCCACACTGCACTCTTCCTACTATGGTACAAATTTTCAGGGCTTGCACGCTGTGCTAATTTGACCGTCTGGCCAAGCTGTCCTGCAACTCTTTTAGCTTTCTTGCCAAGTTTTTTGACAGCTACGGGCCTGCCAGATAACCGCTGCTGCGATGACAATGCCTGCTGCGGATCCTTCTCCTGTTCTGACCTTTTTGTCACAGCACGCTCTTCCCCCAATGGATGCCAATCCGGGTCAACAACTGGGTCATCCATGACCTCTTCTTCAATGTCATTTGCACCTTCCTCTGTAATTTCCTCTGTCACCGTGTAAGGTGGTATAGTATGCGGGAAGGAGCACCTGAGTTTCATCATGGTCCGATTCGGGCTCAGAAGACTGCGAGGGCAATGTAGTGCTGTGGGTGAATGTACCAGCAGATTCATCTAGCAGTGGCTGTGCATCAGTGCACTCCATGTCAGATTCATCTTGGACTGGGGAATTCAGGATTTGACTTGATAACCCAGGAATGGTATGTGAAAAGAGCTCCATGGAGTAATCTGAAGTGTGTGCTGCAGCATCCTTCACTTTTGGTGTGGGTGAAGGACACAAGGAAAGGTGTTGTTCCTGACCAGAGGCCTGCACTGACGACTCTGTGCTTGTAGTTTTGTAAATTCAGAAGAGGAGGCAATAGAGCTGGTGGCTGTTTCGGCAACGTAAGCCAAAACCTGTTCCTGATGCTCCAGCTTTAAAAGCGGTTTACCTACTCCCAGAAAAGGGAACCTTAAAGGCCTTCTTGTGCCAGACGATGATGCAGGCTAAACACCTCCTACCTTAGCTGCTATTGTGATTTTGCCAGAACCAGCCCATGCACCACCACCACCACCACCATCAGTACCAGCTGAACACCAGATATCCGATACTGTTTGAGAATTGGACTGCTCAATACGGTGTACAAAGAAATGGAAATGTCCATATGTATTTATGGAGTGTCACACACACGCTGACTCTGTGTAGATGTGACGTAATAAGAACACCAGATATCCGATACTGTTTGATAATCTGACTGCTCAATACGGTGTATAGAGAAATGGAAATGTCTGTATATGTATTTATGGAGTGTCACAGACACTGACTCTGTGTAGATGTGACCATAATAAGAACACCAGATATCCGATACTGTTTGAGAATCGGACTGCTCAATACGGTGTATAAAGAAATGGAAATGTCCGTATATGTATTTATGGAGTGTCACACACACACCCTGACTAAATGTAGATGTGACCGTAATAAGAACACCAGATATCCGATACTGTTTGATAATCGGACACCTCTATACGGTGTATGTATGGAAATATGTTAATCTCCATGTATTTTTTTACGGAGTCATACACATATAGCATGCATTTGTCCGTGATACCAGCTGGTACATGGTAGTGTGTGAGGAACATACACCTCTATACGGATTGTGAAAAAATTTACGCTCAGTATCTACTGTGCAGAAAAAAAGGAATAAAAGGATTTTTGCTTTTAAAAAAAGCAGTCTGCACAGCAGTGTGAAAACAGCAATACAGCTATCAGGGAGCCTTATAAGGCAGCCTAATCACCAACAGAGCTGCTGCACAAAAAAGTGTGAAAAAATGAAGGATTGGTTACTGTGCAGAAAAAAGGAATAACAATATTTTTGCTTTTAAAAAAGCACTCTGCACAGCAGTGTGCAACCAGCAATGGAGCTATCAGGGAGCCTTATAAGGCAGCCTAATAACCAACAGAGCTGCTGCACACAAATATATCCTCCCCTGTCACTGCACACTATACAGTTGTGCTGTACAGTGACATTCGCTATCAGCAGAAGCAATTTTTTTTTTTGGCCTGCCTAAACACTCTCTCTATTGAGAACGATCAGCAGCAACCTCTCCCTATGCTAAGATCGGCAGAAGTAAGATGGCGGTCGGCGGTCACGGCCTTTTATAGGCACTGTGACGCCACACAAAGCCAGCCAATCACTTCAATGCCCTTCTCTAACATGGTGGGGGTCGCTGCCTATGTAATCGCGTTTCCCACAGTGTGTGTCCTTGATGATTGGATGAGAAAAGGCGCTGGAAGCATTGTGGGTAACGCGACTTTGGCGCTCAAGTCGGCGACCTAATGGCCGACCTCACGCTATGGTCGGGTTTTGATCGGCGAAACCCGACATTAGCCAAAGTCGGCGGATTCTGAACTGAATTTGGCCGACCCGTTTCGCTCAACTCTAGTAGTAATGTATAGGTCTGGACTAAGCCATAGGAACCATCAAATAACATCGCATAGCAAAACAAGAAAATGCAAAAAAAATTGCAATCCCTTAAAGGGAAAAGGGTACAAGAAACAAATGTCATGATCAATGTGACTGGATATGTTTAAATATAGGGGAATTCCCCACAATTGACAGTGTCAAAAATACTTGGTAGGGTGTATAACCTTTTGCTAAGATGTGCCCATTCAATGTCAAGTTAATGCAGAGTAAGGAAAGATGTAGCCCATATTACCTGTTGGGAAGGTTTGATGAACGGTATAAAGGATATTCTGATTGCAAAGGACTCCTGTTGTAGGAAAGGGGATTTAGTGCTCATGGGAAAAATAAGCAGAGTAATATGTATAAAGTGTCATAGGGCCATGGATTACCTGGGTCCAGCGGAGGTCCAGCGCACCTGCGCCTTGGATTATAAGCTGCAAAGTGCAGTATGGACATATGGGTAGCTCTCTATACCCTCAGGCACATCACAACTTTGAATATCACAATGTGCCATGGATCAATGGCACATGTAATATAAAAATCTGAATCATCCCTGTATTCTCATATTTAAAATTAAAGAAATTTGAAAACTAAGAAGAAAGTACATTTTGCTGAAATTAGCCATTTAATGCAAATATTAACAATTTAAAATTTCATTCAGGGTTTGCAAAAAAAATAATTTTCTGACACCTAAAGCATCAGAGAGCAGTTTAATGTCTTTTGCATGGCTGCAAGAGCTTCCCCATAATGCCCTGCAGCTATGACCTCTTATGGATTATCATACCTGATACAATGGTGGTCATTACCTTGGGCATCACAGATCAGCGGCTCCCAGTGAATCACAGTTTGTAAGGCAGAGTCGCTTTCCATCTTCAGAGTCACAGAGTCTTTCTTTTCTGTAAAGTGTAAGCTCTCGTGATCAGCACGATCCCTTTCTCTTCTGTAGAGTGTAAGCTCTTATCATCCGTGGGGTCTTCTCTCTTTCTAATAGAGTTTAAGCTGCTATAGTCAGCTGAGTTCTTTCTCTTTCTCTTCATCTCTACTAACCACAGATCTTTGGTGGAGGCTTGCATGAAACCTACTGTATCTTCATGTAATCTGTAAGGGTCCTGTTTCACTTAGCGACGTACCAGCGATCACGACAACGATAAGAACCTGGTAGAGATCGCTGGTGCATCGCTAAATAATCACTAGTAAGCTGTCAAACAGGCAGATCTCTTCAGCGATGCAGCAACCATCCAGCGATCAAACACAGCGATACATGCTGGCCAGCGGGATGCTGACAATGAAAAAATGGCCCAGGACATTCCTGTACTATCAGCGATATCCAGCAGGGGGGCCGGTCACTGCTGCGTGTCACATGTAGCAAGATCGCAGGCGAGATCGCTGTTACGTCACAAAATCGGTGACACGTTAGCGATTTTGCTAGCGATCTCGCTATGTGATACGAGGCCTTAACGCTCCTGCCCTGACTGGGTGGCGCAAGCGAGGATTGTGGCCCCACTGTGCCACCAGCCAGATTACACTGGTGTCTGGCTGTAGCAGCTGATCCCACTGGGGACAGAACACTAAAGACAGGTGCAGGCAAGTATAGACGGGCATGGCTGGTACTCTGGCGGACATGGTTGGCACTCTGGCAGGCAGGCACGGCTGGCACTCTGGCAGGCACGGCTGGCACTCTGGCAGGCGGGCACGGGAAGGATAAGAGACAGATAGGAACCAGTTCAAACTAGAGAGACTAGAACCGTAATGGGTAGGGCAGGAACACAGGCACGTACGAGTAATATAACAGAACAGGTATGAACCAGTTCAGACTGGAGGGGCAGGAACTGTTAGGAACCAGTTTAGACTAGAAGGACAATGACCCGCAGGACACGGGATGGGAGCAAAGCGTAATCGCAAGTTGCAGAATGGGGGTGGAGCAGAACTGCTATGGGGCAGAGCAAAGATCAGAGCAGAGCTGCAGGGTGTGGAGCAGAGAGCAGAGCAGAGCCACAGGGTGTGGAGCAAAGAGCAGAGCAGCACCACAGGATGTAGAGCAAAGAGCAGAGTAGAGCTGCAAGGTGCGGAAAAAAGAGCAGAGCAGCAGGGTGTGGCGCAAAGAGCAGAGCAGCAGGGTGTGGAGCAAGGAGCAGAGCAGAGATGCAGGAGCCGTGCAAAGAGCAGGATGCGGTGCAAAGAGCAGAGCCGCAGGGTGTGGTGCAAAGAGCAGAGCCGCAGGGTGCGGAGCAAAGAGCAGAGACACAGGGTGCGGAGCAGGGAGCAGACACAAGGCTACACAAAGCTGAGTAGGGAAGGAAACAGACAAAGATGCAAACAGGTACAAGGAACGGACTAGGTACAGACAAGGACAAACACGGGAACAAGCTCAAGACATGGTGTTCAGGCCTGAGTATGCAGCCCTCAGGGAGGCAGAACAAAAGACGTAATGAACACACAAACGGACAGGACCTGGCAACTCAGCAGCTATGTACAGACTGACAGTTTTTTGCTCAGGCATCTCCCTATGGGTGATAAGTATAAGTAGCCGATAAAAGAAAAAAATTTCCAGCTACTATAAGATCCATTTATTGAGTGAAAAGTAAGACAGAGTTCACATGATTGTCTCTGTTTTTAAGTGAGCTGGTAAGACCTTTTTTTTTTCCTCTTGATAAGTAGCCAATACCTCTTGGTAATAGCTGGGACTAAATTAGGGGTGTAGTCTGTCTCTATAAGACTCAGGGAAGTGCCGGCGCCGCTGCCCTAAGCATACAGCCAGGAAGTAAGCAGCAAGCAAAGACATGAGGCTCACAGCATGGAGAAGGCAGAGGACAGAACTGACAGCATGGCCCGGAGTGGTGAGTAAGATAGGAGATGGGAAGCCATGCATTGGCTGAAGAGGAAGAGAAGTACAATTAGTGTCTGCAGGCAACAGCGAAGGTGGAGGTTCTCTAAGGAGATGGACATGCTGCCCACATTTACTTCCTGAAGAAACAAGTATTAATGTTATGTGATGTGATATGCTATGCAATATAATGTGAACTGTGATGTGCGTTGATGGTATTGGTAATATTAACCCCTTTACCCCCAAGAGTGGCTTGCATGTTAATGACCGGGCCAATTTTTACAATTCTGACCACTGTCCCTTTATGAGGTATTAACTCTGGAACGCTTCCATGGATCCTGGTGATTCTGACATTGCTCTCTTGTGACATATTTTGCTTCACGTTAGTGGTAAAATTTCTTTGACATGACTTGCGTTTATTTGTGAAAAAAACTGAAATTTGGTGAAAATTTTAAATTTTGCAAGTTTCCAACTTTGAATTTTCCTGCCCTTAAATTACAGAGATATGTCACACAAAATACTAAATAAGTAACATTTCCCACATGTTTACTTTACAACAGCACAATTTTGGAACCAAAATTTTTTTTGTTAGGAAGTTATAAGGGTTAAAACTTGACCAACGATTTCTCATTTTTAAAATACCATTTTTTTTTAGGGACCACATCACATTTGAAGTCACTTTGAGGGGTCTATATGATAGAAAATTCCCAAAAGTGACACCATTCTAAAAACTGCACCCCTCAAGGTGCTCAAAAGCACATTCAAGAAGCTTTTTAACCCTTCAGGTGCTTCACAGGAATTTTTGGAATGTTTAAAAAAATGAACATTCAACTTTTTTTAACAAAAAATGTAATTCAGATCCAATTTTTTTAATTTTACCAAAGATAACAGGAGAAATTGGACCCCAAAGGTTGTTGTCCAATTTGTTCTGAGTAAGCTGATACCCCATATGTGGGGGGAAACCACTGTTTGGGCACATGGCAGAGCTTGGAAGGGAAGGAGCGCTGTTTGACTTTTTGAAGCTAAAATTGGCTGGAATTGAGATTGGACGCCATGTCATGTTTGGCGAGCCCCTAATGTGCCTAAACAGTGGAAACCCCCCCAAGTGACACCATTTTGGAAACTAGACCCCCCCAAGGAACTCATCTAGATGTGTGGTGAGCACTTTGAACCCCCAAGTGCTTCACAGAAGTACATAACATAGAGCCTTAAAAATAAAAAATCATATTTTTTCACAAAAATTATCTTTTCGCCCCCAATTTTTTATTTTCACATGGGTAACAGGAGAAATTGGACCCCAAAAATTGTCCAATTTGTCCCGAGTATGTCAATGCCCTATATGTGGGGGTAAATTACCGGGCGCATAGCAGAACTCGTAAGGGAAGGAGCACCGTTTGATTTTTTCAAAGCTGAATTGGGTGGAATTGAGATAGGACGCCATGTCGCATTTGGAGAGCCCCTGATGTGCCAAAACAGTGGAAACCCCACAATTCTAACCCCAACACAGCCCTAACCCTAATCCCAACCTTAACCATAACCCTAGCCACAAACCTAACCTTAATACACCCCTAACCCTAATCCCAACCCTAAACCTAATCCAAACCCTAACGCTAACTTTAGCCACAACTATAACCACAACTTTAGCCCCAACCCTAACCTTAGCCCAAACCCTAACCCTAATGGGAAATGGAAATAAATACATTTTTATTTTATTATTTTTCCCTAACTAAGGAGGTGATAAAGGGGGGGTTGATCTACTATTTATAGGGGGTTTTTATGTTTGGCAGCTGTCACACGCTTAAAGATGCATTTTATTGCAAAAAGTAGTTTTTGCATCACCACATTTTGAGAGATATAATTTTTACATATTTTGGCCCTCAGAGGCATGTGGGTCTTGTTTTTTGCGGGACGAGTTGACGTTTTTATTGGTACCATTTTCGGGCACATGCCATTTTTTGATCGCTTTTAATTCCAATTTTGGGGAGGCAGAATGAACAAAAACCAGCATTTCATGAATTTGTTTTGGGGGGCATTTATACCGTTCCGCATGTGGTAAAATTGATAAAGCAGTTTTATTCTTTGGGTTAGTGCGATTACAGAGATACCTCTTTTTTTTGTTTTGGCGCTTTTATACAATAAAAACTATTTTATATAAAAAATAATTATTTTTGCATCGCTTTATTCTGAGAGCTATAACTTTTTTATTTTTTTAAAGCTGATGCTGTTTGGTGGCTCATTTTATGCGGGACAAGATGACGTTTTCAGCGGTACCACGTTTATTTATATCCCTCTTTTTTTTATTGCGTGTTTTTCCACATTTTGTTTAGCAGTATCATGATGAAGCACCCTTGTTTGCCTCATTCTTTTTTTTTTTTTTTTTTTTTACGGTGTTCATTGAAGGGGTTAACTAGTGGGAAAGTTTTATAGGTCGGGTCGGTGGGACACAGCAATACTAAATATGTGTACTTTTATTGTTTTTTTTATTTGCATAAAGAAATGTATTTATTGGAAAAATATTTATTAATTTTTCCTTTATTTAGGAATTTTTAAAAATATATTTTTACAGTATAATTTTTTGTTTAACTTTTTTACATTGTCCCACTTTGCAGAGCACTGTGTCAGATCAGCAATCTGACATGCAGTGCAGGAGGCTTGCCGATGCCTGCTCTCAGCAGGCACTGACAAGCCACCTCCCTGCAGGACCTGGAAGGACCTCGCGGCCATTTTGGATCTGGGGGCCTGCAGGGAGGAGGCCCTCAGAACAATATGATCACATCACGTTGTTCTGAGGGTCTCAGGGAAGCATGCAGGGAGCCCTCTCCCTGCGCAATGCTTCCCTGTGCCACCGGAATTCTGCGATCATGTTTGATCGCAGTGTGCCAGGGGTTAAAGTGCTGGGAGTAGTCTGTGACCGCTCCTGGCACCTAGTGCCAGGTATCAGCTATGATAATCAGCTGACACCCGACCGCAATCAGCCGCGCTCCCCCTGTGAGCGCTGCTGATCGTGTATGATGTACTATCCCGTCCATGGGCATTAAGGCCCAGGGCACATGGACGGGATAGTATATCATATGTCAAAAAGGGGTTAATAATGTGTGTAGTTTGACTGTAGGTACAGTTAGTGTTAGTGTTTGGGACTGGCCCAGAGTGGGAGGAACTAAGTTGCAGGAAAAGTGACAATTTTCTGTCAGATAGTTAGATAGGGCCTGGAGTCCATATAAGTTGACCTAACAGTCCAAGGTAACCAGTGTTGGATTTTGGGGAGACCCTAAATGAGAGGAGACCGAAAGAAAAAGGATAGCAAGATCCGGAGCAGAAGTAATTAATCAATAGAGTGATCTTTCTGGCAATGGGTCCTAGGAGAGCATACCTAGCCATAAGACCCTGAGCTTATGATGCTTGAAGGTAACCGGCCTGAACAGGACTGGGTACATGGGATGAGTAAAGTGTCCCAGGCAGGAGTTACAGCTTTACCTGCCATTCTTGCACCCTAAAGAGAAAAGAGTATACAGAACCACTGGACAAGTGAACAATTCTTGCTGAGCAGAAGTGTAGTGTTAAAGCTGGGATGTGGTGAAGTAGTGAAAAACAGTAGATATAGATAACCATAGAGAAAACGAAGGAAGGAAACTGTGGAAAATGCTTTGATCTGTAAAGGAAGTGTTGATAAGATTTTGTATCTGCTATCTCTTGCATATATTTTCTACTATGTTCCCTGTTAGTAAAGACTTTATTTTTGAACAGTGGTCTCCCTCCCTGAACTGTAAAACATCTGGCCCTGGCAAGCCAACAACATCGGTTACATGCGGCATGAACAAGCGTAGCAACCTCACAGCACAAGTCCACCCACCCAACCAGGACCTTCACTTTCATGTAACATGTCGGGGCATAGGCATCTCATAAATTCACAATATCCAGCACTTAGTCTTTTTCTTATTTAAAAGGTATATTCTTAATTCCATAATATGAAAAACATTATGAATTATGCAGCATGAACATCAAGAGATATATACAGTGGGGAAAAAAAGTATTTAGTCAGTCAGCAATAGTGCAAGTTCCACCACTTAAAAAGATGAGAGGCGTCTGTAATTTACATCATAGGTAGACCTCAACTATGGGAGACAAACTGAGAAAAAAAAATCCAGAAAATCACATTGTCTGTTTTTTTTTCATTTTATTTGCATATTATGGTGGAAAATAAGTATTTGGTCAGAAACAAGCAATCAAGATTTCTGGCTCTCACAGACCTGTAACTTCTTCTTTAAGAGTCTCCTCTTTCCTCCACTCATTACCTGAACTAATGGCACCTGTTTAAACTTGTTATCAGTATAAAAAGACACCTGTGCACACCCTCAAACAGTCTGACTCCAAACTCCACTATGGTGAAGACCAAAGAGCTGTCAAAGGACACCAGAAACAAAATTGTAGCCCTGCACCAGGCTGGGAAGACTGAATCTGCAATAGCCAACCAGCTTGGAGTGAAGAAATCAACTGTGGGAGCAATAATTAGAAAATGGAAGACATACAAGACCACTGATAATCTCCCTCGATCTGGTGCTCCACGCAAAATCCCACCCCGTGGGGTCAGAATGATCACAAGAACGGTGAGCAAAAATCCCAGAACCACGCGGGGGGACCTAGTGAATGAACTGCAGAGAGCTGGGACCAATGTAACAAGGCCTACCATAAGTAACACACTACGCCACCATGGACTCAGATCCTGCAGTGCCAGACGTGTCCCACTGCTTAAGCCTGTACATGTCCGGGCCCGTCTGAAGTTTGCTAGAGAGCATTTGGATGATCCAGAGGAGTTTTGGGAGAATGTCCTATGGTCTGATGAAACCAAACTGGAACTGTTTGGTAGAAACACAACTTGTCGTGTTTGGAGGAAAAAGAATACTGAGTTGCATCCATCAAACACCATACCTACTGTAAAGCATGGTGGTGGAAACATCATGCTTTGGGGCTGTTTCTCTGCAAAGGGGCCAGGACGACTGATCCAGGTACATGAAAGAATGAATGGGGCCATGTATCGTGAGATTTTAAGTGCAAACCTCCTTCCATCAGCAAGGGCATTGAAGATGAAACGTGGCTGGGTCTTTCAACATGACAATGATCCAAAGCACACCCCCAGGGCAACGAAGGAGTGGCTTCGTAAGAAGCATTTCAAGGTCCTGGAGTGGCCTAGCCAGTCTCCAGATCTCAACCCTATAGAAAACCTTTGGAGGGAGTTGAAAGTCCGTGTTGCCAAGCGAAAAGCCAAAAACATCACTGCTCTAGAGGAGATCTGCATGGAGGAATGGGCCAACATACCAACAACAGTGTGTGGCAACCTTGTGAAGACTTACAGAAAACGTTTGACCTCTGTCATTGCCAACAAAGGATATATCACAAAGTATTGAGATGAAATTTTGTTTCTGACCAAATACTTATTTTCCACCATAATATGCAAATAAAATGAAAAAAAAACAGACAATGTGATTTTCTGGATTTTTTTTTCTCAGTTTGTCTCCCATAGTTGAGGTCTACCTATGATGTAAATTACAGACGCCTCTCATCTTTTTAAGTGGTGGAACTTGCACTATTGCTGACTGACTAAATACTTTTTTTCCCCACTGTAACTCGTTTCAGACCAAATAGATGGTTCTTACCCATTGCCAGCCATGTGTTTAGTCTGAAATTTGTTAGATAAATCATGATGACCCTGATCCATAAGCAATAATAAATTATACCTGTGTTATAGAAGAGTAAAAATATGTTTTAACCCCTTATCGACTGCCGATACACATTAAAACAGCAGTCTAAGGGCAGAGACACACTGGCGTATTTCTCCTGCGATAATCACATCGCACTGAATGGACTGGCCGCCACCTCTCCTGACCTGAGCATGACAGCATGATGGATTACTATGCAGCTGTCAAGCTCAGGTCAGGAGAGCCGACAGCCAGGGCGAGTTTTACAATGCGATTCTCGGATGAAAAAGACGCCAGTGTGTCTCTGCCCTTACTCCCTCATCGCCATTTTAAATCAGCAATCAGGAATAAGTAAATAGCCCAATGAGGGCGAAATTCCCACTGGTGACAGCTTTACATAACAGCTGCCTCACTGAGGTATTGGTCCCGGCAAGTTTTGGAACCGATCATGGCAGATTAACATCTTAAATAACGCTGTTAATTGTGACAGCGATATCTAAGTGGTTAAAAGGGTGTTAAAAAGCCCCTATCACAGGCTCAACCATAAGTGATCTTAATTGAGGCTGTTGATCAGTGCCATGGTAATCTGGGGTCACTGGACTCATGCACTGCAATGAATGAGACCTGTGATAAAAGTAAAAAATATACATGTCCACAGTGAAATAGTACAAAAACGTTAAGTGAAATATGTAAAAAAAAAAAAAAAATCATGAAAAGCCAACTCACCACTAAAAATGCAGCTTCGTATTAAAACAAAAATAAACAAAAAAAGTACTCATAATAGGCATCGCCGCATAAAGAATGACACGATCTATAAAACTGTTAAATTATTTATTCCGTACAGTGAACATCATAAAAATATAATAAAAAAGATGCCAAAAATCTTGCATTTCCATCATACTGACACAAAAAAATTAAATAAAAACCAATCAAACAGACATATTTAAAACAAATGGTATAAATGAAAACACCAAATTGTCCCACAAAAATCAAGCTGTAATATGACTCATTTTGCAAAAAAATTAAAAAGTTACAGCTCTCAGTAAATGGTGATGCAAAAGTAAATACATTTTTGTAAAATACAGTTTTTAGTCTGTAAAAGTAGTAAAGCATAAAGAAATATAAATCTGGTACTGATGTAATTGTAGTGACTCGACAAACATATAGGTCTAATCACTTTTACCACACGGTGCAAAAAAGAAATATATAAAAACTGAATACCTGTTTTTTTGTTCATTCTGTGTCAGAAAAATCTGAATAAAAAGCAATCAAAGAATGTTACGTACCCCAAAATAGTACCAAAAAATCTCCAACTCGTCGTGCAAAAAATATGCCCTCATACAGTTCTGTTCGCCAAACAATAAAAAATTACAGCTTTCAGAATATGGCGATTAAATAACAATTTTTTAAAAAAAAAGCATTTTTACTGTGTGATAGTAGCAAAACATTAAAAAAAACTATATACATATATATGATATTATTGTAATCTCACCAACCCTGAAGAATAAAACCGTTCATCACTTGTACCACATGGTGCACAGCGCAAAAAAAAAATAAGAACTGTTCTTGTACTGTTGCACCTCCCAAAAATCAGAATACGGTTCAGTTCACACTTATCCTATACTCTTCGCTGAGCGCTTATGTCGGGGTTTCCGTTTAAAAAGCAAAAAACATGATTCAGACAAAACCCCCAATGGAACCACACACTTTGGAGGCAAATGGAGTTACTTTGGACTCTGTCTGGTCTCTGTTCCAGTGCTGTCACATTAATTTAGGTGTCTTTTTAGTGCACAAGTGTGGACAACCACAGTTCTGTGCATGTCTAAAAAGATGAAAACCATCGGATCAGATGCCAAATGGAGTCCAAAGTGTCTACTTCTGCTTCATTATGCAAGTGGTTTAGTCAAGGACTTCTTTGAGGGTTTTGTCTGAATCACATTTTGTGGTATTTACGCAAAACCCCAACGCAAGTGTTCAGCGTACAACGTAAGAATGTATCCTGATCATACACTGAAATCAGTCAAAAAATGTTACCAAGAAAAACCCTAACTTTTATCCTGCACAAAAACAGCCCATCACTCAGGTGTATGGGTGCACAACATATGGGCACTAAATAAAGCATGGTGTGGATTCTATAAAATAGCCACTGCAGCCATAGATGTGTTCATTAAGAGGTGAAATTTTTTAAATGGGGTCACTTCTGTTTTTTTTTCTGCTGTTGCTGTCACCGGCAAACTATTCTAGCAAAGTCTGTGTTTCAAAAGCCGAATAGCGCTTCTGCCGTCTCAGCCCTGATGTGTGAACGAAGTAGTTTCTGATGACATTTGGTGAATTGCTGCGTTTGGGAGAAATTGTGCAATAAATTGTGGGGTCAAGTTTCACCTACTAACACTTATGTAACTGATAAATTTCCAGCAAATTAAAAAAATACATTTTTACCACTAAAATGTTTTATTTCCATGTCTAGATAAATTCCTTGATGGGTCTAGTTTTTAAAATGGAGTCACTTGTGGGGTTTCTGCTGTTGTGGTACCTCAGGGGCTCAGCAAATGAGACATCGTATCTGCAATCTTCTCCTGCCAAATTTATTTTACAAATATCAAATGTTGCTACTTCCCTTTTGAGCCCTGCTGTGTGTCCAAACAGAATTTTTTGTCTACATATGGGATATCATCATGCTCAGAAGAAAAGTGTGTAAGAAGCTGTGGGGTCCACTTCTTTAAAATGAACCAGGTATTGGTTGGCACTGATACACCGATTAACATGATACCTGATTTGGAGAAATCCGTCTTGTGTTTCTTTTTTTAATCTATATAAAGTGCTCTCAGTGAGAGAAACAAAATAGGAATCTTGTGGGTATGATACCTTTTAATGGCTAACAAATAATAGTGAATGTTGTTACAAAGCAAGCTTTCGGGACTGCTTATGTCCCTTCATCAGGCTGATATGACAAAATATTTGAAGAAACCTTATTTATATACAGTTTAAAGCACAATATATATGTGCTTTACACAATATATATATATGTGCTTTGCACAATATATATGTGCACAATTTATATAACTGTATATAAATAAGGTTTCTTCAAATATTTTGTCATATCAGCCTGATGAAGGGACATAAGCAGTCCCGAAAGCTTGCTTTGTAACAACATTCACTATTATTTGTTAGCCATTAAAAGGTATCATACCCACAAGATTCCTATTTTGTTTCTCTCACTGAGAGCACTTTATATATATTTTTTTCTACTGGCTAAGGCCGGTTTCACATTAGCGCTTTTTAAGCGCACGCACGGCCGGGGGTAGCTCCGCCCCCGAGCCGGCTCTCTGCCCGGCGTGCCCGCCCCTTGCTTGTATCGCCGCCTACTAGCGGACAGCGGCGCCTGCGATCGGCGCACCCTATCTTTAGCATAGGGTGCACAGATCGTGCGCAGGCCGTGCGCTAGTTGCGCTTTGACCTGCGCTGCGCACTTTTGACGGTGCGCCGTGCGCGCCAAAATCCGAAAAGTTTGATTTTGGCACGCACGGCGCACCGTCAAAAGTGCGCAGCGCAGGTCAAAGCGCAACTAGCGCACGGCCTGCGCACGATCTGCGCACCCTATGCTAAAGATAGGGTGCGCCGATCGCAGGCGCCGCTGTCCGCTAGTAGGCGGCGATACAAGCAAGGGGCGGGCACGCCGGGCAGAGAGCCGGCTCGGGGGCGGAGCTACCCCCGGCCGTGCGTGCGCTTAAAAAGCGCTAATGTGAAACCGGCCTAACACGGTACCAAACCACTTTTTTTTTTTTTTTTAATCTGTGTTTGCAGTTTTAAGTTAATGAGATGCTTCATGCCAGACAAAGAGAAGTTCCTGATTCTGGGCTCCCCCTGCAGTCTGTGTCAGAGGGTGGTCTGTGTCGGCACGGTAATAAATTGTGTTATTTCCAGCTTTACAGAAGGACAATAACACCATAGAAATGATAAGAAAAGTAGGCCTCAGTTATCACAACTGTCTGCAAGGAAAGCTGAGGCAACTTTTCAATTTACCCCTTACAATAGCATGTCAAAGTTTACTGTTATTGTGAAATGTTAAGCAAGTTGAAAATGAAATTATCTTTTTTATCCCTTTACCCCTGAAGGTGGTTTGCATGTTAATGACAGGGCCAATTTTTACAATTTGTCACTTTATGGGGTAATAACTCTGGAACGCTTCAACGGATCCTGGTGATTCTGAGACTGGTTTTTCTTGACATTTTTTACTTCATGATAGTGATAAAATTTATTCGGTATGACTTGCATTTATTTGTGAAAAAAGGCAGAAATTTGGCAAAAATTTGGAAAATTTCACAATATTCCAAATTTGAATTTTCATGACCTCAAATCACAGAGATATGTCATACAAAAGTTAATAAATGACACGTCAACTTTGCATCAGCACAATTTTGTAAACAATTTTTTTTGTTAGGGAGCTATAAGGGTTAAAACGACCAGCGATTTTTCATTTTTCCAACAAAATTTACAAAACCATTTTTTATTACACATCACATCACATTTGAAGTCACTTTGAGGAGTCTATATGATAGAAGATACCCAGAAGTGACACTATTCTATAAATTCCACCATTCAAAGTGCTCAAAATCACATTCAAGAAGTTTTTTAACCCTTCAGGTGCTTCACAGGAATGTAAAAAAAAATAACATTTAACTTTTTTCACAAAAAATTGACTTCAGATCCAATTTATTTTATTTTGACAAGGGTAACAAGATAAAATGGACCTCACAATTTGTTGTGTAATTCTCCTGAGCATGCCAATACCCCAAATGAGGGAGAAAACCACCGGCAGGGCTTGGAAGGAAAAGAGCGTCGTTTGACTTTTTGAATGCAAAATTTTTTGGAGCAATTGGCGGACGCCATGTCGAGTTTGGAGAGCCTCTGATGCACCTAAACAATGAAAATCCCCCACAAGTGACACCATTTTTGAAACTAGACCCCTCAGGGAAATAATTTAGATGTGTGGTGAGCGTAATAAACCCCCAGGTGCTTCACAGAAGTTTATAATGGTGAGCCGTAAAAATGAAAAAATCAAATTTTCCCCACAAATGTTTTTAGCACAAAATATTGCATTTTCATAACGGTAACAGGAGAAATGGCACCATACAATTTGTTGTGCAATTTCTCCTGAGTACGCTGATACCCAATATGAGGGAGAAAACTACTGTTTTGATGCACGGCAGGGCTTGGAAGGGAAGGAGAGTCATTTGACATTTTGAATGTAAAATTTCCTGGAATCAATTAGCGGATATCTTTTTGGAAAGCCCCTGGTGTGCCTAAGCAGTGGAAATACCCCACAAGTGATCCCATTTTTCAAACTACACCTCTCAATTAATTCATCTAGGGCTGCAGTGATAATATTTACACCACATGTGTGTCACTGAATTGTATACCATTGAACAGTGAAGAAACATAACTACATTTTTACCATCAATATTTAGTTTTAGCCCAAGATTTTACATTTTCACACAAGAAGAGGGTAAAAATGGCACCAAAATTTGTCTCATAATTTCTACTGAACGTAGCAATACCCCATATGTGGCTGTACAATACTATTTAGCCATACGGAGAGACTCTGGAGGAGCAGAACACTATTTGTCTCCTGGAGCGCACATTTTCCTAGAAGAGTTTGCAGACTCCATATACAGAGCCCCTAATTGCTGGAAGAGCAGAATCCCCTTCAATTGACCCCATTTTGGAAATTATACCTCTTTGGGAATTTATTTACAGGTGTGGTGCTGATTTTGACTCCATGGTTATTTTCCAGAAACAAGCAACAATGAATGTTGCTGAGTGAAAATTGCAAAATGCGATTGTAATGACCAGCATGTTGTAGTTACCAGTACGTTGCAGTCACCAGTACGCTATGCCCAGCCCGTGCTTTTGGAGGCATGCACCCGTAAGTTAGGTGGGCTCTCATTGCTTCAGAAATTACAAACTTGTGGACGTTATATGTGGTTTAGGTACACTGTTGGGCTCATAAGGGAGGTGGGCATTTGGATTTGTTAGCACAGAATTTTCTGAATTTCTTTTGGAGGGTTATGAAGCCATTTCACTTTTTCAGATTCTTTGTACTACTACCAATAACGTGGAAGCCCCCTATATTTCCAACAGATCTGAGTGAGGACTTGCTTTTTTTGTGGATTGAGTTGAAACTTTTATTGGGAACATTTTATACAACATTTGGGATCTCATTTATCCGGTGCTCTATGCTGAGAACTTATTTAGGGGTTTCCATCTAAATCTCTGAGTAACGCTATTGAGATGAAACCCCCAAGGGATCCATTCACTAAAATGATGCAGCAAAGTTTCTCTGGACACCATCTGACCTTTGCTCAGAGGTGTCCTTCTTTACAGAAGTGCACAAAACTGTGGTCGACAGCACTTTTATGCAATACTAGAAAGACGGACACTGTCGGATCACAGGTCAGACGGCGTCCACAGTGCCTCCATCTGCCTCATTATAGGGAATCTTCCGCCAGAGGTTCTGTCTGAATCACGTATTTCAGAGATTTACATGAAAACCCTGGTGTGAGCGCTCAACGCAGAGCGCAAGATAAATGTGCACTGAGCCTTGCTGCCACCTTTGGGAGGAAGAATGAAAAAATCAACAGCATGTGAAGAATTGGTTTAATTTATTTTTTTACATCATTCCTTGTGTGGTATAAGTGATTAGGCAGCTTTATTCTTTGGGTCGATGCTATTACAGCAATACCTGATTTATATTGTGTTTTTATGTTTGGTTGCTGTCATACACTGAAAGACGCTTTTTATTACAAAAATAGTTTTTGCATCACCATATTTTGAAAGCTATAATTTTTCTATGTTTTGGCCCAAAGAGTCATGTGAAGGCTTGTTTTTTTGCAGGACGAGTTGACATTTTTATTGGTACCATATTCGTATTTTCGGTCACATGATATTTTTTGATAACTTTCTATTCTGATTTTCGTGAGGCAGGACAAGCAAAAACCAGCAATTCAGGAATTTCTTGTTTTGGAAGGTTATGCCGTTCCATGTGTGGTAAAATTCATAAGGCAGTTTTATTTTTCACATCAGTATGATTACAGTAATACCTCATTTGCAGTGGGTACAGAAAGTATTCAGACCCCTTTAAATTTTTCACTCTGTTTCAATGTAGCCATTTGGTAAATTCAAAAATGTAATTTTTTTGACTGAAAAAAAACAGAAATGTTGAACTTTTTGCAAATTTATTAAAAAAGAAAAACTGAAATATCACATGGTCATAAGTAGCCAGACCCTTTTCTCAGTATTGAGCAGAAGCACCTTTTTGAGCTAGTACAGCCATGAGTATTCTTGGGAATAGTGCAACAAGTTTTTCACACCTGGATTTGGGGATTCTCTGCTATTCTTCCTTGTAGATCATCTCCAGTTCAGTCAGGTTGGATGGTGAACGTTGGTGGACAGCCATTTTCAGATCTCTCCAGAGATGCTCAATTGGGTAGAGGTCAGGCCTCTGGCTGGGCCAGTCAAGAATGGTCACAGAGGTGTTCTGAAGCCACTCCTTTGTTATTTTAGCTGTGTGCTTAGGGTCATTGTCTTGTTGGAAGGTGAACCTTCAGCCAAGTCTAGGGTCCAGAGCACTCTGGAAGAGGTTTTCATCCAGGATATCTCTGTACTTGGCCGCAGGTCATGAGCAGTGCCTGGTTTTCTCCACACATACCGCTTAGAATTATCACCAAAAAGTTCTATCTTCATCTCATCAGAATCTCATTTCTCATAGTCTGGGAGTCCTTCATGTGTTTTTAGCAAGCTCTATGCGAGCTTGTGTTGTACTGGCTTCTGTCGGGCCACTCTGCCATAAAGGCCCGACTGGTGGAGGGCTGCAGTGATAGTTGACTTTGTGGAACTTTTTCCCATCTCCCAACTGCATCTATGGAGCTCAGCCACAGTGATCTTGGGGTTCTTCTTTACCTCTCTCACCAAGCCTCTTCTCTCATGATTTCTCAGTTTAGCTGGATGGCCAGGTCTAGGAAGACCTCTGGTGGTCCCAAACTTCTTCCATTTTAGGATTATTGAGGCCACCGTGCTCTTAGGAACATTGACTACAGCAGAAATTCTTTTGTAACCTTGGCCAGATCTGTGCCTTGCCACAATTCTGTCTCTGAGCTCATTGGCCAGTTCCTTTGACCTTATGATTCTCATTTGGTCTGACATGCACTGTGAGCTCTTATATAGACAGATATGTTCCTTTAAAAATCAAATCCTATCAGTTTAATTAAACACAGCTGGACTCCAATGAAGTAGAACCATCTCAAAGAGGATCACAAGGAAAATGACAGCATGTGACTTAAGTATGAGTGTCTAAGCAAAGGGTCTGAATACTTATGACCTTGTGATATTTCAGTTTTTCTTTTATAATAAATTTGCAAAAATGTCTACATTTCTGTTTTTTCAGTCAAAATGGGGTGCAGAGTGTACATTAATGAGAAAAAAAGAACTTTTTTGAATTTACCAAATGGCTGCAATGAAACAAAGTGAAACATTTAAAGGGGTCTAAATATTTTCCGTACCCTCTGTAGAACTTTTTTTATGTTTTGGTGCTTTTACACAATAAAAATTCTTTTATAGTAAAATAATTATTTTTGCATCACTTTATTCTGAGAGCTATAACTTCTTTATTTTTTCCGCTGATGGAGCTGTGTCGCGGATTGCTTTTTGCAGGACAAGATGGCATTTTCAGTGGTACCATGTGTGTTTATAGCCATCCTTTTGATTGCATTTTATTCCACTTTTTGTTCGGCTGTATGATGATAAAGCACTGTTTTTTGCCTTGTTTTTTATGCATTTTTTGTATGGTGTTCTCTAAAGGGGTTAACTGGTGGAACTGTTCTATAGGTTGGGTCGTTGCATACCAAATATGTGTACTTTTATTGTTTTGTTTTTTTTAAATATTTATTATTGTGCTTTACTATCATGTAATCCGAACGCTGCTAACTTATTCTTCTTATTATAGCGCTTTGAAAAAAGCACTATATTGTAATCCGAATGCTGCTAACTTATTATTATAGTGGTTTGAAAAAACCACTATATTGTAATCCGAACGCTGCTAACTTATTATAGTGGTTTGAAAAAACCACTATATTGTAATCCGAACGCTGCTAACTTATTCTTCTTCTTCTTATTATTATTATTAAGTTGATTTCCGCAATTAATGCGGCCCGAACCGCTTCACGCACAGACTCCGTTGAGGTGTCGTTTCGAAGCCAGCGTCCATGAGAGGTGTGCTAAGTATTTTTCGTGTCGATCGGATTTGTAGTTTTTGCGCAATTTGTGTTTGAAAATTTTTTTTCCCGTCATTGGAATGCACTGTCTCCAATGCATTTCAATAGGAAATGGCAAAACGTGCCCTGAGGCGATTGAAATGACAGTTGAGCTCATTGATATGCGCAGGCAGACCCAGTTACTATGCCAACGCCTACGAACTTCACTTGAACCCCAGCACAGAGCCTCTGCCACATAATATCAGCTCTTAAAGCGAAACTCACAGAACAAATGCAAATCTAGCTTCATCACATGACACATGCCCCTGAGAGAGAATGTGTGCGCCAAAGTGGATTTAAAAGAAGCCCAGTGAGCCAAACTAGCTCTTAAAGGGCCAACGCGCCAAAGTGATTGTTAAAGGGCCAGCGCACCCAAATGAGTCTTAAAGGGCCGACACACCAAATCGGAGGCTGAGCCACCCCGGCCTCCATATCGGAGGCTGAGCCACCCCGGCCTCCAAATCGGAGGCTGAGCCACCCCGGCCTCCAAATCGGAGGCTGAGCCACCCCAGCCTCCAAATCGGAGGCTGATCGACCCCGGTCTCCAAATCGGAGGCTGAGCGACCCCGGCCTCCAAATCGGAGGCTGATCGACCCCGGCCTCCAAATCGGAGGCTGATCGACCCCGGCCACCAAATCGGAGGCTGATCGACCCCGGCCTCCAAATCGGAGGCTGAGCCACCCCGGCCTCCAAATCGGAGGCTGAGCCACCCCGGCCTCCAAATCGGAGGCTGATCCACCCCGGCCTCCAAATCGGAGGCTGAGCCACCCCGGCCTCCAAATCGGAGGCTGATCCACCCCGGCCTCCAAATCGGAGGCTGATCCACCCCGGCCTCCAAATCGGAGGCTGAGCCACCCCGGCCTCCAAATCGGAGGCTGATCGACCCAGGCCTCCAAATCGGAGGCTGAGCCACCCCGGCCTCCAAATCGGAGGCTGAGCCACCCCGGCCTCCAAATCGGAGGCTGATCCACCCCGGCCTCCAAATCGGAGGCTGAGCCACCCCGGCCTCCAAATCGGAGGCTGAGCCACCCCGGCCTCCAAATCGGAGGCTGAGCCACCCCAGCCTCCAAATCGGAGGCTGAGCCACCCCGGCCTCCAAATCGGAGGCTGATCGACCCCAGCCTCCAAATCGGAAGTTCATCGACCCCGGCTTCCAAATCAGAGGCTCTTTGACCTCGGCCTCCAAATCGGAAGCTCAACGACCCCGGCCTCCAAATTGGAGGCTGAGCAACCCCAGCCTCCAAATCTTACCCAGAGTTGCCCCGCCCAACAAATCGGACCCTGAGAGGCCCCGCCCACCAAATCGGACCCAGAGTGGTCCCGCCCAACAAATTGGACCCAGAGTGGTCCCGCCCACCAAATTGGACCCAGAGGGGCTCCGCCCACAAAATCAGACCCAGAGGGGCCCCTGCCACAAAATCAGACCCTGAGGGGCCCCTGCCACAAAATCAGACCCTGAGGGGCCGCGGCCACAAAATCGGACCCTGAGGGGACCCAACCACAAAATCGGACCCTGAGGGGACCCAACCACAAAATCGGACCCTGAGGGGACCCAACCACAAAATCGGACCCTGAGAGGCCCCGCCCACCAAATTGGACCCAGAGTGGTCCCGCCCACGAAATTGGACCCAGAGGAGCCCCACCCACAAAATCGGACCCAGAGGGGCCCCTGCCACAAAATCGGACCCAGAGGGGCCCCGGCCACAAAATCGGACCCTTAGGTACCGCGGCCACAAAATCAGACCCTGAGGGGCCGCGGCCACAAAATCGGACCCTGAGGGGACCCAACCACAAAATCGGACCCTGAGGGGACCCAACCACAAAATCGGACCCTGAGGGGCCCCACCCACAAAATCAGGCCCTGAGGGGCCCCACCCACAAAATCAGACCATGAGGCCAAAGTGGCCCCTGAGAGGCACCCACAGTTAAATCGTATCCTGAGTTGAAAGTCTTGCAGGGGCAGCAGGCAAGTCTCTCTTAAAGGGGCAGCCCGGGCACCATTTCAAACCACTATCTGTACTTCCTTCAGGAAATACACATCTAGTTATAGTGGTTTGAAAAAAACACTATATTGTAATCCGAACGCTGCTAACTTATTCTTCTTCTTCTTATTATTATTATTAAGTTGATTTCCGCAATTAATGCGGCCCGAACCGCTTCACGCACAGACTCCGTTGAGGTGTCGTTTCGAAGCCAGCGTCCATGAGAGGTCTGCTAAGTATTTTTCGTGTCGATCGGATTTGTAGTTTTTGCGCAATTTGCGTTTGAAAATTTTTTTTCCCGTCATTGGAATGCACTGTCTCAATGCATTTGAATGGGAAATGGCAAAACATGCCCTGAGGCGATTGAAATGGCAGTTGAGCTCATTGATATGCGCAGGCAGACCCAGTTACTATGCCAACGCCTACGAAGGTCACATGACATCCCAAGGACAGAGCTTCTGCCACATAATATCAGCTCTTAAAGTGAAACCCACAGCACAAATGCAAATCTAGCTTCATCACATGACGCATGCCCCTGAGAGAGAATGTGCGCCAAAGTTGATTTAGAAGCCCAGTGAGCCACCCTGGCTCTTAAAGGGCCGACGCGCCAAAGTGATTCTTAAAGAGCCGGCGCACCAAAATGAGTCTTAAAGGGCCGGCGCGCCAAATCGAAAGCTGAGTGACCCAGGGCTCCAAATCGGAGGCTGATAGACCCTGGCCTACAAAAAGGAGGCTGAGCCACCCTGGCATCCAAATTGGACCCAGAGTGTCCCCGCCCACCAAATCGGACCCAGAGTGGCCCCGCCCACCAAATCAGACCCAGAGTGGCCCCGCCCACCAAATTGGACCCTGAGGGGCCCCACCCACAAAATCGGACCCTAAGGGGCCCCACCCACAAAATCGGACCCTGAGGGGCCCCGGCCACAAAATCGGACCCTGAGGGACCCCACCCACAAAATCGGACCCTGAGGGGATCCGGCCACAAAATCAGACCCTGAGGGGCCCCGGCCACAACATCGGACCCTGAGGGGCCCCACTCACAAAATCGGACCCTGAGGGGCCCCAACCACAAAATCGGACCCTGAGGGGCCCCGGCCACAAAATCGGACCCTCACGGGCCCCGGCCACAAAATCGGACCCTGAGGGGCCCCGGCCACAAAATCGGACCCTGAGGGGCCCCACCTACAAAATTGAACCCTGAGGGGCCCCAACCACAAAATCAGATCCTGAGGGGCCCCACCCACAAAATCGGATCCTGAGGGGCCCCACCCACAATATCGGACCCTGAGGGGCCCCACCCACAAATATGGATCCTGAGGGGCCCAACCACAAAATCGGACCCTGAGGGGCCCCAACCACAAAATCGGACCCTGAGGGGCCCCACCCACAAAATTGGACCCTGAGGGGCCCCACCCACAAAATCGGACCCTGAGGGGATCCGGTCACAAAATCGGACCCTGAGGGGCCCCACTCACAAAATCGGACCCTGAGGGGCCCCAACCACAAAATCGGACCCTGAGGGGCCCCAACCACAAAATCGGACCCTGAGGGGCCCCGGCCACAAAATCGGACCCTGAGGGGCCCCACCCACAAAATTGGACCCTGAGGGGCCCCACGCACAAAATTGGACCCTGAGGGGCCCCGGCCAAAAAATGGACCCTGAGGGGCCCCACCCACAAAATTGGACCCTGAGGGGCCCCAGCCACAAAATCGGACCCTGAGGGACCCCGGCCACAAAATCAGATCCTGAGGGGCCCCAACCACAAAATCGGACCCTGAGAGGCTCCGGACACAAAATCGGACCCTGAGGGGCCCCAACCACAAAATCGGACCCTGAGAGGCACCGGCCACAAAATCAGACCCTGAGGGGCCCCGGACACAAAATCGGACCCTGAGGGGTCCAACCCACAAAATCGGACCCTGAGGGGCCCAACCCACCAAATCGGACCCTGAGGGGCCCCGCCCACCAAATCGGACCCTGAGGGGCCCCGCCCACCAATTCAGACCCGGAGGGGCCCCGCCCACTAAATCGGATTCTGAAAGGCCCCAACCACAAAATCGGACCCTGAGGGGCCCCAACCACAAAATCGGACCCTGAGGGGCCCCACCCACAAAATTGGACCCTGAGGGGCCCCACCCACAAAATCGGACCCTGAGGGGATCCGGTCACAAAATCGGACCCTGAGGGGCCCCACTCACAAAATCGGACCCTGAGGGGCCCCAACCACAAAATCGGACCCTGAGGGGCCCCAACCACAAAATCGGACCCTGAGGGGCCCCGGCCACAAAATCGGACCCTGAGGGGCCCCACCCACAAAATTGGACCCTGAGGGGCCCCACGCACAAAATTGGACCCTGAGGGGCCCCGGCCAAAAAATGGACCCTGAGGGGCCCCACCCACAAAATTGGACCCTGAGGGGCCCCAGCCACAAAATCGGACCCTGAGGGACCCCGGCCACAAAATCAGATCCTGAGGGGCCCCAACCACAAAATCGGACCCTGAGAGGCTCCGGACACAAAATCGGACCCTGAGGGGCCCCAACCACAAAATCGGACCCTGAGAGGCACCGGCCACAAAATCAGACCCTGAGGGGCCCCGGACACAAAATCGGACCCTGAGGGGTCCAACCCACAAAATCGGACCCTGAGGGGCCCAACCCACCAAATCGGACCCTGAGGGGCCCCGCCCACCAAATCGGACCCTGAGGGGCCCCGCCCACCAATTCAGACCCGGAGGGGCCCCGCCCACTAAATCGGATTCTGAAAGGCCCCAACCACAAAATCGGACCCTGAGGGGCCCCACCCACAAAATCGGACCCTGAGGGGCCCCGCTGACCAAATTGAACTCTGAGGGGCCCCACCCACCAAATCGGACCCTGAGTGGCCCCGTCCACCAAATCGGACCCTAAGGGGCCCCACCCACAAAATCGGACCCTGAGGTGCCCCGGCCACAAAATCGGACCCTGAGGGGCCCCACCCACAAAATCGGACCCTGAGAGGCTCCGGACACAAAATCGGACCCTGAGGGGCCCCAACCACAAAATCGGACCCTGAGAGGCACCGGCCACAAAATCGGACCCTGAGGGGCCCCGGACACAAAATCGGACCCTGAGGGGTCCAACCCACAAAATCGGACCCTGAGGGGCCCAACCCACCAAATTGGACCCTGAGGGGCCCCGCCCACCAAATCGGACCCTGAGGGGCCCCGCCCACCAATTCAGACCCGGAGGGGCCCCACCCACTAAATCGGATTCTGAAAGGCCCCAACCACAAAATCGGACCCTGAGGGGCCCCACCCACCAAATCGGACCCTGAGTGGCCCCGTCCACCAAATCGGACCCTAAGGGGCCCCACCCACAAAATCGGACCCTGAGGTGCCCCGGCCACAAAATCGGACCCTGAGGGGTCCCACCCACAAAATCGGACCCTGAGGCCAAAGTGGCCCCTGAGAGGCACCCACAGTTAAAACGGATCCTGAGTTGAAAGTCTTGCAGGTGCAGCAGGCAAGTCTCTCTTAAAGGGGCAGCCTGGGCACCATTTCAAACCACTATCTGTACTTCCTTCAGGAAATACACATCTAGTTATTATTATTATTATTATTATGTTGATTTCCGCAATTAATACAGCCCGAACCTCTACACGCACAGACGCCGTTGAGGTGTTGTTTCGAAGCCAGCGTCCACGAGAGGTGTGCTAAGTATTTTTCGTGTCGATCGGATTTGTAGTTTTTGCGCAATTTGCGTTTGAAATTTTTTTTTCCCGTCATTGGAATGCACTGTCTCCAATGCTTTTCAATGGGTAATGGCAAAACGTGCCCTGAGGCGATTGAAATGGCAGTTGAGCTCATTTATATGCGCAGTTACTATGCCAACGCCTACGAACTTCACTTGAACCCCAGCACAGAGCCTCTGCCACTAATATCAGCTCTTAAAGCGAAACCCACAGCACAAATGCAAATCTAGCTTCATCACATGACACATGCCCCTGAGAGAGAATGTGTGCGCCAAAGTGGATTTAAAAGAAGCCCAGTGAGCCAAACTAGCTCTTAAAGGGCCAACACGCCAAAGTGATTGTTAAAGGGCCAGCGCACCCAAATGAGTCTTAAAGGGCCGAGACACCAAATCAGAGACTGAGCCACCCCGGCCTCCAAATCGGAGGCTGAGCCACCCCGGCC
The DNA here is from genome assembly GCF_039654945.1 of Dendrobates tinctorius. Classification (NCBI taxonomy): domain Eukaryota; kingdom Metazoa; phylum Chordata; class Amphibia; order Anura; family Dendrobatidae; genus Dendrobates; species Dendrobates tinctorius. Next base: position 8,338,506 of record NW_027361699.1, on the reverse strand, counting down.
TCCAAATCGGAGGCTGAGCCACCCCGGCCTCCAAATCGGAGGCTGAGCCACCCCGGCCTCCAAATCGGACGCTGAGCCACCCCGGCCTCCAAATCGGACGCTGAGCCACCCCGGCCTCCAAATCGGACGCTGAGCCACCCCGGCCTCCAAATCGGACGCTGAGCCACCCCGGCCTCCAAATCGGAGGCTGATCCACCCCGGCCTCCAAATCGGAGGCTGAGCCACCCCGGCCTCCAAGTCGGAGGCTGAGCCACCCCGGCCTCCAAATCGGAGGCTGAGCCACCCCGGCCTCCAAATCGGAGGCTGAGCCACCCCGGCCTCCAAATCGGAGGCTGAGCCACCCCGGCCTCCAAATAGGAGGCTGAGCCACCCCGGCCTCCAAATCGGAGGCTGAGCCACCCCGGCCTCCAAATCGGAGGCTGAGCCACCCCGGCCTCCAAATCGGAGGCTGATCGACCCCGTTCTCCAAATCGGAGGCTGAGCCACCCCGGCCTCCAAATCGGAGGCTGAGGCACCCCGGCCTCCAAATCGGAGGCTGAGGCACCCCGGCCTCCAAATCGGAGGCTGAGGCACCCCGGCCTCCAAATCGGAGGCTGAGCCACCCCGGCCTCCAAATCGGAGGCTGAGGCACCCCGGCCTCCAAATCGGAGGCTGAGGCACCCCGGCCTCCAAATCGGAGGATGAGGCACCCCGGCCTCCAAATCGGAGGCTGAGCCACCCCGGCCTCCAAATCGGAGGCTGAGGCACCCCGGCCTCCAAATCGGAGGATGAGGCACCCCGGCCTCCAAATCGGAGGATGAGGCACCCCGGCCTCCAAATCGGAGGCTGAGCCACCCCGGCCTCCAAATCGGAGGATGAGGCACCCCGGCCTCCAAATCGGAGGATGAGCCACCCCGGCCTCCAAATCGGAGGATGAGCCACCCCGGCCTCCAAATCGGAGGATGAGCCACCCCGGCCTCCAAATCGGAGGCTGAGCCACCCCAGCCTCCAAATCGGAGGCTGAGCCACCCCGGCCTCCAAATCGGAGGCTCATCGACCCCGGCCTCCAAATCGGAAGCTCATCGACCCCGGCTTCCAAATCGGAGGCTCTTTGACCTCGGCCTCCAAATCGGAAGCTCAACGACCCCGGCCTCCAAATTGGAGGCTGAGCGACCCCAGCCTCCAAATCTTACCCAGAGTGGCCCCACCCACCAAATCAGACCCAGAGAAGCCCTGCCCACCAAATCGGACCCTGAGGGGCCCCGCCCACCATATCGGACCCTGTGGGGCCCCGCCCACCAAATCGGACCCTGAGAGGCCCCGCCCACCAAATTGGACCCAGAGTGGTCCCGCCCACCAAATTGGACCCAGAGTGGTCCCGCCCACAAAATTGGACCCAGAGGGGCTCCGCCCACAAAATCAGACCCTGAGGGGCCCCTGCCACAAAATCAGACCCTGAGGGGCCGCGGCCACAAAATCGGACCCTGATGGGCCCCAGTCACAAAATTGGACCCTGATGGGTCCCGGCCACAAAATCGGACCCTGAGGGGCCCCAACCACAAAATCGGACCCTGAGAGGCCCCTCCCACCAAATTTGACCCAGAGTGGTCCCGCCCACCAAATTGGACCCAGAGGGGCCCCACCCACAAAATCGGACCCAGAGGGGCCCCTGCCACAAAATCGGACCCTGAGGGGCCGCGGCCACAAAATCAGACCCTGAGGGGCCGCGGCCACAAAATCGGACCCTGAGGGGCCCCAACCACAAAATCGGACCCTGAGGGGACCCAACCACAAAATCGGACCCTGAGGGGCCCCTGACACAAAATCGGACCCTGAGGGGCCCCGGCCACAAAATCGGACCCTGAGGGGCCCAACCCACAAAATCGGACCCTGAGGGGCCCTGCCCACCAAATTGGACCCTGAGGGGCCCCGCCCACCAAATCGGACCCTGAGAGGCCCCACCCACAAAATCGGACCCTGACGGGCCCCGGCCACAAAATCAGGCCCTGAGGGGCCCCACCCACAAAATCAGACCCTGAGGCCAAAGTGGCCCCTGAGAGGCACCCACAGTTAAATCGTATCCTGAGTTGAAAGTCTTGCAGGGGCAGCAGGCAAGTCTCTCTTAAAGGGGCAGCCTGGGCACCATTTCAAACCACTATCTGTACTTCCTTCAGGAAATACACATCTAGTATTAATGTTGTAGTCTGAACGCTGCTAAGTTTTTCTTTTTATTCAGTAGATTTCCGCAATTAATGCGGCCCGAACCTATACACGCACAGATTGCGTTGAGATGTTGTTTCGAAGCCAGCATCCACGAGAGGTGTGCTAAGTATTTTTCGTGTCGATTGGATTTGTAGTTTTTGCGCAATTTGCGTTTGAAAATTTTTTTTCCCATCATTGGAATGCATGTCTCAATGCTTTTCAATGGGCAACTTAAAACGTGCCCTGAGGCAATTCAAATGGCAGTTAAGCTCATTGATATGCGCAGGCACACCCATTTACTATGCCAGCGCCTACGAACGTCACATGATGCCCCCAGGACAGAGCTTCTGGCACAGAATATCAGCTCTTAAAGCAAAACCAACAGCACAAATGCAAATCTAGCCTCATCACATGAAGCATGCCCCTGAGAGAGAATGTGCGCCAAAGTGGATTTAGAAGCCCAGTGAGCCACCCTGTCTCTAAAACGGCCGATGCGCCAAAGTGATTCTTAAAGGGCCAGCGCGCCAAATCGAAAACTGAGTGACCCCAGGCTCCAAATCGGAGGCTTAGCCACCCGGCCTCCAAATTGGAGGCTGATCGACCCTGGCCTCCAAATCGGACCCAGCGTGGCCCCGCTCAAGAAATCGGACCCAGAGGGGCTCCGCTCACCAAATCAGACGCAGAGTGGCCCCGCCCAGCAAATCGGACCCAGAATAACCCAGCCCACCAAATCAGACCCTGAGGGGCCCCACAAACCAAATCGGCCCCCGAGTGGCCACGCCCACCAAATCGGCCCCCGAGTGGCCATGTCCACCAAATCGGCCCCCGAGTGGCCACGCCCACCAAATCGGCCCCCGAGTGGCCACGCCCACCATATCGGCCCCCGAGTGCCCCCCCACCATATCCGGCCCCGAGTGACCCCACCCACCAAATCGACCCCCGAGTGGCTCCACCCACCAAATTGGACCCAGAGTGGTCCCGCCCACCAAAATGGACTCAGAGTGGTCCCGCCAACCAAATTGGACCCAGAGAGGCTCCGCCCACAAAATCAGACCCTAAGGGACCCCACCAACAAAATCGGACCCTGAGGGCCCCGGCCGCAAAATCAGACCCTGAGGGGCCCCAACAAAATCAGACCCTGAGGGGTCTCGGCCACAAAATCGGACCCTGAGGGGTCTCGGCCACAAAATCGGACCCTGAGGGGCTCCGGCCACAAAATTGGACCCTGAGGGGTCCCAACCACAAAATCGGACCCTGAGGGGCCCAACCCACAAAATCGGACCTTGAGGGGTCCCAGCCAGAAAATCAGACCCTGAGGGGCCCCGACCACCAAATCAGACCCAGAGTGTCCCCACCCACCAAATCGGACCCAGAGTGGCCCCACCCACAAAATCGGACCCTGAGGGGCCCCGGCCACAAAATCGGACCCTAAGGGTCCCCACTCACAAAATCGGACCCTGAGGGGATCCGGCCACAAAATCAAACACTGAGGGGCAACACCCACAATATTGGACCCTGAAGGGCCACACCCACAAAATCGGTGCCTGAGGGATCCCCGCCAACAATTCAAGCCCTGAGGAGCCCAGGCCAAGGAATCAGATCCTGAGGGGCCCCACCCACCAAATCAGACCCGGAGGCCAAAGTGGCCCCTGAGAGGCCCTCACAGTTAAACAGATCCTGAGTTGAAAGTCTTGCAGGGGCAGCAGGCAAGTCTCTCTTAAAGGGGCAGCCCGGGCACCATTTCAAACCACTATCTGTACTTCCTTCAGGAAATACACATCTAGTATTATTATTACTATTCAGTTGATTTCCGCAATTAATGCGGCCCGAACCGCTACACGCACAGACTCTGTTGAGGTGTCGTTTCGAAGCCAGCCTCCATGAGAGGTGTGCTAAGTATTTTTCGTGTCGATCGGATTTGTAGTTTTTGCGCAATTTGCGTTTGAAAAAAACATTTTGCTGTCATTGGAATGCATTGTCTCAATGCATTTTAACGGAAAAATGTTGCCATAGGGAAAATATGGGGCAATTGTGAGATGGCAGTTATGCTCATTGATATGTGTAGGCCAGGGCCGGCGTCAGCACCCGGCGACCCCGGGCAATTGCCGGGGCCCTGGCGAGATGGGAGGGCCCACTCACGCTGTCTGGGATACCTGCCGGCTGCCGCCACGCCCCCCCATGTACTGACCCCATCCTGCGCCCTCCGCGAGGGACCCACGCATTGACGCAGCCCCTTAGGTTGAGTGCAGATGACTTTTTAGCCCTGCGGATTTTTACCATTTTTCCTGCGATTTTATTGCGGTTTATGTGCGGATTTCCCCCTGCGGATTTGGAGACAGGGGAGATGGAAAACCGCACAAAAGAAGTAACATGCTGCGGATTTTGTACTGCAGGAAAACCGCGCCGAAAAATCCGCAGCGTCTGCACAGCGTTTTTTTTTTCATTGATTTTAAGGCTACTGCACTTCACAATGCGGATATGCAACGTTTCTGCGCGGTAAAATCTGCTGCGGATCCGCTGCAAATCTGCATCGTGTGCACACAGCATTGCTGCCAGCAATGATCATCGCTTCCTTCGGCTGTAATCTTGTGTGCGGTGTTGACACAGGACCTGTGATGAGGTCACAGGAGGGGAGGAGTCAGGGGTCACATGATCAGGGTGGCTGCAGGACTCTGCTGTGCTGGTCGCTTGTCATGGTGCTAGTCTGGATGGATGAGGTAACGTTTATGTGTTTGACAGTGGGGTCAGGGAGGTGTTTTACAAGGTGTATGTAGCAGAGCCGTGTGTGTACTTTGTATTGGGTTGGGAGGGGTTTACAAGATGGATGTAGTAGAGCCGAGTGTGTACTTGTGTGGGGTCAGGGAGGTGTTTAAGGTGGATGTAGCAGGGCCATGTGTGTACTTTGTGTTGGGTTAGGAGGGGTTTACAAGGTGGATGTAGCAGAGCCGTGTGTGTACTTTGTGTGGGGTTAGGAGGGGTTTACATGGTGGATGTAGCAGAGCCGTGCTTGTGTGGGGTCAGGAGGGGTTTTTCAAGGTGGATGTAGCAGAGCCGTGTGTGTACTTGTGTGGGGTTAGGAGGGGTTTACAAGGTGGATGTAGCAGAGCCGCGTGTGTACTTGTGTGGGGTCAGGGAGGTGTTTTACAAGGTGGATGTAGCAGAGCCATGTGTGTACTTTGTGTGGGGTTAGGAGGGGTTTACAAGGTGGATGTAGCAGAGCCATGTGTGTACTTTGTGTGGGGTTAGGAGGGGTTTACAAGGTGGATGTAGCAGAGCCGTGCCTGTGTGGGGTCAGGAGGGGTTTTTCAAGGTGCATGTAGCAGAGCCGTGTGTGTACTTGTGTGGGGTCAGGAGGGGTTTTACATGGTGGATATAGCAGAGCCGTGTGTGTACTTGTGTGGGGTCAGGGAGGGGTTTAACAAGGTGGATGTAGCAGAGCCGTGTGTGTACTTGTGTGGGGTCAGGAGGGGTTTAACAAGGTGGATGTAGCAGAGCCGTGTGTGTACTTGTGTGGGGTCAGGAGGGGTTTTACATGGTGGATGTAGCAGAGCCATGTGTGTACTTGTGTGGGGTCAGGAGGGCTTTACAAGGTGGATGTAGCAGAGCCGTGTGTGAACTTGTGTGGGGTCAGGAGGGGTTTACAAGGTGGATGTAGCAGAGCCATGTGTGTACTTGTGTGGGGTTAGGAGGGGTTTAGAAGGTGGATGTAGCAGGGCCGTGTGTGTACTTGTGTGGGGTCAGGAGGGGTTTACAAGGTGGATGAAGCAGAGCCGTGTGTGTACTTGTGTGGGGTCAGGAGGAGTTTTACAAGGTGCATGTAGCAGAGCCGTGTGTGTACTTGTGTTGTGTCAGGAGAGGTTTTACAAGGTGCATGTAGCAGAGCCGTGTGTGTACTTGTGTGGGTCAGGAGGTGTTTTACAAGGTGGATGTAGCAGAGCCGTGTGTGTACTTGTGTGGGGTCAGGAGGGGTTTTACAAGGTGGATGTAGCAGAGCCATGTGTGTACTTGTGTGGGTCAGGAGGTGTTTTACAAGGTGGATGTAGCAGAGCCGTGTGTGTACTTGTGTGGGGTCAGGAGGGGTTTACAAGGTGGATGTAGCAGAGCCGTGTGTGTACTTGTGTGGGGTCAGGAGGGGTTTACAAGGTGGATGTAGCAGAGCCGTGTGTGTACTTGTGTTGGGTCAGGAGGGGTTTACAAGGTGGATGTAGCAGAGCCGTGTGTGTACTTGTGTGGGGTCAGGAGGGGTTTACAAGATGGATGTAGCAGAGCCGTGTGTGTACTTGTGTGGGGTTAGGAAGGGTTTAGAAGGTGGATGTAACAGAGCCGTGTGTGTACTTGTGTGGGGTCAGGAGGGGTTTTACAAGGTGCATGTAGCAGAGCCGTGTGTGTACTTGTGTGGGTCAGGAGGTGTTTTACAAGTTGGATGTAGCAGAGCCGTGTGTGTACTTGTGTGGGGTTAGGAAGGGTTTAGAAGGTGGATGTAACAGAGCCGTGTGTGTACTTGTGTGGGGTCAGGAGGGGTTTTACAAGGTGCATGTAGCAGAGCCGTGTGTGTACTTGTGTGGGTCAGGAGGTGTTTTACAAGTTGGATGTAGCAGAGCCGTGTGTGTACTTGTGTGGGGTCAGGAGGGGTTTTTCAAGGTGGATGTAGCAGAGCCATGTGTGTACTTGGGTGGGGTCAGGAGGGGTTTTACAAGGTGGATGTAGCAGAGCCGTGTGTGTTCTTGGGTGGGGTCAGGAGGGGTTTACAAGGTGTACGGAGCAGAGCTGTGTATGTACGAAGTGTACAGAGCGGAGCCGTGTGTTTATGGAGCTTAGCCGTGTGTTTATGGAGCGGAGCAGAGCCGGGGGTGTACGGAGTGAAGCCGCGTGTGTACAAGGTGTAAGAAGCGGAGCTGTGTGTGTACGAGGTGTATGGTGGGGAGCATTTATACCTCCCAAGTCCCAACCGTCCCGGATCCAGAGAGACAGTCCCGATTTTGAGAGAGAGACTGCCCCAGCCGGGAGCTTACTTTCCCCGCGGGACACAGGAGTACACAGCGGAGCCCCAAGGAGCAATTTAAAACTTGCACATGACGTTCTTCCGGAAGTGACGTGCTGGAAGCTGACCAGAAATTAGGTAATTTCAGTAGGAGATTGTGACGGAACCATGGAGGCACTTCAGGGAATGCTTCAGATTCTTCACTGTGTCCTCCTCTGACAGCGGACAGTGAGATCGCCTTGGAATCGGGGATGTCGGCCATGTGAGCGGATCAGGATATGTCCTGCACCAGGAGGCTCAGGTGGGCACTACAATGGGAGCTGGGCTGCTATAGTATCTTTATAGAATCTTTCTGTCTCTGTTCTTTCTCTCTCTCTCTGGCCCCGCCCACCAAATCGGCCCACGAGTGGCCGCCACAGTTAAAGTGGATCCAGAGTTTAAAGGCTTGCAGGGGCAGCAGGCAAGTCTCTCTTAAAGGGGCAGCCCGGGCACCATTTCAAACCACTATCTGTACTTCCTTCAGGAAATACACATCTAGTTATAGTGGTTTGAAAAAACCACTATATTGTAATCCGAACGCTGCTAACTTATTCTTCTTCTTCTTATTATTATTAAGTTGATTTCCGCAATTAATGCGGCCCGAACCGCTACACGCACAGACTCCGTTGAGGTGTCGTTTCGAAGCCAGCGTCCACGAGAGGTGTGCTAAGTATTTTTCGTGTCGATCGGATTTGTAGTTTTTGCGCAATTTGCGTTTGAAAAATTTTTTTCCCGTCATTGGAATGCACTGTCTCCAATGCTTTTCAATAGGAAATGGCAAAACGTGCCCTGAGGCGATTGAGATGACAGTTGAGCTCATTGATATGCGCAGGCAGACCCAGTTACTATGCCAACGCCTACGAACGTCACATGACATCTCCAGAACAGAGATTCTGCCACATAATATCAGCTCTTAAAGTGAAACCCACAGCACAAATGCAAATCTAGCTTCATCACATGAAACATGCCCCTGAGAGAGAATGTGTGCGCCAAAGTGGATTTAAAAGAAGCCCAGTGAGCCAAACTAGCTCTTAAAGGGCCAACGCGCCAAAGTGATTGTTAAAGGGCCAGCGCACCCAAATGAGTCTTAAAGGGCCGACACACCAAATCGGAGACTGAGCCACCCCAGCCTCCAAATCGGAGGCTGAGCCACCCCGGCCTCCAAATCGGAGGCTGAGCCACCCCGGCCTCCAAATCGGAGGCTGAGCGACCCCGGCCTCCAAATCGGAGGCTGAGCGACTCCGGCCTCCAAATCGGAGGCTGAGCCATCCCGGCCTCCAAATCGGAGGCTGATCCACCCCGGCCTCCAAATCGGAGGCTGAGCCACCCCGGCCTCCAAATCGGAGGCTAATCCACCCCGGCCTCCAAATCGGAGGCTGAGCCACCCCGGCCTCCAAATCGGAGGCTGAGCCACCCCGGCCTCCAAATCGGAGGCTGAGCCACCCCGGCCTCCAAATCGGAGGCTGAGCGACCCCGGCCTCCAAATCGGAGGCTGAGCCATCCCGGCCTCCAAATCGGAGGCTGAGCCATCCCGGCCTCCAAATCGGAGGCTGAGCCACCCCGGCCTCCAAATCGGAGGCTGAGCGACCCCGGCCTCCAAATCGGAGGCTGAGAGACCCCGGCCTCCAAATCGGAGGCTGAGCGACCCCGGCCTCCAAATCGGAGGCTGAGCGACCCCGGCCTCCAAATCGGAGGCTGAGCGACCCCGGCCTCCAAATCGGAGGCTGAGCGACCCCGGCCTCCAAATCGGAGGCTGAGCCATCCCGGCCTCCAAATCGGAGGCTGAGCCACCCCGGCCTCCAAATCGGAGGCTGAGCCACCCCGGCCTCCAAATCGGAGGCTGAGCCACCCCAGCCTCCAAATCGGAGGCTGAGCCACCCCGGCCTCCAAATCGGAGGCTCATCGACCCCAGCCTCCAAATCGGAAGCTCATCGACCGCTGCCTCCAAATCGGAGGCTCCTTGACCTCGGCCTCCAAATTGGAAGCTCAATGACCCCGGCCTCCAAATTGGAGGCTGAGCGACCCCAGCCTCCAAATCTTACCCAGAGTGGCCCCACCCACCAAATCAGACCCAGAGAGGCCCTGCCCACCAAATCGGACCCTGAGGGGCCCCGCCCACCAAATCGGACCCTGTGGGGCCCCGCCCACCAAATTGGACCCAGAGTGGCCCCGCCCACCAAATTGGACCCAGAGTGGTCCCGCCCACCAAATTGGACCCAGAGTGGTCCCGCCCACCAAATTGGACCCAGTGGGGCTCCGCCCACAAAATCAGACCCAGAGGGGCCCCTGCCACAAAATCAGACCCTGAGGGGCCGCGGCCACAAAATCGGACCCTGATGGGCCCCAGTCACAAAATTGGACCCTGAGGGGCCCCAACCACAAAATCGGACCCTGAGGGGACCCAACCACAAAATCGGACCCTGAGAGGCCCCGCCCACCAAATTGGACCCAGAGTGGTCCCGCCCACCAAATCGGACCCAGAGGGGCCCCACCCACAAAATCGGACCCAGAGGGGCCCCTGCCACAAAATCGGACCCAGAGGGGCCGCAGCCACAAAATCGGACCCTGAGGGGCCGCGGCCACAAAATCGGACCCTGAGGGGCCGCGGCCACAAAATCGGACCCTGAGGGGACCCAACCACAAAATCGGACACTGAGGGGCCCCGACACAAAATTGGACCCTGAGGGGCCCCGGCCACAAAATCGGACCCTGAGGGGCCCAACCCACAAAATCGGACCCTGAGGGGCCCTGCCCACCAAATTGGACCCTGAGGGGCCCCGCCCACCAAATCGGACCCTGAGAGGCCCCGGCCACAAAATCGGACCCTGAGGGGCCCTGGCCACCAAATCGGACCCTGAGGGGCCCCGGCCACCAAATCGGACCCTGAGGGGCCCCGGCCACAAAATCGGACCCTGAGGGGCCCCACCCACAAAATCGGACCCTGAGGGGCCCCACCCACAAAATCAGGCCCTGAGGGGCCCCACCCACAAAATCAGACCCTGAGGCCAAAGTGGCCCCTGAGAGGCACCCACAGTTAAATCGTATCCTAAGTTGAAAGTCTTGCAGGGGAAGCAGGCAAGTCTCTCTTAAAGGGGCAGCCCGGGCACCATTTCAAACCACTATCTGTACTTCCTTCAGGAAATACACATCTAGTATTATTATTACTATTCAGTTGATTTCCGCAATTAATGCGACCCGAACCGCTACACGCACAGACTCCGTTGAGGTGTCGTTTCGAAGCCAGCATCCACGAGTGGTGTGCTAAGTATTTTTCGTGTCGATCAGATTTGTAGTTTTTGCGCAATTTGCGTTTTAAAAAACATTTTCCTGTCATTGGAATGCACTGTCTCCAATGCATTTTAATGGGAAAATGTTGCCATAGTGAAAACACGGTGCAGTCGTGAGGTGGCAGTTATGCTCATTGATATGCGTAGGCCAGGGCCGGCGTCAGCACCCGGGCAAATGCCAGGGCCCTGGCGAAATGGGAGGGCCCACTCACGCTGTCTGGGATACCCCCGGCCGCCGCCATGCCCCCATGTACTGACCCCAACCTGCGCCCTCCGCGAGGGACCCACGCAGTGACGCAGCCCCTTAGGCTGAGTGCAGACGACTTTTTGGCCCTGCGGATTTTTCCGCTCAGAATGGAATAAATCCACTGGTCAAATGACCTGCATTTTTCCTGCGGATTTCTTCCATTTTTCCTGCGGTTTTATTGCGGTTTTTGTACGGTTTTCCCCCTGCGGATTTGGAGACAGGGGAGATGGAAAACCGCACAAAAGAAGTAACATGCTGCGGATTTTGAACCGCAGGAAAACCTCGTTGAAAAATCCGCAGCGTCTGCACAGCGTTTTTTTTTTCATTGATTTTAAGGCTACTGTACATCACAATGCGGATATGCAACGTTTCTGCGCGGTAAAATCAGCTGCGGATCCACTGGATATCTGCATCGTGTGCACACAGCCTTACTGCCAGCAATGATCATCGCTTCCTTCGCCTGTAATCTTGTGTGCGGTGTTGACACCGGACCTGTGATGAGGTCACAGGAGGGGAGGAGTCAGGGGTCACATGATCAGGGTGGCTGCAGCACTCTGTTGTGCTGGTCGCTTGTCATTATGGTGCTGGTCTGGATGGATGAGGTAACGTTTATGTGTGGGATGGTGGGCTCAGGGAGGGGTTTAACAAGGTGGATGTAGCAGAGCTGTTTGTGTACTTGTGTGGGGTCAGAAGGGGTTTACAAGGTGGATGTAGCAGTGCCGTGTGTGTACTTGTGTGGGGTCAGGGAGGGGTTTTACAAGGTGGATGTAGCAGTGCCGTGTGTGTACTTGTGTGGGGTCAGGAGGGGTTTTACATGGTGGATGTAGCAGAGCCGTGTGTGTACTTGTGTGGGGTCAGGAGGGGTTTACAAGGTGGATGTAGCAGAGCCGTGTGTGTACTTGTGTGGGGTCAGGAGGGGTTTACAAGGTGGATGTAGCAGAGCCGTGTGTGTACTTGTGTGGGGTCAGGAGGGGTTTACAAGGTGGATGTAGCAGAGCCGTGTGTGTACTTGTGTGGGGTCAGGAGGTGTTTTACAAGGTGATGTAGCAGAGCCGTGTGTGTACTTGTGTGGGGTCAGGGAGGGGTTTTACAAGGTGGATGTAGCAGTGCCGTGTGTGTACTTGTGTGGGGTCAGGAGGGGTTTTACATGGTGGATGTAGCAGAGCCGTGTGTGTACTTGTGTGGGGTCAGGAGGGGTTTACAAGGTGGATGTAGCAGAGCCGTGTGTGTACTTGTGTGGGGTCAGGAGGGGTTTACAAGGTGGATGTAGCAGAGCCGTGTGTGTACTTTGTGTGGGGTCAGGAGGTGTTTTACAAGGTGGATGTAGCAGTGCCATATGTGTACTTGTGTGGTGTTAGGAGGGGTTTACAAGGTGATGTAGCAGAGCTGTTTGTGTACTTTGTGTGGGCTCAGGAGGTGTTTTACAAGGTGGATGTAGCAGAGCCGTGTATGTACTTTGTGTGGGGTCAGGAGGTGTTTTACAAGGTGGATGTAGCAGAGCCGTGTGTGTACTTGTGTGGGGTCAGGAGGGGTTTTACATGGTGGATGTAGCAGTGCCGTGTGTGTACTTGTGTGGGGTCAGGAGGGGTTTACAAGGTGATGTAGCAGAGCTCTTTGTGTACTTTGTGTGGGGTCAGGAGGTGTTTTACAAGGTGGATGTAGCAGAGCCGTGTGTGTAATTTGTGTGGGGTCAGGAGGTGTTTTACAAGGTGGATGTAGCAGAGCCATGTGTGTACTTGTGTGGGGTCAGGAGGGGTTTACAAGGTGATGTAGCAGAGCCGTGTGTGTACTAGTGTGGGGTCAGGAGGGGTTTTACATGGTGGATGGTGCAGTGCCGTGTGTGTACTTGTGTGGGGTCAGGAGGGGTTTACAAGGTGGATGTAGCAGTGCCGTTTGTGTACTTGTGTGGGGTCAGGAGCGGTTTACAAGGTGATGTAGCAGAGCTGTTTGTGTACTTTGTGTGGGGTCAGGAGGTGTTTTACAAGGTGGATATAGCAGTGCCGTGTGTGTACTTGTGTGGGGTCAGGAGGTGTTTTTCAAGGTGGATGTAGCAGAGCCGTGTGTGTACTTGTGTGGGGTCAGGAGGTGTTTTTCAAGGTGGATGTAGCAGAGCCGTGTGTGTACTTGTGTGGGGTCAGGAGGGGTTTACAAGGTGGATGTAGCAGAGCCGTGTTTGTACTTGTGTGGGGTCAGGAGGGGTTTTACAAGGTGGATGTAGCAGAGCCGTGTGTGTACTTGTGTGGGGTCAGGAGGGGTTTTACAAGGTGGATGTAGCAGAGCCGTGTGTGTACTTTGTGTGGGGTCAGTAGGGGTTTACAAGGTGGATGTAGCAGAGCCGTGTGTGTACTTGTGTGGGGTCAGGAGGGGTTTACAAGGTGGATGTAGCAGTGCCGTGTGTGTACTTGTGTGGTGTCAGGAGGGGTTTACAAGGTGGATGTAGCAGAGCCGTGTGTGTACTTGTGTTAGGTCAGGTGGGGTTTACAAGGTGGATGTAGCAGAGGCGTGTGTGTACTTGTGTGGGGTCAGGAGGTGTTTTACAAGGTGGATGTAGCAGTGCCGTGTGTGTACTTGTGTAGGGTCAGGAGGGGTTTACAAGGTGGATGTAGCAGAGCCATGTGTGTACTTATGTGGGGTCAGGAGGTGTTTTACAAGGTGGATGTAGCAGAGCCGTGTGTGTACTTGTGTGAGGTCAGGAGGAAGGGGTTTTACAAGGTGGATGTAGCAGAGCTGTGTTTGTACTTGTGTGGGGTCAGGAGGGGTTTAACAAGGTGTATGTAGCAGAGCCGTGTGTGTACTTGTGTGGGGTCAGGAGGGGTTTTACATGGTGGATGTAGCAGAGCCGTGTGTTTACTTCTGTGGGGTCAGGAGGGGTTTACAAGGTGGAGGTAGCAGAGCCGTGTGTGTACTTGTGTGGGGTCAGGAGGGGGTTTTACAAGGTGGATGTAGCAGAGCCGTGTGTGTACTTGTGTGGGGTCAGGAGGAGTTTTGCAAGGTGGATGTAGCAGAGCCGTGTGTGTACTTGTGTGGGGTCAGGAGGGGGTTTTACAAGGTGGATGTAGCAGAGCCGTGTGTGTACTTGTGTGGGGTCAGGAGGGGTTTACAAGGTGGATGTAGCAGAGCCGTGTGTGTACTTGTGTGGGGTCAGGAGGGGTTTTACAAGGTGGATGTAGCAGAGCCGTGTGTGTACTTGTGTGGGGTCAGGAGGGGTTTACAAGGTGGATGTAGCAGAGCCGTGTGTGTACTTGTGTGGGGTCAGGAGGGGTTTACAAGGTGGATGTAGCAGAGCCGTGTGTGTACTTGTGTGGGGTCAGGAGGGGTTTTACAAGGTGGATGTCGCAGAGCCGTGTTTGTACTTGTGTGGGGTCAGGAAGGGTTTACAAGGTGGATGTAGCAGAGCCATGTGTGTACTTTGTGTGGGGTCAGGAGGTGTTTTGCAAGGTAGATGTAGCAGAGCCGTGCGTGTACTTGTGTGGGGTCAGGAGAGGTTTTACAAGGTGGATGTAGCAGAGCCGTGTGTGTTGTTTGGTGGGGTCAGGAGGGGTTTACAAGGTGTACGGAGCAGAGCCGTGTGTGTACGAGGTGTACGGAGCAGAGCCGTGTGTGTACGATGTGTACGGAGCGAAGCCGTGTGTGTACGAGATGTACGGAACGGAGCCCTGTGTGTACGGAGCTGAGCCGTGTGTTTATGGAGCGGAGCAGAGCCGGGGGTGTACGGAGCGGAGCCGTGTGTGTACGAGGTGTATGGTGGGGAGCATTTATACCTCCCGAGTCCCAACCGTCCCGGATCCAGCGAGACAGTCCTGATTTTGAGAGAGAGAGTGCCCCAGCCGGGAGCATACTTTCCCCGCGGGACACAGGAGTACACAGTGGAGCCCCAAGGAGCAATTTAAAACTTGCACGTAACGTTCTGCCGGAAGTGATGTGCTGGAAGCTGACCAGAAATGAGGTAATTTCAGTAGGAGATTGTGACGGAACCATGGAGGCACTTCAGTGAATGCTTCAGATCCATCACCGTGTCCTCCTCTGACAGAGCGGACAGCGGGATCGCCTTGGAATCGGGCATGTCGGGCATGTGAGCGGATCATGATATGTCCTGCACCAGGAGGCTCAGGTGGGCACTACAATGGGAGCTGGGCTGCTATAGTATCTTTATAGAATTTTTCTTTCTCTGTTTCTTTCTCTCTCTGTTCTTTCTCTCTAATCTTTTTTTCTCTCTCTCTGTTCTCTTTCTTTCTTTCCTTCTTTCTTTCTCTGTTCTTTCTCTCTCTCTCTCTCTCTGTTCTCTCTTTCCTCTTTTTCTTTCTCTCTCTCTGATCTTTCTTTCCCCTCTTTCTTTCTATCTGTTCTTTCCCCTCTTTCTTTTTCTCTCTACCTCTCTGTTCTTTCTTTCTTTCCCCTCCTTCTTTCTCTCTCTCCGTTCTTTTTTTCTGTTGACACTTTTTCTCTGTGTTCTTTCTCTCTCCGTTCTTTCTTCCCCTCTTTTTTACTCTCTCCCTCTCTGTTCTTTTTTCCCCTCTTACTTTCTTTCTTTCTTTCTTTCTCTCTGTTCTTTTTTTCTGTCCACTCTTTCTTTCTCTTTGTTCTTTTTCTTTCTTTTTTCCTTCTCTCTGTTCTTTCTTTCCACTCTTTCTCTATCTGTTCTTTCTTTCTTTACCCTCTTTCTTTCTCTTTCTCACTGTTCTTTTCTTTCTCTTTCTCTCTCTGTTCTTCCTTTCTTTCTCTTTGTTCTTTATTTTCTTTCTTTCTCTTTCTTTCTCTGTTCGTTCTTTCTATGTTCTTTCTTTCTTTCTCTCGCTCTCTGTATCTTTCTCTCTCTGTTCTTCCTTCCATTCTTTCTCTCTGTTCTTTATTTCCCCTCTTTCTTTCTTTCTGTTCTCTCTCTGTTCTTTCTCTCTCTCTCTTCTTTCTTTCATGCGTACACTACTAATCAGTAGCCTCCTTCACATGAACGTGTTTTGCCACAGAGCGAGTGTCTGTGTGGATCACATGCGTGTCCGTGTGATCCACGCGGAGACAAGTCCGTTTTTGGCGGTCACCACGGATGTCACACGGCATGAGTCGTGGTATGTGTTAAGGGGGGGCCCACTGAGACTTTTTCGCCCGGGGCCCTCAAAAACCTGGAGTCGGCCCTGGCGCAGGCACACCCAGTTACTATGCCAACGCCTACAAACTTTTCATGACCCCTCCAAGACAGAGTTTCTGGCAGATAATATCAGCTCTTAAAGCGAAACCCAGAGCACAAATGCAAATCTAGCTTCATCACATGACGCATGCCCCTGAGAGAGAATGTGCGCCAAAGTGGATTTAGAAGCCCAGTGCGCCAAACTGGCTCTTAAACGGCCGACGCGCCTAAGTGATTCTTAAAGGGCCGGCGCACCAAAATGAGTCTTAAAGGGCCGGCGCGCCAAATCGAAAGCTGAGTGACCCCAGGCTCCAAATCGGAGGCTGATTGACCCTGGCCTACAAATTGGAGGCTGATTGACCCTGGCCTCCAAATCGGACCCAGAGTGGCCCCGCCCACCAAATCGGACCCTGAAGTGCCCCGCCCACCAAATCGGACCCTGAGGGGCCCCACCCACCAAATCAGACCCAGAGTGGCCCTGCCCACCAAATCAGACCCTGAGGGGCTCCGCCCACCAAATCAGACCCAGAGTGGCCCTGCCCACCAAATCGGACCCTGAGGGGCCCCACCCACCAAATCAGACCCAGAGTGGCCCCGCCCACCAAATTGGACCCAGAGGGGCCCAGCCCACCAATTCAGACCCTGAGGGGCTCCGCCCACCAAATCGGACCCTGAGGGGACCCGCCCACCAAATCGGACCATGATGGGCCCCAACCACAAAATCGGACCCTGAGGGATCCAGGTCACAAAATCAGACCCTGAGGGGCCCCGGTCACGAAATTGGACCCTGAGGGGCCCCGGTCACAAAATCGGACCTTTAGGGGCTCCGGCCACAAAATCGGACCCTGAGTGGCCCCACCCACAAAATCGGACACTGAGGGCCCCCACCCACAAAATCGGACCCTGAGGGGCCACACCCACAAAATCAGACCCTGAGGGGCCACACCCACAAAATCGGACCCTGAGGGATCCCGGCCACCAATTCAAGCCCTGAGGGGCCCTGCCCACCAAATCAGACCCTGAGGCCAAAGTGGCCCCTGAGAGGCACCCACAGTTAAAACGGATCCTGACTTGAAAGTCTTGCAGGGGCAGCATGCAAGTCTCTCTTAAAGGGGCAGCCCGGGCACCATTTCAAACCACTATCTGTACTTCCTTCAGGAAATACACATCTAGTATTATTATTACTATTCAGTTGATTTCTGCAATTAATGTGACCCGAACCGCTACACGCACAGACTCCGTTGAGGCGTCGTTTCGAAGCCAGCGTCCACGAGAGGTGTGCTAAGTATTTTTCGTGTCGATCGGATTTGTAGTTTTTGCTCAATTTGCGTTTGAAAAAACATTTTCCTGTCATTGGAATGCATTGTCTGAATGCATTTTAATGGGAAAATGTTGCCATAGGGAAAACATGGGGCTATCGTGAGGTGGCAGTTAAGCTCATTGATATGCGCAGGCACACCCAGTTACTATGCCAATGCCTACGGACTCTACACGACCCCAGCAGGGCAGAGTTTCTGCCAGATAATATCAGCTCTTAAAGCGAAACCCAAAGCACAAATGCAAATCTAGCTTCATCATATGACGCATGCCCCTGAAAGATAATGTGCGCCAAAGTGGGTTTAGAAGCCCAGTGCGCCAAACTGGCTCTTAAGGTGCCGACGCACCTAAGTGATTCTTAAAGGCCCGGCGCACCAAAATGAGTCTTAGAGGGCCGGCGCACGAAATCGAAGGCTGAGCCACCCCAGCCTCCAAATTGGAGACTGAGAAACCCTGGCTTCCAAATCGGACCCAGTGTGGCCCCGCCCTCCAAATCAGACCCAGTGTGGCCCCGTCCACCAAATCGGACCCAGAGTGGCTCCGCCCACCAAATCGGATCCTGAGGTGCCCCACCCACCAAATCAGACCCTGAGGGGCCCCACTGGCCAAAGTGGCCCCTGAGAGGCACCCACAGTTAAAACGGATCCTGAGTTGAAAGTCTTGCAGGGGCAGCAGGCAAATCTATCTTAAAGGGGCAGCCCGAGCACCATTTCAAACCACTATCTGTACTTCCTTCAGGAAATACACATCTAGTTCTTCTTATTATTATTATTATTATTAAGTTGATTTCCGCAATTAATGCGGCCCGAACCGCTACACGCACAGACTCCGTTGAGGTGTCGTTTCGAAGCCAGCGTCCATGAGAGGTGTGCTAAGTATTTTTCGTGTCGATCGGATTTGTAGTTTTTGCGCAATTTGCGTTTGAAATTTTTTTTTCCCGTCATTGGAATGCACTGTCTCCAATGCTTTTCAATAGGAAATGGCAAAACGTGCCCTGAGGCGATTGAAATGACAGTTGAGCTCATTGATATGCGCAGGCAGACCCAGTTACTATGCCAACGCCTACGAACTTCACTTGAACCCCAGCACAGAGCCTCTGCCACATAATATCAGCTCTTAAAGCGAAACCCACAGCACAAATGCAAATCTAGCTTCATCACATGTGACAGGGAATTCTGTATGTCCTTTTAATATCAATGTATTTCTGGGGTCTTACATGCATACTCTGTATATGAAAATGCTGTCTCATGATAATGATTACCTATAACCTTATTCTTCATAAGAAATTGTACGTGATGGATAAACTGTTTACTGCACCCAGTTGGACATTGAAACTACACGTCCACTATTAGGTAGATACTGGGGCCATGAATACTTAGTAAGACAGGTTAATGAGGCTAATGGAGCTATAACTGTCATGAGGATAGATTAATGAGAATGATATTGGGGTCTTGTGTAATTTACCCAAGACCTATTAAAGCTTTCAGCACGTCTACACAAATACTAATAATTAACAGCCGAGTACAATCTGATTGGTTAACGAATATGAATATGATTGGTTGGAACCATTTATGCTTACTGTTGAATGATCAATTGTCCAATGAAATGTGATGATGTAATGTTACCGCCTACTCAAATGAGCATATAAGCTACCTAATTAAATCAGGAAAGGGGGAACATCCTGCAGATACATACCCTGTCTCTGTGTGTGTTTGTTCTCCGCTACTCGAGTAGGCCTCAGACCATAATCTGGCAACCTTCCAGCATATCGATCTCCCATTGAGAGATAAAGATCAAATCACAAACTCATCAGTTGGCGTCTCCTTGGGCGGGCTGGTTACAACAGAAGACCCCAGTATCCTGAAATCCGGCACCCGCAGACTGACGGCCTAGAGGACACACAGATCAAAATCACCGGTGAAGGTAAGAGCCATTGATTCTTACAAATTCTGTGTCTCCCCTCTGCTAAATGCTCTGAACCGGCTTTTGGGGTACAGTATAGTCTGTCTTCTTACATACCAGCGCTAAGAACCGTAGAATATCCTTGTGATACATAATACGTATGCTGGAGGGAGAAACCTAAAAGCTGCTACGTATGATTGCGCATGAATGATTGAACCAACCTTGAGGGTACTAGGAATTCTTTACTGTGTTTTTGCCCCTTGGGAGCGTCTCTCCATGGTAACTGGCTTGCCAGGATTCATGTGAGGACACGTCTCTGGCGGCATACGCATAAAGAAGGCTGCGTACGTCCTCTTGGAGAGTGCTAGAGGTACTATTACGGTGTTAAAACGCCGTTACAGACAGGATAGGTCTATCCACCTTCTATTCTGTCTGATACGCCCAAACTGCCCTCTAATGGTGCTAAAGAACTTTGAGGTAGTAGGGATTACATTAGCCTGCATACTAATGATAGCTTTAGTCTTCTGGTTGATAAATAAGATCTCTGAGTATACAAGGCTCAGCAGGTTTAGTTGAGGGAAAAGATTTTTACTGGGCTAATAAGAAAATTTGGGTCATATTAGTCTGCCTATAGTTAATTGGATTTGCTCTCTGGTTGATATATAGAATTGCTGAATACGCTAGGACTAATTGTAGAGAAGTGCCATCTCATACTGAGTACGTAGAGATTTAGTGTTAGATGACCAGGAGGGTCATGGCCAGACCACTAAATAGTTAACCTTCTTATCAAGGTTCCCATGGGTTTGATGCCTATCAACTGATCAGTTTCAGTTTAGGACACGCAAGTTCAAACATTGAGCGGGAACCTCATATAACAACGGTACGCAGTCTATGTCGGCATAGATATTGCTAAGCACAGTGATAAAGAAGAAGTAGACTTGTTGAGATGTGGGCACACAGTAATAGCGTATATTAAGAGAATAAGTGAATAGCAACCAGAGAAAGAGGCAGATAGAGAGATATGGTCTAGGTGCGGCCTGTACATTGAGTTAGCGAAGTGCAGTCAGTACGGGTCTGCAAGCCATAGGCATTTTACATTTTAGGACAAGCCAAGAGAATTTTTCGCCCCAATACAGTCAAGTATCAACCAGAAAACATAGATAGGATTTTTAGCAGGAGCACCAGGAGGTAATAAGCTTAAGGAGTTAACAGTTTACTGAATCTGTGTGAAGGAATGTGAATGACCTTTGAGACTCTCTGCTGATAAGTGGAAGTGCATGATCTCATGTGTGAAATTCTGTTGTATTGCTTGCCATGTGTGTGTGTGTGTGTGTGTGTGTGCCAGATATTCCATGAGAAAATGTCGTGCCCTAATTGCACATTTGGATTAATGTTGATTATATCTCCTGAAGGTTGGAGAATTGTCAAAATTATACCAGGAGGGTATATCCAACAGCTCACTGGTTTTGGATTTCTGTCAGACAGATTTCCAGAGTATAAAGTATTTAGGCTCAATGTGCATGGTATTCCTGCAATTCCCTGGGTCGACGGAATTTCATTAAGTGACATAGAAAATTACAATCTTGTCAGATGTCCATTAAATAACGGGCAACCAGAGACGTACCTGGTTGAAGCGCAGCTTGCAGCTCTGCTCACTGGATTCACATTATAGCATAATACGTATTTGTAGAAGGTATACAGCTAGTTTTTCATAATGTCAAGTTTTTTTTAGAATGCATGTTGATAAGAAAAAAAGGAGAGGCAGATGGTTCAAGGTACAAAGTTGCCTTTGACTTGAAGCAGTGTTAGATATCCATGGAAGGCAATTGTCAGGTAGTAAAGATAAGGAATGCTTTTAGTATGTGTTAGAAAGGAAAAAAAAAAAAAAGAAGAGGAAATCCCGTTATATGTGTAATGGAAATCCACCACTCTGCCACCTATTCGGTATTAATATGGTGATTTCCAAAGGGGGGGAGAAGAGAGGAGAGTCAGCTATTTTTAAATATTTTTAATCCATAAAGGTATCTCTCATTAATCTGGATTTTGAGTTTTTCTTTCCGGAAGGTCCAAGAACCTGGTTGTATGGCGATCACACAGCATGAGATAGTAGAAAGCAGAACCACTCCTCCCTCATAACTCTACAGGGGAGGTGGAGTTGACGGCACTCATTGAGGCGTTTAGGGGGCTTTAAGGTAAGCAAGACACCACATATACAAGTCATTGTTTTCAGGTGAACCTACAACTGCAGCCCCATATGGGGAGAAAAGGTCTTTTCTTACATCAACAGGCCCTGGAAGAGGTTGCCATAGTGGAAGTGAGGGTACATATGAGAAGGAACCCGTGGAGCACGAAGCAAACAAAGTGGCTGGGAATCAGCCAGAAGACCAAGGTACTGGGAGACCCCTGAGGCGCCTCCACTGGTCATGGTGAGCATTAAAGATAACCAGTTAGACTTAAGTATCTTACAGGCTCTGACTCGGTCACCAACCGGGGAAGAGACTGAAGTCTGGTCGGAAGCTGGAGCTCAGAACCGTGGATGGTGGGACAGTGGGTATGTTTGCCAAAATCCTTGCACCATGTGATGGCCCATGACTCAACGCACGTGAGTGAAGACAAAAACTATGTGCTCTGAAGAAAGATGCTGGGTCCACCTGTTTAGCTTTACATTAACATAGATTAGATGCGCACAACACAGATAGACTAGAAAGATGCCATAGACATACACGTGCGCCTGGGCCCTCCTATCCGTTTCAATGACTGCAGATTGACTTCATACAGGCTGCCCAAGGTAAGATGTATGAAGTATGTGCTCGTGTGTGTTGATCTCTTTTCAGGGGACTGGAGGCCTTCCTGATGTCAGAAGCTACCACAACTGAGGTACTCTTTTGTCCACATAGATGTTGTGACTATTTGACAACCCCTGCAGCAGGTCCGGAGTCCAAAAGGGACTCCCATTTGTGTATAAATAAGTTTTTGATTCTATTTTAGTTAATCCAGACATTGGTTGCTGACCAAAAGACATGAAGACCACTGGAGCCACTGGTTGATGGTCCCCGCTAAGCCACATCCGTAGAGTTAAACGGAAGACCGGTCTACACAAGCTACTATGAGGTCCTGGAGTGGAAGAATATGGGTCCTGTCCCTGATGATGTTGGCAGCTCTACTGCAAGAAGGACAAATGGACGAGACACTTCAGAACAGCACATCAGTAACCTTGTGGTTTGACACCAAGGCAGCAACAGCTACATTTAGGGTGGACTTGTGTCGGATAGTGAAGTGTCAATGGAATCTTAAATTTGGGAAGAAGAGTAGCAACCCCAATTATAAATATCTAACAGGAGTTGAAGGGGCGGTGGTATATATCTGTGTAACTAGACCTGGAAATGAGAACTGTAATTCTTGGTCAGATGCAGCTTGGAACACGGGAACGTCATGGGGGTATAAGCCAGAGGAAGCCATGACTCGTGTTAGTTCATCAGGAAAGCCTCTCCTCAAGAGGATGAATATTGCTGTACCCATTCCAAAATGGGGTTGTGATCCAGAGGTTTTGGACTGGAGATTCTCTTGCAATCCTCTCCTCATAACACTGGATGAACCCTCTCTTGGAGATGAAGGTCTCTATGTATTGGGACTGTATACCCCAGGTAGACAGGTTCAGCAGGGAACATTTTGGTTAAAAGCTGTTCCTGCACAGGACAAGGAACAAGAGGAGGACAAACCCCAAAGGTCAGGAGAAATGTTGGATGTTGATGGAATTGGAGAATTAGGCTATGAGGAGAAGTTAGCCGTAGAAACAGGCTACACAGAGAGGAATGAATGGTTGCTATGGATGAAGTATACTACAGAGCAAAATAACAAAACTGATTGTATTGCATGTGCAACCGCTAGGCCCCATTTAGGGACTATTCCCCTCAGATATTCAGAACAGGATCAAGTAGACTTACAGTGTATTCTAGCTTTGTATAATGCCACATATGACCCTAGTGATAATGTTCTGTGTCAATCTCTATCAGTCCGGTATCCAATAGCAAAAATTGATCAGGTACCACCTAGAGTTTATGCATATCCAGGTGACTACACTTGCTTCCTGAGAACAGGACCAGGAAGATGGGTAGGAAATCTAACTTCAGAGTTTTGTCACAACACCATCCCAATAAATACAGATACAGGTTTTAAAGCCAGTTGGTTTCAAAACCAAACTATAGCAAGGAGTGACATATGGTGGTTATGTGGAGATATGAAATTGAGGCCTAGGTTGCCACCAGGTTGGGTTGGCAGCTGTGCTCTAGTTCAAGTGCTCATGCCATTTAAAATAATTTCATCAGAAGAGATTAAAGGAGGTGGAATGAATGTTGAAACCCTACACAGAAATAGAAGGTCAGTACCTGCTGGGTCCTTTGATCCTAGTGTTTATATAGACAATATAGGGGTACCCAGAGGGGTACCGGATGAGTACAAGGCCAGGAACCAGATAGCAGCAGGTTTTGAATCAATTTTCTTTTGGTGGGTGACAATTAATAAAAATGTGGATTGGATAAATTATATTTATTATAATCAGCAAAGGTTTATAATTTACACAAGGGATGCAGTAAAAGGGATAGCTGAACAATTAGGCCCAACTTCTTTAACCCCTTCACCCCCAAGGGTGGTTTGCACGTTCATGACCGGGCCAATTTTTACAATTCTGACCACTGTACCTTTATGAGGTCATAACTCTCGAACGCTTCCATGGATCCCGGTGATTCTGACATTGTTTTCTCGTGACATATTGTACTTCATGTTAGTGGTAAAATTTCATTCAAATAACTTGCGTTTATTTGTGAGAAAAACGGAAATTTGGCGAAAATTTTGAAAATTTCGCAATTTTCCAACTTTGAATTTTTATGCCCTTAAATCACAGAGATAAGGCACACAAAAAACTTGATAACTAACATTTCCCACATGTTTACTTTACATCAGCACAATTTTGGAACCAAAATTTTTTTTTGTTAGGAAGTTATAAGGGTTAAAAGTTGACCAGCGATTTCTCATTTTTACAACACCATTTTATTTTTAGGACCACATCACATTTGAAGCCACTTTGAGGGGTCTATATGATAGAAAATACACAAAAGTGACACCATTCTAAAAACTGCACCCCTTAAGGTGCTCAAAACCACATTCAAGAAGTTTATTAACCCTTTAGGTGCGTCACAGGAATTTTTTTGAATATTTAAAAAAAAATGAACATCTAACTTTTTTTCATAAAAAAAATACTTCAGGTTCAATTTTTTTTATTTTACCAAGGGTAACAGGAGAAATTGAACTGCAAAAGTTATTGTGCAATTTGTCCTGAGTACGCAGATACCTGATATGTGGGGGGGAACGACTGTTTCGGCGCATGGCAGAGCTCAGAATGGAAGGAGCGCCGTTTGACTTTTTCAATGCAAAATTGGCTGGAATTCAGATTGGACGCCA
Source organism: Dendrobates tinctorius (assembly GCF_039654945.1). Classification (NCBI taxonomy): domain Eukaryota; kingdom Metazoa; phylum Chordata; class Amphibia; order Anura; family Dendrobatidae; genus Dendrobates; species Dendrobates tinctorius. The sequence goes on along the minus strand of NW_027361699.1, from coordinate 8,313,973 downwards.
TGTCACGTTTGGAGAGTCCCTGATGTACCTAAACAGTGGAAACCCCCTACAAGTGACCCCATTTTGGAAACTAGACCCCCCAAGGAACTTATCTAGATATGTGGTGAGAACTTTGAACCCACAAGGGCTTTACAGAAGTTTATAACGTACAGCGGTACAATTAAAAAATCATATTTTTTCCACAAAAATGATCTTTTCACCCCAATTTTTATTTTCCCAAGGGTAACAGGACCCTAAAAGTTATTGTGCAATTTGTCCTGAGTACGCTGATACCCCACATGTGGGGGTAAACCACTATTTGGGCGCATGGCAGAGCTCGGAAGGGAAGCAGCGCCATTTGACGTTTTTGGCTGGAATTGAGATCGGACACCATGTCGCGTTTGGAAAACCCCTGATGTACCAAAACAGTGGAAACCCCCCACAAATGACACCATTTTGGAAACTATACCCCCTAAGGAACTTATCTAGATGTGTGGTGAGAACTTTGAACCCCCATGGGCTTCACAGAAGTTTATAACATAAAGCCATACAATTAAAAAATCATATTTTTTAAACAAAAATGATCTTTTCACCCTCAATTCTTATTTTTCCAAGGGTAACAGGACCCTAAAAGTTATTGTGCAATTTGTCCTGAGTACGCTGATACCCCACATGTGGGGGTAAACCACTATTTGGGCGCATGGCAGAGCTCGGAAGGGAAGCAGCGCCATTTGACGTTTTTGGCTGGAATTGAGATCGGACACCATGTCGCGTTTGGAAAACCCCTGATGTACCAAAACAGTGGAAACCCCCCACAAATGACACCATTTTGGAAACTAGACACCCTAAGGAACTTATCTAGATGTGTGGTGAGAACTTTGAACCCCCATGGGCTTCACAGAAGTTTATAACATAAAGCCATACAATTAAAAAATCATATTTTTTCCACAAAAATGATCTTTTCACCCTCAATTCTTATTTTTCCAAGGGTAACAGGACCCTAAAAGTTATTGTGCAATTTGTCCTGAGTACGCTGATACCCCACATGTGGGGGTAAACCACTATTTGGGGACATGGCAGAGCTCGGAAGGGAAGCAGCGACATTTGACGTTTTTGGCTGGAATTGAGATCGGACACCATGTCGCGTTTGGAAAACTCCTGATGTACCAAAACAGTGGAACCCCCCACAAATGACACCATTTTGGAAACTAGACCCCCTAAGGAACTTATCTAGATGTGTGGTGAGCACTTTGACCCCCCCAGTGCTTCACAGAAGTTTACAACGCCCGGGCGTGAAAATAAAAAATTCGTATTTTTTCCACAAACATGATCTTTTAGTCACCATTTTTTTATTTTCCCAAGGGTACCAGGAGAAATTGGACCCCAAAAGTTGTTTTCCAATTTGTCCTGAGTACGCTGCTACCCCATATGTGGGAGAAAACTACTGTATGGGCACACGTCAGGGCTCGGAAGGGAAGTAGTGACGTTTTGGAATGCAGACTTTGATGGAATGGTCTGCGGGTGTCATGTTGCCTTTGGAGAGCCCCTAATGTACCTAAACAGTGGAAACCCCCCACAAATGACACCATTTTGTAAACTAGACCCCCCAAGGAACTTATCTAGATGTGTGGTGAGCACTTTGACCCCCCCAGTGCTTCACAGAAGTTTACAACGCCCGGGCGTGAAAATAAAAAATTCGTATTTTTTCCACAAACATGATCTTTTAGTCACCATTTTTTTTATTTTCCCAAGGGTACCAGGAGAAATTGGACCCCAAAAGTTGTTTTCCAATTTGTCCTGAGTACGCTGCTACCCCATATGTGGGAGAAAACTACTGTATGGGCACACGTCAGGGCTCGGAAGGGAAGTAGTGACGTTTTGGAATGCAGACTTTGATGGAATGGTCTGCGGGTGTCATGTTGCCTTTGGAGAGCCCCTAATGTACCTAAACAGTGGAAACCCCCCACAAATGACACCATTTTGTAAACTAGACCCCCCAAGGAACTTATCTAGATGTGTGGTGAGCACTTTGACCCCCCCAGTGCTTCACAGAAGTTTACAACGCCCGGGCGTGAAAATAAAAAATTCGTATTTTTTCCACAAACATGATCTTTTAGTCACCATTTTTTTTATTTTCCCAAGGGTACCAGGAGAAATTGGACCCCAAAAGTTGTTGTCCAATTTGTCCTGAGTACGCTGACACCCCATATGTGGGAGAAAACTACTGTATGGACACACGTCGGGGCTCGGAAGGGAAGCAGTGACGTTTTGGAATGCAGACTTTGATGGAATGGTCTGCGGGTGTGATATTGCCTTTGGAGAGCCCCTAATGTACCTAAACAGTGGAAACCCCCCACAAATGACACCATTTTGTAAACTAGACCCCCCAAGGAACTTATCTAGATGTGTGGTGAGCACTTTGACCCCCCCAGTGCTTCACAGAAGTTTACAACGCCCGGGCGTGAAAATAAAAAATTCGTATTTTTTCCACAAACATGATCTTTTAGTCACCATTTTTTTATTTTCCCAAGGGTACCAGGAGAAATTGGACCCCAAAAGTTGTTTTCCAATTTGTCCTGAGTACGCTGCTACCCCATATGTGGGAGAAAACTACTGTATGGGCACACGTCAGGGCTCGGAAGGGAAGTAGTGACGTTTTGGAATGCAGACTTTGATGGAATGCTCTGCGGGTGTCATGTTGCCTTTGGAGAGCCCCTAATGTACCTAAACAGTGGAAACCCCCCACAAATGACACCATTTTGTAAACTAGACCCCCCAAGGAACTTATCTAGATGTGTGGTGAGCACTTTGACCCCCCCAGTGCTTCACAGAAGTTTACAACGCCCGGGCGTGAAAATAAAAAATTCGTATTTTTTCCACAAACATGATCTTTTAGTCACCATTTTTTTTATTTTCCCAAGGGTACCAGGAGAAATTGGACCCCAAAAGTTGTTTTCCAATTTGTCCTGAGTACGCTGCTACCCCATATGTGGGAGAAAACTACTGTATGGGCACACGTCAGGGCTCGGAAGGGAAGTAGTGACGTTTTGGAATGCAGACTTTGATGGAATGGTCTGCGGGTGTCATGTTGCCTTTGGAGAGCCCCTAATGTACCTAAACAGTGGAAACCCCCCACAAATGACACCATTTTGTAAACTAGACCCCCCAAGGAACTTATCTAGATGTGTGGTGAGCACTTTGACCCCCCCAGTGCTTCACAGAAGTTTACAACGCCCGGGCGTGAAAATAAAAAATTCGTATTTTTTCCACAAACATGATCTTTTAGTCACCATTTTTTTTATTTTCCCAAGGGTACCAGGAGAAATTGGACCCCAAAAGTTGTTGTCCAATTTGTCCTGAGTACGCTGACACCCCATATGTGGGAGAAAACTACTGTATGGACACACGTCGGGGCTCGGAAGGGAAGCAGTGACGTTTTGGAACGCAGACTTTGATGGAATGGTCTGCGGTTGTCATGTGCGTTTGGAGAGCCCCTGATGTACCTAAACTATTGAAACTCCCCACAAGTGACCCCATTTTGGACACTAGACCCCCCACGGAACTTATCTAGATGTGTGGTGAGCACTTTGAACCCCCAAGTGCTTCACAGAAGTTTATAACACTCGGACGTGAAAATAAAAAAATCATTTTTTTTCCACAAAAATGATATTTTTGCCCCCAATGTTTTATTTTCCTAAGGGTAACAGGAGAAATTGGACCCCAAAAATTGTTTTGCAATTTGTCCTGAGTAGGCTGATACCCTACATGAGGGGGTAAAACACTGTTTGGGCGCATAGCAGAGCTTGGAAGGGAAGGAGCACCATTTGACTTTTTCAACTCAGAATTGGCTGGAATTGAGATCAGACGCCATGTTGCATTTGGAGAGCCCCTGATGTGCCCAAACAGTGGAAACCCCCCACAAATGACACCATTTTGTAAACTAGACCCCCCAAGGAACTTATCTAGATGTGTGGTGAGCACTTTGACCCCCCCAGTGCTTCACAGAAGTTTACAACGCCCGGGCGTGAAAATAAAAAATTCGTATTTTTTCCACAAACATGATCTTTTAGTCACCATTTTTTTTATTTTCCCAAGGGTACCAGGAGAAATTGGACCCCAAAAGTTGTTGTCCAATTTGTCCTGAGTACGCTGACACCCCATATGTGGGAGAAAACTACTGTATGGACACACGTCGGGGCTCGGAAGGGAAGCAGTGACGTTTTGGAACGCAGACTTTGATGGAATGGTCTGCGGTTGTCATGTGCGTTTGGAGAGCCCCTGATGTACCTAAACTATTGAAACTCCCCACAAGTGACCCCATTTTGGACACTAGACCCCCCACGGAACTTATCTAGATGTGTGGTGAGCACTTTGAACCCCCAAGTGCTTCACAGAAGTTTATAACACTCGGACGTGAAAATAAAAAAATCATTTTTTTTCCACAAAAATGATATTTTTGCCCCCAATTTTTTATTTTCCTAAGGGTAACAGGAGAAATTGGACCCCAAAAATTGTTTTGCAATTTGTCCTGAGTAGGCTGATACCCTACATGAGGGGGTAAAACACTGTTTGGGCGCATAGCAGAGCTTGGAAGGGAAGGAGCACCATTTGACTTTTTCAACTCAGAATTGGCTGGAATTGAGATCAGACGCCATGTTGCATTTGGAGAGCCCCTGATGTGCCCAAACAGTGGAAACCCCCAATTCTAACTCCAACCCGAACCCCAACACGCCCCTAACCCTAGCCCTAACCCTAGCCCTAACCCTAGCCCTAACCCTAGCCCTAACCCTAACCCTAGCCCTAACCCTAACCTAACCCTACCCCAACACACCCATAGCCATAACCCTAGCCCTAACCCTAATGGAAAAATGGAAATAAATACATTTTTTTTATTTTATTATTTTTCCCTAACTAAAGGGGTGATAACGGGGGGTTTGATTTACTATTTATGGCGGTTTTTATGTTTGGCGGCTGTCGCACGCTAAAAGACGCTTTTTATTGTAAAAATAGTTTTTGCATCACCACATATTGAGAGCTATAATTTTTCCGTATTTTGACCCACCGAGTCATGTGAGGTCTTATTTTTTGCGGGACGAGTTGACGTTTTTATTGGTACCATTTTCGGGCACGTGAAATTTTTTGATCACTTTTTATTCCGATTTTTGGGACGCAGAATGAACAAAAACCAGCGTTTCATGAATTTCTTTTGGGGGGGGTGCGTTTACACCGTTCCGCGTGCGGTAAAATTGATAAAGCGCTTTTATTCTTCGGGTCAGTACGGTTACAGCGATACCTCATTTAGGTTTTTTTTATGTTTTTGTCGGTTTTATGCAATGAAAACTATTTTATATAAAAAATAATTATTTTTGCATCGCTTTATTCTGCGAGTTATAACTTTTTTATTTTTTTGCTGATGATGCTGTGTGGCGGCTTGTTTTTTGCGGGACAAGATGACGTTTTCAGTGGTACCATGGATATTTATATGCGTCTTTTTGATCTCGCGTTATTGCACTTTTTGTTTGGCGGTATGATAATAAATCATTATTTTTTGCTTCGTTTTTTATTTTTATTTTTTAAGGGGTTCGCTAAAGGGGTTAACTAATGGGACAGTTTTATAGGGCAGGTCGTTACGGACGCGGCGATACCTAATATGTGTACATTTATTGTTTTTTTTTTTTATTATTTTAAAAAAATGAATTTATTGGGGAATATTTTATTTTTTTTTTACTAATTTATTTGGCGATTTTTTTTAATTTATTTTTACACTTTTTTTTAAATTTTTTTTTACTTTATTACATAGTCCCAGGTGGGACATCACTGTCCTGTGACAGATCGCTGATCTGTCACATCACAGATCACTGTGACAGATCAGCAATCTGTCACAGGCAGTGCACAAGGCTTCCTCATGCCTGCGCTTTGCAGGCACTGAGGAAGCCAGCTTCCCCAGGCCCCCGAAGGCCCCCGTCGCCATCTTGGATTCGGGGGCCTGGAGGATAGGAGTCCCCCGCAGCAGCGCTGCACATTGCGCTGCCGTGGGGGGCTCAGGGAAGCACGGAGGGAGCCCCCTCCCTGCCGATGCTTCCCTTTAACTCCCGGTACACCGCGATCGCGTTTGATCGCGGTGTGCAAGGGGTTAATGTGTCGGGGGCGGTCCGTGACCGCCCCTGACACATTGTGCCGGGTGTCAGCTGTGATAATCAGCTGACACCCGGCCGCGATCAGCGGCGCTCACCACGTGGGCGCCGCTGATCGCGGTAGACGTACTATCCCGTCCCCGGTCATACGGGCCCGGGTACCGTGGACGGGATAGTACGTCTCATGTCAGGAAGGGGTTAATGACACATCAGAATAGGATGGCTTTGGATATGTTGCTAGCGGAAAAAGGGGGCGTGTGCAAGATGTTTGGAACGTTTTGCTGTACCTTCATCCCCAATAATACAAGTCCAGATGGGAGTATCACCAAGGCGTTGGAGGGTCTTACATCCCTGTCCGAAGAATTGGCAGAAAATTCGGGTATCAACAATCCCTTCATGGACTGGTTGGAATCCTGGTTCGGTAGATGGAGTCATCTTGTGTCCAGCCTCCTCATCTCTCTGGCAGTAGTAGCAGCAGTACTTGTGACCTGTGGATGCTGCTGCATACCATGTATCAGAGGACTACTTCAAAGACTGATTGATGCGTCTATTACTAAAACTATGTATATTACGATGAAACCTTACAATAATGATTATGAGCAAATGGTTTGAGGTTGAGAATTAGATATGATCTCCCTTTCCCTATGGGGAATTCGGCAGAAGAAGGGTTAGGAAGTCCGACACTGGCATTAGGCCTTTGAATGTACCTATATGTGAATGGTAGAGTCATATCTGTTCTCAAAAGGGGGGACTGACAGGGAATTCTGTATGTCCTTTTAATATCAATGTATTTCTGGGGTCTTACATGCATACTCTGTATATGAAAATGCTGTCTCATGATAATGATTACCTATAACCTTATTCTTCATAAGAAATTGTACGTGATGGATAAACTGTTTACTGCACCCAGTTGGACATTGAAACTACACGTCCACATATTAGGTAGATACTGGGGCCATGAATACTTAGTAAGACAGGTTAATGAGGCTAATGGAGCTATAACTGTCATGAGGATAGATTAATGAGAATGATATTGGGGTCTTGTGTAATTTACCCAAGACCTATTAAAGCTTTCAGCACGTCTACACAAATACTAACAGCCGAGTACAATCTGATTGGTTAACGAATATGAATATGATTGGTTGGAACCATTTATGCTTACTGTTGAATGATCAATTGTCCAATGAAATGTGATGATGTAATGTTACCGCCTACTCAAATGAGCATATAAGCTACCTAATTAAATCAGGAAAGGGGGAACATCCTGCAGATACATACCCTGTCTCTGTGTGTGTTTGTTCTCCGCTACTCGAGTAGGCCTCAGACCATAATCTGGCAACCTTCCAGCATATCGATCTCCCATTGAGAGATAAAGATCAAATCACAAACTCATCACATGACACATGCCCCTGAGAGAGAATGTGTGCGCCAAAGTGGATTTAAAAGAAGCCCAGTGAGCCAAACTAGCTCTTAAAGGGCCAACGCGCCAAAGTGATTGTTAAAGGGCCAGCGCACCCAAATGAGTCTTAAAGGGCCGACACACCAAATCGGAGACTGAGCCACCCCGGCCTCCAAATCGGAGGCTGAGCCACCCCGGCCTCCAAATCAGAGCCTGATCCACCCCGACCTCCAAATCGGAGGCTGATCGACCCAGGCCTCCAAATCAGAGGCTGAGCCACCCCGGCCTCCAAATCGGAGGCTAAGCCACCCCGGCCTCCAAATCGGAGGCTGAGCCACCCCGGCCTCCAAATCGGAGGCTGAGCCACCCCGGCCTCCAAATCGGAGGCTGAGCCACCCCGGCCTCCAAATCGGAGGCTGATCGACCACGGCCTCCAAATCGGAGGCTGATCCACCCCGGCCTCCAAATCGGAGGCTGATCCACCCCGGCCTCCAAATCGGAGGCTGAGCCACCCCGGCCTCCAAATCGGAGGCTGATCCACCCCGGCCTCCAAATCGGAGGCTGAGCCACCCCGGCCTCCAAATCGGAGGCTGAGCCACCCCGGCTTCCAAATCGGAGGCTGATCCACCCCGGCCTCCAAATCGGAGGCTGATCCACCCCGGCCTCCAAATCGGAGGCTGATCCACCCCGGCCTCCAAATCGGAGGCTGATCGACCCAGGCCTCCAAATAGGAGGCTGGGCCACCCTGGCCTCCAAATCGGAGGCTGAGCCACCCCGGCCTCCAAATCGGAGGCTGAGCCACCCCGGCCTCCAAATCGGAGGCTGATCGACCCCGGCCTCCAAATCAGAGGCTGATCGACCCCGGCCTCCAAATAGAAGGCTGATCGACCCCGGCGTCCAAATCGGAGGCTGAGCCACCCCGGCCTCCAAATAGGAGGCTGAGCCACCCTGGCCTCCAAATCGGAGGCTGATCCACCCCGGCCTCCAAATCGGAGGCTGATCCACCCCAGCCTCCAAATCGGAGGCTGAGCCACCCCGGCCTCCAAATCGGAGGCTGAGCCACCCCGGCCTCCAAATCGGAGGCTGAGCCACCCCGGCCTCCAAATCGGAGGCTCTTTGACCTCGGCCTCCAAATCGGAAGCTCATCGACCCCGGCCTCCAAATCTTACCCAGAGTGGCCCCGCCCACCAAATCTTACCGAGTGGCCCCGCCCACCAAATCTTACCGAGTGGCCCCGCCCACCAAATCGGACCCAGAGAGGCCCTGCCCACCAAACCGGACCCTGAGGGGCCCCGCCCACCAAATCGGACCCTGTGGGGCCCCGCCCACCAAATCGGACCCAGAGTGGTCCCGCCAACCAAATCGGACCCAGAGTGGCCCCGCCGACCAAATCGGACCCAGAGGGTCTCCGCCCACAAAATCAGACCCTAAGGGGCCCAACCCACCAAATCTGACCCTGAGGGGCCCCAACCACAAAATCGGACCCTGATTAGTCCCAACCACAAAATCAGACCCTGAGGGGCCCCGGCCACAAAATCGGACCCTGAGGGGCCCCGGCCACAAAATCGGACCCTGAGGGGCCCTGGCCACAAAATCGGACCCTGAGGGGCCCAACCCACATAATCGGACCCTGAGGGGCCACGGCCAGAAAATCAGACCCTGAGGGGATCCGGCCACAAAATCAGACCCTGAGGGGCCCCGGCCACAAAATCGGACCCTGAGGGGCCCCACTCACAAAATCGGACCCTGAGGGGCCACACCCACAAAATCGGAGCCTGAGAGATCCCCGCCAACAATTCAAGTCCTGAGGAGCCCAGGCCAAGGAATCGGATCCTGAGGGGCCCCACCCACCAAATCAGACCCTGAGGCCAAAGTGGCCTCTGAGAGGCACTCACAGTTAAAACGGATCCTGAGTTGAAAGTCTTGCAGGGGCAGCAGGCAAGTCTCTCTTAAAGGGGCAGCCCGGGCACCATTTCAAACCACTATCTGTACTTCCTTCAGGAAATACACATCTAGTTATAGTGGTTTGAAAAAACCACTATATTGTAATCCGAACGCTGCTAACTTATTCTTCTTATTATTATTATTAAGTTGATTTCCGCAATTAATGCGGCCCGAACCGCTACACGCACAGACTCCGTTGAGGTGTCGTTTCGAAGCCAGCGTCCATGAGAGGTGTGCTAAGTATTTTTCGTGTCGATCGGATTTGTAGTTTTTGCGCAATTTGCGTTTGAAAATTTTTTTTCCAGTCATTGGAATGCACTGTCTCCAATGCTTTTCAATAGGAAATGGCAAAACGTGCCCTGAGGCGATTGAAATGACAGTTGAGCTCATTGATATGCGCAGGCAGACCCAGTTACTATGCCAACGCCTACGAACTTCAATTGAACCCCAGCACAGAGCCTCTGCCACATAATATCAGCTCTTAAAGCGAAACCCACAGCACAAATGCAAATCTAGCTTCATCACATGACACATGCCCCTGAGAGAGAATGTGTGCGCCAAAGTGGATTTAAAAGAAGCCCAGTGAGCCAAACTAGCTCTTAAAGGGCCAACGCGCCAAAGTGATTGTTAAAGGGCCAGCGCACCCAAATGAGTCTTAAAGGGCCGACACACCAAATCGGAGACTGAGCCACCCCGGCCTCCAAATCGGAGGCTGAGCCACCCCGGCCTCCAAATCGGACAATGAGCCACCCCGGCCTCCAAATCGGAGGCTGATCCACCCCGGCCTCCAAATCAGAGCCTGATCCACCCCGACCTCCAAATCGGAGGCTGATCGACCCAGGCCTCCAAATCAGAGGCTGAGCCACCCCGGCCTCCAAATCGGAGGCTAAGCCACCCCGGCCTCCAAATCGGAGGCTGAGCCACCCCGGCCTCCAAATCGGAGGCTGAGCCACCCCGGCCTCCAAATCGGAGGCTGAGCCACCCCGGCCTCCAAATCGGAGGCTGATCGACCACGGCCTCCAAATCGGAGGCTGATCCACCCCGGCCTCCAAATCGGAGGCTGATCCACCCCGGCCTCCAAATCGGAGGCTGATCCACCCCGGCCTCCAAATCGGAGGCTGATCCACCCCGGCCTCCAAATCGGAGGCTGAGCCACCCCGGCCTCCAAATCGGAGGCTGAGCCACCCCGGCTTCCAAATCGGAGGCTGATCCACCCCGGCCTCCAAATCAGAGGCTGATCCACCCCGGCCTCCAAATCGGAGGCTGATCGACCCAGGCCTCCAAATAGGAGGCTGGGCCACCCTGGCCTCCAAATCGGAGGCTGAGCCACCCCGGACTCCAAATCGGAGGCTGATCGACCCCGGCCTCCAAATCGGAGGCTGATCGACCCCGGCCTCCAAATAGAAGGCTGATCGACCCCGGCCTCCAAATCGGAGGCTGAGCCACCCCGGCCTCCAAATAGGAGGCTGAGCCACCCTGGCCTCCAAATCGGAGGCTGATCCACCCCGGCCTCCAAATCGGAGGCTGATCCACCCCGGCCTCCAAATCGGAGGCTGAGCCACTCCGGCCTCCAAATCGGAGGCTGAGCCACCCCGGCCTCCAAATCGGAGGCTGAGCCACCCCGGCCTCCAAATCGGAGGCTGAGCCACCCCGGCCTCCAAATCGGAGGCTGATCGACCCCGGCCTCCAAATCGGAGGCTGATCGACCCCGGCCTCCAAATAAAAGGCTGATCGACCCCGGCCTCCAAATCGGAGGCTGAGCCACCACGGCCTCCAAATCGGAGGCTGATCCACCCCGGCCTCCAAATCGGAGGCTGAGCCACCCCGGCCTCCAAATCGGAGGCTGAGCCACCCCGGCTTCCAAATCGGAGGCTGATCCACCCCGGCCTCCAAATCGGAGGCTGATCCACCCCGGCCTCCAAATCAGAGGCTGATCCACCCCGGCCTCCAAATCGGAGGCTGATCGACCCAGGCCTCCAAATAGGAGGCTGGGCCACCCTGGCCTCCAAATCGGAGGCTGAGCCACCCCGGCCTCCAAATCGGAGGCTGAGCCACCCCGGCCTCCAAATCGGAGGCTGATCGACCCCGGCCTCCAAATCGGAGGCTGATCGACCCCGGCCTCCAAAAAGAAGGCTGATCGACCCCGGCCTCCAAATCGGAGGCTGAGCCACCCCAGCCTCCAAATAGGAGGCTGAGCCACCCTGGCCTCCAAATCGGAGGCTGATCCACCCCGGCCTCCAAATCGGAGGCTGAGCCACCCCGGCCTCCAAATCGGAGGCTGAGCCACCCCGGCCTCCAAATCGGAGGCTGAGCCACCCCGGCCTCCAAATCGGAGGCTCTTTGACCTCGGCCTCCAAATCGGAAGCTCATCGACCCCGGCCTCCAAATCTTACCCAGAGTGGCCCCGCCCACCAAATCTTACCGAGTGGCCCCGCCCACCAAATCTTACCGAGTGGCCCCGCCCACCAAATCGGACCCAGAGAGGCCCTGCCCACCAAACCGGACCCTGAGGGGCCCCGCCCACCAAATCGGACCCTGTGGGGCCCCGCCCACCAAATCGGACCCAGAGTGGTCCCGCCAACCAAATCGGACCCAGAGTGGCCCCGCCGACCAAATCGGACCCAGAGGGTCTCCGCCCACAAAATCAGACCCTAAGGGGCCCAACCCACCAAATATGACCCTGAGGGGCCCCAACCACAAAATCGGACCCTGATTGGTCCCAACCACAAAATCAGACCCTGAGGGGCCCCGGCCACAAAATCGGACCCTGAGGGGCCCCGGCCACAAAATCGGACCCTGAGGGGCCCTGGCCACAAAATCGGACCCTGAGGGGCCCAACCCACATAATCGGACCCTGAGGGGCCACGGCCAGAAAATCAGACCCTGAGGGGATCCGGCCACAAAATCAGACCCTGAGGGGCCCCGGCCACAAAATCGGACCCTGAGGGGCCCCACTCACAAAATCGGACCCTGAGGGGCCACACCCACAAAATCGGAGCCTGAGAGATCCCCGCCAACAATTCAAGTCCTGAGGAGCCCAGGCCAAGGAATCGGATCCTGAGGGGCCCCACCCACCAAATCAGACCCTGAGGCCAAAGTGGCCTCTGAGAGGCACTCACAGTTAAAACGGATCCTGAGTTGAAAGTCTTGCAGGGGCAGCAGGCAAGTCTCTCTTAAAGGGGCAGCCCGGGCACCATTTCAAACCACTATCTGTACTTCCTTCAGGAAATACACATCTAGTTATAGTGGTTTGAAAAAACCACTATATTGTAATCCGAACGCTGCTAACTTATTCTTCTTCTTATTATTATTATTAAGTTGATTTCCGCAATTAATGCGGCCCGAACCGCTACACGCACAGACTCCGTTGAGGTGTCGTTTCGAAGCCAGCGTCCATGAGAGGTGTGCTAAGTATTTTTCGTGTCGATCGGATTTGTAGTTTTTGCGCAATTTGCGTTTGAAAATTTTTTTTCCCGTCATTGGAATGCACTGTCTCCAATGCTTTTCAATAGGAAATGGCAAAACGTGCCCTGAGGCGATTGAAATGACAGTTGAGCTCATTGATATGCGCAGGCAGACCCAGTTACTATGCCAACGCCTACGAACTTCACTTGAACCCCAGCACAGAGCCTCTGCCACATAATATCAGCTCTTAAAGCGAAACCCACAGCACAAATGCAAATCTAGCTTCATCACATGACACATGCCCCTGAGAGAGAATGTGTGCGCCAAAGTGGATTTAAAAGAAGCCCAGTGAGCCAAACTAGCTCTTAAAGGGCCAACGCGCCAAAGTGATTGTTAAAGGGCCAGCGCACCCAAATGAGTCTTAAAGGGCCGACACACCAAATCGGAGACTGAGCCACCCCGGCCTCCAAATCGGAGGCTGAGCCACCCCGGCCTCCAAATCGGACAATGAGCCACCCCGGCCTCCAAATCGGAGGCTGATCCACCCCGGCCTCCAAATCAGAGCCTGATCCACCCCGACCTCCAAATCGGAGGCTGATCGAACCAGGCCTCCAAATCAGAGGCTGAGCCACCCCGGCCTCCAAATCGGAGGCTAAGCCACCCCGGCCTCCAAATCGGAGGCTGAGCCACCCCGGCCTCCAAATCGGAGGCTGAGCCACCCCGGCCTCCAAATCGGAGGCTGAGCCACCCCGGCCTCCAAATCGGAGGCTGATCGACCACGGCCTCCAAATCGGAGGCTGATCCACCCCGGCCTCCAAATCGGAGGCTGATCCACCCCGGCCTCCAAATCGGAGGCTGATCCACCCCGGCCTCCAAATCGGAGGCTGAGCCACCCCGGCCTCCAAATCGGAGGCTGAGCCACCCCGGCTTCCAAATCGGAGGCTGATCCACCCCGGCCTCCAAATCGGAGGCTGATCCACCCCGGCCTCCAAATCGGAGGCTGATCCACCCCGGCCTCCAAATCGGAGGCTGATCCACCCCGGCCTCCAAATCGGAGGCTGATCGACCCAGGCCTCCAAATAGGAGGCTGGGCCACCCTGGCCTCCAAATCGGAGGCTGAGCCACCCCGGCCTCCAAATCGGAGGCTGATCGACCCCGGCCTCCAAATCGGAGGCTGATCGACCCCGGCCTCCAAATAGAAGGCTGATCGACCCCGGCCTCCAAATCGGAGGCTGAGCCACCCCGGCCTCCAAATAGGAGGCTGAGCCACCCTGGCCTCCAAATCGGAGGCTGATCCACCCCGGCCTCCAAATCGGAGGCTGATCCACCCCGGCCTCCAAATCGGAGGCTGAGCCACCCCGGCCTCCAAATCGGAGGCTGAGCCACCCCGGCCTCCAAATCGGAGGCTGAGCCACCCCGGCCTCCAAATCGGAGGCTGAGCCACCCCGGCCTCCAAATCGGAGGCTGATCGACCCCCGCCTCCAAATCGGAGGCTGATCGACCCCGGCCTCCAAATAGAAGGCTGATCGACCCCGGCCTCCAAATCGGAGGCTGATCCACCCCGGCCTCCAAATCGGAGGCTGAGCCACCCCGGCCTCCAAATCGGAGGCTAAGCCACCCCGGCCTCCAAATCGGAGGCTGAGCCACCCCGGCCTCCAAATCGGAGGCTCATCGACCCCGGCCTCCAAATCGGAAGTTCATCGACCCCGGCCTCCAAATCAGAGGCTCTTTGACCTCTGCCTCCAAATTGGAAACTCAACGACCCCAGCCTCCAAATTGGAGGCTGAGCTACCCCAGCCTCCAAATCTTACCCAGAGTGGCCCCGCCCACCAAATCGGACCCTGTGGGGCCCCGCCCACCAAATCGGACCCTGAGAGGCCCCCCCCACCAAATCGGACCCAGAGTGGTCCCGCCCACCAAATTGGACCCAGAGTGGTCCCGCCCACCAAATTGGACCCAGAGGGGCTCCGCCCACAAAATCAGACCCAGAGGGGCCCCTGCCACAAAATCAGACCCTGAGGGGCCACGGCCACAAAATCGGACCCTGATGGGCCACGGCCACAAAATCGGACCCTGATGGGCCCCAGTCACAAAATCGGACCCTGAGAGGCCCCGCCCACCAAATTGGACCCAGAGTGGTCCCGCCCACCAAATTGGACCCAGAGGGGCCCCACCCACAAAATTGGATCCAGAGGGGCCCCTGCCACAAAATCGGACCCAGAGGGGCCCCGGCCACAAAATCGGACCCTGAGGGGCCGCGGCCACAAAATCGGACCCTGAGGGGACACAACCACAAAATCGGACCCTGAGGGGACCCAACCACAAAATCGGACCCTGAGGGGCCCCACCCACAAAATCAGGCCCTGAGGGGCCCCACCCACAAAATCAGACCATGAGGCCAAAGTGGCCCCTGAGAGGCACCCACAGTTAAATCGTATCCTGAGTTGAAAGTCTTGCAGGGGCAGCAGGCAAGTCTCTCTTAAAGGGGCAGCCCGGGCATCATTTCAAACCACTATCTGTACTTCCTTCAGGAAATACACATCTAGTTCTTCTTCTTATTATTATTATTAAGTTGATTTCCGCAATTAATGCGGCCCGAACCGCTACACGCACAGACGCCGTTGATGTGTTGTTTCGAAGCCAGCGTCCACGAGAGGTGTGCTAAGTATATTTCGTGTCGATCGGATTTGTAGTTTTTGCGCAATTTGCGTTTGAAAATTGTTTTTCCCGTCATTGGAATGCACTGGCTCCAATGCTTTTCAATGGGTAATGGCAAAACGTGCCCTGAGGCGATTGAAATGGCAGTTGAGCTCATTGATATGCGCAGGCAGACCCAGTTACTATGCCAACGCCTACGAACGTCACATGACATCCCAAGGACAGAGATTCTGCCACATAATATCAGCTCTTAAAGTGAAACCCACAGCACAAATGCAAATCTAGCTTCATCACATGACACATGCCCCTGAGATAGAATGTGCGACAAAGTGGATTTAGAAACCCAGTAAGCCACCCTGGCTCTTAAAGGGCCGACGTGCCACAGTGATTCTTAAAGGGCCAGCGCACCGAAATGAGTCTTAAAGGGCCGGCGCGCCAAATCGAAAGCTGAGTGACCCCGGCCTCCAAATCGGAGGCTGAGCCACCCCGGCCTCCAAATCGGAGGCTGAACCACCCAGAGTAGCACAGCCCACCAAATCGGATCCTGAGGGGCCCCGCCCACCAAATCAGACTCCGAGTGGCCCCGCCCACCAAATCGGACCCTGAAGGGCCCCGTCCACCAAATCGGACCCTGAGGAGCCCCGCCCACCAAATCAGTCCCTGAGAAGCCCCGCCCACCAAATCGGACCCAGAGTGACCCCGCCCACCAAATCGAACCCTGAAGGGCCCCGCCGATAAAATCGGACCCAGAGTGGCCCCGCCTACCAAATCGGACCCAGAGGGGCCCCGCCCATCAAATCGGACCCTGAGGGGCCCCGCCCACCAAATCGGACCCTGAGGGGCCCCGCCCACCAAATCGGAACCTGAGGGGCCCCACCCACCAAATCGGAACCTGAGGAGCCCCGCCCACCAAATCGGACCCAGATTGACCTCGCCCACCAAATCGGACCCCGAGGAGCCCCGCCCACCAAATCGGACCCAGATTGACCCCGCCCACCAAATCAGACCCTGAAGGGCCCCGCCCACCAAATCGGACCCAGAGGTGCCCCGCCCACCAAATCGGACCCTGAAGGGCCCCGCCCACCAAATCGGACCCAGAGGGGCCCCGCCCACCAAATCGGTCCCAGGGGGCCCCGCCCACCAAATCGGACCATGAGGGGCCCCGCCCACCAAATCAGACCATGAGGGGCACCGCCCACTAAATCTCACCATGAGGGGCACCGCCCACCAAAATGGACCCAGGGGGCTCAACCCACAAAATCAGACCCTAAGGGGCCCCACCCACAAAATTGGACCCTGAGTGGGCCCGGCCACAAAATCAGACCCTGAGGGGCCCCAACCACAAAATCGGACCCTGAGAGACCCCGGCCACAAAATCGAACCTAGAGGGGCCCCAGTCACAAAATCAGACCCTAAGGGGCCCAGGTCACGAAATCGGACCCTGAGGGGCCCCACCCACAAAATCAGACCCTGAGGGGCCCCGCCCACCAAATTAGACCCTGAGGGGCCCCACCCTTAAAATCAGACCCTGAGGGGCCCCAGCCACAAAATCAGACCCTGAGGGGCCCCAGCCACAAAATCGGACTCTGAGGGGCCCCACCCACAAAATCGGACCCTGAGGGGCCCCACCCACAAATCCAGACCCTGAGGGGACCCGGCCACAAAATCGGACCCTGAGAGACCCCGGCCACAAAATCGGACCCTGAAGGGCCCCAACCACAAAATCAGAACCTGAGGGGCCCCAACCACAAAATCAGAACCTGAGGGGCCCCACCCACAAAATCAGACCATGAGGGACCCCACCCACAAAAGCGGACCCTGAGGGGCCCCACCCACCAAATTAGACCCTGAGGGGCTCCACCCTCAAAATCGGTCGCTGAGGGGCCCCACCCACAAAATTGGACCCTGAGGGGCCTCACCCACAAAATCAGACCCTGAGGGACCCCAGCCACAAAATCGGACCCTGAGGGCCCCCACCCACAAAATCAGACCCTGTGGGGCCCCAGTCACAAAATCGGACCCTGATGGGCCCCAGCCACAAAATCAGACCCTGAGGGGCCCCAGCCACAAAATCGGACCCTGAGGGGCCCCACCCACAAAATCAGACCCTGAGGGGCCCCACCCACAAAATTGGACCCTGAGGGGCCCCGCCCACCAAATTAGACCCTGAGGGGCCCCACCCTCAAAATCAGACCCTGAGGGGCCACAGCCACAAAATCAGACCATGAGGGGCCCCAGCCACAAAATCGGACCCTGAGGGGCCCCACCCACAAAATCTGACCCGGATGGGCCCCACCCACAAATCCAGACCCTGAGGGGCCCCAGCCACAAAATCAGACCCTGAGAGACCCCGGCCACAAAATCGGACCCTGAGGGGCCCCAACCACAAAATCAGACCCAGAGGGGCCCCGGTCACAAAATCGGACCCTGAGCGGCCCCACCCACAAAATCAGACCCTGAGGGACCCCAGCCACAAAATCAGACCCTGAGGGGCCCCAGCCACAAAATCGGACCCTGAGGGGCCCCAGCCACAAAATCGGACCCTGAGGGGCCCCACCCACAAAATCGGACCCTGAGGGGCCCCGCCCACCAAATTAGACCCTGAGGGGCCCCACCCTCAAAATCGGTCCCTGAGGGGCCCCGGCCAAAAATCGGACCCTAAGGGGCCCCACCCGCAAAATCGGACCCTAAGGGGCCCCGGCCACAAAATCGGACCCTGAGGGGCCCCATCCGCAAAATCGGACCCTGAGGGGCCCCACCCGCAAAATCGGACCCTGAGGGGCCCCACCCGCAAAATCGGACCCTGAGGGGCCCCACCCGCAAAATCGGACCCTGAGTGGATCCACCCGCAAAATCGGACCCTGAGGGGCCCCGGCTCCAAAAATCGGACCCTGAGGGGCCCCAACCGCAAAATCGGACCCTGAGAGGCACCGGCTACAAAATCGGACCCAGAGGGGCCCCGGACACAAAATCGGACCCTGAGGGGCCCCGGCCACAAAATCGGACCCTGAGGGGCCCAACCCACAAAATCAGACTCAGTGTCCCCGCCCACCAAATTGGACCCTGAAGGGCCCCATCCACCAAATCGGACCGAAAGTGGCACCGCCCACCAAATCAGACCCAGAGTGGCCCCGCCCGCCAAATTGGACCCTGAGGGGCCCCGCCCACCAAATTGGACCCTGAGGGGCCCCGCCCACCAAATTGGACCCTGAGGGGCCCCGCCCACCAAATCGGACCCTCAGGGGCCCCGCCCACTAAATCGGATTCTGAAAGGCCCCAACCACAAAATCGGAACCTGAGGGTCCCCGCTGACCAAATTGAACTCTGAGGGGCCCCGCCCACCAAATCGAACCCCGAGGGATTCCGCCCACCAAATCGAACCCCGAGGGATCCCGCCCACCAAATCGGACCCCGAGGGTCCCCGCCAACCAACTCGGACCCTGAGGGGCCCCGCCCACCAAATCGGACTCTGATAGATCCCGCCCACCAAATCAGACCGAGGGGCCCAGCTCACCAAATCGGACCCAGAGTGGCCCCGCCCACCAAATTGGACCCAGAGTGGCCCCGCCCACCAAATCAGTCCCAGAGTGGCCCCGCCCACCAAATTGTACCCTGAGGGGCCCAACCCACAAAATTGGACCCTGAGGGGCCCCACCCACAAAATTGGACCCTGAGGGGCCCCGACCACAAAATTGGACCCTGAGGGGCCCCACCCACAAAATCGGACCCTGAGGGGATCCGGCCACAACATCGGACCCTGAGTGGCCCCACTCAAAAAATCGGACCCTGAGGGGCCCTACCCACAAAATCGGACCCTGAGGGGCCCTACCCACAAAATCGGACCCTGAGGGGCCCCAACCACAAAATCGGACCCTGACGGGCCCCGGCCGCAAAATCGGACCATGACGGGCCCCGGCCACAAAATCGGACCCTGAGGGACCCCACCTACAAAATTGAACCCTGAGGGGCCCCAACCACAAAATCGGATCCTGAGGGGCCCCACCCACAAAATCGGACCCTGAGGGGCCCCACCCACAAAATTGGACCCTCAGGGGCCCCGGCCACAAAATCGGACCCTGAGGGACCCCGGCCACAAAATCAGATCCTGAGGGGCCCCAACCACAAAATCGAACCCTGAGAGGCTCCGGCTGCAAAATCGGACCCTGACGGGCCCCATCCACAAAATCGGACCCTGAGAGGCACCGGCCACAAAATCGGACCCTGAGGGGCCCCGGACACAAAATTGGACCCTGAGGG
The DNA here is from genome assembly GCF_039654945.1 of Dendrobates tinctorius. Lineage (NCBI taxonomy): Eukaryota > Metazoa > Chordata > Amphibia > Anura > Dendrobatidae > Dendrobates > Dendrobates tinctorius. Next base: position 8,294,197 of record NW_027361699.1, on the reverse strand, counting down.
GCCCCGGCCACAAAATCGGACCCTGAGGGGCCCAACCCACAAAATCAGACCCAGAGGGGCCCCGCCCACCAAATTAGACCCTGAGGGGCCCCACCCACAAAATCAGACCCTGAGGGGCCCCAGCCACAAAATCGGACTCTGAGGGGCCCCAGCCACAAAATCAGACCCTGAGGGGCCCCAACCACCAAATCAGACCCTGAGGTGCCCCGTCCACCAAATCGGACCCTGAGGAGCCCCACCCACCAAATCAGACCCTGAGAAGCCCCGCCCACCAAATCGGACCCAGAGTGACCCCCCAACCAAATCGAACCCTGAAGGTCCCCGCCCATCAAATCGGACCCAAAGTGGCCCCGCCCATCAAATCGGACCCTGAGGGGCCCCGCCCACCAAATCGGAACCTGAGGAGCCCCGCCCACCAAATCGGACCCAGATTGACCCCGCCCACCAAATCGGACCCTGAAGGGCCCCGCCCACCAAATCGGACACAGAGGGTCCCCGCCCACCAAATCGGACCCTGAAGGGCCCCACCCACCAAAATGGACCCAGTGGGCTCCACTCACAAAATCGGACCATGAGGGGCCCCGCCCACCAAATCGGATGATGAGGGGCACCGCCCACTAAATCGGACCCAGAGTGGCCCCGCCCACCAAAATGGACCCAGGGGGCTCCACTCACAAAATCGGACCCTGAGGGGCCCTACCCACAAAATCGGACCCTGAGGGGCCCCAACCACAAAATCGGACCCTGATGGGCCCCGGCCACAAAATCGGACCCTGAGGGGCCCCGGCCACAAAATCGGACCCTGAGGGACCCCACCTACAAAATTGAACCCTGAGGGGCCCCAACCACAAAATCGGATCCTGAGGGGCCCCACCCACAAAATCGGACCCTGAGGGGCCCCACCCACAAAATTGGACCCTCAGGGCCCCGGCCACAAAATCGGACCTTGAGGGATCCCGGCCACAAAATCAGATCCTGAGGGGCCCCACCCACAAAATCGGACTCTGAGGGGCCCCACCCACAAAATCGGACCCTGAGGGGCCCCACCCACAAATCCAGACCCTGAGGGGACCCGGCCACAAAATCGGACCCTGAGGGGCCCTGCCCACCAAATCGGACCCTGAGGGGCCCCGCCCACTAAATCGGATTCTGAAATGCCCCAACCACAAAATCGGACCCTGAGGGGCCCCGCTGACCAAATTGAACTCTGAGGGGCCCCGCCCACCAAATCAGACCCAGAGTGGCCCGCCTACCAAATCAGACCTAGAGTGGCCCCGCTCACCAAATAGGACCCGGAGGGGCCCCACCTACCAAATCGGACTCTGAGGGGCCCCACCCACCAAATCAGACCCTGAGGGGCCCCGCTCACTAAATCGGACCCTGAGGGGCCCCGCTCACCAAATCGGACCCTGAGGGGCCCCACCCACCAAATCAGACCCTGAGGGGCCCCGGCCACAAAATTGGACCCTGAGGGGCCCCACCCACAAAATTGGACCCTGAGGGGCCCCGGCCACAAGATTGGACCCTGAGGGGCCCCACCCACCAAATCGGACCCTGAGGGGCCCCACCCACAAAATCGGGCCCCGAGGGCCCCACCCACAAAATCGGACCCTGAGGCCAAAGTGGCCCCTGAGAGGCACCCACAGTTAAAACGGATCCTGAGTTGAAAGTCTTGCAGGTGCAGCAGGCAAGTCTCTCTTAGGCCTGTTTCACACTTGCTTTTTTTTGCAGCGCGTTTTTCCCGCAAAAAAACGCATTGAAAAACGCATACAAAAGCATACAACTGCTGCGTTTTTTTCAAGCATTTTTATGAGCATGCATGAAAAAAACGCAGCATTTTTATGCGTTTGTATGCGTTTTTAGTGCGTTTTTACCACGTTTGCGTTTTTTTCCAACATTAGGTGGCCCCTCACACTAACCCAAACCATGACTTTACTAACCCTAACCCTGACCCTAACCCTAACCCTAACCCTTAACCAAACCATACTTAACCCTAACCCTGACCCTAACCCTGACCCTAACCCTAACCCTGACCCTAACCCTGACCCTAACCCTAACCCTGACCCTAACCCTAACCCTAACCCTTAACCATACCATACTTAACCCTAACCCTGACAATAACCCTGACCCTAACCCTTAACCAAACCATACTTAACCCTAACCCTGACCCTAACCCTGACCCTAACCCTAACCCTGACCCTAACCCTAACCCTGACCCTAACCCTAACCCTAACCCTTAACCAAACCATACTTAACCCTAACCCTGACCCTAACCCTTAACCAAACCATACTTAACCCTAACCCTGACCCTAACCCTAACCCTTAACCAAACCATACTTAACCCTAACCCTGACCCTAACCCTTAACCAAACCATACTTAACCTTAACCCTAACCCTGACCCTAACCCTAACCCTGACCCTAACCCTTAACCAAACCATACTTAACCCTAACCCTAATCCTAACCCTAACCCTGACCCTAACCCTTAACCAAACCATACTTAACCCTGACCCTAACCCTAACCCTGACCCTAACCCTAACCCTAAACCCCCTTAACTAACCCTAACTTTACCCAAACCCCTAAATTCCATTGTCTAAACTAATGGTAAAAAAAAAAACGCATGTGCAAAAAAACGCATACATAAGCATGCCAATGCGCACATATGCTCACCATAGACTTATAATGAGTGTCTTGCTGTAAAAAAACGCATTGCGCGCGCATGCGTTTTTTTGAGGCAAATCGGACACACAAAAAATGCAACAAGTTGCATTTTGTGCGCCCGAGCGCATACCGCAAAAAAACGCATGCGCGGTAAAACGCGTACAAACGCATGTGTATGCGCACATAAGCGCATCCCATGCAAAGTATAGGAAAAAAAAACGCATGCGCTATTTAGCGCTAAATTACCGCGAAAAAAACGCAAATGTGAAACCAGCCTTAAAGGGGCAGCCTGGGCAGCATTTCAAACCACTATCTGTACTTCCTTCAGGAAATACACATCTAGTATTACAATTATAATGCGCCAATCACAAGTTATTCAGTTGATTTCCGCAATTAATGCGGCCCGAACCGCTACATGCACAGACTCCGTTGAGGTGTCGTTTCGAAGCCAACGTCCACGAGAGGTGTGCTAAGTATTTTTCGTGTCGATCGGATTTGTAGTTTCTGTGCAATTTCCGTTTGAAAAATTTTGTTCCTGTCATTGGAATGCACTGTCTCAATGCTTTTCATTGGGAAACTTAAAACGTGCCCTGAGGCGATTGAAATGGCAGTAAAGCTCATTGATATGCGCAGGCAGACCCAGTTACTATGCCAACGCCTACGAACATCACATGACCTCTCCAAGACAGAGCTTCTGCCACATAATATCAGCTCTTAAAGCGAAACCCACAGCACAAAAGCAAATCTAGCTTCATCACATAAAGAGTGCCAATGAGAGAGAATGTGCGCCAAAGTGCGCCCTCCCGCCCACCAAATCGGACCCTGAGGGTCCCCGCTCACCAAATTGGACCCTGAGGGGCCCCGCCCACCTAATCGGACCCTGAGGGGCCCCGCCCACCAAATCGGACCCTGAGGGGCCCCGCCCACCAAATTGGACCCCGAGGGGCCCGGTCCACCAAATCGGACCCTGAGGGGCCCCACCCTCCAAATCGGACCCAGAGGGGCCCCAACCACAAAATTGGACCCTGAGGGGCCCCGGCCACAAAATCGGACCCTGAGGGGCCCCGCCCTCAAAATCGGACCCTGAGGGGCCCCAGCCACAAAATCGGACCCTGAGGGGCCCCGGCTACAAAATCGGACCCTGAGGGGCCCCGGCCACAAAATCGGACCCTGAGGGGCCCCGGCCACAAAATTGGACCCTGAGGGGCCCCGGTCACAAAATCGGACCCTGAGGGGCCCCACCCGCAAAATCGGACCCTGAGGGGCCCCAACCGCAAAATCGGACCCTGAGGGGCCCGAGCCATAAAATCGGACCTTGAGGGGCCCCGGCCACAAAATCGGACCCTGAGGGGCCCCGGCCACAAAATCGGACCCTGAGGGGCCCCGGCCACAAAATCGGACCCTGAGAGGCCCCACCCACAAAATCGGACCATAAGGGGCCCCACCCACAAAATCGGACCCTGAGGGGCCCCGCTCACCAAATCGGACCCTGAGGGGCCCCGCTCACCAAATCGGACCCTGAGGGGCCCCGCTCACCAAATCGGACCCTGAGGGGCCCCGCTCACCAAATTGGACCCTGAGGGGCCCCGGACATAAAATCGGACCCTGAGGGGCCCCGCTCACCAAATCGGATTTTGAAAGGCCCCAACCACAAAATCGGACCCTGAGGGGCCCTGGACACAAAATCGGACCCTGAGGGGCCCCAACCACAAAATCGGACCCTGAGGGGCCCCACCACAAAATCAGACCCTAAAGGGGCCCCACCCACTAAATCTGACCCTGAGGGGCCCCGCTGACCAAATCGGACCCTGAGGGGCCCCACCCACCAAATCAGACCCTGAGGGGCCCCGGCAACCAAATCGGACCCTGAGGGGCCCCACCCACCAAATCGGACCCTGAGGGGCCCCGGCCACAAAATCGGAACCTGAAGGGGCCCCACCCACAAAATCGGACCCTGAGGCCAAAGTGGCCCCTGAGAGGCACCCACAGTTAAAACGGATTCTGAGTTGAAAGTCTTGCAGGGGCAGCAGGCAAGTCTCTCTTAAAGGGGCAGCCCGGGCACCATTTCAAACCACTATCTGTACTTCCTTCAGGAAATACACATCTAGTTCTTTTTCTTATTATTATTATTCAGTTGAATTCTGCAATTAATGCGGCCCGAACCGCTACACGCACAGACTCCGTTGAGGTGTCGTTTCAAAGACAGCGTCCACGAGTGGTGTGCTAAGTATTTTTCGTGTCGATCGGATTTGTAGTTTCTGCGCAATTTGCGTTTGAAAATTTTTTTTCCCATCATTGGAATGCATTGTCTCAATGCATTTGAATGGGAAAATTTTGCCATAGGAATACATTGGGCAGTCGTGAGGCGATTCAAATAGCAGTTAAGCTCATTGATATGCGCAGGCACACCCAGTTACTATGCCAACGCCTATGAACTTTACATAACCCCGCCAGAACACAGTTTCTGCCACATAATATCAGCTCTTAAAGGGAAACCCAAAGCACAAATGCAAATCTAACTTCATCACATGACGCATGCCCCTGAGAGAGAATGTGCGCCAAAGTGGATTTAGAAGCCCAGTGCGCCAAACTGGCTCTTAAAGGGCCGACGCGCCAAAGTGATTCTTAAAGGGCCGGCACACCAAAATGAGTCTTAAAGGGCCGGCGCGCCAAATCGAAAGCTGAGTGATCCCAGGCTACAAATCGGAGGCTGAGCCACCCCGGCCTCCAAATCGGAGGCTGATCGACCCTAGCCTACAAATCGGAGGCTGAGCCACCCTGGCCTCCAAATGGGACCCAGAGTGGTTCCGCCCACCAAATAGGACCCTATGGAGCCCCCCACCAAATTGGACCCAGAGTAGCCCCGCCCACCAAATTGGACCCGGAGTGGCCCCGCCCACCAAATCATACCCAGAGTGGCCCCACCCACCAAATCGTACCCAGAGTGACCCCGCCCACTAAATCGGATCCAAAGTGGCCCCGCCCACCAAATCGGACCCAGAGTGGCCCCGCCCACCAAATCGGACCCAGAGTGGCCCTGCCCACCAAATCGGACCCAAAGTGGCCCTGCCCACCAAATCGGACCCAGAGTAGCCCCGCACACCACATCGGACCCAGAGTGGCCCCGCCCACCAAATCGGACCCTGAGGGGTCCTGCCCACCAAATCGGACCCTGAGGGGCCCCACCCACAAAATCGGACCCTGAGGGGCACCAGCCACAAAATAGGACCCAGAGTGGCCCCGGCCACAAAATAGGACCCTGAGGGGCCCCGCCCACCAAATTGGACCCTGAGGGGCCCTGCCCACCAAATCAGACCCTGAGAGGCCCCACCCACTGAATCAGACCCTGAGGGGCCCCACCCACCAAAACAGACCCTGAGGGGCCCCGCCCTCCACATCGGACCCTGAGGGGCCCCGGCCACAAAATCGGATCCTGAGGGGCTCCGGCCACCAAATTGGACCCTGAGGGGCCTCGCCCACCAAATCAGACCTAGAGGGGTTCCGCCCACCAAATTGGACCCTGAGGGGCCCCGTCCACCAAATCGAACCCTGAGGGGCCCCGGCCACCAAATCGGACCCTGAGGGGCCCCAGCCACCAAATCGGACCCTGAGGGGCTCCACCCACCAAATCAGACCCTAAGGATCCCCACAGGTCAAAGTGACCCCTGAGAGGCACCCACAGTTAAAACGGATGCTGAGTTGAAATTCTTGCAGTGGCAGCAGGCAAGTCTCTCTTAAAGGGGCAGCCCAGGCACCATTTCAAAGCACTATCTGTACTTCCTTCAGGAAATACACATCTAGTTCTTTTTCTTATTATTATTATTCAGTTGAATTCTGCAATTAATGCGGCCCGAACCGCTTCACGCACAGACTCCGTTGAGGCGTCGTTTCGAAGTCAGCGTCCACGAGTGGTGTGCTAAGTATTTTTCGTGTCAATCGGATTTGTAGTTTTTGCGCAATTTGCGTTTGAAAATTTTTTTTCCCGTCATTGTAATGCATTGTCTCAATGCATTTCAATAGGAAAATTTTGCCATAGGAATACATGGGGCAGTCGTGAGGCAATTCAAATGGCAGTTAAGCTCATTGATATGCACAGGCACACCCAGTTGCTATGCCAACGCCTACGAACTTTACATGACCCCAGCAGGACACAGTTTCTGCCAGATAATATCAGCTCTTAAAGCGAAACCCAAAGCACAAATGCAAATCTAGCTTCATCACATGATGCATGCCCCTGAGAGAGAATGTGCGCCAAAGTGGATTTAGAAGCCCAGTGCGCCAAACTGGCTCTTAAAGGGCCGGCGCACCAAAATGAGTCTTAAAGGGCCGGCGCGCCAAATCGAAAGCTGAGTGACCCCAGGCTCCAAATCGGAGGCTGATTGACCCCGGCCTCCAAATCAGAGGCTGAGCCACCCCGGTCTCCAAATCGGAGGCTGATTGACCCTGGCCTACAAATCAGAGGCTGAGCCACCCTGGCCTCCAAATGGGACCCAGAGTGGCTCCGCCCACCAAATAGGACCCTATGGAGCCCCCCTGACCAAATCGGACCCAGAGTGGCCCCGCCCACCAAATCGGACCCAGAGTGGCCCCCACCAAATCGTATCCTGAGGGGCCCCGCCCACCAAATCGGATCCTGAGTGGCCCCACCCACCAAATCAGACCCAGTGTGGCCCTGCCCACCAAATCGGACCCTGAGGGGCCCCGCCCACCAAATCGTAGCCAGAGGGGCCCCGCCCACCAAATCGTAGCCAGAGTGGCCCCGCCCACCAAATCAGACCCAGAGTGGCCCCGCCCACCAAATTGGACCCTGAGGGGCCCTGGCCACAAAATCAGACCCTGAGGGACCGCGGCCACAAAATCAGACCCATGGCAATGATTGGTACCCCGTGTCACATCGCAAAGTATCCAATCCAATAGCAGATTAGCTGTCAGCCTTCTGCAGACTCCCAAAATGCTTCGATCATGTGTGATCGCAGCATTTCAGGGGTTAAAGTGCCGAGAGCAGTGCGTGACCGCTACTTGCACTTAGTGCCAGGTGTCAGTTTTCAGAATCAGCTGACACCTGGCACCGATTGCCCGCACACCACCCCTATGCGCTGCCGATCATGAGGACATAATAATACGTCCATGGTCAAATAGGCCCAGGTCAAGTAGACGGATTATTACGTCCAATGTCAGAAATGGGTTAAAAGGCATAAATTAAAAATGAAGCATTTCTCTACGTATTTGTTGGCAAAACAAAAAATATTTATTGTTATTTTTTACATCTTAAAAATTACCAAAAGGAAAATGGGTCAGTGCAAAAGTTTGAACACCTTTGGAGATTTATGTGCTCAGATAACTTCGACCAATGTTTCAGACCTTAATTAGCTTGCTAGGGTTATGGATTGTTCACTATCGTCATAAGGAAAGGCCAAGTAATGCAAATTTCCAAGCTTTATAAAATCCCAGCCGCTTTTAACCTTGTGTCACAAACAGCAGCCATGGGTTCTTCTAAGCAGCTGCCTAGCGCTCATAAAATGAAAATGGTGTTGGACCACAAAAAAGGAGAAGACTATAAGAATATAGCAAAGCATTTTTCAAGCTGCCCTTTCCTCAGTTTGAAATGTAATTAAGAAATGACAGTTAGGAGGGACAGTGGAGGTCAAGTTAAGGTCCAGAACACCAAGAAAAAATTACTGTGAGAGCTGCTTGTAAGATTGCTAGAGAGGCAAATCAGAATTTCCACTTGACTGCAAAAGACTTTCAGAAAGATTTAGAAGACTCATGAGTTGTGGTACATTGTTCTACTGTTCATGAAAGCATCATCAGAAGAAAATCTCTCTGGTGTCCTCACTCCTCACCATAAATTTCAGCATCAGAAGTATGCAAAAGAACATCTAAACAAGCCTGATGCATTTTGGAAACAAGTCCTGTGGACTGAAGAGGTTAAATTAGAACTGATTTTCTCATTCTTTTCCAGGAAAAGAACATCTCGACATTAAGCATGGGGGTGGGTCAATCATGCTTTGGAGTTGTATTGCAGCCAATGGAAAGGGGAACATTTCATGGGTAGAGGGAAGAATAGATTCAATTAGATATCAACAAATTCTTGATGTAAAATAACACCATCTATAAAAAAGTTGAAGTTGGAAAGAGGATGGTTTCTACAGATGGGTAATGATCCTAAACACACTGTAAAATCCACAATAGACTACCTCAAAAGGCACAAGCTGAAGATTTTAAAAAGGCCCTCACAGTTCCCTAATCTGCACATCATTGAAACTCTGTGGCTAAACCTCAAAACAGCAATGCATCCAAGACCAAGGAATCTCACAGAACTGGAAGAATTTTCCAAGTCCAAGGAAGAATGGGTGAAAATCTCAAACAAGAATTGAAAGACTTTTGTCTGGCTACAAAAAGTGTTTACAAGCTGTGATACTTTCAAAAGGGGTGCTGCTAGTTACTAATCATGCAGGGTGCCCAAACATTTGCATAGTCCCATTTTTCATTTTTGTAATCTATAAAGTGTGAAAGATGAAAATATAATTTTTTTTGCCTAAAATACAAAGGAAATGTGCCATCTTTAACTTCAGACTTTTTAGAGTTGATTTCATCTTCAACTTGCTTAGGCTAGTTTCACACTAGCGTTTCCTGGAGCTGCGGAGGGATGCACACGGCCACCGTGAAGCTCCGCCACGGACGCACCTCCTCCGATCAGCTCCGCCTATGGGCACATGACGCTGCATGCGACCTGCGTACCCTATCTTTAGCATTTGATATGCATGCCATGTGCAGGTATGTGTTTGCCGGTGCATGCGTCCTTTTGACGATGCACCGATCGCACCAAAATGCAACACGGTGCATTTGGCGCAGGTCGGCACACCGTCAAAAGGACCCATGCAAATGCATACCTGTGCATGGCCTGCACCCCCAATGCTAAAGATAGGGTACGCAGCTCGCATGCAGCGTCATGTGCCCATAGGCGGAGCTGATCGGAGGAGGTGCGTCCGTGGTGGAGCTTCACGGTGGCTGTGCGCATCCCTCCGCAGCTCCAGGAAATGCTAGTGTGAAACTAGCCTTAATCAATATAACAGTAACTTTGACCAGGGGTGCCTAAATTTTTACATGCCACTGTATTAAAAAAAATTCTCCTTTCTCAAGAGAAAAGTGATTTTTAATTCTATAATTTGCTGTTTAGTGCCTCATTTACCAGACACGTCAGCAATCCATCAAAGGTGACTGGTTTCCTAGGCCATAAGAGCAGATCTTATAAGGTCATTCCTTTAGAGCAGGGGTAGGGATTTTTATTTCTGCCAAGGCCATTTAGCAATTTATATCATACTTCGGGGGCCGTACAAATTGTGAACTAACTCTGCCCACAAAGAATACCCATACACTGGCACAGGTGTCAGGATGTAATCTTTCATTGCAATGGCCTCAGCATTCATTAATGGTGAACACTGCGTGCTTCTGCTTAAAGAGAAAGAAGAGTTTAATAGGCTGGCGGCTGGCAAAATACAGTTGTTGGCCTAAGCATTTCAGGATAAAAGGTAAATGGCCTGTGGGCCTGAGGTTCCCCACCCTTGCTTTAGAGCTTGCATGTGCTGCTCTGGGGTTGGCCGGATACAGCTAGCTTCCACTCGCTGATGTTTTTCTGAGTTTACAGTTCAAGCCAGCAGTTCAATCATGTTGCTGGTCCAAACTATTAATCATCAGAAGAAATCCACCTCCCCCCTAAAAAAATGCAACAAAAAAACCCAGAAAGCCTTGAGGAAGTAGAGTGGTGTGATTCTAAAGAAAGATCCTTAAACAACCCTTTAAAGAATTATGATGCAAATACATGTTGAAAACATTATATATAAATATAGATTTTGTCCTAGCAAAACATTTTTTTTTGTATATTTAACCAGTATAAATAAAGCTGATTGTCTGAAATATAATTGCAGTTATAGTTTAATTTGAGAGATGGAATAGCTTAAATCACAATCTACAAATACAAGAAAATATATTATCATTACGATAGTAACATCACGTAATAACCTATTTTCACATTGGCAGTCCCAGATTTGCTGTCCTTCGAGGCTATGTACAATATGTTTTTGTAGACACGCCAAGGATTTAATTTATGTAGGTTTGAAAAACAGGTGGATTTTGACAATTCAGCTAGTGCTATTAATCAAACAGTAGTTAACATGTTACCTAAAAGGATGCCCCAAAGAAAATAAACATCATATACTTTCAATAGGACAGGTCATGCCTCTCATTATTTATGCATTTTATTCCCTTTTTATTTAGTTTTTAACAATAATAGATTTGTAGACTTCAATATTTAAACAGATTTGGCGATAGCCACATCGCTTTGCCATATTTTAAGCCATTGCGTGGAAAACTTAGTTTTCTTATAACTGACTGTCAATTGTTTGTCGGGAATAACGGAAACCAGATCCACTGTGATCAGCTGATCACCACAATTGCTACATTCTTAAACAGTGGCTTGCGCAAGTGTTCACCCCCTGGTCATTTTTCTTGTTTTGTTACCTGACAACCTTGAATTTCCCTGGTTTTATTAAGGGCTTGCATCAAGTCATGTAAAGAACATGCCTACAACTATGAACATTTGGTTATCTTTTAATCGTGAAAAAAAACAACAAATAGAACATCTGCAAGTCGCTTTCAGTAAGTCTCTATGAGATATCCACATCTTGCCACTGGGATTTTTGCCATTCTTCAAGACAACACTGCTCCAGATCCTTCAAATTAGATGGTTTCCTCTGGTGAACAGCAATCTTCAAGTCTGACCGCAGACTCTCAATTGGACTAAGGGCCCAGTCACACATAGCGACTCACCAGCGATCCCGACAGCGATATCAATGTGTCAGGATCGCTGGTGAGTTGCTACATGATCGCTGGTGAGCTGTCAAACAGACAGCTTCACCAGCGATCAGGACCAGCGTCGCCGAGCGCGCGGCATCACAGCGATGCGTGCTGGCCAGCAGGAGACCAGCGACCAAAAAAATTGTCCAGGGCTTTCCTACAGTGATCAGCGATACCGGCAGGGGGGCCAGTCGCTGATCGCTGTCACACACAGCGATCTCGCTGGTTTGATCGCTGTTACATCACAAAACTTGTGACTCAGGAGCGATCTCACTAGCGAGATCGTTATGTGTGACGGGGCCCTAAGGCCTGGGCTTTGGCAAGGCCACTACAGAGCATTTACACGTTTCCCCTTAAACCATTCAAGCGTTGCTTTAGCAGTATGCTTTGGGTCATTGTCTTGTTGGAAGATGAACCTCCATCCCTGTCTCAAATCACTGACAGACTGATACAGATTTTGCTCAAGAATATCCTTGTATTTCACACCATCCATTTTCTCCTCGACCCAGGCCATATTCCCTGTCCCTACTGCTGAAAAAAATACCCTCAGCATGATGCTGCCACCACCATGTTTCACTATGGGGATGGTGTTTTGGTATGATGATTTGTGATGGTTTGGAACCAGACATATCATATAGTTTGGTGTCCAAATGTCTTTATGCAAACACAAAATGAGAATTACATTTTTCATGTGTAGCTGAAGACTTTTTTCTGCCCATTCTTCCATAAAGATCACTTCTATAGAGTGTGCGTCTTATTGTGATCGTATGGACAGATAATCCAGTCTCTGCTTGGGAACTCTGCAGCGCCTTCATGGTTACCCTTGGTCTTTGTACTTCTCTGACTAATGCCCTCCTTACTGGGCTGGGAGTTTTGGTGGGTGGCCCTCTCTTGGCAGGTTTGTTGTGGTACCATGCTTTTTTTCATTTGATGATAATACATATAATGGTGCTCTGGGGGATCATCAAAGATTAGGATTTTTTTTAACCCAACCTTGAATTGAACTTTTCAACAACTGTGTCCTTGACTTGTTTGAGGATCTCCTTGGTCTTCATAGTGTTGTTTGATTAGTGGCGCTTCTTGCTTACTGGTGTTGCAGCCTTTGTGTCTTTTCAGAAAATGTGTGTATATAGTGACAGACAGGTGAGCACATTTTTTTGTTCCAAAAATTGACTATCGTCATCCATACAATTTAACCTGCTTTGTGTGAAATTACAGTTGTTTGAAATTTAAGAAAAACCCGTTTACCTGCTACAGGTGACCAAATTTCTTTTTAATAAAAAATATTTGTTAAATTAATCAAGGAAACTTGGTTTCCAGAGACCTAGCAATTAGAAAATTCGTAAGGCATCCAATAAGGGACTTAGAAGTGGAAGTGCTGATGATGGTGCACACAGACAGGGAGGATGTAGAGAAGGTGCAACTGCTCCTGTTGCTGAAGCACAAGCAACACACCCGTCCACAACACATAGCTTACTGTCCCAGTTTGCAAGAAGGCACAGGACTCCACTTCTGAAGCCTCACCAATGTGATAGCAGAAGATGCTTACAGCATGCTTTCCAGCATCACCCAGTCTTCCAGCCGGTCCAGTCTTACCAGCCAAAAGTCTGGATCACTTAATCCTCACCCTGATCCTCCTTCATCCAACCATGTCGAATCCCAGTAAATCAGTGATCCCGTACTAGGACACTCTGAGGAGCTGTTTACATTATCATTCCTTAATTATGGCCTCTCACCCTGCATGTTCCAAGAGGAACAGGAGGACATGCTGTTTAGTGATGCACAAAAATTAGAGCAGCCACGGTCACAAGAAGATGATGGTGGTAACAGCAAATTTTGTCTAAGGAGGTAGATGAGGATGAGACACAGTTGCTCATAAGTCAGTTTGTTGTTAAGTCAGGAGGACCAGGGTGCGGAGGTGGAAGACGAGGTGGTGGATGACACAGTCACTGACCCACCCTGGGAAGCTGGCATGTAAAGCAAGGCCAGCAGTGCTGAGGGGATGGGAAACAGGCAGCAAGAGGCAGGGTGGTGACCAAAGGGAAAAGGTGGGTACCTTTCGCAGAACACGAAAGCTCATGAATTTCAAAGAGTTGGGTGTTTCCCAGTATGGGACTTTTTTAAAGAGAGTTCTAAAACAAAAAAATAGTCATTTGCAACCTGTGCCATGCCAAGATCAGCAGGGGCCTGACCACTAACAGCCTAACCACCACCGGCATGATCAGGCACATGTTATCTAAGCACCCGACTTGGTGGGCCGAACGTCTGGGTCCAAAATTTGCTCCAGTGGGTGACACCACTGCCTTTTTCCCCATGCTAGCTGCTTGCCAATCCCCTGTCCATTGCATTGGTGCAGATGCTCCCCACCCTGCACCTGTCGTTGCACATTCTGAGGCACCATTATTAGACACTTCCAAATTCTCATCCCAACACAGTGTTCAGCTGTCCCTAACCCAGGTTTATTAACTAAAAAGAAAGTTCCAGCCACCCACAGGCCTAAATTCAAAATGGTCACATTTCCAGGCTGCTTGCCATGGAAATGTTGTTATATAAGCTTGTGGACAAGGAGAATTTCCACCAACTCATGGCAGCAGTCCCTGGGTACTCAGTCCCAAGCTGCCACTATTTCTCCTGATGTGGCGTCCCGGCCTTTTTCCAGCATTTGTCCAGAAACATCACCCGTGCCCTTACCAAGGCACTTACTGGGATTGTCCACTTAACACCAGACTCACAGACAAGCACTTGTGGCCAGGGATATTACATTTCCCTGCCAACACACTGGATGAACATTGTGGAAGCCGGGGCCGAGTCCCACTGTGGCATGGCATATGTGCTACTGATGCTGAGGATTGATGACCCCAACTCTATCAGGATTTCCTCCACCTCCACCAGTTCCTACACCCCTTCTTGCTCCTCCTCATCCTTTATCCATAATGTGCTATCTCAAAGCATGTTGTCCACAGCAGCCAGAAGCTGGAAGCTCTGCAGCACTGCCTCAGTGATGCAGCAAAAGGCTCTGCTGAAGCTAATTTGTCTAGTAGACAAATGACATGCCGAGGGAGAGTTATTAAAAGGAATAACAGATGAGACAGATCTGTGGCTCTCGCCGCTAAACCTGCCACCAGGCATGGTCGTGTGTGATAATGGGCGTAACATGGTGGTGGCTATGAAGCTTGGCAAGCTCACACACCAGGCCCACCTGCTCAACTTTGTAGTTCAGCAGTGTCTGAAAACCTCCCCAGAGATACTTCTCACGGTATGCCACATCAGCGCCCATTTCCATAAGTGAGCTGCAAATGCCACCACTCTGGCAGTGTTGCAGTAGCACATGCAAGTGCCAACTCACCAACTGGTGTGTGACATCACTCCACACTGCACATGCCGGCAAGGATTTGTGAGCAGCAAAGGCCAGTTGTTGAATACCAGCTCCAACATGCCCATTGGTATTCTGATCAGCCTCTGCACATAACAATCGAAGAGTGGGCATGTATGTATGACATTTGTGTGGCTCTCCAAGACTTCAGCTTTTGAGGACCCAACAAAGATGGTGACCGCCGATGACAACTTAATCAGCACAATGATCCCACTTCTGTGCCTACTTAAACAGTTGCTGCTCACAATTAAACATGACGCTTTGCATGTGGACTAGGTGAAGATGGAGGAAGACATGAGACAGGGCGCTACTACCCAATCCAGCCTTATCTCATCTTCTCAGCATGGATTGGGTAAAAATGAGGAGGTGGAGGAGGAACAGGAGCTGGTTGCTGGCGCATCTCTCCAACGTGGAGAGAGGAGAATGAGGAGGAAGAGAAGGAAGAGGAGGAGATGGAAAGTTGTCATTATGGTGGAGACAGGGAAGTGTTTGCTGTAGGGAGCTTGGAACATATGGCCAACTTTATTTACCACTACCTTTCAGATGACCTTCACGTTATGTTCATCATGGCCAAAAAAGAGTACTGATTATTCACCCTGCTAGACCCATGCTACAAGGAGAGCCTTGCATCTATACTTCCTGAAGTGGATATGTCTACTAAAATGGTGCCAGAAGGCCATTGTGAAAATTATGTTGAAAAAAAAATCCCATCAGACAACACTAGCGGCAGGGGGCAAGCTTCCTTGACTAGCCACGGAGGAGATGTGAGGGAGGCACACACCCACACCATGTATAGCAGAGAGCAGAGACAGGGGTACACTGTCACAGTCCTAGGCCAATTTCATGACACTTTCCCAGCATCTAGGCCCTAATGACTGAGTATTTTTGTCAAGGATTGAAAAGTTTTCAAGGATGGTCAATTAACACCTGGCTGACAAAAACAGCATCTTCTCGAAGTCCTCTGCGACATTCAGCTATTGGGTCTCAAAGATGGACGCCTGGCATGTCCATTGCTTCGGGGACCACCACTTGCAACATGACCCTGAATTCCCGAGATAGCTGGATTCTTTGATACAATAAGCCATTTCTCATTGTCTTAGGATTTGTAGGGCACAGGCAAATAAAGCTGCTCTTGCCAGCTGGGTTTTGTGATGACACCAATGGTGTCACTGGCGCTGCCTAGGGGCCACTAACAGGGGGGAAACGTGAACAAGCGCAGAGAATGCAGGAACAGGGCACGCAGTGCGCAAGGACCTGAGACTAATGCAGTGAGCACAGGGCCTGGCACTAGGCAGTCACGTGACCAGGGGATGGAGTCACCACACGAGCGCAGGGAATGTAACTAAGCATGCAGAATGCAGGGCACAGGCAGAAAGCGTTGCCAAGGAGAGCCGAGGGTCAAAGCCAGACGAGCGTGCAGTACCTAGGGATAATATAAAGAGTAAACAGAGACAAGCTAAGGGGTCAGATAACCAAGAGGGAAAGGGCAGTACAAAGCAGGATGCAGGGGCAAAAGTCAGGGAAAAAACCGAGTCATACACAGCAAAGCACACAAGCACAGAGGCACACCTTTATAGACAAGTAAACCTGGGTCAGCAACCACAAACCAAGTATACGGAAGTATCACCGACACCAAATCCTGGAACTGCCAACATTAAATAGCCCCCCCAGAACCAAAGAGAGGTGAACTAAGATTAACGCTGACCTGACCAGGATGAAGTGGTGATGAACATCAAGGCACTCAAAATATTAGAAATTCGAAGAGGTGCACAAGTAGGGTGTCCAGCCCGTATTACTAGTAATAAAGATGAACTCGGCACTCAAAATGCGTGAAAGATTTTTTATTGGCATCCAAAACCACATGTATTCTGAACATTTTCGGTCCTGGATAGGACCTTCATCAGAGAATTGTTACTATGATTTTACTGTTTAAAGATAAAATATAAATAAAAAAAGAAAAGAAATTAAATATCATATGATGCACAAAAAAGGAAAATTTAGGCATAATTTTCAAAAGAAATACATGAACAGGATACGTCGAATGAGTACATATATGATCTCGTCCTGACAAGATTGTTGCCCAAAGACACGACCTATGTGAACCTTCCGCGAGGATATATGTGAAAAATTAAGGAAAAAAACATTATCATTGGTTAAAGTGATGTGAAGTTCCCTTCAAGTAGAAAAAGGATGTGAAGTTCCCTTGAAGTAGAAAAAGGATACAGGTGCTCCAAGTCACTGGGTGCAAAATTTTGGCAAATGTGGTTTGAATATGATGGTCCTCCTAGGAGGAAAAAAGGAAGAGTAAGGTTAAGCCATGTATTATACTATACAGTGCCATATATATACCTCTATCACATGCATGCACTCTCAATACTATACATATGACGTACAAAGGAGTAAGGTGTATAGTTCCCTATTTTACCTGGATGCTGTTCTATTAGTAGTGTGTTGTAAAATAGCGCTATTTGTATTGCGACCCACGTCGCTTTAGGATGAAGCTGGAAAAAAAGAGGAGAATCCATATTGATCAT
This sequence comes from Dendrobates tinctorius, assembly GCF_039654945.1. Taxonomy (NCBI): domain Eukaryota; kingdom Metazoa; phylum Chordata; class Amphibia; order Anura; family Dendrobatidae; genus Dendrobates; species Dendrobates tinctorius. The sequence continues at coordinate 8,276,773 of NW_027361699.1, read as the reverse complement.
GCTCAAGCTATATGATAAGAATGCCTTCAGCTGTGTAAGCCCTTTACCATACCTGCATCGGTGGCCCCTTGTGGTTTACGGTATACACCGCTATGAGCAGAGGACGCCATGGTCCGGCGTCTACTTCCGGGTATTTATCCCGGTGGGAACGCCCCCTGGACCGCGTCATCACGGTCACATGATGCCGCTAAGTGGGCCTGCGCTAAGAGCAGAGGACGCCATAGTCCGGCATCTATTTCCAGGTATATTACCCGGTGGGAATGCCCCCTAGACCGCATCACAGCGGTCACGTGATGCTGCTGTGTGGGCTTGCGCCGTGTATATGAAGCACTTGCTATAACGTGTCATAGCAGTCACCTGACCCCACTGTGTATACAAACAGGGGCTCTAATAGTGCGCATACTAGGGGAGAAAAGGAACAATGTGAGGCACTTGTTAAATCGCGTCACAGCGGTCACTGTTCTATTGTGTATAAATGAGGACTACTATGGTACCCATGTAGCAAAGGGAAAAACAGGGATCATGACAGTATAAATGAATCATATTAAACAGTCAACTGGTACGGGTAAATGCTAGTGTTATTTAGAAAAAACAGCGTAGTTATAGTTGCATGGGGATATATGACATATATTTATAGATGTATATATGCATGGACTATATATATATATATAGACTATCTATTCTTTTCTTAAGTTTAATTTATAGGCTAAATACATAAGTTTGAAATTATAAGTTTAAAAATTACACATGAAGGCATTCCCTGTAATATCAAGGTTGGTGAGGTGCATAACATGCCAAGTGGATAGAGGTGCCCAGTGGGAAGATGAAGAGTAGGATTAATGATTTTATTTGGAGAAGAAGAGAATATATGATTAATATTCAATAAATATAGACAAATAAATAAATATCATTAAATCTATAGGTAAATGTACATTATACAGGTACTCAGTGTCTCACAAGAAACTCTGAATATCATAGTCTCTGTTCAGTCCTTTTGGCTCCAAAGTTTGAAGAATAAAAATCCAATAGGCCTCCCTTCTCTTGAGGGTCTTGGACCTATCTTGACCCCTCCTGTTGGGTTCGATCTGTTCCAAAACTTGAAATTTGAGTTGAGAAATATTGTGTCCTTTATCCAAAAAATGGTACGGTAAAGGGAGGTGAGTTCTTTTACATCTTATGCTGGATTTATGTTGGGATATTTTATCCCTTATCATTTGGGTCGTTTCCCCAACATAGGCCAGGCCACATAGGCATTTTATTAAATAAATAACATATGTGGACTCACAGTTATAGAATCCTTTAACCGGAATGGCTTGTCCAGTCTGTGAATGAAAAATTTGGTTCCCTCTCTGTATGTTATTACATTGTAAACATGATAGACATGGGAAAATTCCTTGTTTCTGTGTCCGAAGAAATGTTTTTCTTGGTACCGTTATGCTTGAGCCTACATGTGCTTTAACTATCCTGTCCCTTATATTTCTTGGTCTGCGATAGCACGAAAGGAATGGTTGTTGGAATTCCGGTATCTCGGGGTAACTATTAGTAAGTATGTTCCAATGTTTGTTGATAGTGGCCTGTATTTTTCTGGAGTAGGGATGGAATGTATCCACAAATGGTATACGTTTATTGGAATTTGTAGTCCTGGGGTTCTTATTTGATCTGGATTCCTTCAGTAATCCACCGGGGTACCCTCTTTCAGTGAATTTTTTTGTCATCTCCTCAAACCTCAATTTCTTTGCCTCAATGTCAGTGATAATCCTATCGATCCTGCAGTATTGGGATCTGGCGATTGATTTTTTACTTTTTATTGGATGCCAATAAAAATCTTTCACGCATTTTGTGTGCCAAGTTCATCTTTATTACTGACCAGGATGGAGGCGGAACCATCCTGTCCAGAGTCATGACAGTACCCCCTCTCAACAGGGGGTCACCAGACCCCCAGGTTTCCCAGGAAACAGGGCATGAAAGGAGCGCACCAGACGATCAGCAAGAACCGATCGGGCAGGAACCCATGATTGGTCCCCAGGTCCATACCCCTTCAAGTGCACAAGATACTGGAGGTAACGGTGAACCAACCAGGAATCTACGATGCGCTCCACCACATACTCCTCCTGACTATCCACCAATACAGGCGGCGAGGGACCCAATGATGCTTCTTCCACAGCCCCCAATGGTTTCAGCAGGGCCCTATGGAAAACATTGAGGATCTTAAAAGACGCTGGAAGACGCAAATGAAACGCCACTGGGTTAACCACCTCCGTGAATTCGTAAGAGCCAATAAACTTAGGTCCCAATTTTGCCAAAGGAACCTTAAGTTTAATGTTTCTAGTAGACAGCCACACTTTATCCCCAACCTAAAGTGTGGGTCCCACAGTCCATCTTCTGTCAGCAAAAAGCTTAAACTTCCTCTGAGCCTCCCCAATATTCTTTTGGACTTCCAGCCATAAACTCCCCAACTGCTGTACAGCAATATCGACCTCTGGGCAACTGGAGTCCAAGCAAGAAAACTCGCCAAAGTGTGGATTAAACCCATAATTACAGAAGAAAGGGGAGGTACCTGTAGAGTGGTTAACACGGTTATTGAACGCAAACTCTGCTAAAGGCAAGGCATCAGACCAGTCCTCTTAACTGGAAGTGGCAAGGCAGCACAAAATTTGTTCTAACGACTGATCAGTGAGGAGTTTGACCACCTGAGAGAACCCTTTAATAAACCTCCAGTAGTAATTGGCGAATCCCAAGAAGCGCTGAAGGCCCTTCAGGTCCCGGGGTTGGAAATAATCTACAATGGCCTGCACCTTTTTGGGATCCATACGAAACCTCTCACTAGAGACAATGAACCCCAAGAAAGGCAGTTCCTGGATGAAAAACGAGCATTTCTCTAGTTTAGTGAAAAGTTGGTTCTCCCTGAGTCTCTGAAGAACCACCCGAAGGTGACCAATATGTGTCTGCTTATCAAGTGAATACACTAGAATGTCATCCAAGTATATGACCACAAACCATCCAATAAAATCAGAGAACACATGATTGATGAAGTTTTGGAAAACCGCAGGGCATTGGTCAGACCAAACAGCATAACTAAATTTTCAAACAGCCCTTCTGATGTGAGAAACGCAGATTTCTACTCATCCCCCTCCCACTCCCGGATGAGGTTATATGCCCCCCCCGCAAATCTAGCTTTGAAAGCCATTTGACCCCGGATAATTGAATGCACAAATCGGGAATGAGTGGGAGGGGATATGTGTTTCTTACAATAATCTTATTCAATTCCTGAAAGTCAAGGCATGTGTGGAGACAACTGTCTTTTTTTACAAAAAAAAACTGCAGCAACAGGAGACATTGAAGGGTGGATATGCCTCTTGTGGAGACTCTCAGATATGCACTCCTTCATGGTGACCCGCTCGGGACCAGAAAGGTTAAACAATTGGGCCTTAAGCAATTTAACCATGGGAATCAGGTGAATGGCACAATCAAAAGGGCGGTGCGGTGGAAACCCCTCAGCCTGACTTTCCTAGAATACATCCTCGAAGTCCTTCAGTTACTCCAGAATACCCTCCAGACGGACGAACGAGGCAGACACAGAATTCAAACATTTGTTTTCACAGTTGGATCCTCATTTAACAATCTCCCGAGCCCCCAATCAATGACTGGATTATGACATTGCAGCCAAGGAAACCCCAAAACCAAACCAGCAGGGAGATTGTACAGAACGAAACAGGCTATATGCTCCAAATGAACAGACCCCACCTTAAGGACGAACTCTTTAGTAACAGAGCGGATCCCGTCCTTGGTGAGCAGGGTTGAGTCAATAGCCACCACTCTCATGGGTTTATCCAACCTGACTGTCCCTATCTCACAGTGGGCCACCAACCTCAAGTCAGTCAAGTTCACTGAAGACCCACAATCCACAAAAGCAGAAGAAGAAAAAAACAATTGTTCACACCAACTTCCACTTTTAACAGTAGTTTGAAGGTTGACGAAAAAAGTACCTGTGAATCTGGGTAACCTCCTCGGCAGTTACCCAGACCTAGTCGTTTACCGAGACCTTGGTATCCAGGGGAGAGGAGGGACAGTCCTTTATCCAATGACCCAGCTCTCAACAATAGAAGCAGAATGTTTTCTCTCTGCCGCGTCTCCTCTCCTTTTCCTTCATGGAGACAACCCCCACCTCCATGGGCTCAACCGATGACGAAGGCTCTGGTTTCACTGGCAACAGAAGAGCATCTCGTTGCACAACACATCTCTCTCAGCCTGCTGTCCATATGGACGGCCTGGGTCATGGAGTCCTCCAGAAAGTCGGACAGTGGGTGCAGGGCCAAGGCATCCTTTAAATGCTCTGAGAGACCCCATCAGAATAGCCCCCTGAGTGGCAAGTCATTCCAGGAAACCACAGGTGCCCATCGCCTGTACTCAGAACAGTACCACTCAGCAGAGTGTTTCCCTGGGTAAGACTCATAATCATGTCCTCTGCCAATCTCACCCGATCAGGTTCATCGTATATACGACCCAAGGCCTCAAAGAACTGATCAACAGACATTCTCTCAGGGGAAGTGGGAGATAGGGAGAAAGCCCAGGATTGCGGCCCCTCACGTAACAGGGAAATAACTATCCCCACCCTTTGACTCTCATCACCCAAGGATGCAGGGAAAAAAGTAACTTACAACTCCCTTTAAACACCTGGAATTTTTTGTTATCACCAGAAAAGGTATCCGGAAGTTTGACAGAGGTTTCAGAAGAGGATAGTACCCTCCCCATTGTAGACGAGGAAGAGGCACCCCGAACAGCATTAACTGTATCTGCCAACTTCCTCTGTACCTGTTGGTGAGAAGCAACCAATGCTCTTTGCTCAACAGATAGATTCTGCACCATCTTGGTCAGGTTAGATATCTGATCTGACAGAGCACGCAGAGGGTCCATAACAAACACACAAAAAATACCCTGAAAAAATTGTATAGGTCGATGATAATGTGATGACACCTAGGGGGCGATATCAGGGGGCACGTGAACGAGTGCAGGAACAGAGCATGCAGTGCACAAAGACCTGAGACTAATGCAGTGAGCAGAGGACATGGCACTAGGCAGTCACATAACCAGGGGGCGGAGTTACCGCGCAAGCGCAGGGAATGAAACTAAGCATGCAGAATGCAGGGAACAGACAGAAAACGTTGTCAAGGAGAGCCAAGGGTCAAAGCCAGATGAGCGCGCAGTACCTAGGGATAATACAAAGAGTGAACGGAGTGAAGCAAAGGGGTCAGATAACCAAGAGGGAAAGGGCAGTACAAAGCAGGATGCAGAGGCAAAGCACAGAGGCACACCTTTATGGACGAGTAAACCTGGGTCAGCAACCACAAACCGAGTATACGGAAGTATCACCGACACCAAATCCAGGAACTGCCAACATTAAATAGCCACCCCAGAACCAAAGAGAGGCGAAATAAGATTACCTCTGACCTGACCAGGATGGAGGCAAAACCATCCTGTCCAGAGTCATGACAGGTTTCTGACTTAGAGTGACCCACTTCCGCAGCTCTCCTAACTTAAGATAAGACTATTGTAACTGCACCCACTCATCCCTTGGGCATCCCAGGATCTGAGAGTTTGGGACTCCTCCCCTGATTCTTGAGAGAATACTACAGCTGTCGTGAAGTGATTGAAGTCTGGGGTCTCATCACCTTCCAGTTCTTTATCTGCATCACGCTTTGAACACTCCTTGGTCACCCTGGACAGTGTGTTTGCATGCGTATTCTCAGCTTTCAACCAATAAGAGATCTTATACTGGTATTTAGACTTTCTTGCAACCCATCTATACTCCAGCACAATCGAATTATCCACGTTGGAGAGTGGATTGTACATGTAGTTCCAATCCTAACAGGTACTCCAGAATCTTTTTGGTCGTGACCCAAACCAGCGCCAGAAACTACAACATGGACAAGCTATAGTTTTTGGCATTCTTCTCATAGTCCTTCAGTGACTGACTGGCATACGTAAGAACCCTTTCATGCCCTTCTTGAACCTGAGTCACCACTGCCCCCAGACCGCAAATGCTGCCATCGGTGTACAACTCAAAGGGTTGGGAGAAGTCAGCATATACCAGGATTGGGGCAGCAGTCATTGCCAGTTTTAGAGCCTAAAAAGCTTCTTCTTACCTTGGGTCCCATTGAATCAACTATCGTTTGGTCCCTCCAACTGTCCCCCTTAGTAATTCATATAATGGTGTCGCAGTCTTGGCAAAGTATTTGGTAAACCTCCCGGACTGAACTGTATCCAGACAGTCCCTGGAATGCTTTCAACTCCCTCTGTGTTGTGGGCATAGGCCATTTCTGTACAGCAGTTATTTTCCCCATGGTGGGATAGACCCGTTCACTGAATACTGTGTGCTCAAAGTACTCAATCTCCCTATGAAACAAGTGACACTTCTGGGGTTTAATCTTCAGTCCATGCCTCTAAAGCCATTACAACACCTACCCCAATCTGACGAGAGGTTCCTCGAAGGTGGCAGAACAGATGATGATGTCATCGAGATATATTAAGGTTGTTTCATGTTTAGGTCCCCGAGGCATCTTTCCAAAAGGCGCCTAAATGTTTGTGGCACATTAATTAATCCAAACGGCATCTGATTGAGTTCGCATAACCCCATGGAAAGGATGAAGGCATTCTTTGATTGGTTCTTCGCAGTCACAGTGACTTGCCAATACCCACTGGCCAGATCAAGAGAAGATAGATATTTGGCCTTTCCCAAGGTGGACAGGGATTTTTCTATTCTTGGCAGAGGGTATGAATCATATACGGTGTTTTGCATTCAATTACCGATAGTCCACAAAGAATATTAATGTCCCAACCTTCTTCCAACCAGTACAATGGGTGCAACCCAGGGACTCTGACTCTCGCATATCACTCCATTTCGTAGCGTATGTGACAGCAAGTATTTCACTTCTTGGTACATTTGGGGTGGGATCTGACGGTACCTTTCTGGGATAAGGGCTGTACATGCTGGATGGCCATAGTGCACCTGAAGTTGTCATCATGGTGAGCAAACACCCCTTGATATCACCTCAGTAGGTGTTATACCTGCACCACTTGTCTGGGGGTGACTTCTGTCAGGTCCGTTTTCATGTGTTCCCAGATATTGCGGCCATCTCTGGCTTTATGCCTGTTTTCTTTTGGATTCATGGAGGGATACTGACATGGTCCACTGATCTCCTTTCAAGGGAATCACTTCTATAGCGTTGGACCAAGTGAGATCTTCCGGCATCACGTGCTCTTAAGTCACTTCCTTTCTATGGGTTAGCTGTAAGTTTGCCCCACTCATGTTAATGCACCTTGACTTACAGTGGCTAGAGTGCAGGCGACCAGCAACCAAGAGGTTGCTTCTTTCCCCTCTGAAAGTTCGATTTATAGCTCTACCCCCTCCAATGACACATGCGCTCAGACTGGCATGGTGAGGATGGTTTGTCCTGGTGGCAAGGTCATTGCAGATTTGGCAGGGCACCACCACTTTTCTAAAGGGCCTTTTACACATAGCAAGATCGCTAAAGTGTCACCGATTTTGTGACGCAACAGCGATATCGCCAGCGATCTCGCTACATGTGACACATACCTCCGACCGGCCCCTCTGCTAGATACCGCTGATCACGCTCGAACGTCCTGGGTCATTTTCTCCTCGTTGGCGTCCCACTGGCGCTGACTAGCGATGCATGGACGTAGGTGGAAGTCGTCATCATCACTGCCATGTGACAGGTAAGAGCGACCGCCAAGCATCGCTGGATCGTTGCTGTGTCGCTGGTGAGATCTGCCTGTTTGGCAGCTCACTAGCGACCATTTAGCGATGCACCAGTGATCCTGACCAGATCGTATCGTTGTCGGGATCGCTGGTGCATTGCTAAATGTAATGGGATCCTAAAGTATTGAGATGCAGTTGGTAACTACTGAATCTGGCTGACCCAAGCAAGTTGTTGGAACACTCTCTTGTTCTCATGATTTCGGGTTACAGCTGCTCCCTTGCCTCCCTTCAGCTAGAAATGTACCACTTCTCTCAAGACATCCATCACCAGGGTTATGATGGGGCCTCCTCCACCGGGTCCTGTTACTAACTTGATTCCCTTCTTTCCCATATCCTTTCTGCACACTCATATGGTCATCCACACTACTCCTGCCACAAGAATAGGCAGCCGGTTGGCAGCCACCATTCATCTGGTTGGTTCCTCCTGGAAGTATTCCTCTGGCATATTTGTCACCTGGAACACGGTGTCCATTAAACAGCAGATCCTTTGCCTTTTGTGCTCTGTCCAGGTAATGGCTCTTTTGGAAATTACATCTTCTGAGTATTCTTTCCCTCTTTTAGGTGTGCGAAGCCTGACAGTGTTCTCCTCGACCACAGGGTGCATTAGTTTATCGGCCACTCTTTCTGTCTTTTTTCTTTATTTGGACGCTTCCACAAGATGTGTCCCCTTCCACCACAAGTCCATCATTCTACACCACATTCCTCTTGTGTGTGACATGATTGGTGCGGTTGGCCACAGAAAGAGAGATATTCCTGTTCTGACTTCTCCCCATACCGAGTTTTAGTGCTAGGCATTGTGGTAGTAGCAGGGGTTCCTCTGATGCTGCTTAATTCTCTCATAACATCTCGTATCACCTAAAGAAATAATCTGGCCCAGTCTGGCTTGGCATTTGGCAACTCGGAGACGGTTACTTCATGGCTTCAGACCATACCTGTCATGACTGGAGCCTCTCATTCTCAAACCCTGGCTTCTGCCCCGACCTCCAGGAAACTCATATTGATGTTATAGTGTAAGCTTTCCTTAAGGGCCTGTCTCAGGTAGGGGTCTCTTAAGCCTTCAACTAGTTGATCCCTCAGCACCTCGTCCAATTTTCCCAGCCTTTGATACTCTTCATGAGTCTTCTTAGTGATATGGGCAGTTACTTCTTACAGAGCGTTCACTGGGCCACTGTCTCACCCTCCCACTGAATTCGACGGAATAGGCGTAAGTGTAAGTTACCCAAGTCAGTGTTGTCACCATGCATGTCCCCTAAAATTCTGATCACTTTGTCTGCCGAATCATGGTCCCTTGGCTGTCAGACCAAAACCGTCTGTCGAGCCTCTGTTTAGGGTCAGTAGAGCAATCTTCAACTGTAAGGCAGATGACATGTGGTAGAGCATGCATGACATACCCCTCAGTCGCTCCATCCAGTCCCATAATTTTAAATTGCTTCCCGTAAACCTTGAGAGGTTGCTATGCACAGCCCCAGGGGAATGCTTCCCCTCACAGACTCGGTTACTGAATGATCCTGCATTTCCGTGCTAGAATGTTGTATCCTGCCGACTACGCAAATGTGAATAGGTTACTATAATGAAATATGCAGATAGAGATGAGGTAGAAGTCATTAACTAAGCTATTTACTTTCCTAACATGGAAATGAAGGTGTTAATTATGGAAACAGTCAGTTGTTTGGACACAGAGTATCGAGTCACACAATATTATCACTAATGACAATAACAACAATTTAACAGTTTCAATATCTTATTTTCTATTATTCTATTCTATCTCACTATCTTCCAGTGTGAACGGTACTTTAATGTCCTTCCACTTTAACTTTCACAAGCAGCTTGGCCTATCACTCCAATAGTCCTTCAAGCATTTTCGATTATTCTGGCACCAACGTGAGTCACTTGTCTTTCATGCAAAGCCACATGTCTTTAGTAGGCAGACAATTTATACTGTATGTGTGCTCCACACACTGATGGGCCCTGGTCTCTTTCACTGCACAACCCCAGCCTATGTCCTACACCGTGCATCTACCCTGGAAGTAATGGCCTGGTTCACTCGCGTCTCCTGGTCAACACGGCAGATGTCTAGCCCCGTATGAAGATCAGAGTGTGACCTCTGGTGCTTGAACTGTGGCATCCGGACATCAGGTCATGACAGTCACAGTCTGGGCTTCGGGTCTTGACTGATGCTGTCTGGGCTTCACTTCTTGACCAGCGTAGTCTGGACTGTTTAACCCATGATGTCCCGCTGGTCTCTGTCCCCATGAATCCTCAGTTGCTCTGCCTTTGTGTTCCACCATTCACACGTCCTAACTCTCTCACTGGCTGGCACCAACTGCCTTCCCACTTTGCTGCTCTGTCCTTTTATATTTGATAACAGCACCTCAGCTACCACTTGATCCTTCCAATTCATCGCCCCTAGAAACGCTTCCTCCATCTTCTGGTTCCATCTTACTCAGCTTACTTAATAGATGGCAACATCTGGTCACAAGATCCGTGGAACTTTGATGAACTGCATCTTCAACTCCCCACCCACTTACACTGCCATCAGTGATCATGCTGATTTGTGTACATAAGTGCTCAGTGGGGCAGAACATTCCTCAGACAACCATTAATACCCTCAATTATAGCATGCCAAGGTGTATAAGTTCATATATTCATGTTTATGACACTCATACTCAATACTGAATAAATCGAGATGTTTTGAAAATTTTGTTTACAATTCTTCATCATTTGCATATCATTAACTTGTTTATCATCCCTGCGATTTCCATAATTCCACAACTCTTCCTTCTTGGTATTGCAATTTCAATGTTCAGGAGTATCATTGATGAAAGATGCGGGTAGAGTTTCATTCACATGTGGCTGGGGGTACAACCTGGCTCTGTGTTAATTGTGAGAAAGGAATAATGGCACATGCTCTCACGTTGGCGTGTTGTACAAATTTTGGTCCAAATTCCACATAGGGCATTGAGCAATACAGGGATGCAAGATTTTTCGGGAACATGTAATAACAAAAACAGTAGGAACTTGGTTATGGCATCATAAACGTCCCAGTGATCCCAGATGAGCACAAACTTGTCCAGGATGTTGTTCAGAGCGGCCGTAAGGTTCTCCAGTGAGCAGATATTCTGCTCACTGGATATTCACCTATATAAAACTAGATGAGATGGGGGCTGTTGTTTCCATGCTCCTTCTATCAGAGACTTAGTGGTTGTGCAAATGTATAGGAACAGCCAGGTCATCTTCTTTCCTAATCCCCGCAGGGGAAGGCGGAAGGTAAATGGAGAAGAGATCCTCTGACAATCCCCCATCATGCCCAGACAGGGGTGATAAGGCTACATTCCCAGAAGATATGAGTGAGGGAGGTAGTATGAGTTAAGCACCTCCAGCAGCTGGGTGGTGTTGGCGTGCATAGGGAGAGAAAGAGAGCGGGGTATAGTACTAATGCATGAATAGTTTGAACTGCAGTACAGAAAGAGCAGTGGATATATATGTTTCATTATTTCTTATTAACATTTTCAAGGTCATTCTTATAAAAGTTTACCATGTTCTTTTGTTATGGATCACTTCATGCTAGTGAAAATATCCATATACAGGTGCTTCTCAAAAAATTAAAATATCATCCAAAAGTTAATTTATTTCAATTTTTCAATACAAAAAGTGAAACTTATATATTAGATAGAGTCATTACAAACAGAGTGATCTATTTCAAGTGTTTATTTCTGTTAATGAAAACCCAAATGTCATTTTCTCAGTAAATTAGAACACTTTATAACATCAGCTTGAATAATGATTTTAAAATCCAAAATGTTGGCCTACTGAAATATATGTTCAGTAAATGCACTCAATACTTGGTTGGAGCTCCTTTAACATCAATTACTGCATCAATGTGGCGAGGCATGGAGGCGATCACCCTGTGGCAATGCTGAGGAGTTATGGAAGCCCAGGTTGCTTTGATAGCAGCCTTCAGCTCGTCTGCATTGTTGGGTCTGGTATCTCTATGCGGTTAAGGCCACACGAGTTTGCTGGCCAATAAAGCACAGTGATATTGTTGTTTTTAAACCAGGTATTGGTTCTTTTGGCAATGTGTACAAGTGCCAAGTCCTGCTGGAGAATGAAATTTCCATCTTCCAAAAGCTTGTCAGCAGAGGGAAGCATGAAGTGCTTTAAAATTTCCTGATAGATGACTGCTCTGACTTTGGTCTTGTTAAAACATAGTGGACCTACACCAGCAGATGACATGGCTCCCCAAACCATCACTGATTTTTGAAACTTCACATTAGACCTCAAGCAGCTTGGATTGTGGCCTCTCCACTCTTCCTCCAGACTCTGGGACCTTGATTTCTAAATGAAATGCAAAATTTACTTTCATCTGAAAACACCTTGGACCACTGAGCAACAGCCCAGTTCTTTTTCTCCGTGGCCCAGGTAAGATGCTTCTGCGTTGTCTATTGGTAATGAATGACTTGACACAATGAATGTGACACTTGTAGCCCGTGTCCTGGATACATCTGTGTGTGGTGGCTTTTGAAGCAATGACTCCAGCAGCAGTCCACTCCTTGTGAATCTCAACAACATTTTTGAATGGCCTTTTCTTAACAATCCTTTCAAAGCTGTTGTTATCCCGGTTGCTTGTGCACCTTTTTCTACCACACTTTTTCTTTCCACTCAACTTTCCATTAATATGCTTGGATACAACACTCTGTGAAGAGGCAGCTTCTTTAGCAATGAACTTTTATGGCTTACCCTCCTTGTGGAGTGTGTCAATGACAGCTTTCTGGACATCTGTCAAGTCAACAGTCTTCCCCATGATTGTGGAGCCTACTGAAACAGACTGAGCGACATTTCTAAACGCTTAGGAAACCTTTGCAGGTGTTTTTTTGTTAATTATTCTAATTTGTTGAGATAATGACTTTTGGGTTTTCATTGGCTGTAAGCCATAATGATCAACATTAACAGAAATAAACTTGAAATAGATCACTCTGTTTGTAATGACTCTATATAATATATGAGTTTTACTTTTTGTATTGAAGAACTGAAATAAATTAACTTTTTGATGATATTCTAATGTTGGGAGAAGCACCTGTACATCTTGCAACTATGTAAAAGACGCACAAATGTACATAAAGCCTCCTATTGTGCTAACCTATACTTGTGCTCACCTTGATATGTACAAAGTGCTTGCTGTCTGTTACCAGAGCAAACAAAGAATAGAATGAATAAACATAATGCATTGATGAAACACAGAGGACTTGTTCTTCTATTTCCTGGAAATTTTAATGATGAGACAAAAGCTGAACAACAGCACTTTGTTCGGAGTACTTTAAAGAACGTCTGGATTCTGTTGATATCTTCTGATAACTTTCACAAGGCTAAAAATGAGATTTCTGAGCAAGTCAATGCTCTGTATAAAACACTATATGAAAGTGTAAAGAACAAACAACTTCATTTAATAAAATGAAGGTACAAAGAAGGATTATATAATTATTAATTTTATTACAGTATTAAAGGGGTTGATCTCATGTCCACATTCAGTTCATACAGTATAGTTTTCAATATGGCAGCACGGTGGCTCAGTGGTTAGCACTGCAGGGCTGGGGTCATGGGATCAAATCCCACCAAGGATAATATCTGCAAGGAGTTTGCATGTTCTGCCTGTGTTTACAGAATCTTTATTGTGAGCCCCAATGGGGACAGTGCCGATAACGTCTGTAAAGAGCTGTGGAATTAATGGCGCTATATAAATGAGTAAAATAAATAACTAACTGTCAGAACATCATCAGTACTGTATACAGTATATAGGTACTGACTCATTTCAGTAGCTATACTAAAGCATAAAACGTGATAGAAAAGGGGACTAAATTAATTATTCAAATGAACCAGCTATCCAGCCCCCTGTCATTCTGACTGTATAGGTGATAACTTCTTAGGCTAGGTTCATATTACGTTTAACCAGCCTGTTCAACACATAGCCTTGACGGGCTGGTTAAACGGTATAGCATAATGCGATCGCATTATGCTATACCCGCTAGCGCAGATGTGTCATCTGTGCTAGCGGTGATAGAGCCTCAGACGCTGCAGCCCACGTCCGAGGCTCCGTCACTGAATGACGGCACATCATGAACGCGTGCCACTTGACGGCATGCGTCTCGATGCGCCCGACAATGGAAGGCAATGGCAGCGTTAACGGACTGCGTTACACCGCGTTATGCCACGGTGTAATGCAGTCTGTCTAACGAACTGCTAAAACGAAATGTGAACCTGGCCTTAGATCAGGCACAAGTGACTAAATATGACTACTGCTAAGTCACTTTTCAGAGCAAGAGAAAAGGGTCACTTTAACCCCTTTCTGACATCAAATGTAATAATCCATCCCTGTGCAATGGGCCTATTTGACAAGGATGGATTATGTGGGGGTCCCCGCGATCACTGCAGTTGTCAGCTGATTCTGACAGCTGACACCCGACACTAAGTGCCAGGAGCGGACACGAACCACTCCTGGCACTTTAACCCCCGAAATGCTGCGATCGAGCAAGATTACAGCATTCTGGGAGTCAGTGGAGGGCTGACAGCCCCTTTGCCTTTGGATCGGAGACCCCACAGCGTGACGTGGGGTTCTGATCGTTGACATGGTGACATGATGTCATCATGAAAACATCCGGGTCACCAGACCAAGAAAACTTGATGCGCTTGCCCAGGGAATGATGAGCAACTTTGTGTATCTCCATTCTGTAGAAGCGATCAGCCTGCAAAAAATGATTGTCCCATAGTTTGGCAAAGTAAAAAAGTTAGAAAAAAGCAATACAAAAATTTAAAATAATTGTAAAAAGAGTTTTAAAAGAAATAAAAAATGATAATAAAAATAAAAAAGTCAAGATATTGTATCTCTAAATAAATATTTGAATGAAAAAAAATATATAAACAATAAAAGTACACATATATGGTATTGCCGCGTCCACAACGACCCGACCTATAAAACTATCCCACTAGTTAACCCCTTTAGTGAACACCATAAAAAAATAAAAAACAAGACAAAAAACAATGCTTTATCATCATACTGCCGAACAAAAAGTGGAATACAACACGATCAAAAAGGCAGATATAAATAAACATTGTTCGACTGAAAACAACTTGTCCCGCAAAAAACAAGCTGCCATACAGCTCCACCACAGGAAAAATAACAAAGTTATACAGTGAAGGAAATAATTATTTGCTGATTTTGTAAGTTTGCCCACTGACAAAGACATGACCAGTCTATAATTTTAAGGGTAGGTTAATTTTGACATTGAGAGATAGAATATCAAAAATAATATTCAGAAAATCACATTGTATAAATTATATACATTTATTTGCATTTTGCAGTGAGAAATAAGTATTTGAGCCCCAACCAACCATTAAGGCTATGTGCACATGTATGCAGAAATTTCCTGAGGAAAACTGGACTCCTTCCCAGGAAATCCGCAATTTTTTATTTTTGGTTTTTTTGTGTTTTTTTTCACGTTTTTTGTGTGTTTTTACACGTTTTTTTGCAGATTTTTTGCGTTTTTTTCCGGAGCATCCTAATACAATGAAATCCGCAGAATTTCTGATAAATTAACGAACATGCTGCATTTTTTTCCGCAATGTGCTTTTTTTGCGGAAAAAACGCATCATGGGCAAAAAAATTGCGGATTTCATTCTAATAATAGGATGCTCAATGTATGCGCTTTTTAAGCATTTTTGCCGTGGAAAAACGCACCAGAAACGCGAAAAATCCTGAATGTGTGCACACAGCCTAAGGCTATGTGCTGCCCATGTGTGCAGAAATTTCCTGAGCAAAACCTGATTCCTTCCCAGGAAAAAACACGCATTTTTATTTTTCACGTTTTTGTCGCTTTTTTTGCGCGCTTTTTTCCGGAGCAACCACATTCTCATTGAATATAGTTGGAAATGCGTTTTTTCCGCAAAATTAATGAACATGCTGCATTTTTTTCGCAGATAAAAATGGGATGCTTAATGTATGCATTTGTTTAGTAATTTTGCACGGAAAAATGCTTAAAAAAGCAAAAAAACGCTTACATGGGCACACAGCCTAAGAGTTCTAGCTCCTACAGACCAATTAGACACTCTTAATCAACTTGTTACCTGCATTAAAGAAAGCTGTCTTACATAGTCACTTTTATATAAGACTCCTGTCCCTAAACTCAGTTAGTCAGATTCTAACCTCTACAACATGGGCAAGACCAAAGAGCTTTCTAAGGATGTCAGGGACAAGATCATAGACCTGCACAAAGCTGGAATGAGCTAGAAAACCATAAATAAGATGCTGGGTGAGAGGGAGATAAATACAAAATGACCTTGAATCGACATAGATCTGGGGAACCATGCAAAATCTCACCTCGTGGGGTATCCTTGATCATTAGGAAAGTGAGAGATCAGCCTAAACCTACACAGGAGGAGCTTGTTAATGATCTCAAGGCAGCTGGGTCCACAGTCAACAAGAAAACCATTGGTAACACATTATTCCGTAAAGGTTTAAAATCCTGCAGTGCCCACAAGGTCCCCCTGCTCAAGAAGGCACATGTGCAGGCCCGTCTAAAGTTTGCCAATGATCACCTGGATGATTCTGTGAGTGACTGGGAGAAGGTGCTGTGGTCAGATGAGACAAAAATTGAGGTCTTTGGCATTAACTCTACTCTCCGATTTTGGAGAAAGAGAAATGCTGCCTATGACCCAAAGAACACCATCTCCACTGTCAAGCATGGAGGTGGAGACATTATGTTTTGGAGGTGTTTCTCTGCTAAGAACACAGGACTTCTTCACCACATCAATGAGAGAATGGATGGAGCCATGTACTGTAAAATCCTGAGTGACAACCTCCTTCCCTCTACCAAGACATTAAAAATGGGTCATGGCTGGGTCTTCCAGCAAGACAGTGACTCAAAATATAATAATAATAATAATAAATTTTATTTTTATAGCGCCGACATATTCCGCAGCACTTTACATTTCAGAAGGGATTTGTACAGACAATAGACATTACAGCATAACAATAATCACATACAGTAGATTATAACAAATACCAAGAGGAGTGAGGGCCCTGCTCGCAAGCTTACAGTCTATGAGGAAAGAGGTAGACACGAAAGGTGGGTGGTAACAGTTGCTCTGATTGTATGGACCAGCCATAATGTTAAGTGTGTAACAGTACAGACACAGAGGGCTAATGGATGCATAAAGCATGTGGGAACATGATGCTGGGAACCTGGTTATGGTAAAACTTTTGGCTCTGCCACACAGGGATAGGTTAGGTTAATGTGTTGAGGCGATAGGCCAGTCTGAATAAATGTGTTTTCAGGACACGCTTAAAATTGTGGGGATTGGGGACTAATCGTATTGACCTGGGAAGTGCATTCCAAAGAATTGGCGCGGCACATGTAAAGTCTTGGAGACGGGAGTGGGAGGTTCTGACTATTGAGGATACTAACCTCAGGTCATCAGCAGAACGGAGGGCGCGGGTAGGGTGGTATACTGAAACAAGGGAGGAGATGTAGGGTGGTGCTGAGCCATTGAGGGCTTTGTGGGTGAGGGTAATAAGTTTATACTGAATTCTGGAGTGGATGGGTAGCCAGTGTAATGACTGGCACAAGGTAGAGGCATCGGTGTAACGATTGGTGAGGAATATGATCCTGGCTGCAGCATTCAAGACAGATTGGAGAGGGGAGAGTTTGGTAAGAGGGAGACCGATTAGAAGAGAGTTACAATAGTCGAGACGAGAAAGAATAAGAGAAACAGTAAGAGTTTTTGCAGAGTCAAAAGTAAGAAAAGGTCGAATTCTAGAAATGTTTTTGAGGTGCAGATGACAAGAGCGAGCCAGTGATCGAATGTGGGGGGCAAAGGAAAGCTCGGAATCAAGTATGACCCCAAGACAGCGGGCATGTTGCTGGGGAGTAATAGTGGAACCACACACGGAAATGGCAATGTCGGGTGTAGGTACATTAGTAGCGGGAGGAAACACAAGGAGTTCAGTCTTTGACAGGTTCAGTTTCAGATATAGTGAGGACATGATATTAGACACAGCGTTTAGACAATCGCCAGTGTTTTCCAGAAAGGCTGTCGTGATGTCAGGAGAAGAAGCGTATAATTGGGTGTCATCAGCATAGAGATGGTACTGGAAACCAAATCTACTGATTGTTTGACCAATAGGGGCAGTGTACAAGGAGAAGAGGAGGGGGCCTAGAACCGATCCTTGAGGAACCCCAACAGTAAGGGGAAGGTGAGAGGAGGAGGAACCGGCAAAAGAAACAGTAAAGGAGCCGTCGGAGAGATAGGAGGAGAACCAGGAGAGAACAGTATCCTTGAGGCCAATGGAATGGAGCATAGTGAGGAGGAGCTGATGATCCACAGTGTCGAATGCTGCAGAGAGATCCAAGAGAATTAGCATGGAGTAATGACCATTTGATTTAGCTGTTAGCAGATCATTAGAGACTTTAGTGAGGGCAGTTTCAGTGGAGTGTAAAGAGCGGAAACCGGATTGGAGAGGGTCGAGAACAGAGTTTTCTGAGAGATAGCGGATAAGACGGGAGTGGACCAGGCGTTCCAGGAGTTTAGAGATGAAGGGAAGATTAGAGACAGGTCTATAGTTAGCGGCACAGTTTTGGTCAAAGGATGGTTTTTTAAGTAGTGGATGTATGATGGCATGCTTAAATGAGGAGGGAAAAATACCAGAAGAGAGAGAGAGGTTAAATATTTTAGTTAGGTGAGGGGTGACAGCAGGGGAAAGGGACTGGAGGAGATGTGACGGAAATGGGTCACTGGTGCAAGTAGTTGGGCGAGAAGATGCAAGGAGCCTGCTTACTTCTTCTTCTGTGACTGGTTCAAAATATATAGCCAAGGCAACAAAGGAGTGGCAAAAAAAGTAGCACATTTAGGTCATGAAGTGGCCTTGCCAGTCTCCAAACCTTAATCCCATGGAAAACTTATGGAGGGAGTTGAAGCTTTGAGTTGCTAAGCGACAGCCTCAAAATCTTAATGATTTAGAGATGATCTGCAAAGAGGAGTGGACTAATATTCCGCCTGACGTGTGCGCAAACCTCATCATCAACTACAAAAAACGTCTGACTGCTGTGCTTGCCAACAAGGGTTTTGCCACCAAGTATTAAGTCTTGCTTGCCAGAGGGATCAAATACTTATTTCTCAATGCAAAAAGCAAATACATTTATATAATTTATACATTATGATTTTATTTTAGATATTCTATCTCTCAATGTTAAAATTAACCTATCCTTAAAATTATAGACTGTTCGTGTCTTTGTCAGTGAGCAAACTTACAAAATCAGCAAGGGATAAAGTAATTATTTCCTTCACTGTAGTGATGCAAAAATAATTATTTTTTCTATAAAATAGTTTCTATTGTATAAAACCGCCAAAACATAAAAAAACTGTATAAATGAGGTATTGCTGTAATCATACTGACCCGAAGAATAAAACTGCCTTATCAATTTTAACACACATAGAACGGCATAAACCCCCCAAAAAGAAATTCCTGAATTGATGGTTTTTGTTCATTCTGCCTCCTAAAAATTGGAATAGAGACCGATCAAAAATGTCATGTGCCCAAAATTGGTATCAATAAAAACGTCAACTCGTCCCGCAAAAAAAGCCCTCACATGACTCAGGGAGACAAAATATGGAAAAATTATAGCCCTTAAAATGTGGTGAAGCATAAACTAATTTTTGCAATAAAAAGCGTCTTTTAGTGTGTGACAGCAGCCAAACATAAAAACCCGATATAAATCTGGTATTGCTGTAATCACACCGACCCAACGAATAAAGTCGCCTAATCACGTATACCGCTTGAGAAACAGCGTAAAAAATAAATAAAACCAATTCTTCATGCTGTTGATTTTTTCATTCTGCCTCCCAAAGATCGCAGTAAGGCTTGATGCACATTTATCCCATGCTCTGTGCTGAGCGCTTACACACTGGTTTCCGTGTAAATCTCTGAAATACATGAATCAGATGGAACCCCCATCAGAAGATTCTCTTTAATGAGGCAGATGGAGGCACTGTGGGCGCCATTTGACCTGTGATCTGGCGGTGTCCGTCTTTTTAGGATTGCATAAAAGTGCCGTCGGCCACAGTTTTGTGCACTTCTGAAAAGGACACTGCTAAACAGAGGCCAAAGTAACTCTGCTGCCATATCATAGTGAATGGATCCCTCAGGGGTTTCATCTGAATCACGTCACTCAGAGATTTAGTGATCAGCATTGAGAGCCAGAAAAATGTGATCCCAATAAACCCTTCAACTCAATCCACACAAAAGCAAGCCCTCACTCAGGTCTGTCATCTGTTAATGGAAATATATGGCGCTTTCACGTTACTGGTAGCACAAAGGTTCTGGAAAAGCAAAATGGCTCCTCACCCGCCAAAAGAAATTTAGCAAATTCTGCGCTCCCAAATCCAAATGCTCCTTCCCCTCTGAGCCCCACAGTGTACCTAAACCACATATTGCGTCTATGTTTGGCATTTCTGAAGAGATGTGAGCCCACCTACCTTATGGGTGCATGCCTCCAGAAGCATGGGTTGGGCATAACGTACTGGTGATTGCATCGTACTGGTCACTACAATGGCAGTATACAATTTTCATTCAGCAACTATCATTGCTACTTGTTTCTGGAAAATACCCATGGAGTCAAAATCGTCACTACACCTGTAGATAAATTCCCGAAGGGGTATAATTTCTAAAATAGGGTCACTTGAGAGGTGATTCTGCTCTTCTAGCAATTAGGGGCACTATATATGGAGTCCACAAACTGTTCTAGGAAGATCTGCGGTCCAGAGTGCAGATAGCACTCCATTTCTCCCGAGTCTCTCCATATGGCTAATGGCTAAATAGTATTGTATAGACACATATGGGGTATTGCCACGTCCAGTAGAAATTGTGGGACAAATTTTGGTGCCATTTTTACCCACTTCTTGTGTGAAAATGTAAAATCTGGGGCTAAAAAAAATTTTCGTGGTAAAAATGTAGTTATTTTGTCTTCACTGCTCATTGGTATAAAATTATGTGAAACACCCATGGTGTCAATATAATCATTGCACCCCTAGATGAATTCATTGAGAGGTGTAGTGTGTAAAATGGGGTAACTTATTGGGTGGGTTCAGCTGTTCTGGCACCTCATGGGCTCTCGCAATGGGTCATGGCACCTGCAAACCATAACTGTAAAATCTGGTGCTCTTTGCCTTCTGAGCTTTGCACTGTGTGTGACGAGGTCAACTTACGCTGAGTCGACTTTTTCTTTAGAGTGGACCCTCTGGGTCGTGGCACCCACCCACCTAGGGCGAGCTGACCTTGTGAGGAACCACCCCCTATACAGGTAGTGTCAGGGTCAAGACCAAGGGGATGAGCCACCACGACTGCTGGCACCAGACGGCTGGCTCAGGTAGACACTAGGTACGAGTGTCTGACGACAAGGACGTGCAGGAGACAAGACAAGATGTAAGTTCAAGGTATCTTCATTAAGACAAGTTCAGGATAACATTCAGTGCAAAACGTGATAACAAGCAAACACGGCAAGGTGCGTGCGTGGCACGCCAAGGTCCATGGAATAGTACGTGCTAGAAGGCAAGCCTGGTTACCGGCAATGACACGATGGCATCAGACTCCGGACAGCTGGCAGGGGTCAAGCTGTAGACTTCATGCTTACGATCTCTGGCAGGGATGGCAGGTTCCGGGAATCCACCAGGTAAACCAGGGTACAGGCAAGGAGGCACGACAGATCTCCAGGCATAGTGCGTGCTAGGGAACATGCCGAGGTCCAAGGCAAGATTCCAGGCAGGGTGCATGCTAAGGGCACACCAGGGTCCAGGGCAAGGTGCGAGTGTAGGGAACACGCCAGGTTCAACGTGCAAAGTACGGTGCGTGTGTAGGGGACACGCCAGGGTTCAAAGTTCAACA
Source organism: Dendrobates tinctorius (assembly GCF_039654945.1). NCBI lineage: Eukaryota > Metazoa > Chordata > Amphibia > Anura > Dendrobatidae > Dendrobates > Dendrobates tinctorius. The sequence goes on along the minus strand of NW_027361699.1, from coordinate 8,255,069 downwards.
TACAAGACAGTATGCGTGTGTAGCGACATGCCAAAGCACAAGGGAAAAGGCAGAGTCCTGTGCATGCAGAGGGCATGCCAGGGTCATAGTTCAAGGCAGAGTCCTGCGCGTGCAGAGGGGCACGCCAGGGACAGGGTTCTAGGCAGAGTCCTGGGTGTGCAGAGAGACACGCCAGGGACAGGGTTCAAGGCAGAGTCCTGCGTGTGTAGAGGGGCACGCCAGGGTCAGGGTTCAAGGCAGAGTCCTGCGTGTGCAGAGGGCACACCAGGTCAGGTTCCAAGGCAGAGTCCTGAAGGCAGAGTCCTGCACGTGCAGAGGGCACGCCATGGACAGAGTACAGGCTAGGACCTGTGCGTGCGAGAGGGCACGACAGGGTACATGGCAAGGCCTGCGCATACTTTTACAGAAGCACGGGGAGGTAGGCCACGGGGCAGGCGAGGGCCTGCGCGTGCTTAGAGAGGAGCACATAAACACAGTGCAGAGACAGTGTGAGTGGAAGGAAGCACAGAGAGCACAGCTGGGGCACTGGCTAGCTGGACGGGCTGCAGCACAAACAGGCGGGTAAGACTCCAGCAAATCCGGCTGGGGTATAGCAGGCGACACAGCTGTCACTGACCAATGAGCACGGCTGATGCACAAGCAGGCGGGCACGGCTAGGGCGGGCACAGCTGAGGCACAAGCAGAAGGCTAGGAAGGCCAGGCGCATGCAAAGGCACATGAAGAACAATTCAAGGCAAAGCAAGAAACAAGGCAAAGCTGGACAAGGTACGGAACAAGGAACGGAACATAGGCAGAAGCACAGAGTCAGGTCGGAGCGAGAACAGAGCTAGCAGCGGAGCGTAGGCCAAAGCCCAGAGCCAGGTCAAGGGAGAACCTTGAGACTAGCGTGGAAATGTGCAAGAGAGCACCAGAGGTAAGAGAGGAGGAATGGTGCGTGTGCCAGGAGGCACTACAGAGCACCATAGGTAAGAGAGGAGGAATGGTGCGTGTGCCAGGAGGCACAACAGAGCACCATAGGTAAGAGCAAGGAAGAACAAGCAAAGACAGAGAACATAGGAAGGACCACAAGGCAAAGCATAGCAAAGGCAAGACATGGCAAAGCAGGCAAGGCAGAGAACTCCGGAACTACAAGTCCAAGCATGACACGGACAAAACATGGCACAACGGATGAACACAAGACAAGGCACGAGACAAGAGGCAGAGTACAAGCACAGAGCGTGTGCAGAGATGCTCTACAGAGCAGAGTGCAGGGGCACAGAATACAGGGAGCGACCAAGCAGACCAACCAGCCATGCAGGGAAGCAACACTGTACTAAGGCCCTGACCATAGGAAGGGGCGGTCTGATATAGCACCTGCACTTCCGGGTGAGGATCAGGGAAGGACTTACGGTTCAGATCCTCCAGGATCATAGAGAGCGCTGCTAGATCAGACTGGGCTGAACCATAGAGAAGGTCACATGATCAGGGCTCCAGGAATACATAGAGAATTGCAGAATCAGACAGTGCTGGAACATAGGAAAAGTCACATGATCAGGGGCTCCAGGAATACATAGAGGATTGCAGAATCAGACAGTGCTGGAACATAGGAAAGGTCACATGACCAGGGGCTCCAGGAATACAGAGGATTGCTGAATCAGAGCAGAAACGGATGGTTACCTAGCAACGGCGTGCAGTCATGAGGTAAGGCGCGTGTGCACACCGCTCCAGGCATCTTGCAGCACGAGACATAACGGGCATGAGAATTCAGTGCACGTGCACACCGCTCCAGGAGTCATTCTGCATAGCAGACATGGCGGACATGACAGGCATAATGGACATGACAGGCATAACGGACATGGCAGGCATGACACTGTGCCTGAAAAATATTTCCCAATTACATGTAGGGTATTGGCACACTCAGGAAAAAATGGACCTCAGTTTGTTGTAAAAAAATGTCCTTTAGCCCCTTAGATAAAAACTTGGGAACTTGAGGCCACAAGTTTTTAGTGGTAAAAATTAGTGATAAACGAACATGCTTGCCACTACTCGGTACTCACCCTGGTATCACTATACTTGCAGTACTCAGCAAGCACCGAGCATTTCGGGGATTATTTGACGGGAGTTCGGGTCTCTGCCCTGCAATTTTGGCACTGTTTAGAGCGCCAATAAACATGCAGGGATTGTCTGCCATGCACTGTAATGCCGCACCCATCTTTGTTGTGGTATTACAGTGATTGGCTGGCCGCACAGCGTCTTCAGGTCTATAAGAGACCTGCCGCTGCCCTGCTCGTCACAGTCATGTCCGGAATCAGATAGGGTAGGGAGAGCTGCTGCTGAGATAGAGACATATTTGTACTTTTATTAGTTAGTGTGGGTATACCATCATAGAATCCACAAATCCAGCTAAGCCAACAGTCCTTCTAAGGACTAGTTACAGGGTATATAGATTGCAGTGCTAGGTAGGCAGGGGAGTGTATATGCGTATATACACATCAGTGCAAGGCATGCAGGCACTGTATGTGGGTATGTAGATATTATTGCATACATCAAAAGGGTTAATTACTGTCTGCTGCTGCTGCCTATTACATATATACCTAGATCCTGGTATCAGTGGCTAGGAAAAATTTTTTTTTGCACCTCAATCCTGGTTATTGTGTTCCAAAGCAATCCAGAGCCCTTTTTTTCCTCCATTTGCTTGTTGACACAGCCAAATTCTTTTAATACTACAGCGTGAAAATCCAGCAATTTTAAACAGCTTTCCCCGTCCTAGGCATCACATCTGGGTGTGCAGAAAATTTTGGCATTTTTTGTGGTACTGTAGTATTTTTTGGAGTGACAAAAACATATTTAATTGGAAAAAAAATATTTAGCTGCTCCAAAAATATTTAGCTGCCAAAAAAATATTTAACACTGTGTTTTATCCACCACATGCATCGCATATAATTGCGCTAAATATATTAAAATTTTAGTCCTCCAAAGAATTTTTTTTTGTAGTGGCATAGCCTACTTAAGTGTTCACACTAGGCAGTTAGATTAGGGACCCATTCGATCATGAGATTACCTTGATGTTGGTGAATGGGCTCACATTTTTTGGCCAAATTTTGTGCTAAGCATCTCATGTGTTTTTTCTAAATTTCAGAAGTCATTATGCTATTCACACTTCATATATTTCATATTGACATGTCTTAATGCAATTTAGTGCAAGCATTTTTCTCATTTTGATCTGTAAGCTGTTTTTTTAGTATGTACCTATTCAGACTAGTTGTTGATGTGCTGTCATTTTTTCTGTTATTTATAGCCTACTTATTGACACAATTTTGGTGGCTAAAAAAAAATCTAAGCCACATATTTTACAGAGTGCTATCTCCATCAGACACCTGATCTATCTGTGGCCTACAAATTGTGGCATTTCAGGGCTACATTCCACTAAATTTGCTGTCTGTTACCCTATTTCTATACACTATTTTGGGGTACAAAATTTAACTAGATGGGCATTTCCTGAAGGAAAAAACATGGTGCTTGAACAGCGCGGCCAGCTTTACAGCAGTGTATCAGGTGTCGTCTGTAAGAAAGTAAAGTTAGAATATGAATGTTGTGTATAACGATGGCACAACCTGGGATGGGTTGTATATGAAGCCAATGGGGGTGATGTGGTGATGTCACCATCATATAATATTGGGTGTAGGCTAAAAGACCTGTGTGATGTTACCACCATTTGCTTCAAGGGGACGCTGGGAACCACAATGATGAAATGAATTTGCACATGTGATTTCATGTGGCCATGTGAATATGGCCATTGAAAATAATAGGTTGTGATTTGTAGAGCTAAAATGTCCGGCAATATTCGCGCCAAAGAATCTCCTGTGTGAAACGACCTTATTGCCACAAAACCTGTAGCAAATCTGCTGGAATAAGCACGGCATAGTTCCCCCCATGGAAATTAATAACATAGGTGAAATACTGTATTTTAGGGCTGCGGGAAAGAAACAATGACATGCCCTATTTTTTGGCTCCCAGCCCTTACATAATACTGTATGGCAAAATTTGCTATGAGAAAAAAATGGCAGCGATTTGTTAACTGCTCCTCTCACACGTGTGACTACGCCCTTAGGCCTCATACTCACTGGCGCTAAAATCGGACGATTGCAATCCGATTTAAAATCAGATTGCACTCTGACCAATGTTAGTCAATGGGTGACATCTCACTTGCAATTTTTTTCCAATCTGAAATTGGACTGAGAAAAAAATCGCAGCATGCTGAGATTTTTGTCAATGCAAGTCAATGGGTGTGATTAAAAAACGGACAAAAAATGGACCATCCGTTTTAAACGGATACATTACCATTCTGTGGCATAGAACACTGTAAATGGTCCTGTAAATGACTGTAGAAAAATAGATGCTGCAAAAAAAACCGGATGGAAAACAGATGGAAAGATTAAAAATCGCATAGAAATCGCATGACACTCACATAGCACTCCTCCATTTTCTACAGTCCAGAAATCGGACCGTTTTTTTAATCCCAAATTGGTATGAGCCTTTAGGGGCAGATTATGGGGCAGATTTACCTCAGTGGAAATTTCTTCAGAAATTCTGCTTTATGTTATTCACCGAACACAGAAATTAGAAGGTGACTAGCAGATTAGGACGAGCAGGCCTCACACAGTGAAACTGTCTGACAGACTGCTCTAGTTGCCCCGACAACCAATCAGAGGTCAGCTTTCACTTTACCTCAGCAGTTTCAAAAAGGAAAAGCTGACCTCTGGTTGCTATGGACAATACAAATGTGGCAGAGTTGGAAGGTAGAGGGGACAGTAGACCCTTCAAGTCCTATTATATAGTTATCTGTGACCATCTGATCAGTAGGGTTTTCAGAGAAGTGATACTCTGCACAGTGCTTCTGTAGGACTAGTATCTGACAACTTTATTATCACTGCATATGGTATTATCAGTTATATTGGAGCTTGTATAGTAGCAGAGTACATTTGTTCTTTACTGATGAAGGAGAGTACGTGCCTGTGTGTGACCATGTGATTTTTTTTGGGGGGAGGGGTTCTACTGTATGTTTGATTTTTAGTTTCCTTATTATGTTACTGGTGTGTTTTGCATATGTAGGGGGTCAGGATGGGTGCGACCAAGTATAGCAAAATTCATTGCTGCCCCTTTTCTTCGGTGATGTTTGTGTGCCAGACGTGCTTTTTAGCCTCTTTTTTTGTGTCTTTCCAATTCATTTCTAGTATATGTAATTGAACGACTGTCTGCACTGGGCAGGACTGTGAGATATATAAAACAGAAGCCTGATCAGAGTATTACTAATCAGGAATGCGTTCTGGAGTTGCAAGCTGCATCCTTTAAAATAAATCTCTTCTTCTTATCCAGTTAATGCTATTGATTAAACATTTGAATACCCGGTTAATTAAGGACAGGATAACAGTACAAGAATTCATTTATTTGGAGTGATTTATTTTGACGCAAGTGGTGGATTGAAAACAAACTAAATGTTCTCTTCTCTCTAGATCACATAAACACTAGACCAGATTTTTGCAGGGATCATTATATCATAGGGCTTTAACACTGTTGTATCTTCAAGCTTTTTTTAGCCATCAATCTAGTGTAAAGCCTAATACAATGTCATAGAAATAGTGTGAGTCACAACTGTACTGTTAACAATGTTGCAGGTTTGGGGGATAAGTGGTGTAATTACTGGACATTAATATGCAGGAATAACATCCTGAGTGCCAGCAAAACTAATAAGATGCATAAAAACTATAGTGTTTCTAGTAGCAAATCTACACATTACTGATTACATAATAATAAATAATCTTTAACATATTCCGCAGCGCTTTACAGTTTGCACACATTATCATCACTGTCCCCGATGGGGCTCTACATTGATTATGGTACATGCATGAGTCGCCCTGATATGTGCAATGCAGTGTCTGCGGTGACACCCTGAATTTTACACTTGTCAGGCTGCCCATCACTATACTGCCCAATATTTGGCCAAAATTGGCAAGCTCGCAACACCCACAAGGGTCCTCATTATCTTGGGAGTCCCTACAATAAAATGAAAAACAACTCACCAAAATGGATATAAAATTCAAAGAACACCAAAGAAAAAAAAAGTTAGCTTTAACTTACCAACACACGTCACAATAATAATGAACTGAAGGTTACGGCAGGTCCCCATGATAAAGGTGGAGACAACACAGGTGCAAAATACTGATGAGACCACCATTTACCACCACTCAAAACCTACCAATTCACCAATTCATGGATGGGGTGGTTGCTTAGTATTATAAATCCACATGATAAGGCTTGTATACATGACACCAGTCACGTGAGTTGCGAGCTTGTATATTTTGGCCAAAATATTGACCAATACCCCATTTATTTTTTACATATTTTTCATCTTTTTTTGATGGAAGCTTTTCATCTTATGCAGAGAGCAGTCAGGCCCTTTAGTGTTGCCTTGAGAAATTGGGGTATTTATCTATGTGGTGTGCACCTTTATAACGCTGGGTGGATCTCCTGATCTAATAGCATGAGGGCCACTAATATGCTGTAAGCGAGAAATTGTGCATTACACCTTTATGAGTGACGGACACCTTTTTACAAGCCTCATCTGTGTGCATGAATGGTAGATGTGGTTGTTAAATCAGAATTTACAGTTGAAACTAGAAGTTTACATACACTATATAAATAGACACATATGCATGTTTTTCTCAATATCTGACATGAAATCAGAAGAAACCTTTCACGTTTTAGGTCAATTAGGATTACCATAATTACTAATATTTGCCAAATGCCAGAATAATGAGAGAGAGAGAATGTTTTAAGGCATTTTTATTAGTTTCTGAAAAGTCAAAAGTTTACATACACTAACATTACTATGCCTTTAAACAATTCTGGACTGCCCATATGATGATGTCATATGTTTGGAAGCTTCTGATAGTTTTTTTTGCAACATCTGAGTTAATTATTGACACACTTCTGGATGTATTTTAATGCACACCTGAAACACTCTTCTTCTTTGTGTAGCATCATAGGAAAGTCAGCGAAGATATCAGGAAGAGAATTGTGGCTTGCACAAGTCTGGCTCATCCTTGGGTACAACTTCAAGATACCTGAAGGTGCCTTGTTTATCTGTACAAACAATTATATGGAAGCACAAACAAGTTGGGAATGTCCAGTCATCATACCGCTCAGGAAGGAGACAGGTTCTATGTCCCAGAGATGAACGTGCTTTGGCCCGACATGTGCATATCAACCCAAGGACAAAAGCAAAAGACCTTGTGAAGATGATGGCGGAAGCTGGTAAGATTGTGTCAATATCCACAGTGAAACAAGCACTGTATCAATATGGGCTGAAAGGCCACTCTGCCAGTCAGAACCCATTACTCCAAAAGAAACATAAAAAAGCCAGATTAAATTTTGCAAATGCAGACAGGAACAAATTATTTTCATTTTTGGAGACATTTCCTGTGATCTGATGAAACTAAAATTGAGCTTTTTGGATATAATGACCATAGTTAACATTTGGAGGAAAAAAGGAGAAGCTTGGAAGCCTAAGAACACCATCCCAACTGTGAAACTGTGGCAGTATCATGTTGTGTGGTTATTTATCTGCAGGAGGGACTGGTACACTTCACAAAACAGATGGCATCATGTGAAAAGAAGATTATATATTGCAATACTGAAGCAACATCTCAAGACATCAGCCAGGAATTTAAAGCTAGGGTGAAAATGGGTCTTCAAAATGGACAATGACCCAAAGCATACTGCCAAAATGATAACAAAGTGGCTTAAGGATGACAAAGTCAATGTTTTGGAATGGCCATCACAAAGCCCTGATCTCAATCCTATTGAAAGTTTATGGGCAAAGCTGAAAAGACAGGTGCGAGCAAGATGACTTATAAACCTGGATTAGTTACACCAGTTTTGTCAGGAGGAATGGGCCCATATTCCAACCAACTATTGTGAAAAGCTTATGGAAGGATATCCCAAATAGAGATGAGCAAAAATCTTCGGCTCCTTCCTTATTCGGCAAGCTATAGCGCTTACCGAACAAGGTGCCGCGAGAACACAGATTCCTGGAGCGCTCCTGATGATCAGCTTTTCAGCACCGCAGCTGCATGTGTCGCAGCTGTGTGACAGTCACAGCACAAATTTGGAGAGACTGTTTATTGGTGTTCTTTATTTTTTTGTTATAGTATTAATATTTGGAACTTAATCCTAAGTATATATTTTTGCCCAGTTTTTAACATACATGTATTTTAAATTTAACAATAAGAATAAAATAAAATCACACAATATGTTACTATATTATTAAATTTAACATGGCACACTTTCATTTACACTTTTATAGGAAGACTATAACGTACATAAGTAATGTACAGCATATTTAATAATCTGTTCCTTTAGAAACTACACTTTTCCTCTTTTTAAACTTTTATGTGAAAATGACATTTATCTCATGACAGCATTCTCATACCAATATGTGAATAGGCCAAGTTCCTCGGAAAGTGATCATAGACCAGACATGTCTAAATAATATGGAAAATAACCAGGCATACCAAGGAATTGCAATGGTGGGAACTTTGCACGGTATGCTTTTTATAAATGACCTCTCTCAACCCAGCTGTAAACTCAGATATAACATACACTCTACTTATCTCGCTGCGTTTTGGGGGCCTCCAGAAGAATTAATCAGACAACAGAAGATGAAAGCTTGAGACAAGAGAACAGTATATCACATGCTCCATTTATTTCACTTACTCATGAATGCAGATATACTTAAAAAATGTGTTGCTCTAAAGCCTTCGAGAAGCGCTCTCTGAAGTACGGTACTTCCTACCATTTATTTCAAGAAACTCTTTAAATGAGGATACTTTACTATGAGGATAGTCATTTATACATTGAAAAAAACTATTCTTCTTCCATGTTAGATGTTAGAATTTCAGTATGTCAAATAGTTTTCTTAAAGCACTCCTCTTCTATCTCTTTATTATAAGTGTAGATATGGATTTCTCCTATTACATTTCTTCTATCGGTCGAATGGAAATTTTCGTGTTCTAACTTATGGAACCATCTGTTTATTTATCGGCCATCCGTAAAGTATTATTACACCAAGCAATGGAGACTTTTTAAGTTAGTCCTTGGGTTGATTTAGAAAAAAAATTCTAGTAATAGCAGGGATGGTTTTAGGCAATGAGCAGTAAATCCTCATTTAGACTTCCCTGCACTCATAGAAGTCTAAGTGAGGCATTACACTGACTGAGCAGAACTGAGTCAATGTTCAGAACAGAATGATGGTTACAATGCTGTGCTCTGAACACTGCAGTGACAATGGTGGTGAGCATAGGTCGGCAGTCTGACATTGTACTACTAATCCCAGGCTAAAATATAAGAGAAAGGTGTTATCTTTAATTTTAGACCTTTTAGAGATCATTTCATCTTCAGCTTGCTTAACTGTTCACAATAACAGTAATTTTGACCAGGGGTGCCCAAACTTTAACTTTCTACTGTATTCACATATTTACAGACACATGTATATACAGTATATATGCAAACACGACACTCACGTACACTTTTACTTTCTGAAGAATAGACAGGTGCAGAAGAATAAGGATGTTTTCAAATTGTGCTTAGGCACCTGTTCAGTGGCCCCGTAGGAGCTTAAGTGAGGAAACTGCAGGCACATAGGATGCAGTAACGGACTGTATACAGACCAAGGGTGAATGGGATTTATTATACAGTAGAAACTCCACGCAGGGAGAAAACGGAGGGATAACATTCCCTAATACAGCAAAGGCTAATGGGCATAACTTAGGGAACAGGGACAAGTAAAGCCGACAATACAATAAAATATAACTTATTTCTCAGGCGCCAGTCACGGTTGAACTTCTGTCTGTGACTGGTGCTGCCTAGATTGGGGGGTCTGTCACAATCCTGAGGTAAATGATGCAGTATCTTTTGACATTAGCGGTGTCCTCCCGTGGTCTTCATGATGGCAGCGAATCCTCGGGATCGTGAGGTGAGTCTTGGGTCCAACAGATGTGGTGATGAAGAGGGATACGTCCTTATCCTCAGCGGTGAGTATCCCAACACTATGGAGATTTGCAGCATTGCCCAAACACAGTTTACAATGGGCAGCCCGCTTTTCTGTGCCGAATCGACACATGCCTAAGTCCTGCTCACAGACCTTGCCACTCACGGTCAGTACTATCAGCAGGGGCAGCTGTTGCAGCGTTGTTGGCTGTGTCAGCGGTCTCAGCGAGGGCAGTGATGTTGGCTGTGTCAGCGGTGTCTGAGCGGTACTCAGTTGACAGTCTCCTGTCAAAGCGCTCTGCCGAACCAGGCTCTGCTCTGCCCAGACGCCTCTCAGCTAATTTCTCCTCACAGGCGTCCCATGCGCCTGAAGTTCCGGCCCAAACTGTCTGGTCACTCGCGCGCTGCAGCTCTGTCCGCTCGCTTAGCCACGCCCCTTTTTCAAAACCAGAGTATGGTCTGGAGTCTCAAGCTTTCTACCCCGCAATATAGGTGACAGCCCCGACCATTCCGGACCCTTCACAGAGGAGACATGCCTAGTTAGTTCCTTCCCCTTACACTTACACCCGAACACCGGGAAAAGTGGGATTCGTGGACATACACTGTAATGGTTCTGGAAGAACAAACGTGCGTGCATCATTTTCTGGCATGTACGCCTACTGGAGGTAGACACTCAGCTCTAGTAGAGTGGGTTTAGATGTTCACCTCCAGAGGTGTATATGACCCAAAATAATGCACATCAGAGCAAACATTCGCTCTGTCGGCATAATAGCTGGTACCAACTGAGAATGCTGCAGCAGCGACAGCAAGGAAACTTGCCAGTAGCAAATACTGAAACAGCTGATAGGACTGATCTGTACAATCAGCTGATAGAAGAAATGTCCCTTCTCCTTACTGCTGGGTGGGCTGCTCAGACCATTCGGTGTTTACAGAGCCACCTTACGCTCCTTAAGCCAGCACTGAGTCACACTTAAACACAGTGAGATGTCATGTCAGCAAAAGAAAAACTTATAGCAAAAGCTAGGAGGGATAGCTAATACTAGTGAAGAGAGAGAGGATTCAAAAAGATTTAAATAAACTGGAGAAGTGGGCAGCAACTAACAGAATGGTTTTTAACAGGGAGAAATGCAAAGTACTACATCTGGGCAATAAAAATGAAAAAAGCATATATAGAATGGGAGGAATAGGGCTAAGTGACAGCACATGTGAAAAAGACTTGGGTATACTAATAGATCACAGACTGAATATGAGTCAACAGTGTGATGCAGCAGCAAAAAAGGCAAATGCAATTCTAGGATGTATTAAAAGAAGCATACAGTCTAGATCACGTGAAGTCATTATTTCCCTCTACTCCTCTTTGGTCAGACCTCATCTGGAATATTGTGTCCAGTTTTGGGCACCACATTTTAAAAAAGACATCAACAAACTGGAGCAAGTTCAGAAAAGAGCGACCAGAATGGTGACCGGTCTGCAAACCCTGTCTTATGAGGAAAGGTTGCAGGATTTGGGAATGTTTAGTTTGCAAAAGAGAAGACTGAGAGGAGACTTAATAGCTGTCTACAAATATCTAAAGGGCTGTCACATTGTAGAAGGATCAACTTTATTCTCATTTGCACAAGGAAAGACTAGAAGCAATGGGATGAAACTGAATGGGAGGAGACACAGATTAGATATTAGAAAAAACTTTTTGACAGTTAGAGTGATCAATGAGTGGAACAGGCTGCCACGAGAAGTGGTGAGTTCTCCTTCAATGGAAGTCTTCAAACAGAGGCTGGACAGACATCTGACTGGGATGATTTAGCGAATCCTGCTTTGAGCAGGGGGTTGGACCAGATGGCCCAGGAGGTCCCTTCCAACTCTACGTTTCTATGATTCTATGATTCTATGATTCTAAGTGCTTGAATCGCAGAGATTGAGGAGGGCCTGCTGGAGACTAGTTGAGATGTGATCAGCATCTCAAGAATTAGGAGTGAATCTGGTCACATACCGATGTTTGGTATCTAGGCAACAATGCAGAATGCTGACAGTGAGTATATTGCAAACTGTCAGTATTGTACAGCCTAGGCCCAAACACAGAAATCCTATACAACGCAACAAGTATATGCATAGAGAGTAATTTGCGTCAACAGCCAGCAGTATTGTTGTGGCCCCTATGATTGTTAAATGTGACTTGTCAAACAGTTGCAAAACCTTAACCTCGCATTGTTTTTTTAATATATTTCTTTTTAAACAATGACTTTCAACAAAAATGAAAAGTAAGCTAACGAAATCTAAAATGCTAGGTTGCTACAAATATAACAAACATGTGGTAGCAGCGGCTGTATGGCCTTGGGGTGTATGGTATTTAGAGCAGTTAATTAAATTAGGCAATCCAAAAATAAAGAGAACTTTTATGTTCAGGTTGAAGAAAAAAAAGTCTGCTTGCCTTTGCAAAATTGGATGGGGCCAGGAAAGCTAGGTAGATTTACCTTTTTCAAGCAAGCACGTGCAACTAGTTGATGAAGTCAGGTTGCATATTTACGGGTCTAGACTAATTGTAGTACTGAAGAGAGCTTAAGAAAAATCCATGGTTTTCTTATATGTAAATAAGCTGTTAAGATCTATAGGCTGAACACAGATCTCCTTGAGAATCTGCCTCCAGAGCTTATTTAAAAAAAGGGGGCATTACCAGTGTGAGACATGTAAAGACTGACATTCTGCTCTCCTGATCTACTACATGTCTCACACTGGTAACTCCCCCTTTGATATAATATAATTCTTGAGACAGATTCTGAGAGAGATCTATGTTTGGCACACAGTTCATTTACATGTTAACAAAAACACGGATTTCCCTGGAATAAAACTTCAGATTGCAGATATTAAGTTATCATTTTATTGAACTTTCTATCACCCGCATGCCTATATAGATGGATTAGGAAGTTTGATCCTACTGAAAGATTTCCTTGAAACAACGCACATACTTGAGTAAGTGAACACCTGTATTTAAGTTTCCGAACTACATGCTCTTTTTTTCTTTAAAAAAATAATAAGATAAATAGAAAAAGTGCATGTGCCTTGACCAAATGGAATGAGTACCACGAGAACCAGATAGAATCAAATCCCAATAGCAGGCGTGTGTAACTGGCCTCTGTGTTAAGGTGGTATATCTACACATTTATTATTTGACTATTCTAGCAATTAAAGAGGGTTTAAAATTATATTTTAAAAACACTTTGGTAGGTGAACATTTGTGCATAATTGTCAAGGTTTAGGAGATTTCTCTTTAAAAAATGAATGGTGGAACTCAACACGCAAGGATCACACTTTCAAATACAAAAAGAAGCAACTCTTGATTTCAGATTTAGTGGCAAAATCTGCAATGAGAGATTTATTACTACCCTTTCTGTGGGAACTCAAACAAAAAAAGCAGCTATTAAGGTGTTATTGCTGCTGTGTATCACACGGTATATATCTTCTATAAACTCACATAAGGTGCTCTATTTAGTTTTCATTACACAGTATTTATATGTCTTTCAGGAGGAATGTAAGAGGACATGTGACAATTCTATCTACACTTCTGCAGAATAATGCAAAAGATCGCTGTTCTGTCATTTCCATTGCTGTAATGAATGACAGAGGTCAGTGCTGGGGAAGACTCAATGAATCAAAGTCAATGAGTGTGTAGTGGGGGCCGAGTGCAGTGCTGGACACTTAGGCAGGGTGGTGCTACCACAGTAAGCTGTAAAGCCTGGGAGACCAGTATGTAACTAAGCTGGGTGCAGACAATGAAATGAAATTCAAGAGGAAAGAAAGATAGACATAAAAAATAAAGGTATAGGAGTGTTGTAAATTACAATACAGCACAGACTAGCTTTAAAAAAATGTGGGGATTTCAGGGTTAGACAACCTCTTTGAGCTTTTTTCTGCCAAGGGTGGGAAAATTTTAAATCAAAAATTGTTGAAGTTTGTTAGCTAAGTTTAGAAACAAATTAAAACCTTATGCTTTTTTCCTAAATGTATGCTAAATACAAATATGGCACAGGTGGACATGGCACGGTGATAGAAAATCTGGTTGCTGCTAACAGCAGCTCTAAAGTAGATATCTCGGATAAGAAAGTGGTTGCGGACCGGACAGGTCCTATGACCCGGAAGGAGGGGGCCCGGGTGAACCGGAAACTAGGGAATAAGTGCATGAAGTGAGGCAGAGTTTCCCGCTGTCAGGCAGAGGACAGCAGGGTGAGCAGCACACTCCGTACCTCAAACGTCGGTGCTGCGACAGACTGTAGTTGACAGCTCTTGGTACCAATAGTGAGACAGTGAGAATAAAGAGTGCCATGCGCCCAGTGACTGTGAGTACCGCACAAGTGCGGAGAAATGAAACGGTAAAGGACTGTAGCTTGCGGACCCCTCTGCAGTCTGTTACACATCAGCCCATGCTTAAACTTGGGATTGCTGCAGCCTTTTTTGCTTTGGCTGCACAGGCTCATGGACTAGGGGCTCAATGGGTAAAACCAGAGACCGCCCGTTGCCGCCAGAAGATGGACCATCGTTTGAGGGACCCCATCTGTGGACATCTCCCTGGCTGTTGCCGGTACTACAACCCTCACAAATTGTCCCATGGCGATCTCACATGTAGAACAGTCACATCGGGAGATGTGACCACTCTACCCTGTCGCCGGCGATACACTGACTGGAGATAATCGCCCTCGTAGTGTATCGGCTATGGTGCTTTCACTTACAGCACCGCTGCGTGGGAAAGTTCTCACACAGTGGTAGTGCGCAAGTGAGCACTCATGAACTCTGGTGAACTCTCATGGTAGTGCAGTGATACACTGTGGGAGATATTACCTCCTGTCAGTGTATCACCAGAGGCTGTGTAGAGCAGTCACATCTCCTGATGTGACTATGGTTGGTTTTCTGTTTCTGTGTACCAGCTAATTATAATTGCAACATTATTCTCTGCGTATATAGACTTTCTGACTACTGCAGAATAGATCTTATTTTATCCTGAGGTGGTTGTTTTTTCAGTCAGATGGCATCTGACTGCTCTAGGATTATTATACAACCACTTTATTTGTGTTTTCACAAGGGTGGCACTTTCATGTTATCTTCTTAATTCTTGTATTAAAGGTTACATTTTAATTCTCACTTTTGCTGTACATCAAACCTTTTGGTGAGATCTATACGAATATATTATTGGTGCAGCTACACCATTTTTAGCTTTTTTCCTAAGAAATGTAGCCCTGCAAAAATCTTAAACACTTTTTCTCAGTTTTATAGATTACAGAAATGTACACCAAACTGCAAAATGGTGTATGGGTGAAAAATTTAACCCAGGAAAATGTTTCAACAATTTTTGGGGTGTCATATAGCACAAAAAAGACCATAAAGCACATAATACTTGATTGGTTAAAATACATTCCATTTTTTTTGCAAAAGCTACAATTAGGGAACACAGATTTTCCTGATAATATGCCAATTCCACCTCCTCAGCACTTTCTGAGTAAGCTTGTTAAAAACTATATATACAGTATATCTTGGGTAGAGAACTGCAGCATCAGCTGTTGCTGCCATTCTCTACGGGCTGCAGGAATCCAATGACGGAAGGTAGGTATCCTTCCGCACTGTATTCCTCCGCCACTTAAAAAAAAAAAGTCCCTACTCTCACTTTATGCCATTGCTGCGTGGGACACACTCGTGGACTGCTTCGGATCGTGGGTGAGTATTTTTGTGGTTTGTTATGTTAATATTTATTCCGTAAAAGACAATGGCTTCGGGGAACAATGTGACAAGTATTGGTAAGTATGTTACTCTATGTTATATGTACTGTATGTCTATGTATGTATTGTATGAATGTATTGTATGTAGTATGTATGTAGTATATATGTGGTATGTATGTAGCATGTAGTATGTATGTAGTATGTATGTAGCATGCATGTAGCATGCAGTATGTATGTAGCATGCATGTAGTATATATGTAGTATGTATGTAGCATGTAGTATGTATGTGGTATGTATGTAGCATGTAGTATGTATGTAGCATGCATGTAGTATGTATGTAGTATGTATGTAGTATATATGTAGTATGTATGTAGCATGTAGTATGTATGTAGCATGCATGTAGTATATATGTAGTATGTATGTAGCATGTAGTATGTATGTAGCATGCATGTAGTATATATGTAGTATGTATGTAGCATGTAGTATGTATGTAGCATGCATGTAGTATATATGTAGTATGTATGTAGCATGTAGTATGTATGTAGCATGCATGTAGTATGTATGTAGTATGTATGTGGTATGTATGTAGCATGTAGTATGTATGTAGCATGCATGTAGTATGTATGTAGTATGTATGTAGTATATATGTAGTATGTATGTAGCATGTAGTATGTATGTAGCATGCATGTAGTATATATGTAGTATGTATGTATGTAGTATGTATGTATCATGTAGTATGTATGTAGCATGCATGTAGTATATATGTAGCATGTAGTATGTATGTAGCATGCATGTAGTATATATGTGTTATGTATGTAGTATGTATGTAGTATGTATGTGGTATATATGTGGTATGTATGTGGTATGTATGTAGTATGTATGTAGTATGTATGTAGTATGTATGTGGTATGTATGTAGTATGTATGTAGCATGCATGTAGTATGTATGTAGTATTTTTTTTTTTTTTTTTTTTTAACATTTAACACATTAGCCGGATGATGGGACTACTACTGTCCCATCATTGGCTAATGTGTCAATCACTGTCATGGTAGCAGGCATTGCCAGATGGGACTTGTAGTCCCATCGGACGATGCTTGCACAGACCCCCGGACATCAGCACAGCCCCCCGGCAGGCCGGCACAGCCCCCCGGCAGGCCGGTACAGACCCCCACAGGGTGCACAGACCACCGGCAGGCCGGCACAGCCCCCCGGCAGGCCGGTACAGACCCCCACAGGGTGCACAGACCACCGGCAGGCCGGCACAGCCCCCCGGCAGGCCGGTACAGACCCCGGGCAGTCCACACAGCCCCCCCGGCAGGCCGGCAGAGACCCCCGGAAGGCCCGAAATGACGGCGCATCATGATGCGCACACACCGCGCATCATGATGACGTCAGGCTGTCAATCAACTTTGAACTTCCGATTCCGATGCCGACTTCCGATATTGAAAAAATATCGGAAGTCGGTATCGGAATTCCGATACAGCAAGTATCGGCCGATACCCGATACTTGCGGTATCGGAATGCTCAACACTACTTGTAACTGGATTATTAAACACATGTTTCTTGGGAACACAAAATGAGAACTGATGATGCAATGGAGGTAAAGCAGGAAGAATATGGAAATCCGTAGGTGAGTATGATGATGGGGCTGATGACAATGACAAGACACTACTGGCAGTTGCAGACTGGTTACCATAAAGATGATCACGAGGAGAGGAAGGAGGAAAACTTGAGTCTTGCTCATCTTGTTGGTCAGTTTGCTTTCTCCACATAAACATGAGCTGATGAAGTGATCTCATTCTTATTCAAAGTGTGTCAGGATGTATCCAGCTTAGTTTCCAACAGCACAGCCTGCTCAATGCAATAGATTGGTCCTCCAGCAATGCGGAAAAGAATTCCCATATGGGAAGCCTACACATACATCTTGCCACCATCCTGACCAGACCTTTCAGGCACTGCAGAGCCTCTGCCACCAAAATCACATGTGGCATTATTTGCTCCAGATGATGCAGGAAAAGCTGATTTGGCTCTAAAGGATGTCTTCAGTACACGACAACTGCGCTGAGTATTGCCAGCAACCTCCTTCTCAGATGAACTCAACTTATCTTCACCAAAGGGTTTGTCCAAACACCAATTCATCATCATCATCATCATCTTCTTGATCATACATGATATGGCTGGCAGGTGCCTCTGGGTGTGAAATGAACAATGCTCCTTGCCCTCCCTTTGAGGTTTTCCGTGGCTCAGGCTACTTTCACGCTTGCTTTTTTTGCAGCGCGTTTTTTGCGCAAAAAAAGCATGGAAAAAACGCATACAAGCGCTGCATTTTTTTGCAGCATTTTTGTGCGCATGAAGCAAAAAAACTCAGCGTTTGTATGCGTTTGCATGCATTTTCAATGCGTTTGCGTTTTTTTGCACATTGTTTGTCTTCACCCAAAAAAGGATTTGGGGTAGGGTTAGGGTTTATGGTTAGTAGGGTAAGGGTTAGGGGTAGGGTTAGGGGTAGGGTTTAGGGTTAGTAGGTTTAGGGTTATGGTTCAGGGTTAGTAGTCAATATCGTAACGCTCATCCCTAATGTTGACTTAAAAAACACATGCTTAAAAAAGCATACGTGCGCATGCCAATGCGCACGTATGCGCACCCATAGACTGTAATGTTATATTTTGGGCAAAAACGTGCGCATGCGTTTTATTAAAGTGGTCGGGCGGACCAAAAAATGCAACATGTAGCGTCTGGAATTTATGGACGCACACCTTAAAAAAGCACAGCGCACGAAAAACGCATATGTGCGCATACCAACGCGCACGTATGCGCACCCATGTTAAATATAGGGGGAAAATGCATGAGCACATATGCGCAAAAACGCAGCGCAAAAAAATGCAAATGTGAAACCAGCCTCAGAGTGCTACTATAGATAGCATCCCTTCAACCTTGACTCGCAGAGCCTGCAGCATAGATTCACGTTAGATTCATGTGGTGTATCTTCTCCAGGATCATGTCTTCCAAAAACAAAGGTTGACTATTCATGTCTTCCAAAATATCAACTGGAAGATGTTTTTCGGATGTAGCATGTTTCTTAGACCCCAGAGTACTGTGGGTTATGGGACATACGGGCAGAATAGAAACAGGTGTCATTGATGGATTGGAAATTTTGCTCTGTACAATATTATCGTAACCGTTATGGTGGTGGAGGAAGTGGATTGAGCAGAATGCTAACTCCAGCTCATGGTGTTGCTGTCAGAGTCTACATCATTCTTCTGTGATTGAGATCAGCGATGGGACATATATTCCATTAAACCCTCAGCTTCCTCTCCGCTAATGTGCTTTCCAGAGTTTTCAAATGAGGTTAAATGTGACTTCCATTTGGTACTATGTAAGCAGGTTGCGGGAGGCAGTGATGCAAAGGAGGCAAAGTAAGGGTTAACAAATTTAACAATTTAATTGACAGGGTAGATAAACGCCTAGCAGGGAGATAAATGGTTAAATGGTGAAAAGCAGGTGCAAAATAATAGCGTATTGTTTCCTTTATGTTCCTCCACAACAGGTGAACCTGGATTAGCTTGGACTATGGTGGACAGGGAGTATATGTTGGTTTATTATTTTACGTTATTTCTAGGAGACGAGGGCATCAGGGTTTTGGTGTGCAGTGAGTGTAATGATTTTCTTTATTTTTATGTGAATATGTATGTATTATGTGAATATGTATATAATTTTACTTTTTAGCAGTTTTTTAACTGTGAGCACAGGCGCCAGCAGATGATACTACTCTCCCATCAGCAGCAACTGCTGTTACTGTTATCAGTGACACCAGTCATAGCCTGATGGGAGCAGTAGTCTCATCTGGCCAAGCCTGCTTTTTTACCCCAGGTCACAGCTGTGGGTCACTGTCAGCTGTGGAATCACGCTAACATCTGACAGCATGATCCCGCAGTGCTGTGACCGACAGTACCGGCGGTAGCGTTACCGCATACAGCTGCAGACAACTGCATACAGCCACACACATGCAAACACACACACAGACAACCGCACACAGACACCCGCACACACACACATATACCCGCACACATGCAGACAGCAGCACACACACGCAGACAGCGGCACACAGACACACATATTCTCCGCAAAAGTTCAAAAGGCAACATTGTTCACAGCAGTGACCTGGGTGTCAGAAATGCTTTTAGGGGTCTTCCTCATGCTGTTCCCATGTCATTTGAGCACTTTTTCCATCATTTTCCTCAATTTCTAGTCTCTCTAAAGACTCCCGGGGCTGCCGCGGTAAAAATGCTCGAGTTTCCAATAGATTTATATTGGGCTCATTGCTCAGGTCCAGCATCTGAGCACTCCAGCACTCCACTCGACCCGAGCAACGAGCACCCGAGCATTTTAGTGCTCGCCCATCACTATATATAAGCCTCAAAAAAATAGTAAAAAATGTATCAGTATTATATTGCTGACTCATAGATATTTCCATGGTCTGGAATACATTTTGCTTTTTATATAGCCCTCAAAAAACTTGTTCAGTATTTTATCGTTATTATATTCCTCATGCATGATCTCTCCTGTGGTCTGAGTACATTTCGTTGGTATGCAACCTTCAAAAAAATTGTTCAAAAATTTATTGGTATTATATTGCTCACCGATAGACTATTCTGTGGTCTGTAGTACATTTTGTTGGTATATAACACTCCAAAAACTTGTTCAAAAATGTATTGGTATTATATTGCTCTTCATAGATTTTATTCATATTTTTGGGTAGATTTCAATGGTATAGAACTCTCAAATGTGCATAGCCTTTATGAGTCTAGAAGTACCAAAATATCACAATTTGCACATGTATGAGACCCTTCTTTATGTCAAATACAGGGTGTATCTGAGTCCCTAATTTTTGGCAGTTCTTGCTTACTTCATAAACGAAGCTGAAATTTCCAATTTTTTAATTAAAAAATAAATTTTGGTTTACTTAAATTATAATTTTTTTTTTAAATCCTTTTTAAAATTTGGCCTTATATAAAAGTCATTGTAAAGGAAAAAATGTTTCTTAACATATTGCTCTATGTAGAAACAGGAAGTCTCTTGTCTCTGCATTTATCATTCCCCTCTTCATATCCTGACCCAGCTGCCCCCTCCCCCCTGCCAGGGAGTTTGCAGTGACTTATGACTCATACAGGGAAAATTGACCTCCTGTTTCTCTGTATCTACATGGAGCTTAGAAGGATTCAGCTAGTCAGTTTTTAATCACGTGATGTCTTAGCCCTAAATGGAAAAGCGAAGGATTAGCTGGGTAGAATGGCAAAATGAGCAATTGTGAGTACACAATAATATGATTACTATAATATATTTAGAGAATGAAAATTTTGATGGGAGTGTGTCTTTAACAGATTGCTCCACAGATAATGATAATCGTTTGAAGTTTCAGAGGCTCACAACTCACTGATGGCATTATAGTCAGTCCAATAACCTTTCTACCAAAAATGCATTGTCCAAAGCTGAAAACCCTTTTACCTTTTCAAAGTTATCATTCCATTTTTGTGTTGCATATTGTGTACACATATTTGTCTGTAGTTTAGTTTTTATCAAAACTTTTTTTATCTAATTATTTTACCTAATTTAAAGACGTTATGAAGGGTTTGAAAAACGAAGGCAAATCGATCCCTTTAATAAATTTACACAAAAGTAGCGAAAGCCTAAAAAAGTTGGGAAATGAGATTAAAAGATTCAACTATTCTGTTCAAGAGATTTTTATAGATATCCTGTCTATTGCAAGTTTCAGTAAAAATAAAATGAGTGTGTTTGTGAAAAACCAATCAATTCTAGAAAAAATAAGATTGGTACCTGAATGAGGCAAAACGATCTTGCAAAATGAAACTTTTTGCTTTTGGATATTCATTTTGGTGGTACTACAGTAAAAAAAACAGCTATAAGTGCTCGCTCACACTGGCGTATAAATCAGAAGAGTGCAATTCGACAAAAAATCGGATTGCACTCGGACCAATGTTATTCAATGAGGCAGTGATGATCTGCGTATTGTTCTCAGCTGTATTCAACATCAAAAAAATCGGAGCATGTTGCGAGTTCACGTTGAAGTCTGTATGGAAGGGAAAAAAATGGCATGCCAAATGATTTTTACATTTACATTTCTGTATCATAGGAAACTGTAAATGGTCCTGTAAAAGATTAATAGCTGCTGAGTTAAAAAACAGATTGCATACGGACAGCACATGGATGACAATTGAGAAAATATCGTCTAAGTCTCCTGGATGAGAATGGGGCCATTTATTTACAACAGAAAAATTTTTCATAGGTCCACCGTTTCAATGTTTGGCTACTCAAGTGGAACCCCTCTGGTGACATGAGCCACTAGTCTAAGTGTTTGATTTGTTTTGTGAATGCTATATATTTAGCAGGTTTTCATTGGTCACAGTTTTCCCTAAACAAGTGTAAAGCTTTCACCCCATAAAAACAGGCAAACCTCTTTAATCTGAATAATTTGCCAGAAAAATTACCGAGAGGACTTCCAACAATATTTTCTGTTTTTCACATTGTTAGCATTTCCAAGTTGTAAGTGATTAGTAATTATGTGATCAGAATATTTACAAAACAAAATCTTATCCTTTTGACATATTTGTATGATCTCCCAATGTGTGTGTTGGTTTCCACAAGTCCTTTTTTCTCCCAAACTGTATAGTGATGCTAAAATTGTAAAATTTTTAGGGAATCTGTCATTAGGTTTTTGCTATCCCATCTGAGAACAGCATGATGTGAAAACAGAGACTAAACATCTTTTACTGGGCTGCTTGCTGGAGCATTGATACAATTCCTTCCTTCTCTGCTGCAGATTCAGCAGTTCTCTAAATGCAGAGCTCTGTACAACCCTGCCCTCACCACTGATTGGCAGCTTTCTTTGTGCACTGAAAATTGGCAGAAAGCTGCTGTTGGAGGTTACTTAGAGCAGGAGGACTACAATGCATGATACAACTTGTCCTCTATTATCGGGAACCTGTCACCCCCCAGGGCATTTTTAACTAAAAGAGCCACCTTCAGCAGCACTAAGGCTGCCTTCTGTGAAGGTGGCTCTTCCGTTTCTGACCCCCAGTATCGCCGAAATATTAACTTTTGCAAATAGGTCCTCATACCTGTAATGCGTACCATTGGTATGGTGTGTCCCCCTAAAGCAGCCGCCTCCCTGCCATCAATCATGTCTCTGTAGTGTCTGGGGCCCGCCTCCCATAGCCATCCATCATGCCCCTGCTCTGCCGTCTGTGCCCCGCCTCCCATAGCCGTCCATCATGCCTCTTCTCTGCCATCTGTGCCCTGCCTCCCATAGCCATCCATCATGCCCCTGCTCTGCCGTCTGTGCCCCACCTCCCATAGCCGTCCATCATGCCCCTGCTCTGCCGTCTGTGCCCCGCCTCCCATAGCCGTCCATCATGCCCCTGCTCTGCCATCTGTGCCCTGCCTCACATAGCCATCCATCATGCCCCTGCTCTGCCGTCTGTGCCCCGCCTCCTTCTGTCTCCTATGGTGGCGCCTGCTCTGTGAAAACAGTTCTCGGGCATGCGCAGTGCGCGCTGCCCATGAACTGATATCAGGCGATCACACCTGTGTGTTGTGGAGATTCAAGATCCTGCCCTGCAGTGTGAATACATCATAACACACACACTGTGGGGTAGGATCTGGCGCCTCCACAACATGCCCGAGAACTGTTTTCACAGAGCAGGCACCGACATAGGAGACAGAAGGAGGCGGGGCACAGACGGCAGAGCAGGGGCATGATGGACGGCTATGGGAGGCGGGGCACAGACAGCAGAGCAGGGGCATGATGGACGGCTATGGGAGGCGGAGCACAGATGGCAGCACAGGGGTATGATGGACGGCTATGGGAGGTGGGGCCCAGGCGCTACAGAGTCATGATTGACAGCGGGGAGACGGCTGCTTCAGGGGGACACACCATACCTATGGGACGCATTACAGGTATGAGGACCTATTTATAAAAGTTAATATTTCGGCGTTACTAGGGGTTAGAAACGGAAGAGCCACCTTCACAGAATGCAGCCTTTGTGCTGCTGAAGGTGGCTCTTTTAGTTAAAAACGCCCAGAGGGGGTGACAGGTTCCTTTTAATAATCTCCAACTAATGTAACACTGATTTTATTGAAAGAGCAACAAGCTTCCCAGTACGTGATACATCATTAGGGTCTCGTATTTCTGTGTACACTGTGCATAAGCAGAAAGCTGTCTATCAGTGGTAGGGGCAAAGTTACGCTGAACTTAGGAATATGGAGGACCACATGGCTGTAAACTTAGTCTTCTAGTGATGATCTCTTTCATGATATTCAGTGATTTTATGAAAACTACAGCAGGCAGCCCAGTAAGTGACACATAGCTAGAATCAGGGTATCTGTCTCTACATTATGCAGATGTAAAGGTAACAAGCAGGAACGTGGGATGCAATGACGGGACACAGGAAGAGTAAGGGTTAACAGGTTTATTTACAGGGGAAATACTCCACGCAAGGAGGTAAAGAGTTAAACAGTATCAAAGGCACAGTACAATACAACGGTTCAAATATCGGCAGTTCGTTAGAACAGGAGTAAGGAAATTCCTGAACGGCAGCTCGTGCTGCAAACTCAATGGCGCCAGCAAAGGCCGATGCAGTGTCCTTAATAATAGGGTCCAAAACACAACAATACCCCATCTTCTGGTGACAGTGGTTGGTCTCCGGTACCATCCACTGTCCCTAGTCCATATCCTGTAGTGGCTAAACAATGGTAAGGGCCACAGTCCTGTATGAGCCGAGAGTGGCTCTGCAAGTATATGAAGGTCAAGTCAAGTCACAAGTGTCTGGGGCCGAGATTTACTAGCACAGTCAGGGTGCAGGTTACAGTCACGCTACCGGTCCCTTTCAGGCACATGCATGGTACTCATGATCCTGAAGTGTCTGGCTCCTGGTTTTATGTCAGTCACTGGGCACACACTGTCCGTGTTTCTCTCCCTGGTCCCCGTGGTTGGCGGCAGGCGACAGCATTCGCTGGTCTGTGTGGGGTTGGTGCTCCCATGAGGTAGCACTTTATCTCTCTCACTGTTGCAACACCCGGCTCAGCTCTGTGTGCATGGCTCTGCATGACTTTGCTCTGCTGGCACAGCTCTGCTCTGCACGGCTCTCTCTGCAGGCGACGGGGGCTCCTTCTATATGGCCCATCGCCATACCGGTACTCTTTGGTGAGGGAAGCAGAGCGCACTGCTCACCACTCTGTGCGCTGTTCTCTGCACTGCTTTTTGCCAGCACCAGACTGGTCTGCTTTGCGCGCTTTCTCCTTTTATGTCCCCTATGATGCGTGCCTTTTTCTGGCTCTCCCCGCCCTTCTCCATCCCCAGGAAGGCCATCCTTGCTCAGGCTTCCCCCAGACAGCAGGGGAAGGTCTGCCCCACTCAGGCTTCCCCCCAGGAACAATGGATGCAGCCTCTTCAGTTCCAGACCCAGCATGCAGGTACCTGTGGTCCGGTCTATCTCCGTACACTGATCTCAAATTAAGTGGCAAAAACCTTGTGACAGATTGAAAGAGTTTAATCTAAAAACGCATTTATTCAGACTGGCCTACCGCCTCAACACATTAACCTAACTATCTCTGTGTGGCACATTCAAAAGTTTACCATTACCAGGTTCCCCGCATCATGTTCCCACCTGCTTTATGCATCTATTAGCCCTCTGTGTCTGTACTGTTACACACTTAACATACAATCAGGGCAACTGTTACCACCCACCTTTCGTGTTTACCTTTTTTCCTCATAGATTGTAAGCTTGCGAGCAGGGCCCTCATTCCTCTTGGGATCTGTTATGATCTATGTGATTATTGTTATGCTGTAATGTCTATCGTCTGTACAAGTCCCCTCTGAAATGTAAAGTGCTGCGGAATATGTTGGCGCTATAGAAACAAAATTATTATTATCCTCAATTTTCCATTTTTTGCATTTTCTTTTTTTCCTCCCCATCTTCCAAGAGCCTTTTTAATTTTCCTGCCCACATAGCCATATGAGGGGTTGTTTTTGCAGTTTTGAGTTGTAGTTTTGAATGGTATTATTCATTTTACCATTGAGTATGGCCTGAGCTGACATTTTTATTGGTACCATTTTGGGGTAGACATAACATTTCTAGGTTTTCATTGCAATTTTTGCAGTGTTGCAGCAACACGAAAATACAATTCTGGTGTTTTATTTTTTTTTCACTTTAAGACATTTACCAATCGGGTTAATGAATTTTTTAATTTTCTTATATTTATTTTTAATGAGAGAAAAGGGGGTGATTTGATTTTTTTACTCTATTTTGTAGTCTTCTAAGAGGACGGGAACCTGTGATCATCTAATCACTTGTACTAAATACGGTAACATCATAGTATTACAGTATCTAGTGAAAATCACGGTCTTCCCTGAACATCAGCCATAGCACCGTCATAGCAGACATTGGCGTCTTCATCAGCTCCCAGGTGCCCTATCAACCCGTTGGCACAGAACATTCACATCATGGGGGGAGGACTGGACACTTCAGGCCTCACACTGTAAATGCTGCTGTCAAGCAATGACAGAAACATTTAAAGAGACCCTTTCAGCACGATTTTGCAATGTAAAGTATATATATGGCTGTATTGGGGCTGTAATACGGATTACATTAATACTTTTGGTGAAGAAATCCACTTTGCTGTTCTTCTTTAATCAATATGTGAAGTTTTCTCCTAAATAGATTCAGGTGCACAGGGGACGGACTGTAAACAGGGTCTTCTCCTTCCTGTCTGTTATTCTCTAGCCCCTCCACCTGCTTTCTCTGTTTGAAATCTCCTCTCCAAACAGAGGAAGCAGGTCACTGAAGATGTGACCTGTTATTCAAAGACCAAAGGCAGACAGAGGGGAAGGGAATAACAGAAAGGGAGGAGAAGACCCAGTGCACAGTCCGGCCCCTGGGCACCGAAATCTAATTAGCAGAAAACTTAAAATGCTGATTAAAGAAAAACAAAAATGAGGAATTCTTCACTAAAGGCATCAAATTATCCTGTATAAAGTGTCATTACGGCCATGTCTTTATCATGCTCCCTGGTTCTCTATAAGGAGTTAACAGCAACACATGGAGCTCAGTCCCACTCACTGCTGTTAGATCCAAGTGATGGCTGACTACAATGGCCATGACCTTACAGCAATAATGCACACTCAGCTTCTGAGCCAGCTGCAAAGACAGGGAATAGACATATGACGTAACAGTATGTTATATGTTGGGAAGAGATTAAGAAGATTATCACCAGATTTAACAATATATAAGTATAAGTAAAAGAAAATATCCATACTGTAGATTTTATTTTAATAAATTGTTAAAAAGACAAATAAATAGTTAAAAGTTGTGTTACATAATCCCTTCACCTCTTCATTAGAGTTCAGCGAACATGTTTGGAAACGATCGCCAAATCCACATTTACCGTATTCGAGCCACATTGGTAACCTATTTGTGCCGAATTTATGTTTGACATTTGTTTCAGAACATATTTGCTCATTTCTACTTCCATTGACTCCAATGAAGTTCGAACTCTACTCTTCATTAAGATGTGAATCTTCATTTTTGTAGGGCTTAATTGCCATATAATCTACTGTCACTCGTCTATCCAACACAATCAGTTCATATGCACACTCAATGTTTCATCAATGGGCCTCTGGCACCTTCTTCTTGGCTGAAACTCATAGAATGCAAATGCATGAGAGGGGTGGAAACCTCCCAAAAACTTGCAGATGCAAGAAACCAATAGAATACAAATGCATGGGCCATGCACATACAGTGAACAAGTCGGTAAGACAGTGTGCACACCACCAAGAGACTGGAACACAGAGAAACACAATACAACAAACGTGAAAAAATACTCTGCTGTAAAAAAAAATTTCCAACAATAAACAGCAAGTGCTAGTAAAAAGATGACAGCAAAACAGGCTATTTAGTTGATATGTTTTTTGCAAAACCGTATCAACTAATTACCCTGTTTCCACCCCTCTCATGGCGGGCCATGCACATATAAAGCCGTCTCATATAGCATGTCCACATCAGACATTACCACTCTGAACCCTGCTCATATAGGTACTGTTCACATGGTCAGGTTTTAAATACATTGGATAGGACTGCTCTGATGGGTATACCTTGACGTTTGGTAGAGCGGCTTAGTATACATATTTTGCAAAAAACGTATCAACTAAATACCCTGTTTTGCTATCATCTTTTTACTAGCACTTGCTGTTTATTGTTGAAAAAATTTTTTACAGCAGAGTATTTTTTCACGCTTGTTGTAAAAAAAACGGTGGGCTCATGTGCAGGGATTTTTCCTATTGGTTCATGTTGATTACTGTGATAGTATGTCATCCCTCTATGTCATTCCCTTACTTAGATTACATTTTTTTTTCATTTTATAATTTTTAATTTCTTTCATTTTTTGCCATTAGGGTTAGGGTTGAGGTTCAGGTTAAGATCGGGTTAGGGTTGGACTTAGGGTTAAGGTTTGACTAGGGTTATGGTTGGGCTAGGGTTAGACTTGGGTTAGGGTTAGGGTTGGGCTAAGGTTAGGGTTAGGGTTAGGGTTGGGCTAGGGTTACGGTTATCATTGTTTTTTTCAAAAGTAAAAAAAAAAGATGATGATATGACTACTTATGTTTCGTGCAAGCACTCGCTACTTGAGTTTACTTTGGGGGGTCACTGGACCATCCACGTTTCATGGTGCATACTGGAGAACTCTGATGCAAACTCGAGTAGCGAACATTTGCGCTCAACACTAATGACTATATATTCAATATGACGACCTAATGTTATCAAATTCTGTGTAGTACTTTTTCGGTTAAAAATCCTCACTATTCCCATGGATAAAATCCGTGAGGGGTGTAGGTTCCAAAATGGGGCCACTCTTGGGGGATTTCCATTGTTTAGGCACATCAGGTGCTCTCCAAAGGCTACTTCGTGTCCGCTATAGATTTCAGCCATTTTTGCATTCAAAAAGTCAAACGGTGCTGCTTCCCTTCCAAGTCCTGCCGTGCACCTAAAACAGCAGTTTTCCCCCACATATGGGGTATCAGTGTACTCAGGAGAAATTGCACAACAAATGTTGGGGTCCATTTTATCCTGCTATTCTTGTGAAAGTAAAAAGGATATAGCAACATTTTTTGTGAAGAAGAGTAAAATATTCATTTTTTCCTTCTACATTCCATTAATTTTCTGTGAAGTATCTGAAGGGTTAATATACTTTTTGAATGTGGTTTTGAGGACTTTGAGGGGTGTAGTTTTTAGAATGGTGTCACATTTAGGTATTTTATGTCATATGGACAAAGTCATTTCAAAGGTGATGTGGTCCCAAAAAATGGTTTTGTAAATGTTGTTGGAAAATTGAGAAGTTGCTGGGCAGCTTTGAGCTCTTCTAAAAATTATGTTTCAAAAATTGTGCTGATGGAAGTAGACATGTGGTAAATGCTATTTATTAATTATTTTGTGTGGTATAACTATCTGCATTATCTGCATACAAATTTGAAGTTTGAAAATTGCAAAATTTTTATTTTTTTTTGGCAAATTTTTGATTTTTTTTCATAAGTATACGCAAATCGTATAGACCAAAATTTACCACTATCATGAAGTACAATAAGTCATGAAAACAATCTTAGAATTTGTGGGATCTGTTGAAGTGTTCCAGAGTTATTACCACAAAAAGTGACAATGGTCAGATTTTAAAAATGTGGCTTGGTCAGTACAGTCAAAATTAGCTCCGTCACTAGGAGGTTGAATGTACTATTACTATTTATTTACTTACTGCAGAATATATGATTATTCGTTTTTATAGAAGGTTCTTATTTTATGAAAATTTTAACCCCTTAAGGTCCAATGATGGACACAGTCTGTCATTGGACTTCTCCCCCCGCTCTGATGAGGGCTCCGGTGCTGAACCCGCATCAAAGCCGGGACACGTCAGCTGTTTTGAACAGCTGGCATGTGCCTGCAATAGGCGCAGGTGGAATCGCGATCCACCTGCACCTATTAACTAGTTAAAAGCTGACAGCAGCATTTAACCGGTGCTTCCGGCCGCCGGTCTGGAAATACGCGCATCGCCAACCCCTGTCACGTGATCGGGGGTCAGCGATGCATTGGCATAACAACCAGAGGTCTCCTGGAGATCGCTATGGTTGTTGATGCCGCATTGCTATGAGCTACATATAGATGTTCTGCTCATTGCCTATATGTAGCAGAGCCGATCAAGTATGGGACGCTTCTAGCCTCCCATGGAGGCTATTGAAGCATCCCAAAATTTAAAAAAAATGTTTTAAAAAATATGAAAAAAATAAAAAAATATAAAAGTTTAAATCACCCTCCTTTTGCCCCATTCAAAATAAAACAATTAAAAAAATCACACATACACATATTAGGTATCGCAGCATTCAGAATCGCCCGATCTATCAATAAAAAAAGGATTAACTCGATCACTAAACGGTGTAGCGAGAAAAAAAATCAAAACGCCAGAATTACATTTTTTTGGTCGCTGTGACATTGCATTAAAATGCAATAACGGGTGATCAAAGGAACGTATCTGCACAAAAGTGATATCATTAAAAACATCAGCTCAGTGTGCAAAAATAAGCCCTCACCCAAACCCAGATCATGAAAAATGGAGACGCTACGGATCTCGGAAGATGGCGCAATTTGGGGTTTTTTTAACAAACTTTCGAATTTCTTTTCACCACTTAGATAAAAAGGAACCTAGACTTATTTGGTGTCTAAGAACTTGTAATGACCTGGAGAATCATAATGGCAGGTCACTTTTAGCATTTAGTGAACCTAGCAAAGATGGCAAACAAAAAACAAGTGAGGGATTGCACTTTTTTTGCAATTTCACCGCACTTGGAATTTTTTTCCCGTTTTGTAATACACGACATGGTAAAACCAATGGTGTTGTTCAAAAGTACAACTCGTCCCACAAAAAACAAGCCCTCAGATGGCCATATTGATGGAAAAATTAAAAAGGTATGGCTCTGGAAGAAGGGGAAGGAAAAATGAAAATCAAAACCAAAAATACCCCTGGTGATTAATGGGTTAAACAATGCTGGATTGACAATATGATGTTGTCATATGTTTGGAAGCTTCTGATAGTTTTTTTTTTTTTGCAACATCTGAGTTAATTAGAGACACACCTGTGGATGTATTTTAATGCACACCATTTTTATTGCTTACTGCAAAGTCAAAAGTTTACATACATTTCATTAGTATTTCGTGCCATTACCCTTAAACTGAATGACTTTGGTCAAATGTTTGGGATATCCTTCCACAAGCATCTCACAATAGTTGGTCAGAATTTGGGCCCTTTGCTCCTGACAAAACTGGTGTAACTGATCCAGGTTTGTAGGTCGCCTTGCATGCGCCTGCCTTTTCAGCTTTGCCCATAAATTTTCAATAGGATTGAGATCAGGGCTTTGTGATGGCCACTCCAATACACTGACTTTGTTATCCTTAAGCCACTTTGTTACCATTTTGGCAGTATGCTTTGAGTTATTCTTCGTTTGGAAGACACATTTCCGCCCAAGCTTTAACATCCTGGCTGATGTCTTGAGATATGTTGGCTGATTTCTTTTGACTTTGCCATGATGCTACACAAAGAAGCAGTGTGTTTCAGGTGTGCATTAAAATACATCCACAGATGTGTCTCTAATTAACGCAGATCTTGCCAAAAAACCTATCAGAAGCTTCCAAACATATGACATTGTCATATTGGCATATTGTTTAGAGGCATAGTTATCTTCGTGTATGTAACCTTGGCTTTTATCCTAAGTCATGTAACTAAGGCTCGTTAAAGGGTCGACACTGACTTTTAGGATTGCTACTCCCAATAGGGGGCACTTGAGTTCTAGGCCTCTTCCTCTCTGAAGAGACAATTTGGAGATTTCCCAGAGGAGGGAGCATTGAGGCTTTAAGTCTCCTCATCTCGGCATGCTTAGCATGTCATTCTCCGCAAGGAGAAATGATACTTCTTGGATATCAGTAAGCAACAAAAATGTCTTTAAACATTCTCTCATTATTCTGGCATTTGGCAAATATTAATAATTATGGTAATCCTAATTGACCTAAAATGAGAAAGGTTTATTGTGATTTCTTGACAGATATTGAGAAAAACATGCATATGTTTTTTATAGTGTATGTAAACTTATGGTTTCAACTGTATGTAATAAATATGTAATGAATAACCACAAATAAGGACAGTATAGTACGCATGTCCACAATTGAATGCCTGTTTTTCCATAAGGTACAATAATCTGCTGATTACACTGGCTATAACACACATCATATAATTCATAGAAAAGATATTTGTAATATTTTGCCTTATTTGTAACATAATGTGAATTTCATTACTTTAAGCCTCAAGGACAAAGTCAAAGTCAAAAGCATTCTCCAGTGACCTCTAACTTTTCTAGAGTCACCACTCGCAGACCTTCATCCAGCTTGTGGGAAGGCCAATATAGTGGACACTTGACAAACATGGAAAAAGTTGGTAATTAGTCACTGTCAATCTAGCTGTGCAGAAAACTCAGCGCAGGGATCACCTCACTGTGGTATACTGCATCATGCAGAAAAGCATTTATAAAGCAGTAATGAGAATTTTCTGCTGGGGAATTTAAGACAAAAATGTCTTAAAGGAGCATTACTCTCATATACAATGTTCAAAATCAGCAACTAGACTGTAGCCATCTTTTAAATATCTTTTACGTTATTTTTGAAACTGTAATTTTTATACTTTCAAATATTAATGGTCTGTTCTGTTTTATTTATTTTTTTCATTGGCATTCAAAATTATAAAAAGGATAAGTGATGGGCCAAACCGCTAAAATAAAAAAAAATTACACATTTAAATCAGTTAATTGGTTTTGTCTGATTATGAGGGAAGGGGGTTGGTTCATTAAAATGTCTTTATTCTTTCACATATGATTGAAATAGGAAAATAAGCAGCATGCCCGCGTACCCCTCACACTAGGTATTGTGCCAGCTCTTCTGCATAGTGTGAGCTGTGGATAGAGCTTTCAGCAGCACTGACCGGGAACAGCATGTAGACAGGTGTCCCTGGCAGCTGGAGGAGGATTTTACAATAGTTTAGCAGGCTGTAGATGGATTAATACGTCGATGTAATTTGTTTTTTAAGGAATTAAGTCACTTCAGACCTATATAAATGAGATTTACATATTTCCAATGCTGTTTTCTGGTGGCATTTTACATGCCCCTAAATAGCAAATATTTACAGAGAGAAAGCATGAAGCCAACCTACGATTGTTAGGATTGCATAAATCTCATTCTTAAGAATCAAAATCCCTTAGAAAAACATCTGCAGAAATGAAGTATGTTTCACACTGTCAATTTCTAAAGAGAACAAAACATGGCTCACACTGGGTTCAGGATAATAAGCCTCAATCATATGTTGAAGCCCAATCCAGCTAAAAAACAAGACATAATAATGGTACTTACTCTTTTGGGAAAAAAATACATTTTGAGATAGATGACTTTTATATGTTTATATATAGATCTATATAAATGGATGGATAGATAGATAATAGAGAGATTTTAATATAAGATAGATTTTATATTTGCCAGGCTTTAATACTTACAGACAGCAGCTGATAGAACTAACACTGTAAAAAATAACATCACTGAAGTGCTCTTATGAGCATTCATATGGACGCTGACCTTGAAAATGTGCCCTTTATCAGGACAGATGAGGTGTGACTTTAATCTACACACTCACTTAAGCCTTTTCTGCTCAGCCACAGCTGCAGACAGTCTCCTCCACCATCTGCACCAGAGGTACGGTATCCTGAACATCTGCTTGCTTTAAAATTGTGAAAAACATGATTCACCAGTAGATACTGCAAAAGTGGTTCAGACTTTGCAACATAATGAACATGTTATTCCTAAATTATTGCCATTTTTTCTTGTCATTTTGGGACAAAACTGTTCTAAGTATGACACCATGAAGCCAGTGATTGTCTGCAGCGGTGTGGAAATAATGGGTAAGTTTAGGAGGTTCATATAACAATAATATATAGTTTGCAGTAGTCTCAATACAATATTTAAAGTGACATGGGTATACACTTGAATAAATATATTGTGCATCAGCAATGACTGATAGATTAAAATATTTTTTAGATTAATAATGCTTTTGTTATATTCTGGAAATATGAAATCTGGCACCAAGAAGTCATCCTGCATATATTTTCTGAGCTGGATCCCTGTAAATACTTACAGTACATATTGCTAAATCTTTATAACATAGACAAAGAAATTACATTATTACTGTGTCTTCTAACATATTTCGTCCAGAGGTTTTATTTAAAATGGACTCTTTCAGCACAGAATGACTGTTCAAACCAATTGCAGGTGCACCCTTGGTGTGCCCAAACATTTAAGTGCACTTTTCCACCTATGTTTTGCCCTTAATCTTGACTTCAACACCCTCTTCTTTGATTAATTGACTGCTCTGCTTTATAGGCATAGATGGGTCACCTAAATGTACCGAATCATTCTGAGCTGACAAACCGCCTTTAATTTCTACAGGGCTTATATAATTACAGCATACTCATTATGAATCCATGAATCCTGACTTTTAAGCTGATTTCAATATTCAGATGTTTTTGTATTAAACATCTCTATTATGCTGGTTTTAATGTTAAAATAGTAATTTTCAAATGCAGAATATCTAATTGCTTGTTATGGAGTTCCATTATTACTACTACTGAGGATGTTACAACCATGTTTGAATGTGATGGTCTACATTTATTGTCCAGAATGCATTAACAATAACATGTATAATTTTGATGGTTCTCTCCAGCTTGTATTTCTCAGTTCTTGATCGGTGTTAGCGTTATGTCTGTCAGAGGCCACAAGCTCAAAAAGGCTACCTCACACAGACTTGGAATAAGCCACTCCATCTGGAAGATTCCAGAGAAACCCCCAAAACTCTTTAACACCTACACAGGGATCAAATCTTACAATGGGGTCTAGTGAATTTCTTCAATGCAAGCGTTGTCGTCCAGAACAATGAACCAGAGGGAGAAAGGGCAGCCAAGCAGGGTTAAAGTCAATATACAAGCCGGAGTCAGAACACTGGTAATAAACAGTCCACAGTGTTGTGAATTCTCTTCATTTGACTTCTGAGTCGGGGCTCCCTCTGGTGGTTACTGTGGGTAGTGGAGCTGGCCGGGTTGATGAAAGTCTGCCACCTGACGATGATGATTGGAGGTCAGGGGTTACAGATTGGAAGGATATAGGTGAGCAGGCTTCCCTCAATTGCTGCTGGTGATTTGTTTCTCCCTGTGCATTTTGAGGTCTGCTGTCTCCTGCCTGATCCTGCATTTTTCAGTTACGTGATTCTTTTGCTAATCCTTTGCATCTGATCTGGTTTTGCCTTTTTCTGCTTTCTGCTTTGCTGTGAGTGTTCAGCGTGCTCCCTGCTGGGGCAACGCTGGACCCAGCTCCATATGTTACAGCTTGTGTCAGTTTGTTCAGTCCCCTGTTATATTAGTCTCTTTTGCTTTGCTGCCAGTTCACATCAGAATGCTGATATAGTGGGGGAGAGGTCGTGAGACCTCAGTGTTTTTTGTACATCAGACGTGTTGGATTTTTTAGGGTTTTTGCGTGATTGCAGACAGTGTCTTTCCTGTCCTATTCTGTCTAGACAGTTTGGGCCCCATCATTTGCTCAGTCTATTTTCTGCCTGTGTTTGTGTCTCATCTTGTCTCATCAACAATATATGTTTGGGGGCTATCTATTTTTTTTTCTGGTTCTAATCCGAGGCAGTTTAGATTTCACCTATCTTGCTTTAGGCTTAGTTAGTTCTCTAGCTGTGCCGAGGCATCTAGGGCATCGTAGGTACGCACCACGGCTACTGCTAGTTGTGTTGCTAGGATTAGGGGTCTGCAATTTGCTAAGTTACCAACCTTTCTGGTTTCCTGGTGGCCTAGCCTATTCCTGCCATCCTCCTCAGTGACCAGTTCATAACACCAAAGGAGCTAAGTCAGAGCCAACTCTGAAAGCCTATGTCAGTAGCTGAACACAATCTAAAAGCTGGCACCTCAAGACTATCTGCTGAGGTTTATATAGAAGGCAGCCCTTCCCATGGCTCCTAACACAGAGCTAGTTACCTACCAGATCACTGCAGCAAAACACAGCTGAAAAGCAAAGGAGAAATGTTCAGAGACTGATGTGACAGTAAGTCTGAAGCCTATAATAAATACAGTAATTTCACTGGTCATAAATTTTAAAGTGGTTTCCAATGGATAATTTTCCAGGTGATAATTTTCAACTAGCTCTAGTATGTATAATATATACACTGTTGAGATTATACTCTGCTTTCCAGTTAGAATGGTTGTCACTTGACCTCTCTTATGCAATTCGCACACTTGTGGTTATAAGGGAACTCAGCAAAGTAACTGGCACCATAATTATAAAGGTAAACTATACATGTATAACAGATAGATCATTGTGGTGTTCAAGTTTAGAACAAATGAAGGACCAATCACAGCAACGAGCAATGAAACAACTAGAAAAAGAGTGATCATACAGATCTAAGATAGTATAAAATTATGAATACTTTATTAAAATTTTAAATCAAAGGAACAAATGAATGGGGAAAAAAGTACATAGGTGCGTCAAAAAGTCCAAGGATGACAAGGTGCATGCGGATGGTCTTATAATGTATATAATCAGACTGGTATAAAGCCATACATCCTAAGTAGAAAAATAGACCAATGACCCATAAGAGATGACAGTATTGAAGCACCTGGGTAACAAAGTATACAAAAAGTTCCCTGTAGTAATCAGCTAGAGAAAACAACGCCGGAGCAAATTATCCAAGTGTAAAGTATCTTACCCAGGTGAAGATTAGGGGACAGCGCAGCACCTGCGTCTACCCCAACGCACTTTTAGCATTATCTTCATCAGGGGGCATGCCTAAAGGTGACTAGTGCTGGGTTTAAAAAGCAAACAGTGACCAAAGAGTTCAAGGATGGAAGTAATATAATAAAAGACTGTTGTCTGCAGCCGGCACCAGAAGGTGCCAGGAAATGTCAAAACCCAAAATACACTGTGGCAAGCGAAAATGCCAAGCAGCACATACATATAAGCAAATCACCATTGCTCGTGCACAGAACAGCCACTGAGTATAGAGGCTGCGCACACACATGAAGCACCAAATGGGCCATGAATGACGCATGCGCTGTCATATCCGCCACCATGGTTGTCGGCGTTTGCGTCATGTGTGGGGTGGCGCCGCGGACAGTAAGACACAGAGAGACAAAAGACAGACAGAGGGTTGGCGTGCATGCGTACTGGGTGATAAGATGGTACAGAGGATCAAAAGTAGTACAACCAATGTGCATTGGACCACACTGGGGTGTACACACAGGGAAAAACATCCAATGCTAAAGAGGCAAATGTACTTAATATAAAAAGGTATAAATACTAAGCAAGATACAGGTATTAAATATATATATATATAATGTACTAGCTGAAGAGCCCGGCATAGTAACTAACTAGTTATAACAAATTATAATATATATAAATTATAATATATATAAAGCTGAGTGTATAGCCCCGCCCACTCCGCATAGCCACATTCATTATAATATCCCACATCATCCTGTCAGCCAGAGTCACCGGACTGCTACCCCTAATATCCCACATCATCCCGTCAGCCAGAGCCACCAGACTACTACCCCTAATATCCCACATCATCCCATCAGCCAGAATTACTGGGCTACTACCCCTAATATCCCACATCATCCCGTCAGCCAGAGCCACCAGACTGCTTCCACTAATATCCCACATCATCCCATTAGAGCCACCGGACTACTACCCCTAATATCCCACATCATCCCGTCAGCCAGAGCCACCTGACTACTACCCCTAATAGCCCACATCATCCAGTCAGCCAGAGCCACCGGACTATTACCCCTAATATCCCACATCATCCCATCAGAGCCACCCGACTACTACCCCTAATATCCCACATCATCCCATCAGAGCCACCGGACTACTACCCTTAATATCCCACATCATCCCATCAGCCAGAGCTACTGGACTACTGTGGGGAGGAGGACTCCCAGACAGTGAAAGGACAGGTACCCAGGGGACCGCCATCAGGGTTCCTGAGGGAACGATACCGGGAGGACAGTAAAAGGGAAGACTTGACTGAAGTTGTCAGGGAAACAAGGGGCGGGTCAAGGAGCAGGGGGCGCACTGAAGTGGCAGTTGGCAGAGAGCAGGACAACAGAAAGGAAGCCGTGTGAGACAGAGAGGACCGAAGGAGCAGACGGTGTGTTGTGGAGAGACCGACAGGGGCCTGTGAGGGGAAAACTGCGGACTCACCAACTAGTGACACGTGAGAGACTTGCACCGGCGGCCGCTCCCCGCATACGGTCCCAAACAGCCACTCCCACTGCTTCCCACTCTGTTGTGACAAGGCGGCTACCTCAGGCGACCACTGCGATGACAGACCATTCCTTTACAGCGGTCAGGACACTACCCCCCTGCCTTCTCCCACAGCTGCGGCCCTGTCATCACCGGCCCCAGGGGGCGCCACCTCGCTACAGGCGGTAGTAGAGGCCCCCGTCCGGTTTGCTAAGGGTCCCTCAGGCAGAGGTTAGTGAACTGTTATATTTA
Source organism: Dendrobates tinctorius (assembly GCF_039654945.1). Taxonomy (NCBI): domain Eukaryota; kingdom Metazoa; phylum Chordata; class Amphibia; order Anura; family Dendrobatidae; genus Dendrobates; species Dendrobates tinctorius. The sequence goes on along the minus strand of NW_027361699.1, from coordinate 8,216,653 downwards.
GAGACTGCGTCATAACTCCGCGGTGGGACGAGAGCCGCAAGGAGACGCCTGCAGCACCCCACCGGCATTGTTTCTTCAGGGCCTGTTGTGCCCCACCAGCATTGTTTCTTCAGGGCCTGTTACGCCCCACCGGCATTGTTTCTTCAGGGCATGTTGCGCCCCACTGGCATAGTTTCTTCAGGGCCTGTTGCGCCCCACTGGCATCGTTTCTTCAGGGCCTGTTGTGCCTCACCGGCATCGTTTCTTCAGGGCCTGTTGCGCCCCACCGGCATCATTTCTTCAGGGCCTGTTGCGCCCCACCGGCATCGTTTCTTCAAGGCCTGTTGCGCCCCACCGGCTTCGCCTCTTCAGGGCCTGTTGCACCCCACCGGTATCGTCTCTTCAGGGCCTGTCAAGCCCAGTTCCGTCCCGGAATATCGAGGTGTCAAGGCAGCTGCATCAGCGATCTCAACGCGGCCACGCTTGTGATCCTAACAGACCCCCTGGAAGGATAAGTTTAATATAGGAGCTAAGGACCCGTAGTTTGGTCATACGTGGCCTATAGCACCCGGGCACACCGGGTTAATCGCATTGTATTAAGAAAGTGTTGGCAGGATTGTTGAGTCCCTGCGTGGACTAGTTGCTGTTAAAGCTTTTGGTTTGCTCAAGATAGCCCCAGCGGCTACAGTTTATAAAAGTTTATTCCACAAATCATGCTCAGTCTCGTGTCTCGTCACTGCATCCTGCGAACCTGCTGAACCCTACACTTGGCGTAGTTGGCAGGATGCAGTCTCCGAGCACAGACAGTGGGTCCCCGTACCAGCATATCATTCGGGGCCATGCTGAACAACCTGCCTAGATTTTCCGGCTCCAATACTATGTTATGGAGCTGGACAGAGTGGATGCGGGGGCTCTTTCGGATGCACCCAATGACCCCTGATCTGGAGGCTGAGGTGGCACTCATGGCACTGGACGGGGAGGCGCGGAGGTCAGTGATGTTGAAACCTCCCGGTCACCGCAACACTTTTGAAAAAATGTTACAGAGAGTTAAGAACCCATTTGTTTAGTCAGATGCAAGTAGACGGGGAGACGATCACAGAGTATATGAATGTCCTCCAAGAATTGCATACGGCTATAGAAAGAAAGGACGGGGTAGGGGCAGGACCTGTTGACATTACCCTACGTGACCTACTGGTGACTGGTTTGCGAGATCCATTAGTCAAACAGGCACTGCGGGAACAGATCAGGATGAATCCCCGAATAGATTTTTCACAGGTGGGAAGTCAGGCTCGTGCTCGAGAGCAGGAGCAGGGGATGGCGGTCCCCGTGGGGAAAGTCCGAGGTGTGGAGGCCTCCGCGAATGTAGTCAAGGAGCCTCAGTGGGTGGAATAGATGAAGCAAGAGCTGAAAAGTATTAAGGGCGAGTTGGCCGAAGTAAAGAGAAGAACCGAGACCGGGACTGGACGACCTGGCTTTAACCCCGGCTTCTGGGGATCACACTCCCCGCGGGGTGGCCAACCTACACAGGCCCGGTGTTTTGAGTGTGGAGAACCAGGACACATTGCCCGAGAGTGTCCACGGCGTGGGAGATACCCACCCCGGCCGCCATTAAACTAAAAGGCTCTGGGCTGGGGGGACGCAGCTCGGAGCCGAAAACCACAACTAGGGGTGGGGGAAGTCCCAAAGATTTGGTAGCAAAATGCCCGGTAGTTTGGGCAGAAGTGGAGGGCCTGGCCGTCCGGTGCCTGGTAGACACGGGCTCACAAGTAACCACTATGCTCGCAACGTATTTTCAACAGAACTTCCCGGAAGCAGCAAGGCCTCAGTGGGGGCCCGTGATCAGACTAGTGGCTGCCAACCAACAACCAACTGCCGGTCCCAGTTGCCGGGGTGGTGTGGGTGCAAGTGACGCTGTGCGGTAAATCCCTTGGTCGCAGAGGGGTGGTACTGACCCAAGGAGAAGCTGATAAGCAACACCCCGTCACCCTAGGCATGAATGTTCTACGAGTGTTCGGCAACCTACTGCTCAATAACCCTACACAGAGGATTCTGAAGCAGTGGGGTTCTCGCACAGCCCAGGGACAGGTATTCCAGCAGCTGGTGCGGGGAGCATGGGTACATCAGGACCGCCAGGAAGGCGAGGCTCTGGGTAAGGTCATCATGCCAGCGACTACCCTGCTTGTGTTACCTCCTGGACAGACTGTGGTGGCCCTGCCCATTCGAGCCCCGATACCCTTGGAGGGCGTGGAGGTGCAGGTGGAGCCGTGTCACTCGAAGCGCTTACCTCCTGGCATACTGGTGGCCCGTTCCCTGGCTACTGTGCAAAAACGAGCCGTCCTGGTGCGCTGCGTTAACCTTGAAGACCAAGACACCGTTCTGAAAGCACGGACTGTGCTGGCCAAACTAGTAAGGCCTTTAGAAGAAGTGCTGCCAGCTCCTGCGGTTCAATTACAAGTACACCCCGAGGATCCTTGGGAAGTAACAATACGAACCTTACAGGCCCACGAAGTCTCAGCACAAGAGAAGGGCTGAAAGATTTTGGAGCAGATGTGGGCTGAGCTTTCTGGATTAACTGCAGCCCAACTCTTACAGATAAAAACATTGCTGGGAAAGTACAATGAAGTATTTGCTAGTCATGAGGATGATTTTAGGTGTACCACAGCCATCACTCATGAAATCCCCACAGCAGGAGCGGCCCCTATCCGGGAGCAATATCGACAGATTCCGCCACAACTCTATCAAGAGGTGAAAACTTTGCTGGCCCAAATGCTGCGAAAAGGGGTGATACGGGAAAGTCAAAGCCCCTGAGCGGCCCCAATCGTGTTGGTCCGGAAGAAAGATGGTACACTACGATTCTGTGTGGATTATCGTAAACTGAATGCTTGCACTATTAAAGACTCATATCCACTGCCCTGCATAGAAGAATCCCTGTCCGCCTTGGGAAAAGCAACATATTTTTCATCTCTGGACTTCAGAAGAAGATAGAGCCAAGACGGCGTTCATGGGACTGTTTGAGTTTAATCGGATGCCGTTTGGGCTGGCCAACGCCCCCGGAACCTTTCAGCGATTGATGGAGCGGTGTCTGGGAGATCTCAATTTTGAGGCTACGTTGATCTATCTGGACGACATCATCGTCTATGCCGCAACCTTTGAGGACCACCTGAAGCGGTTGGGACAGGTACTAAGCCGGTTGCAAAAGTACGGGTTGAAGGTGAAGCCTCTGAAATGCCACCTATTTCGCTCTCAGATTGAGTATCTGGGTCATGTCGTTTCGGCAGAGGGTGTGAGGCCATCCCGGGAGAAGGTTGCTGCTATACAGGAATGGCCTACCCCCGAGACGGTGAAAGATGTGCGGGCTTTTCTGGGGTTAGCCGGATATTACCGTCGCTTCGTAAAGAATTTTGCATGTCGAGTTCGAGCCCTGCACGACCTGCTGAAGGGGGCTCCCGCTGGGGCCAATGGGCGAAAAATCCAGTGGCAACACCCTCAGGAAGAGGCCTTCCGAGACCTCAAGGCTGCGCTCTCGGATGCCCCAGTGTTGGCTTATGCGGATTTCTCCCAACCGTTCATCCTGCACACTGATGGGAGTCTTCACGGGCTGGGGGCTGTGTTGTCACAGGTTCAGGATGGCTGGGAGAGAGTGATCGCATATGGAAGTCGCTCACTTCATGACTCAGAGCATAACCCTGACAATTACAGTTCTTTTAAGCTCGAGCTCCTCACAGTGGTAGGGGCTATGACGGAGAGATTCGCAGAGTACCTAGCGGGCTCCGAGGTGGTAGTGCGAACTGACAACAACTTGCTGGCTCATTTGGAAAACGCCAAATTGGAGGCTCTGGAACAGCAATGGGTGGCCCGGATGGCGAAGTACAATTATAAGATAATCTACAAAAGAGGGGCCGAGAATGTCCATGCAGACGCCTCCAGGATTTGACATACAACTTCAGGACAGAATCGAGACGAAGAATTAGAAGGAGAGGAAATACCGTTCGCTCTCACTGCTGCCGTGCTCACAACTGACAATAAAAAAAATCTTCCTCTGAGACCCCAAGGGGCATATTAGAACAATCCCAGGATAAGTGGATACAACAGCAACAAGAAGACGAAGAGGTTGGCCTTCTCAGGACATGGGTCGCCGCTGGACAATTACCCCCTGACTCTCAACGGCAAAATTTGACTCAAGAGACCTGTTGCTTATGCTGCGACAATGGGAGAGGTTGGTTATCTGAAAGGGATTATTGTATCGTAAAATAACATCACAAACAACTTCAATGACAGTTTGGCAGGTGGTTACGCCAGGAGCCCAACTTCACGTACTGGCTCGGGAGGCTCACAAAAAAGGGGCCCATTTCGGAACAAAAAAAACTTTGCAATGGCTGCAACAGAAAGCTTAACACCCGCACTTGCCGGCTGTTGTGGACGAAATTTGCCGGACCTGCCGCTTGTGTGAACTAGCCAAACCACCCGCTCAGCGAGCCGCAACACAAGACTATTGTGACCTCAGCGCCCCTTGAGCTCCTGATGGTGGATTATCTGGCCATTGGGCCCGCATTTCAGGGATACGAACACTGTCTCGTTATGGTAGATCATTTCACTAAGTTCGCTGTGGTCACCCCCACTCGGGATCAGACCGCAGAGTCAGCTGCCTCCGCCATTTGTAGAAACTTTATACGAGTATCCGGCTGTCCTCAATGAATACATTCTGATCAGGGAGCATGTTTTTTGGGAAAAGTCATGGAAGAACTACATCACCTCTATGGAATTGACAAATCCCGGACCACACCGTATCACCCGCAAGGGAATGGGGCTTGTGAACGATTTAATCGGACATTGATTCAGATGTTGCGCACTCTGGAGAGTGACAAGAAGGCCCGTTGGCCCGAATATGTTTCCGAATTAGTTTAGGTCTATAACAATAGGGTACATCGAGTGACTGGCTATACCCCCTATTCCCTGTTGTTTGGGTGAGAAGATAAAGGAATTACGGAGGTGGAGTTAGACCCCGAAGAGCCTCAGCCCTGGACTGGAGTGTCGTCTTGGGTCCGAAATCATCGCCATCGGCTGCAAACTCTTCACCGAATTGTACACACCAAGCTCCGAGACTGGGAGCACCCAGGGAAGAATGCAACCCCGCCTCCTCACCTCCAAAGCAGGGACCAGGTGCTTGTACTAGATCAATGCCCCCAGAACAAACTGGAGCCGCGTTGGGAAGAAAGTCCTTATCGGGTCTTACGCCGTATCCATCCGGACGGACCGGTGTACGAAATACGACCCGAGGAGGATGAAACACTGCCCACTCATGTTGTGCATCGTAATATGTTACGCCCATGTACTTCCTCTGACCCGAAGCAACCAGAGCCTATCCCGTCGACATCTGAACCGTCTTCCGTATGTTGGGACCCGGACAACGGCGAAGATTGTCTTCCAGGACCCGGAGGCCCTCCACTCAGTAATGAATCATCTGACACAATTAGCCCGCCCGCACCAACCAGCCCACCAATGTCCACCACCCCAGACGACTCTACCACAGTCGAACTTAGACGCTCCGAGCGGTCAACAGCCGGCAAACCCCCTGAACGATATGAGCAAGATCAGTTCATATGGCAATGAACATTGAAACCTCTACAGACCGATCTCAATAGACTAAGGCCCTCGCCCTAGGACTGGCAAGCTTACAGGGTGGGGGAGTATGGGGAGGAGGACTCCCAGACAGTGAAAGGACAGGCACCCAGGGGACCGCCATCAGGGTTCCTGAGGGAACGATACTGGGAGGACAGTAAAAGAAAAGACTTGACTGAAGTTGTCAGGGAAACAGGGGGCGGGGCAAGCTTAAAAGGAGCAGGGGGCGCGCTGAAGTGGCAGTTGACAGAAATCAGGACAACAGACAGGAAGCCGTGTGAGACAGAGAGGACCGAGGGAGCAGACGGTGTGTTGTGGAGAGACTGACAGGGGCCTGTGAAGGGAAAACTGCGGACTCATCCAATAGTGACACGTGAGAGACTTGCACCGGCGGCTGCTCCTTGCATACGGTCCCATACAGCCACTCCGCTACCTCAGCTACCTCAGGCGACCACTGCGACGACAGACCATTCCTTTACAGTGGTCAAGACACTGCCCCCTGCCTTCTCCCACAGCTGCGGCCCTGTCACCACCGGCCCCAGGGGGCGCCACTTTGCTACAGGTGGTAGTAGAGGCCCCTGTCCGCTTTTGCTAAGGGACCCTCAGGCAGAGGTTAGTGAATGGTTATATTTAGAAACTGTGTCATAACTCCGCGGTGGGATGAGAGCCGCAAGGAGAAGCCTGCAGCGCCCTACCGGCATCGTTTCTTCAGGGCATGTTGTGCCCCACAGCATCATTTCTTCAGGGCCTGTTACGTGTTATGATGAGTCACCGAAGGAGGAAAAAACAAAATACCAGCTAAGTCCAGAAAAACCAGAGAGGTTGGCAGCTATCGGATTGCAGACCCCTGAACCTATCCACAACAACTAGCAGTAGCCGTGGGGGGTTCCTACGGTGCCCTAGACCCCTCGATCACAGCCGGAGAACTATATAGCCTAAAGACAGAAAGGGGAAAAACTAAACTGCCCCAGAGCAGACCCCAAAGCAATAGGCAGCCCCCAACATATAATGACGGTGAAGCAAGATGAAAACACTAACACAGATAGAAAGATAGGTTGAGCAAATGATGGGGCCCAAGCTAACTACATAGGACAGGATAGGAAAGCTGCTGTCTGCCATCCGCAAAAACCCTATCAAAATGAGCCAACTGACTGATAGGAAAAACAGGCCCTGAAGTCGCTAGGCTTCAAAAGACTATATCAGCACTCAGGTATATTCTGAAGACAGAGCAAAATATCACCAGATCAGAGACAAAAATGGAATTCAGCTCACCCCCAGACGGGGATGGCACAACTCCCAAAAAACAAGGCAAAACAAAAACAAAACTGAAGAGTACAAAGCAGAGCAGAAAAACTTAGCTTTGAGATGCAGGAATCAGACTGGTCTCCAAGAATCCAGCAGCAAAATCACCAGCCAGGAAGAAGGGCGTCGGCAGCCTTATATCCAGTCCTCAATTCCAGCCACCCAGACATCATCTAGCTACCCAGGTGTTTGGTAATCAGTCTCACTACCTTCCTTCACTAGAGGAGGGAGTTCATCAGACCTCAATGGTGAAGGGAAAAATGAACTCACAACAGTACCTCCCCCTTGAGAAGGGGTCACCGAACCCTCATCCATGCCACCAGGGCGATCCGGGTGAGCCCGATGAAAGGCACGCACCAATCTTTCGGCATGAATATCAGAGGCAGAGACCCAGGAATTATCCTCCTGACCATAACCCTTCCACTTAACCAAATACTGGAGTCTCCGTCTAGCCAGACGGGAATCCAGTATCTTCTCTACCTCATATTCCATGCTACCTTCAACAAATATAGGGTCAGGAGGTGCCACCACAGGAACTACTGGTTCAACAAGCCTCTTCAACAAGGACTTATGAAACACATTATGAATTTTAAATGTGACAGGAAGAGCCAACCGAAAAGAGACCGGATTAATAATCTCCAAAATCTTGTAAGGTCCAATAAATCTAGGCTTAAACTTAGGAGAAGCCACCTTCATAGCGATATTTTTTGATGACAACCAAACCATATCACCCACCTTAAACTGGGGACCAACGGTCCTACACCGGTTGGAAAACCGCTGGGCCTTTTCCTGGGAGAGAGACAACTTATCCACTACTTGGTCCCAGATCTGGTGCATTCTCTCCACCACAGTGTCAACACCTGGGTAGGCAGAAGGCTCCACCTGCCCTGAAGAAAATCGAGGGTGAAAACCAAAGTTACAAAAAAAAGGTGACATCAAAGTGGCAGAACTAGCTCTATTATTTAAAGCAAATTCGGCCAAGGGCAAAAATGAAACCCAATCATCTTGATCGGCAGAAATAAAACATCTCAAATACGACTCCAAAGTCTGGTTTGTTCTCTCCGTCTGCCCATTGGTCAGAGGGTGAAACGCAGAGGAGAAGGACAACTGAATTCCCAGCTTGGAACAGAAAGTCCTCCAAAATCTAGACACAAACTGAACTCCTCTGTCAGATACAATGTTCTCAGGAGTCCCGTGCAAGCGAACCACCTGTTGCAAAAACAAGGGCACCAACTCAGAGGAAGATGGCAACTTAGGGAGTGGTACAAGATTGACCATCTTAGAGAATCTATCACAAATCACCCAAATAACAGTCATTCTCTGAGAGACAGGCATATCAGAGATAAAATCCATAGAAATATGGGTCCATGGCCTCCTGGGCACCGGCAAAGGCATCAACAAGCCACCAGAGCGAGAACAAGGTTTAGACCGGGAGCAAGTCCCACAGGACTCCACAAAATTCCTGACATCACAAGACAAGGCGGGCCACCAAAAATATCGACTCACCAGATCTCTATTACCAAAAATACCTGGATGACCAGCCAATGCAGAGCAATGAACTTCAGACATCACTCTCTTCCTCCACTGGTCAGGAACATACAACTTTCCACTGGGCCAACGCTCAGGTTTGTCCTCCTGAAACTCTTCCAGAGCACGTCTCAAATCGGGCGAGATGGCAGAAAGAACTACCCCCTCGCCTAAGATGGTAGCAGGCTTAGTCACAACAGGAGAATCAGCAAGGAAACTCCTAGAGAGGGCGTCTGCCTTGACATTCTTAGTGCCCGGAAGAAAAGAGACCACAAAATCAAAACGTGTGGAAAAACAAGCCCCACCTAGCCTGTCTAGGATTCAAGCGCTTGGCCGACTCCAGGTAAATCAAATTCTTGTGGTCAGTAAGGACCACAACTTGGTGTTTGGCTCCCTCCAACCAATGTCTCCACTCCTCAAATGCCCATTTCATGGCCAACAGTTCCCGATTCCCCACATCATAGTTACGTTCGGATGGGGAGAACTTTCGGGAAAAGAAAGCACAAGGATTCATTTTAGATGTCACAGGATCTTTTTGGGACAACACCGCTCCTGCACCAATCTCAGAAGCGTCCACCTCCACCTGAAACGGGAGTGAGACATCAGGTTGCCGCAAAACCGGAGCAGAAGTGAATCTTCGCTTCAGCTCCTGAAAGGAAGAAACAGCCTCCGGAGACCAATTCAGCACATCAGCACCCTTCCTAGTCAAATCCGTCAATGGCTTGGCAATACCAGAAAAATTAGCTATAAATTTCCGATAAAAATTAGCAAAACACCAAAACTTCTGGAGGGCCTTCAAAGAAGTGGGCTGAACCCAATCATAAATGGCCTGTACCTTGGCCGGATCCATTTCAATAGTTGACGGAGACAAAATAAATCCCAAAAATGAAATCCTCTGCACCCCAAAAAGGCATTTCGATCCCTTGACATACAGGGAATTCTCCCTCAAAATCCGGAACACAGTCCGAACATGTTCCACATGAGAGTCACAATTCTTGGAGAAGATCAAAATATCATCCAGATAGATAATCAAAAATGTATCCACAAAGAACACTAACACAGATAGAAAGATAGGTTGAGCAAATGATGGGGCCCAAGCTAACTACATAGGACAGGATAGGAAAGCTGCTGTCTGCCATCCGCAAAAACCCTATCAAAATGAGTCAACTGACTGATAGGAAAAACAGGCCCTGAAGTCGCTAGGCTTCAAAAGACTATATCAGCACTCAGGTATATTCTGAAGACAGAGCAAAATATCAACAGATCAGAGACAAAAATGGAATTCAGCTCACCCACGGACGGGGATGGCACAACTCCCAAAAAACAAGGCAAAACAAAAACAAAACTGAAGAGTACAAAGCAGAGCAGAAAAACTTAGCTTTGAGATGCAGGAATCAGACTGGTCTCCAAGAATCCAGCAGCAAAATCACCAGCCAGGAAGAAGGGCGTCGGCAGCCTTATATCCAGTCCTCAATTCCAGCCACCCAGTCATCATCTAGCTGCCCAGGTGTTTGGTAATCAGTCTCACTACCTTCCTTCAGTAGAGGAGGGAGTTCATCAGACCTCAATGGTGAAGGGAAAAATGAACTCACAACAGTTATGCCCCACTGGCATCGCTTCTTCAGGGCCTGTTGCGCCCCACCGGCATTGTTTCTTCAGGGCCTGTTGTGCCCCGCCGGCATCGTTTCTTCAGGGCCTGTTGTGCCCCACCAACATCGTTTCTTCAGGGCCTGTTGCACCCCACGGCATCGTTTCTTCAGGGCCTGTTGCGCCCCACTGGCTTCGCCTCTTCAGGGCCTCTTGCACCCCTTCAGTATCGTCTCTTCAGGGCCTGTCAAGCCCAGTTCCATCCCGGAATATCGAGACATCAAGGCAGCCGCATCAGCGATCTCAACGCGGCCACGCTTGTGATCCTATCAGACCCCCTGGAAGGATAAGTTTAATATAGGAGCTAAGGACCCATAGTTTGGTCATACGTGGCCTATAGCACCCGGGCAAACCGGGTTAATCGCATTGTAATAAGAAAGTGTTGGCAGGATTGGTGAGTCCCTGTGTGGACTAGTTGTTGTTAAAGCTTTTGGTTTGCTCAAGATAGCCCCAGCGGCTACAGTTTTTAAAAGTTTATTCCACAAACCATACTCAGTCTCGTGTCTCGTCACTGCATCCTGCGAACCTGCTGAACCCTACACTACTACCCCTAGTATCCCACATCATCCCGTCAGCCAGAGCTACTGGACTACTACCCCTAATATCCCACATCATCCCGTCAAAGCAACCATACTACTACCCCTAATATCCTACATCATCCTATCAGAGCCACCCGACTACAACCCCTAATATCCCACATCATCCCGTCAGCCAGAGCCACCAGGCTACTACCCCTAATATCCCACACCATTCTATCAGAGCCACCTAACTACTACCCCTAATATCCCACATCATCCTGTCAGAGCCACGGGACTACTACCCCTAATATCCCACATCATCCCATCAGCAAGAGCTACTGGACTACTACCCCTAATATTCCACATCATCCCGTCAGAGCCACCGAAATACTACCCCTAACATCCTGCATCATCCTGTTAGAGCCACCGGACTACTACCCCTAATATCCCACATCATCCCGTCAGCCAGAGCCAGCGGACTACTCCCCTAATATCCCACATAATCCTGTCAGATCCACCAAACTACCACCCCTAATATCCCACATCATCCCATCATCCATAGCCACTGGACTACTACTCCTAATATCCTACATCATCCCATCAGCTAGAGCCATGGGACTACCACCCCTAATATCCCACAACATCCTATCAGTCAGAGCCACCAGACTACTATCCCTAATATCCCTGGAGTCAGAACCAGAGCGCAGAGTGGATTTGCCCTCACTTCCTTACCGGGGATCCCTTTAAGAGGGGCCTGGGGTCAGAACCAGAGTGCTGAGTGGAATTGCCCTAACTTCCATACCAATGATCTCTTTAAGAGAGCCTGGGGTCAAAACCAGAGCGCTGAGTGGAACGGACCTAGCTTCCATGCTGGGGATCCCTTTAAGAGAGGCCTGGCATCAGAACCAGAGCGCAGAGTGGATTTGCCCTGATTTCCATAACAATGATCCCTTTAATAGAAGTCTGGGGTTAGAATCCGTGCGCTGAGGGATTTGCCCTAACTTCCATGCCAGAGATCCCTTTAAGAGGGAAGATGTGCCTATGGGACTATGGGATGGACGATGTGTGATGGGCATATGGGCACGGGAGGGGGTGATTCATTTCTTTCATGTGCTTTCTGCTCCTTTCTGGGGGGCAGACAATGGCTGGGAGCTTATGTTCCCGTGGATGGTAGATTTCTCCCACCCGGTCAGTGTCTGTTGAGGTGTTGTTGATTGGGAAAACAGTTGCTCATAACAACCAATCACAGCTCAGCTTCTTTTAAACAGCTCTGGTGAAATTAAGGCTGCTTATTGATTGGGTGGGGCTATGTGGAGTGGCCATGGCCAATACGCACATACATACACCATACACACATACATTCATTTTTATATATATATATATATCTTTATATTGCATAGAGATATAGATAGAAGATTAGCCGTTAATTCATTTGTCGGTTTCTGTAAAATTATTACAGAAGTCGACAAGATAGGAGACATGGTTTACATACAGTAAACCATTGCAGAACAGTTAGATTTATATATGTCAGTGACTAATACTGTTAGTAGTATATGTGTGTAAAATTTGGGACTTGTATGTGTTTAATAAAAGAATGTATTCACAGAAAAAAATTGCGTGGCCTCCATCACAAATTTTCTCCGTCAGAGAGGGAAAGCCAGTGACTGAGGGCAAAATATTAATAGCCTAGAGAGGGACCATGGTTATTGGCCCCCCTGGCTAAAAACATCTGCCCCCAGCCACCCCAGAAAAGGCACATCTGTAGTGGGTGGCATATGGGGTAATAAGGTGTTAATGTCACCTTGTTATTGTAAGGTGACATTAATCCTGGTTAATAATGGAGAGTTGTCAATAAGACACCTATCCATTATTAATCCACTAGTCTGAAAGGGTTAAAAAAGACACAGACATTAAGAATAAAGACTTTTAATGAAATAATTAAGCACAAATTTTTGCCATTGTTATTAAACTCCCAATCCAATCAAAGCCCTTGTTCTCCTGTAAAAAAATCCAAAATAAAAAAGCAACAATATCCCATACCTATCCACCGTACAGTCATGTCCCACGCTCCAATCCATCTCAAGGGGTTAAATAGTTTACAAACGGGAGCGGTGCTAATGTGACCGGCACGGCTGTAAACTACAGAGGAATGAATGAGAAGCATGGGAAAATTTCTGAGCATTTTCCCATGCTGTCAGTTCACCGTGGGTCAGGCGGGGAGTCGGCGCAGCCTCAGTGACTACCGCTGACGTCACTGAGGTGTCTTATTGACACATCTCCATTATTAAGCAGGCCTTTTCTGGGGTGGCTGGGGGCAGATTTAGCCGGGGGGCAATAACAATGGGCCCTCTGTAGGCTATTAATATCTGCCCTCAGTCACTGGCTTTCCCTCTCTGGCGAAGAAAATTGCGCGGGAGCCTATGCAATTTTTTCTGTGATTTAATTCTTTAATTTAACACCTACAGCTCCCAAATTTTATACACACACACTAATAACATTAGTAGTCAGGGACATATATAAATCTAACTGATATGCAATGGTTTACTGTATATAAACCATGTGTCATAGTCTGTCGGCTTTGCAATTATTTTACAGAAGCCGACAATTGAATTGCTGGCTTTTCAAAGGACAACGATGTGTAAAAATCGCACAGCACTCGCATGTTGCGAGTGTTGGGCGTTTTTTTACTGCACCCATTGAATTCTATTGGAGGATGCGATCCGATGCGATCCGTTTTGCGATTTTTTTTCCAGCCCGATCTTGATCCAATCCGAGCTGGAAAAAAAACGCAGATGAAGACATCATCATAGATTAACATTGGTACGAATTCAATCCAATTTTTTTTCGGATTGAATTCGTCCGATTTCAACGCAAGTGAGCATAAGCCTTAATAGTACTGACCCAAGGAATAAAGCTGCTTTATCAATTTTACCACACACATAACGGCATAAAAAAACAACAATTCATGAATTGCTGTTTTTGTTCATTTTGCCTCCTAAAAATTGGAATACAAAGCCATCAAAAAACATTATGAGACCAAAAATGGTACCAATAAAAACATCAACTTAGGCTGGTTTCACACTTGCGTTTTTTTTCGCGGTATTTTAGCGCTAAATAGCGCATGCGTGTTTTTTTTCCTATACTTTGCATGGGATGCGCTTATGTGCGCATACACATGCGTTTGTACGCGTTTTTCCGCGCATGCGTTTTTTTGCGGTATGCGCTCGGGCGCACAAAATGCAACCTGTTGCATTTTTTGGGCGTCCGACTTGCCTCAAAAAAATGCATGCGCGTGCAATGCGTTTTTTTACAGCAAGACACCCATTATAAGTCTATGGTGAGCATATGTGCGCATTGGCATGCTTATGTATGCGTTTTTTTGCACATGCGTTTTTTTTTTACCATTAGTTTAGACAATGGAATTTAGGGGTTTGGGTTAGAGTTAGGGTTAGTTAAGGGGGTTTAGGGTTAGGGTTAGGGTTAGGGTCAGGGTCAGGGTTAGGGTCAGGGTTAGGGTCAGGGTCAGGGTTAGGGTTAGGATCAGGGTATGGTTTGGTTAAGGGTTAGGGTTAGGGTCAGGGTCAGGGTTAGGGTTAGGGTTAGGGTTAGTAAAGTCATGGTTTGGGTTAGTGTGAGGGGCCACCTAATGTTGGAAAAAAACGCAAACGCGGTAAAAACGCACTAAAAACGCATACAAACGCATAAAAACGCTGCGTTTTTTTCATGCATGCTCATAAAAATGCTTGAAAAAAACGCAGCATCTGTATGCGTTTGTATGCGTTTTTTCAATGCGTTTTTTTGCGGGAAAAACGCGCTGCAAAAAAAAGCAAGTGTGAAACTAGCCTTATCCTGCAAAAAAACAAACCACATCACATGACTCTGTTGGCAGAAATATGGAAAAAATTATAGCTCTCAAAATATGGTGAAGCGCAATAAAAAGCGTTTTTTAGTGTGTGACAGCAGCCAAACATAAAAAACATATAAATCTGGTATCACTGTAAGGCCAGAGTCACACTAGCGAGAAATACAAATGAGTAATCTATGGGGCAGCTCACATAATCCATTTTTTTCTGGCATGTTTTATACGTGCGAGAGAAATCGCAGCATGCTGTGATTGCCACCGTATTACGCCCGAAGCACACCAATGCAAGTCTATGGGTGCGAGGAAAAAATGGATTACACACAGACCATACAAGTGACTTGCAAGAAATACGCACTGGTGTCCTTTAGAAAAGCCGGCAATTCAGTTCCCTATACTGTAAAATCACACTGACAGGTTAATAAAAACTAAATAGAATACATGCATACACATACTGTAGTATAGATATATATATATATGTATATATATATATATATCAGTGAGACACACATGTGTATATATATATACTGTATATTTATATTTTATAGATATACAGTATATATATAGTAGAATCGGTTAAAATTCAATTACCGGCTTCGGTAAAATTATTACATTATTACACAACCCGACACGAAATGACACATGATTTACAAACAGTAAACGATTTCATTACATTTAGATTTATATATGTCTTTGACTAATAAT
Organism: Dendrobates tinctorius; assembly: GCF_039654945.1. Classification (NCBI taxonomy): domain Eukaryota; kingdom Metazoa; phylum Chordata; class Amphibia; order Anura; family Dendrobatidae; genus Dendrobates; species Dendrobates tinctorius. Next base: position 8,201,497 of record NW_027361699.1, on the reverse strand, counting down.
TATGTGTAAAATGTGTAAAATTTGGGACATGTAGGTGTTAAATTAACGGGTACATTGCTGGAAAAAAAATTGTGTGAGCTCCCGTGCAATTTTCTCCTCCAGAGAGGTAAAGCCAATGACTGAGGGAAGATATTGATAGCCTAGGAAGGGACCATGGTTATTGGCCCCCCTCGCAACAAACCTCTGCCACCAGCCACCACTTACAGATGCTCTTTTCCTGGCACTTAGCCTCTCTATTCCCATTGCCTTTAGTGGTGACATATGGGTTAATAAGGGGTTATTTTCACCTTGAAAGGTGACATTAAGCCTGGTTAATAATGGAGAGGTGTCAATAAGACACCTCTCCATTATTAATCCAATAGTATGAAAGGGTTAAAAAATACACACAGACTTTAATTAGAAAATATTTTAATGAAATAATGACACACAGTTTTTGACCAAATTTATTAGGCCTCTTTCACACATCAGGTTTTCTGCTTCAGGCACGATCCGGCGCTTTTGACTAAAACCGGATCCTTCGAAATGCAATGCCGGATCTGGTTTCCCCCCCATTGACTTGCATTAGAGCCGGATCGAGCCGGATGGCCATGCGTTTCATCCGATTTTCGCCGGATCCGGCAATGTGACGCGATCCGGCGTCTGGAAAAAACGGTGACTGTAACGTTTTTGTATCCGTCGAAAAAGCCGGACACGCCGGATCCGGCGTGTCCGGCTTTTTCATACAATGAAAGCCTATGAGCGCCGCAATGCGCCGGATCCGGTTTCTTTGGTCTGAGCATGCTCAGTAGCTCTGCCCACAGGACATATATAAAAGCAAGACAATGGGACCCTCAGCCACACCCAACATGCCACCCAAGCCAAGAACCAGGAGCAGGAGAAGGCAGCAGACATCTGCAGCAGCAGCAGCATCAGCACCACCCCAAATGGAGCAGCATGCTGAACAACGGGAGGGGAGTCCAGCAGCAGATGAGAGACGGTAATTATCAAATCCCCCATTCCTCCAACCTAGGAATATGGAATATCAAGATATTGATTGGCCCTTTGTTTCTCTTTATTCAACAGCCGCCCAATAGATGCAGCAGCAGCAGCAGCAATGGCAGCAGCAGAAACACCACCCACAGCCATGGAGTCTGGCCATGAGGAAGACAGCACATCTTCTGGGAGCCCTCCCTCGCATCGTCAGCGTTTGACGGTAAGTTTTTATTTCCAAAATCCATCATCTCTGTAATATATGTGTATTCATTGCCTTTTATTTCAAAACAGGAATCACAAGATGAAGAGGAGCTCCCAGAAGAAGAAGGAAGGGGTGGACAGACACTTGGAGTCGGCTCACAATTGGTAAGTTTTTTGCATCAAACGCAGAAACACAACATCACACTACACACAACACATAGAAAACAATGTTCTGCAGACCACACACAGCAAACAAATGCCTACATCCAAAGACATAACATTTTTTGTTTTCTTCTCTAGTCTTCCCAATCTGGTGCTCGGCCAAGAGGTCCTCGCAGTACCTCCCAGGGTCGTCGGCGACAGCAACGCGGCGGTCACCAGCGTGTAAGTATAAATATTTTTGCTTTGTTTTTTTTGCACTTTTTATTTCATTTCTTTTGTGGAGGCTAATTATGTTATTTTTGTCTTTTTCTTTAACAGCCTTCACAGCGTGCTCCCGACTCTGACGGTGAGGATGGAGGGATTGATGTGGACCGCCTCATCGATCTCGTTAGAGAAAGGGAGCCGCTCTGGAATATGGCTGACCGACGCCACGCTGACCTGATCGTTACCCGACGACTCTGGGAGGAAATCTGTTCGCTCCTTGTGGACCGCTGGGAGGACCTCGAAGCTCGGGCCCAGATTAAAGAGCGTAAGTATATACAGTACCGGTTGCTTGATTTAAACCAGTGTTTCCCGAACTCCAGTCCTCGTGGTCCCCACGGATCATGTGTTCAGGATTTCTATTTACTTTGGAAATCCTGAAAACATGACCCCTGGGGACCATGAGGACTGGAGTTTGGGAAACACTGATGTTGTATACTAACCACTTTGTCCTTTCTCGTTTCAGGGGAGAGAATTGTGAAGCGGTGGCGGTCTGTGAGGGATCGTTTCAAGAAGGAGTTCAATAAAGAGATGCGGGCCCGGAGTGGATCTGGAGGACGCAGGAGCAAGTACAAGTACGCACGAGCCCTGTCATTCCTCCGGGAGACAATGCTCACCAGAAGGTAAATATTACACACCACATGTGACAAAAAAATGTTTAGATGTAACTTTTTTTTTTCAGCCAGGGCCATACCATGTCACTATTTTAATTGTTTTTTTTTCTCTCTATTCCACAGCACGGTGAGCAGCACTCGGGAGCCTGCACGATTGGACCCTTCTGAGGCGATCCCTGAGGAGACCGGCACCGAGGGACACTTCGACCGCCCCGGTACATCTGCACCTTCCCAGCCTTCCCACACATTCGACCCATCTGTCCCATCCACCAGCACATGAGCATCGTGGCCGCCTACATTACATGAAGCTGCTGGTGAGGAGATCGCTTTCCCTTTACCCCACCCTTCTGCCCCTGCCACCTCTAGTACACCTGCGGGTACTGGGCGGCAGCGGCAGAGGGGTCAGGAAAAAACTTATGCGCCAGAGTTCTTGCATCTGAATGCATCTTTCCAGAACTGTCTAAAAGTCTTGTCAGAGCAAATCTCCGCAGGCTATCAGCAGATCAACTCCAGCATTCTGGAGGTGAAGACACTTCTGCAAACCATGCATTCAGAAGCAAGATCTTCGCCAAACCACACCTTTTTCAGGTCTGTTGTGGAGCGCATGGAAACGCTCTCTCCTGCCCAGCAGATGCATGTAATGCATTCATGCCACGCTGCTCTCCAGCAAGTTAACTCCCAACCTCCTCCTCCCACCACAGTAGTTCCTCCACCTGCACCCCCTCCAGCCACTTTCCATCCTCCCCCTCCTATTACATCTACACCTCCTCCAGCCACTTTCCATCCTCCCCCTCCTATTACATCTACACCCCCTCCAGCCACTTTCCATCCTCCCCCTCCTATTACATCTACACCCCCTCCAGCCACTTTCCATCCTCCCCCTCCTATTACATACCATCCACCTCCCCAGCACCATCCACCTCCCCAGCACCATCCACCTCCCCAGCACCATCCACCTCCCCAGCACCAGCAACCTCCCCAGTACCAGCAACCTCCCCAGTACCAGCAACCTCCCCAGTACCAGCAACCTCCCCAGTACCAGCAACCTCCCCAGTACCTGCAAACTCCCCAGTACCAGCAACCTCCCCAGTACCAGACATCTCCCCACTTCCAGCAACCTGCCCTGTACCAGACATCTCCCCACTTCCAGCAACCTGCCCCGTACCAGACATCTCCCCACTTCCAGCAACCTGCCCCGTACCAGACATCTCCCCACTTCCAGCAACCTGCCCCGTACCAAACTCCTTCCCCATACAACTTGCCATCAACATCATCTGCTCCTACAGTCCCTGCCCAACCCTCCACTCCACCACCCACCACCTCTTCTGCTTCCCACATGTCCACCCATTCTGTAGTTTTTTCCACACCTTCACCTCTAACTGTTCCTTCCCCACCACGATCCCAGTCCTCTCTCCACACTCCCAGTGTCGAAGTGTCCCACAGCCCCTACAGCAGTATTTCCACCACACACTACACAGATTTATAATGTGTGTATTTAAATAAAAATGACCAGTTTTATGGTTTCAAAGCTTTATTAAACAAGTTTATTAAAATTTTAAAAAAGTTTACTAAAAAAAACATTTTTCAATAAAAGTTAAATTATTTTACACTGGTTGTCTGTCATTTCTTTCTGCGGCGAAAAAGGTTAAATACAGGGTATTTAAAAGGTGAAATGGTATTCAAAACTAGGTATATAACTGTGGGTACATTTTAGCTTTTTGCCACAGTTGTGTTCCTGGTTGTGTTTGAAGCAAAGTATTTCACCTAAAAAGTTGTGTTTATTGTTGGTGATTTCATAACAATGTACACAACTTTTGTTAAAAGGTGAAATACTTTGCATAAAACACAACCAGGTACACACCTGTGGCCTAAAGCTAAAAATAGAGACCATGACAAGATAGCCAACTTTGGTTGGCAAAGGTATATACTGTTGGTACAGAAGGTACACAAGTTTGGTTGGGCACAAATCTTTCACACTCTGTCATCCTGCCAGTGTACTCTGCCTTGAGGTGACATAAAGTATAGTGCAAAATTGTCCCTCATTACTGAAACCGTCACAGAACTTCTAGTGGTAATGTCATGGTAATCTTGCAAGGTGGTTTCTTCAGAGGTGTCCTCAATGGAAATGGGTTCCTTGCAGATAACAAAATTGTGGAGTACCACGCACGCTTTGATCACCTCGTCCACAGTTTCTGTCTTGAGGTTGATCGCAGTCAATAGGACCCGCCATTTGGCTGTCAGAATACCAAAGGTACATTCAACCATTCTTCTTGCTCTTGTGAGGCGGTAATTAAAAATGCGTTTTGGTCTTGTCAATCCTCTGCTAGAGTACGGTTTCAAAAGGTGTTCTGACAGCTGGAAGGCTTCATCCCCTACACAGACAAATGGCATAGGTGGACCAGATGTTTGCGGCAGCGGTCTAGGTGGTGGGAACTGGAAGGTGTTTCCATACAGTTTACGCCCCATGGCAGACAGTTTGAAAACTTGAGAGTCATTGGAGCAGCCATAGGCCCCAATATCAACCGCAATAAATTTGTATTCCGCGTCAGCGATGGCCATGAGGACAATTGAAAAATATTTCTTGTAATTGAAATATTCCGATCCCGATCCGGCTGGCTTTACAATGCGGATATGTTTCCCGTCCACAGCGCCCAAGCAGTTGGGAAACTGACATATCTGTTGAAACTTGTCAGCAATTTCAATCCACCTCTCTGTTGTGGGCTCTGGTAAAAACTCTTCAGCTAAGGAGTCCCACAGTGCACGGCATGTGTACTTCACTATTCCAGATATGGTGGAAATCCCGAGTCTGTACTGGAAATGCAGTGACGAAAGGGATTCTCCAGCTGCAAGAAATCTGTGGAGAATTAAAAAACAATAAATTAGTTTTAAATCACAGCATTACATACCAAAACTGAGCTATAACACTTGGAGATACAAACTACCACCAACAAGATTGCAGTGAAAGTGTGCTCTGATGCGATCACATCCAATAAATGTGGCTTACCTTAAAGTCACCATCAGACGCTCTGTGGGTGAAACAGAGAAGCGGCAATGTGTCCGCTTTTCTTATGAGGTGTGCAATGCGCTCCACCAAGTAATCAAAATTCTCCATTTTCATCCTAACATATCCAAAAAATTTATCCGGGTTTCGTCGAAGGTCCATGCAGAGTGTAGAATAGACCCCACGCGTCATTCTCTTGGCTGTGATGGGGTGGATCCACAAACGTCGTCTACGATGCCTGATGCGCCGCTGTCTTGCTCTCTCCTTCTCCAGAACAATCACCCTCAAACGATTCGCCTCCGCTATAAAATCCGCCAAATTCTTCAAAATATTTCCAATGACAACATCCATCTTCGCCAGTAACTTGCTCTTCTCTCCAACCTGCACTTTCTCCTCTACAACCTGTCAAAGAAGGGCTGTAGGAACATGCTATATATAGTTTTCCAGTAGCCAATCCCGTTTGGAAGGCCACAAGGGTCAATTTTAAAAACCGGATCCGGCGTAATCCGTCGAAAAACGGATAGAAAAACGGATGAACCGGATGAGACGGATCCGGTTTTGTCTGTCAAGAAAAAGACGGATCCGGCAAAAAACCGGATCCGTCACATCCGGTTTTACTAAACATTTGCCGGATCCGGCGTTCCGGCACGACGCCGGATCGCGCCTGACGCCGAAAACCTGAAGTGTGAAAGTAGCCTTACACAGCCAATCCAACTGAAGCCATCGTTCTGTAAAAAATAATTAAAAAAGCAACAATATCCATACCTCTCTGCCGTTCAGTCATGTCCCATGCTGCAATCCATCTGAAGGGCTTAAATAGTTTACAACCGGGAGCGGTGCTAATGCTACCAGCCCAGCTGTAAACCACAGAGGAATTAAGGAAAACCTGTTTGTGCTGGCGCATCGGCTGACCAGAGATGAACTGATTAGCATGGGAAAGTTTGAGAATATTTTCCCACGCTCCTGAGTTCACCTCAGGTCAGGCGGGGACTCTGCGCAGCCTCAGTGATGTCAGTGGAAGACATGGATATACAAATCCCTGATGAAGGATTATATCCGAAACGCACGTCGGGGCGCGTGTCTGCCCATGCCGGTGTGACCTCCCAGGTATATATATATCCTGTATCCAGCACTTTATACTTTGGCCATTTTGCCATATGCACTTTATGTACTAAGTTGCACCTTTTTGATAGATTCTGTTATATGTACCGTTCTTGCACTTTTTTATATTGATTCTATGTAGGCTTTTCAGTGATTTTCACTTTATCTATTTATTGCACTCCATGATAGGTTTTACCTGGCAGTATGCTATGTTATAAGAATTATTCATTGAATATCATTGTGACGTGCACTTTTTTACCTTATTTTTATTTTTACTTTTGCACCTTATTTTCTCTGTATTTTCAATGTGACTCCGGTATTGTATATTGGTATTTATCATGATTTTTTATTTAATCTTATTATCGCTGGATCATGAATTGTGTACTATTTAATGATTTTTTCTACTTCCAGTTTGACACTTATTATATATTTAATTTTGGTGCTGTCCTGCATTTTATTTGACAATTGATATAATTGTGTATACCAACTCTATATTCTTATTAGGTGGCACCTTTTATGAATTTATGTGTCCTGGAGAATGTACATTAGTTACAATTAATTGGTCACCTATCTTTTGGTCAGTCATACACTTGGTTGTCGGCTACATTATTATGTCCTTTCCCTTTCTCCGTTTTTTGTCCCAAAAAACATCATTTGATACCTTTGACTTTTTATTCAATATTTTTTGTATGACCTTTTTCTTCTTTTTTTTTACTTTTTACATTCTTATTTCCATCATCTGACTATTTATTAGATATTTTCTATTGCTCTTTTTCAGTGTGTATAATTTTTTCATGCGCTCAACCCGTAGTTTTCCTCCACATATGGGGTATTGACATACTCAGGAGAAATTGCACAACAATTTGTATGGTGCAATTATTCATGTTACACTTCTGAAAATTAAAAAATTGGGGCTAAAAAAAGTTTTTTCTTTGAAAAATGTAATTTTTTTATTTTCACAGATAAACATTGCAAACTTCTGTGAAGCACCTGGGGGTTCAAAATAGTCACCACACATCTATATACATTCCTTGTGGGGTCTAGTTTTGAAAATGGCACCACTTTTGGAGGCTTAAACTACAGTAATTTGGCACATATTGGAATCTCCAAACACTATATAGAGAAGAGATGGAGGACACTGCTGCAAAGTATTATAACTAGGGGTTCTCCAAAAGCATGCTAATAATGAATGTGGAAGGAAACAAAAGAGCAAAAAAGCATGCATAGAATCTTGGGAACACCCACAATTCATAAAAGGCAAAAAGTTTTAAATTTTATAGAACAATGACAACATATGCAAAAAAACACAGCAAAGCTCAATAAAAGCAATGGATGAAAAAACATCTAGTTATGCCCATAATCAGGCAATAACTAACCCACACCAAAGCCCTGATAGCTAGTGCAATTGACTAAACAAGGCTCCAAAGAAAGAGGAAAAACAAAAAAGGAACACTGATAATAATATGAACAATGTGTTCTAATGCCAATATTCAAAAAAATGCAAATAAATAGAACTGCATATGCCTAATCATAGCACCATATTTATGAACACAATCATTAGGAGCCAGAAAGAAAAAGAAGGCTGCTCCACTTCAAATTCAATGAGTCTGATATATATATATATGTATATATATACTGTATATATACACTCACTGGCCACTTTATTAGGTACACCTGTCCAACTGTGTGTTAAGACTTAATTTCTAATCAGCCAATCACATGGCGGCAACTCAGTGCATTTAGGCATGTAGACATGGTCAAGACAATCTCCTGCAGTTCAAACTGAGCATCAGTATGGGGAAGAAAGGTGATTTGAGTGCCTTTGAACGTGGCATGATTGTTGGTGCCAGAAGGGCTGGTCTGAGTATTTCAGAAACTGCTGATCTACTGGGATTTTCACGCACAACCATCTCTAGGGTTTACAGAGAATGGTCCGAAAAAGAAAAAAAATCCAGTGAGCGGCAGTTCTGTGGCCGGAAATGCCTTGTTGATGCCAGAGGTCAGAGGAGAATGGGCAGACTGGTTCGAGCTGATAGAAAGGCAACAGTGACTCAAATTGCCACCCGTTACAACCAAGGTAGGCAGAAGAGCATCTCTGAACGCACAGTGCGTCGAACTTTGAGGCAGATGGGCTACAGCAGCAGAAGACCACACTGGGTACCACTCCTCTCAGCTAAGAACAGGCATCTGATGGCTACTTTCAGCAGGATAATGCGCCATGTCATAAAGCTCGAATCATCTCAGATTGGTTTCTTGAACATGACAATGAGTTCACTGTACTCAAATGGCCTCCTCAGTCACCAGATCTCAATCCAATAGAGCATCTTTGGGATGTGGTGGAACGGGAGATTCGCATCAGGGATGTGCAGCCGACAAATCTGCGCCAACTGTGTGATGCCATCATGTCAATATGGTCCAAAATCTCTGAGGAATGCTTCCAGCACCTTGTTGAATCTCTGCCACGAAGAATTGAGGCAGTTCTGAAGGCAAAAGGGGGTCCAACCCGTTACTAGCATGGTGTACCTAATAAAGTGGCCAGTGAGTGTATATATATATATATATATATATATATATATATATATATAAAAGATCATACCAATTCCTGCAGTATGGAAGAGGAAGCAGCCCAGTGACTAAGCCCAGTGCTAGAGAGATGAAAGGGGCATTGAAGGAGCCATGGAAGCTGAGAGGGGTTGGAGGTATGCGAACCCCATGTGTATCGCCACAAGACTGTGTGGTCAGCTGACCACTTTCCCCTGAGCGCATCCCTCGCTACCCCTGTCACTGAAACCGTATACTGCCGGGGAGAATAAAGTTCATTTTCTACCCGTAGCATTCGGCTAAGTGCTGGAGCCGGGCAGGTTACTTACACTATTGACCTGCAGATTAACCCTATATCTGCAGGTTAATAGCATTTTATTTCTGGTGACAGGCTCCTGTTAATAGAAATGTTAATAATTCATTTTTATCAATTAGCAAAATAAGTGAACTAAAGAGAAATCTAAATCAAATCAATATTTGGTGTTACTGCCCTTTGCATTCAAAACTGCATCAATTCCATTTATAAACAGGAAGGTTGTTTCAAACACATTAGAAAGCTAACCACAGAACTTTTGTGGATATCAGATTGCTTCAATCCTTCTATCTGTTCATTTCATCCCACACAAGAATCTTGCTCTTCTTTATGCTGAAGGTAATTCTAAATTATATTGTCTGTACATTTGGAGTCATTGTCATGTTGCAAAATTTGGAGCCAATTAGACTCCTTCTTGATGGTATTACATGATCGATAAATATCTGCTTGGATTTCTGAGCATTAGGGACAACATTAATCCTATCAAAATTCCCAACTATTTGCTGGAATGCAGTCTCAATCTTGCAAGGATCCTCCACCATGCTCAGTCACTCATTATTGTATTACTCTATAGCCCTTCAGTGAACAAACTGCCTACTGTTACAGCCAAATATTTCGAATTTTGACTCATCAGTAAAGAGCACTTGATGTCATTTTTCTGTTACCAAGTTGCTATGTTTTCATGCATAGTTGAGTCTCTTGGCCTTGTTTCCATGTCGAACCTATGGATTTTGGCTGCAATTCTTCTATGCAGACTTACTTCTGGCCTGACTTCTAATAAGAGATGAGTTGATGCCAGTTCTGAGCTGATGGCATTGCTGGATATTTCCAGTATCAAAGAAGTAAGCGAGATATGTCTTTCATCTACTGCACTTAGTTTCCTTGGCCACAAGAGTTGAGCAGATTAATCCACAGAGGATCAAGTTTGAGTTGAGCATCTTCACATGATCAGTTTCTGATAAGCAAAGATCACAAAAAAATTCTTTGCACCTTTTACACCCTGCTTAAGACTTAGAGAACAGGCTACTAAAGCCTTGTGAGGCCACACGTGCTCCCTATATTGCCTTGCCGCTATCACATCACATGGTCTACTGCAACCAACTATCGCTTTAGTAGGTGGAAGTCGGCCAAGGAGCGCCAATTTGGGGTTTTACAGCATATGTATAGGAGATCAGAGCGCACAGCTCATTACACAAATGGTTACTTAAAGGTCTAATCTGATTGTGGTGCACTAATGAAGTGCTGGAGGATATTGAATATTCGAGTGATATACGGAGATGCTATACCTGCATAGTCAATGTGAATTGATTGATCTGTGATAAACTGCATTAATAGCAACTTAATTACAGCAATGTTTATTCTCCCCAACCCGGAAATATGGATGAAATTTTACGACCCCTCTGCCCTAATTTTGCTACAAAATCCTGAAACCAAGGATTGTGTGTCACAGAACGTGTGCTTCCTTGATTGTGAGGAAGACAAACCAAGTTTTTTTATTTAAGCGAGAAATTTGAAAATAACTGCCTACCTCACAAAGTATACATGATGTAAAAAAATATATTATGGACCACTTCCTTGTTGTAATAGTCCAGTGTTAACACCAAACACATCACCTGAATACAGCTGTTGGTTTACCAAGCCATTTTCCCCTAGCTAAATAGCTTGAGATCATTTGAATATTATTAAGGTTGGGCTTGCATTAAAGATCTCAAAAGGTGTTCAATATATTCTTAGGTGACTTCCAAGTGTTATACATTCCTGGAAATTATATTTTCTGCAGTTTTGTGATTCGCCACATATTTATTCGCCGAAGTTTAATATTTTGGGAAAATTCACCCAAGCTGGCAAATTCAAATGTCAATTTGCTCATCTCTACTGTTGACTGCATTTATGGTCCTCAACACTGCTCTTTTCTTGGTCTCCTCAATGCTCTGACATACAAGATTTTTATTCATCATGCAATACCATCAGTGAAGCATCTAAATGGTCCCACATTTATCCTGAAGCAGAACAACGACCCCAAACATACAGCCAATCTTATTAAAGGGGGTATCCGGGACTTAATAAAAAATTACCTGTCTGTTGTGTACAGCACCATTATTCCCTGGCACAGAGCGGTCACACATGCTCCTGCCGAGGATTCAGAAGCCTCTGCTGGCATCACTTCTACAGAGTGGAGACTTCTTTTCTGCTTCGCTTTGTCGATGGGGTGGGACAGAGCGGAGTGGCTGGAGCCGGCCATCAATCAGAATGACGCCAAAACTGAATCCCCGGCAAGAGTGGTATGTAATCACTCTATGCCGGGAAAGAACGGTGCCTTGCAAAACAGACAGGCAAGTTGCAATTACCTGCCTGTTAGTGCTTAGGTCCATTTTTTATTTTTTATAAAGTCCCGGATGCCCCCTTAAGGAACCATCTTCAATGTAAAGAAGAACACAAGCCTTGATTCATAAAATCGATTAAACAAGAATTCTGTTGTAAGGCTAGTTTCACATTTGCCCTTTATAGCGCTGCGACGGCCTGCGCACGGCCGCCGCTAAGCCCCGCCCCCTGCCGTCTCCCTGTCCGCCCCTTTCGGTCATCGCCGCCTTCTAGCGCACATGGGCGCTTGTGATTTGCGCACCCTATCTTTAGCATAGGGTGCGCAGATCGTGCGCTGGCCGTGCGCTAGCAGGATTTTGCCGTGCGCTGCGCACTTTTGAAGGTGTGCCGTGCGCGCCAAAATGCAACATGCTGCGTTCGGCGCACACGGGCACACCTTCAAAAGTGCGCAGCGCACGACAAAATCCTGCTGGCGGACGGCCAGCGCACGATCTGCGCACCCTATGCTAAAGATAGGGTGCACAGATCGCAAGCGCCCATGTGCGCTAGAAGGCGGCGATGACCGGAAGGGGCGGGCAGGGAGCCAGCAGGGGCGGGGCTTAGCGGCGGCTGTGCGCAGGCCGTCGCAGCGCTATAAAGCGCAAATGTGAAACTAGCCTAATTCGCTTTGAAAAGTAAAATAAAAAATGCATAAATGGAGATTTGCAAAAATAATTTGTGACTTTTGGCATTACTATGATAGTTTCACCCAACTCCACAAAAATAGGAGGAGCTAAGCTGAGACTGGGACTGAATATGGGCATGATGCCACAAAATGTCTAATTCAAGATGAGTTTTGGAGTACCTTCTGTTTAATAATCTTACTCCAGTTCCTAAACAGTCCACATAGCACACCAGTAATCTAATGCTTCTGATTCATAAGAGGCATGCACCTGACTACAACAGCACCCACCCCGTCATCAAGACAGGTGTTTTTCATGCCAATCTTGATGAATCAGGGCCAAAGAGTCCAAGAAACGATCATATGGCCCCAACAAAGATCTGATCTCAACACTTTCAATTACAGAAGGATTTGCACAAGCCTACACCTACAAAAGATCTGTGGCTTGTTCTTTAAGATGTTTGGAACAACTTCCTTCTGTGTTCTTTCAAAAACTGTGTGCAAGTGTACCTAAAAAATTATGCTTTCATACTGTTCTGAAAGAAAAAGGTAGTTTGATTTGATTTAGATTTCTCTTTTCTTCATTTACCTTAAATTTTGTTACTTGATACAAATAAACTATTAACACTTCTATAATAGAAGTGAATAATCACTTGTATAGCCTTCAATTTGTTAGATTCTCTGGATACAGACACACAGGACGCTAAAATCGGCACATGACTTTTGTAGCTGAAAACCACAACTGAAGCCAACAAATGAGTATTTTAAATGACATCTTATAATATTAGTTAACTACTGTCTGACACAAAAATGCATAATTTGATTTCTAATAACTTTTCATTTTGGCAAGACTGAAATACCCAAGAGAGCATGAGAAGAGACAAGCAATTTGGGAAGGCAGGTGTGAACACTGGCACATCTGTAGCATTTTAATCATGCTCATTTACATGTCCTGTTTCCCCTCTTTGGGTAAAACACTACACATGACCATCTATTTCCTCTTTGGCTGCCACACAAAAATCGCTCAGCTTTTACGTGTGGCTGGAAAGCTGATGAGCAGCTGTTTTAACTGCCTTAAATTAAGCCAACCACAGCCTCAGCGAGAAATAGGGATGGGGCTGATTTTTTGGAAGAGAGATTGCATGAAATAAAGAGTGGAGGAGAATATCTTATTAATATGCATCATTGTATTTTCTTTCTTATCTGACGGAATACACTCTATCTAAACAGAACCAAATGCACATACTGTATTTTACATTGCTCTGATCTCAAATGAAAGCATGCTGTTCAGGGTTCCCAGATCGATGTAAGCATTCAATGTACATGAAGAGCTAAAAGAGAAAATAAAGGACAAGAAATAGAAGGTAAACATGAAATAGTAAAAAGAGCATCGCTAGGTGTACAGTGTGAGCATACATCTAACATTGCTTTGGGGAATGCTGATCGAAATGTTTTATACACGAACTTATCTATAATAATAAATGCCCTAAGCAGCTTCCGGTTGTAACAACTTCCGTCCAGTTGTAACCGGTGACGTCACCGCACACTTCTTTCCATGTTAACCCTCAACACACCACTCCCCCTCAACACACACACTCCTCTCACCTTTCACCATCTCCACTCACGTCCACTCACTCTTTCACTCCACATACGACCCTTTCTCTCACTCCGTCTCTCATACTCACGCCGTCATCGCCGCTGATCCACAATCCCCGACATCTTCTTCTGCCGGCGCCATCCTGGATCCAGACGTCCTCCACGCCGGCGACATGTTCTTGCGGCGACGCCATTTTGGATCGGCGAAATCCCGCGATAGTCAAGATGGCGTCGCCGCAAGAACATGTCTCCGGAGTGGAGGACGTCGGGATCCAAAATGGCGTCCACACCGGCGACATGTTCCTGCGGCGACGCTATTTTGGATCGGCGAAATCCCGCGATACTCAAGATGGCGTCGCCGCAAGAACATGTCGCCGGCGAGGACGACGTCGGGATCCAAATTGGCGTCGGCGAAAACTCGCGAGATTTCGCCGACGCCATTTTGGATCCCGACGTCGTCCACGCCGGCGACATGTTCTTCCGACGACGCCATCTTGAGTATCGCGGGATTTCACGATACTCAAGATGGCGTCGCCGCAAGAACATGTCGCCGGCGTGGACAACATCTGGATCCAGGATGGCGCCGGCAGAAGAAGATGTCGGGGATCGTGGAGCAGCGGCGATGACAGCGTGAGTATGAGGGATGGAGTGAGAGAAGGGTCGTATGTGGAGTGAAAGAGTGAGTGGAGATGGTGAAAGGTGAGAGGAGTGTGTGTTGAGGGTTAACATGGCAAGAGGTGTGATGCTATCACATCCTCCCTATGCGATAGCATCGGGCCATAATCTAGTCATAATATATCTATCAATTGTTTATAATAAAGTCACAATAAACCAATGTTCCTGCAAATTTTACGGGCTGGCAGACGTATAATCACCTAAAAGTCAAAATTAATGTAAATGTCATATTGATTCCATGCCAAATCTGAATTTTCACAAATAATTGGGAGAATTACATTGATGAACAAGGATCCAAAGGTACCGTATTTTTCAGATTGTAAGACGCACTTTTGTTCCCCCAAATTTTGGGGGAACGTGGGGAGTGCGTCTTATAATGCAAATCTGTGTGCTGCTGTGCTATAGAGTGGGGGGGCGGCTCTGGCGTGGTGTCAGAGGACTGGGGTGGGCTGACTGCAGGCTGCAGAGACAGTGGGAGGTCCTGTGCTCCCGCTCATTAGGCTCATGAATATTCACTGCACCCACTGTCCATCACCTCAGTGCTGAAGCAGCGCCAAGTTGGTAGACAGGGGAGCAGAGCATATTACATGTGCCTGCACTCTCCCCCCACTGCCCCGTCACTATAGTCACCTACCGATGATCGCTCCTGCTCCCAGCTCCCCCTGTGGCTTTCCTGTGCCTGCTGAGATCCTCCTCCTGCAGGGCTCACGGCAGCAGCTGCTCATTCAGGCAGTTCATTGCTTCAGGACCTTCCATGATGTGACCAATAGGACCTGCGGTCACGTGACTCCCGTTCCATGATGTGACCAATAGGACCTGCGGTATGCACTGCGAGTTACGTGACTGCAGGTCCTATTGGTCACATCATGGAAGGTCCTTTAGCTACAATAAAGAAAGAGAGGGGGGCCATGTGCGTGCCAGCAGGGGGCAAATAGAGAAAGGGGGGCCATGTGAGTGCCAGCAGGGGGGCATATAGTGACCGGGGGGCCATATCAAGGATGGGATGGGGGGCTATGTGCCAGCACTAGGGGGGAATGTGCCAGGATGGGGGTTATATAGATACCAGGATGAGGGACATATACGGTATATGATTTGAAAGACGGACACTGACGTTATAAGACACACTTCCAATTAACATAAAAAACATTTTTTCTCTTTTTCTTCACCAAATTTGGGGGTGTATCTTATAATCAGGTGCGTCCTATAAAGCGAAAAATACGGTAAATACAAAAAAGAAAATCATATTTCAAGGGTTTGTTCAATAATGTGATCCCGAAGACCTATAATTTGGCACTCTTTTTCTTATGAAGCTGCATAAATAGGCAACGCTGCTAGTGATGAGCGAATACATTCGGCACTATTCATTACTTGCAGGGCTGGACTGGGACAAAAACAAGCCTGCCACACAAACCCCACCAGCCCACAAACTATAACACTCCTCACCCCGATCAGTGAATTTTACTTTACTTTATCGTGCCCCTCACTCTCCTAAAAGGAGATATTTGAAGAGCCACATGTGAATGGTGCCACAGTGGGAATGATCGACCACAGCTGGATTTACATGGTGCTCTGCAGAGCTCTGATTTTCAGGATCATAGGGGTCGCAGCAGTCGGATCTCCAGCAATTGGAAAGTTACTTAGGATAATCCATTTAAACAACTTTTCCAATATTTTGTTTTTATTTGGCCATAGTAATATTAAAAATACTAAACCAATATCGACCCACCCAAAGTCCAATGTTGACAGGAGAAGTGGTACTGTGCAGTGCATACAGGGCCGGCTCCAGGTTTTTGTGGGCCCTGGGTGAAAGTCTCAGTGTGCCTCTTTAACACGTACCACAATTTATAATGCACAGATAAAGCAAAGAAATATAGGTATACAATGCCAAAATATTTCACTTCTTACATTACATGACTGATATCTATTATACATTCTACAATAGGTCAGAAACCAGACAGTATAGTCCTCCATACAGTATTCTGGGAACCACATAGTCCTCCATACAGTGTTCTGGGCACCACATAGAGCTCCATAAAGAATAATGAGCCATACAAATTGCTTCATTCAGAATAATGAGCCTCATATATTGCTCCATAAACTGCAATAAGCCCCATATAATGCTCCATACAGAATAATGAGCCCCATATAATGCTCCATACAGTATTATGGGTACCACATAGTGCTCCATACAGTATAATGAGCCCCATATAGTGCTCCATACAGTATTATGGCCTCAGATATTGCTCCATTCAGAATAACGAGCCCCATATAATGCTCCCTACAGAATAATGAGCCCCATATAATGCTCCATACAGAATAATGAGCCCCATATATTGCTCCATTCAGAATAATGAGCCCCAAATCTTGCTCCATTCAGAAAAATGAGCCCATATAATGTTCCATACAGAATAATGAGCCTCATATATTGCTCCATTCAGAATAATGAGCCCCATATATTGCTCCATACACTGTAATTAGACCCATATAATGCTCCATACAGAATAATGAGCCCCATATAATGCTCCATACAGTATTATGGGTACCACATAGTGCTCCATACAGTATAATGAGCCCCATACAGTGCTCCATACAGTATTATGGCCCCATATATTGCTCCACTCAGAATAATGAGCCCAATATAATGCTCCCTACAGAATAATGAGCCCCATATAAAGCTCCATACAGAATAATGATCCCCCTGTATTGCTCCATTCAGAATAATGAGCCCCATATCTTGCTCCATTCAGAAAAATGAGTCACATATAATGCTCCATACAGAATAATGAGCCCCATATATTGCTCCATTCAGAATAATGAGCCCCATATATTGCTCCATTCAGAATAATGAGCCCCATATATTGCTCCATACACTGTAATGAGACCCATATAATGCTCCATACAGAATAATGAGCCCCATATAATGTTCCATACAGTATTATGGGTACCACATAGTGCTCCATACAGTATAATGAGCCCCATACAGTGCTCCATACAGTATTATGGCCCCATATATTGCTCCACTCAGAATAATGAGCCCAATATAATGCTCCCTACAGAATAATGAGCCCCCTGTATTGCTCCATTCAGAATAATGAGCCCCATATCTTGCTCCATTCAGAAAAATGAGCCCCATATAATGCTCCATACAGAATAATGAGCCCCATATATTGCTCCATTCAGAATAATGAGCCCCATATATTTCTCCATACGCTGTAATGAGACCCATATAATGCTCCATACAGAATAATGAGCCCCATATAATTCTCCATACAGAATTATGGGTACCGCATAGTGCTCCATACAGTATACTGAGCCCCATATATTGCTTAATACAGCATTATGGGTACCATATAGTGCGCCATACAGTATAATGAGCACCATATAATGCTCCATACACAATAATGATCCTCATATATTGCTCCATGCAGTATAATGAGCCCCATATAATGCTCCAAACAGTACAATGTGCCCCACATAATACTCCATACAATATAGTGAGCCCCATACCTTGCTCCATACAGAATGGGCCCCATATAATGATCCATACAGAATATGATGGGCCCCATATATTGCTCCAAACAGAATGGGCCCCATATAATGCTCCATATATAATGGGCTCCATATGAGTCTCCATATAATGCTCCATATATAATGGGCATCATATTATGCTCCATATAATGCTCCAGTGTATGATGGGCCCCATAGGATGCTGCGGTATATGATGGGCCTCATATATTGCTCAAAACATTAAAAAAATGAAATACTCACCTCTCCTCACTGGCCGCTGCTCTGCTCCGGACCCCTCAATGTCAGTGTCTTCCTTCTCTCTGCACTGTGACTGTTCAGGCAGTGGGTGCACAGATGAGACGTCACTGCACCCTCTGACCCGAAACTGCACAGTCAGAAGACGCCGCAGCGGAGGAGCAGGAAGAGGTAAGTATCACAAGTATCGTAACCCCAGCAGCACCTGTATATACATCACCACACCAGCCCCAGCCCCACAGAACCTGTATATACATCACCACACCAGCCCCAGCCCTGCAGCACCTGTATATACATCACCACCCCAGCCCAGCAGCACCTGTATATACACATCACCACACAAACCCCAGCCCAGCAGCACCGTATATACATCACCACACCAGCCCCAGTCCCAGCCCCGCAGCACCTGTATATACATCAACACACCAGCCCCAGCCTTGCAGGACCTGTATATACATCTCCACACCAGCCCCAGCCCCACAGCACCTGTATATGTGTAAAACCATAGTAGGGGGGTGGACACTTCAGCACAATCTGTACTTACTGTGCTGGCAGCTGCTTCTTCCCTGGGGATCAAAGGATGGAAGGCAGAGCCCAGAATAATTTCAAAGAGTTTATTATCTTCCGGACACAGAACTTCCATTACACCATTTGCACACTCGACACGGTACCAGCAATACATCTTCTACAGCTTCTCTTAGCTTCCTCTGCTACACCAGAATGGACCACAAAGTAACAGCGGAACGAGGAGCCCGGTGAAAATGGCACTTTGACCTCTCTCCCTGGAACTGACACAAGCCCACAGAAATACTCGTCTACTAGGTCGTCCACCCCTTTTGGTTATCCTAACCGTGCACTCGCTGGTGGCCCACTCGACTACTTCATCAGCTCCCAGATTCTGGCTGATGCTTCCACAGTGACTCATCCACTGGCTTCTCTACTTCATCAGCACCCAGACTCAGGCTGACATCTCCTCGGTGACTCTTCCACTGGCATCTTCTCTACTGCAGATACCATATACTTCTTTTCTGCTTTGCACAATTTTCCCACATCTACTCTTGATGTCCTGGGATTCACTTCACACTTTGTGTGGCAGCTACACAGCTCAGGAACAGAGACGCATGCGTTTCGTCTGCAACCACAAACGCATGCAAAAACGTATGAAAACGCATAAAAACGCAGCGTTTTTTAGCCGCATCTTATGCAAGACATCAAAAAAAGTTGCTTTGTTATGCATTTGCATACGTTTTTGCATGCATTTGCTTTTTTTATGTGCATGTTTTACATAATGAAAAAATTTTCCAGAAGATTTTCTGGGACACAAGCCATGCCCAATGGGCTCATTGGATTTCTATATATAGACCCTTGTAGAGCTGAAATCATCAGATTTTGCTCCTGTATCCTGCGTCAAGATGGATCTTCGCATGGAGAGTTTCTATTTTAATCTGGATTTGGATATCAACTTGTTTCTTGCCTCGGCATTGGCACTTTTGGCAACACCCCATTCTTGAAGTCCGGGAGAGCCGTGGAGCCTACCACTCCTTATTCAGTTAGCTCCGTGAAAACTTGGAGAAATATTTTGACTACACAAGGATGTCTCAAGAGAGCTTCTGTGATTTTCTCGGTTGTGTACAAGGAGCCATTAGCAGGCAGGACACCCAGCCTCGTAGAGTGATTCCAGCTGAGCAACATCTGCAGGTGAAACTAAGGTGCGTAATATTTAAAATGAAACATCTGCATAATTATTATTGCTCTGCAGTGTCCTTATTTTTTTTTTCAAAACCCCTGTCGTAAATATTATATTTTTTTTTTTTTTTCTTTCTCTGTTTGGCAGATTCACAGCTACCGGAGAGAGCCTATCATCGCTCCATTTCCAGTTCCGGATTGGCCATTCCACCCTTTCTGGGATTGTTGCAGAGACTTGCCGGGCTTAGTGGGACATTCTGCGTCAAGAATTTATCCCCCTACCCACCATGGAAATCTGGCAGGAAACTGCAGAAAAATTCTGGAAAATGTGTAATTTCCCCAACTATTTTTGAGCAGTGGATGGGAAACATTCGGATTACCAAACCGGCTCGAAGTGGATCCGAGTACTTTTATTACAAAAAATACTTCTCTATAGTGCTCATGGCCATTACAGCTGCAGACTGTAGATTTCTTGCCATGGACATTGGTTCTTTTGGCTGTGGAAATGACTCCCAGACCTTTAAAAACTCTGACATGGGGCAACGGTTGTATAGTACTAATTTTGATTTCCCTCTCCCACGACCTCTTCCCAACACTCAAGGCGCGCCAATGCCATTTGTTGTGGATAGTGATGAGGCCTTTCACATGTGTGGAAACCTACTGAAACCATACTCCAGTCAGGACTTTATCCACACAAAAAGGATTTTTAATTATCGACTGACCAGGGCACGAAGAACTGTTGAGTGTGCCTTTGGTATGCCTCACTCTGGGATTTGCATGGAGGGTGTCCCTGACAATTTTATGTAATGTTATGGACTTGTAATTTTAAAATGTACATTAAATTTTTTATGTTAAATAAAAAAATGTAGTAAAACACCTACCACTTTGGTTATGTCACCCATGCTTTTCACTTCACCTATTCTGTATGTCAGTGCTATGGTAGGTAAACTTCTCATTAGCTCCATCGTCTCTTCACTCTGCATTAATCTATAGTCCAATCGATTAATGCACACTGAAGAGATGATGGAGCAAATCCACCTCATATCATTGTTCACCTGCCCGTGTGTCAGAACTACTGCACTCAGGATGCCGAAAACACAGCATCCTAAGTGCAATAATACTGACACCTGGGCAGGTGAGTATTACTGACCACTGACTCTTAGCGTGGTTTTATTTTTTTGGGTGGAGGATTTTCAGTCCTCTTTGTGGTTTTGCCACCTCATAGCTCCATGACAGACACAAGAAAGAAAAGGAAGTGAAGATTGTGTTTCATGGAGCTATGAGGTGGAAAAAAACACAGTCTGTGTGTAGACGGTGATATGTGTGTTGATGGGGCACGGTGTATGTTGCCAGCGGCGAAAGAGACAAAGAACAAGCAGTGATAGGGGGAAAACAGCACAATTTTATTTCCAAAAAAAAAACATTTACTTTTTATAAAATGAGGGGGAAATGTTACCGACCAGGGGGATGTGGAGATAGGAGGATTGGCTCGGGATGGACATTGAAGGGGTTCCTGGGGAAGGGCCTAATAAATATGTGAGGTCTAGGATATCAAGGATCGAAGTAGAGACATTAGGAGTGGAAACAATGGACGGGACAGACACATTGGAAGGGAGTGACAAATTGGACAACACAGACACATTGGGAAGTGAGGGTGGTGGAGGGAGCACTACAGTTCTTTCACGCCTCGGTTCCCGTTTCTTCTGTTTATGCTTTCCGTGGGTTTGATGAGTTTTCCGTCTCCTTGGAAGGGTGGGAGTGGTGGGAACCAAACGCATGCTGGTGGTGGCGGTGGTCGACCGTGCAGGAGCCGGACTCTGTGTGCTGGATGCGGTGGAAAGCCATGCAGGAGCAAGACTCTGGGTGATGGTGGCGGTGGATGGCTATGCAGGAGCAAGACGGTGTGATGGTGGCGGTGGACAGCCGTGCAGGAGCAGGACTCGGCGTGGTGGTGGAGTGGCTTTCAACAGCACTCGACATGGTGGTGGCGCTGTAGTGGAGTGCGGCAGGACTGGATATAGTGGTGGCCATACAGGGGTATGCAGCAGAACTCGGTAGAGAGGTAAAACGTGTAACTGGTGGCACTGTTGGAAATGCCACATGTGGCTGTGGGTATAACCGAGTCTGCAGCATAGCCTGAACGTAAGCAGCATTCCAGGCCTGCATCACATTCAGCTTGAGTTCAACTGTAAGGTTTTCTGACATGCCCTGTTCTATCGCCGAAAAAAAATGGTGTGTTGGTCTCTGGATGTCGGCTTCCAGACGGTCAAGGCTTTGGTAGACAGACTGGAAAAGTGTGTCAATATGGTTCAAACCACTATCCAGTCTATCTACCAATGCCTTCAGGCCATTCTGGAAAACCGAGCTCAAGTGAAGAAACTCGGGCATGAGTGTCCTGTCCGAGGTCTTCTGCCGCTGTCGAGAAGACCCAACAAAAAAAGAGGCAGAGGAGGCCTGGGACAGGGGAAGACCTGAAGGACCAGCTGCCTGTTCTCCAGCCTGTGACGCCGGCCCACTTGCTGCCTCATTGGTGGATGGCTGGGACTGCTCCGAGGCTGTTCACTGAAGGACCGCTCCAGAGGACGATCCAAGTTCGAGGGTGCTGCTCCAGGTTCTGTGAAAAGAAAAACATTACTACCAAAAAATAACAATTGTACAAGCGCCAACTCCTGTGGAATAGAAAAATTCAGATTGAGGAACACAACACAATGGAATCCAAAACAAAAATACTTACGTTCTCTGAGCAAGGACAGGCCTCAGGAAAGCCAGCATACGGTGATATCTGTATTTCCTGATCCTTGCTGCACCACTATTGCGAACCTGGTTCTCCTGTCTGAGGTCCTTGTTGAAGCGATCCTTCATTGAACTCCAACGGCTTCTGACTTTATTCACTGTGAAGGGGGATAAAAAAAAGGGTTAAACAATGCACTTTAGGCCGGGCATTGTTCCAGTCATCCATCAGTGCTTGGGCCACCTCATTCCACAGCTGCAATATCACCACCATGTCCGAGTGGTCTCGCTCCCGAGTGTCCCACAAGGTCACTCTATCCTGCGCAAGTGTGATCAGGAGGTCATTGTCATTGTAGTCCTCCTCCCGTTGTGGAACCTAGAAACGAAAGAAAGACATTAATGTTGGAAAGA
Organism: Dendrobates tinctorius; assembly: GCF_039654945.1. Lineage (NCBI taxonomy): Eukaryota > Metazoa > Chordata > Amphibia > Anura > Dendrobatidae > Dendrobates > Dendrobates tinctorius. The sequence goes on along the minus strand of NW_027361699.1, from coordinate 8,178,488 downwards.
TAAACAAGGGAAAAAAAAGAGGAAAGAAAGGCCAGAAAAACTATGAAAAGTCAAGGGAAAAAAAAGGAAAAAAAAACTTACGGCATGTCTTGCCACCGGAACTTGTGTCTCCCTCTGCTGTTCCTGCTCCTGTTCTTGCTCCACTGCAGTTGATGAGGTGTTCTGTAAAAGAAAAAACATGATTTTGGCACATATGTACAGTGATACTTACCAATCAGTTGCAAAGGTACTCACTTCAGAATCCTGTCCTGTGTGCTCTGGGCTTGAGGTCATGGTGATGAATGCAGCAAGAAAGAGACAGAAATGATTAAAAACTGCAGGGAGAAAAACAGACATACAGACATTAGCTTGTATACTCACATTTTTCTGTATTCAGTGTCTTCACAGATGTCTTTGTCTCTTCCAGATGCTTTAGAGTAATGGACATTGAGTGCCTACACCCTCTTTTTATACATCTTTACACATCTTTGTGTGGGGGTGGCTAAAACCAGTGTCTAGACATGTTTTCTCTGGAAAACACATGCGTACGAAAAGGCAAGCGAACGCATGTGCTTGCGTACGCATGCGTTCTTATAGACTGTAAGGCGTTGTTTAGACACATTTCATCCGCAAGCGTCCGCATGCGTTTGGAGGTGTCACTTTACCGCCTCCAAAATTGGAACATGTTACACTGGCCTCGCCCCGCCGCACAACCCGAAGCGACGCATGCGTAAGCAGACGCGGTCGAACGCATGCAAACACATTTACCTGCGTCCACAACATTAAAGATAGGAAAACACGATGCATGCAGATGTATGCGTCAGAAACATTTCATCCATCAAAAAGTCAAAAGGCTCTCCTTCCCTTCCATGCCTTGCTGTGCGCCCAAACAGTAGCATTTGGGTCGCCATCACACCCAGGGCTGTGGGGTACTCGGTACCGGGCCCGATGGTCCTCAATGGGAGATGTCACGGTAGCTGTAACCCGGCCCGTGGCCCTGGGGGCCCATTGTAAATGTTCAGTGTCAATGTGTAAGTCGTGACGCCACCTGTGCTGTTCGGCAATGAAGATGTAAGCCGACGCTGCAGACAGATCCTCTGGGAAAGATGGTGTGGTGCAGCAGTGATGTACTAGTCTTTCTTTCTTATGGAGAATCAGGTTTTCAGTCTATGTGCGCTCTCTCTTCCTTTCCCGTGCCAGCAGACCCAGATCACTGGGATCTGCTGCAGCACTTCCATCCTTCCATCCCTCTCTCCAGGGATCTTCTTCTCTCCAACTCAACTGTTGTCCTAAACTCTTCCCGCTCTTTGTAATGTAATCTAACTCAACCACCTCCCAGCACGTTTCGTGTTCCAAGCAGGGAGCCACCAATGGGTGCTTTGCTATACTCCAAGCAGGGAGCCGCCGAAGGTGCTTTGCTACACTACTTTGTGGTGTGGGGTGCAGGTGTTGGAGTGTGGTCAGGAGTCTCCACCTCACCTGGATGGTGGGATACCACACCTCAGAAGGAGGTGCAATACCTCTGTGGCGACTGAGCCTCAGGGGCACCACATACCCCCCCGTTAAACACAGCACATCCGTGGGCTGCAAAAGAAGCGAAGAGGGACAAATACAGGAACATACAAAATTTTTGTAATGCTGTTAAACAGTTCTTATCTAATCTCAATATGAGAGGCAATCATTCCTGAACGTTGCAAACAATTCTTAATTAACTATCTAAAGTCCTAATTCAAAAAGTGCTTTTGGCAATAACTCACTACCACTTCAAGTATTCTGCATATCTTCTACTTTCCATCATTAACCTTAAGTGATAACCGCTGATGCCTTGTCCATCACCTACATCTTTCAAATCTTTATTCTCATTTCTCATTTCTTTATTAAAACATTCCTATAAAAGTTACTGTGACTAACTACATTCTTCATAAAAGCTGTTTTCTATCTATTAATACTTTCCTAAGACACATTATCAAATACTTCACATCAAAAACTTCAATAATTCTTGTAAGTGCTGGACACCGCTCCCAGCCGGGATCTCTTGCAGTGTCCTTTGATTGGAGCTATGCTCGAGGTGAGGTAGTCTTTATCTTCCAAAGGTCTATGTAGAACCAAGAAAGGGCACCTAAAGAGGTGCAAACTATTTACAAACACAGTCTGGATCACTCATTGTCCATGATCTCTGCAGTTCAGTAAAAATGCTGCCAACACAACTAGGCAAAACTTGAATCAAAAAGAAAAAAAACATAATAAATGAGAAGGCACAACGGTGCTAGTATCCTCCTGGGCAACAGTTAATGATCTGGGAAATGTTCTTTACTGGAAGCTGGTTTTCTTGACTGCTGCTTCCACGGAAGAATTTCTCGATATCTTCTTCCTGCAGACGGATTGACATAGGACGAGGTGGTGGCAGCTGGGTGGATTGCTGCCTGGGGTACTTTTGCAGGGGTGATCACCACTGCAGGGGGTGTTCCTTCCGGGGGTACATATGCCCTCTCCTTTTTGTAAGTTGCCAGCAATTCTTCAGGTATGCGGCAGATATTCATGGCATACCATCCTCTTAACCCCTCATGCCGGGTGAAGGTCACGTACTCCCCTGGCTGCAGATCTCTAGCAGGGTGTCCCTTCCTCAGGTGTGCTTCTACGTCCCGCCGGTTAAAGAAAAGGTCACTAATTCTTTTGGGGTCGGCAATGAACCCGAATCCTTTTTCATGGTTCACATTTAGAACCTGCCCCCATCCAGCTGAGTCCCGGGGACCGTATTGACCAGCACAGACCTTCTCCTTCCGGTCCAGATCAGGACCTAGCACCGCCAGTCTCCGCTGCTCCCTCTCCCTCTGCTCCGCTGCCAGTTGGTGGAGGGTCCATTGATAATAAGGCTCTTCCTCCTCCCGTGACCTGCCTCTACCCACTGTGGACAAGGGTGCCACTACCGGGGGTTCGGGTGTTTCCCCCCAGGGTTCAGCATCCCGGTCCCAGACAAGGTCCAGCACAACCTGTTCTGACGCTGCCATGGGCGTACACCCCAGGGCCTTCCCAGGTGCGGTGCAGGGACAGCAAACGTACCTGGGGCCTCCTGGCGGTGTTCCGGTGCAGGCCTGAGACACTGGGCAGCTGCAGGGGTGTCCACAGGAGTGGCTCGTCCAGGTGGCGGCAGTGATGGAGCAGATGGTGGCTCTGGGTCCGCAGGAGCCTCCAGTGGGACCTGTGCAGCCGCATCAGGTCCAGGCGGGAGCACGGCTTCAGCTCCCGGGGTCTCCGGTGACTCTTCTGGACAGGCCACAACCAGCCGTATAGACAGCGTGGAGGTATAAACTTGCGCTGCCTGAGGTTGGTATGGTGCAGCGGTGGCGGGTACCGGTGATACAGGTATCGGGTCCGGGGGCGCCGGTGGTGTAGGCCCCTCCTGGGCATGCTGCCGGCTCAACTTCCATAAGGCCTTCTGCCTCAGCCGCAGACGGGTTGTCAGCTGGGCTATTTCCTCCTCCAGCTGCCGGCGGTTCATTCTGGAAGCCAGATCGGAGCCTTCAGTTGCTGCGCCTGGGAGATTCAGCTTAACCTCCCTTCGCTCTTCAGGCCTCCTTTCTCCTTCCATCATGGCATTCAGGCGTTCTTCTTCCCACCTCGGCTCTTTTCCCGCCACTGGCTTCCGCTACTCCTTCTGGGGGCGGCGTCTTCTTCCAACTCCTCCATACCAAGCCAGTATATGAACCCCTCGGGGGGTGGGCCATGTTGCTGTCGCATAGAAGTTCAGACAGGGGAGGCCCAGGACAGTTTGCGGTCTTTTCTTAGGACCACCCATATTGTCACGCCCTTCTTTACCGCACCGGCGGCCATTTTTAACATTCATTTCACAGTCTATTAAATTGGGTCTTCTGCACATTTCCAAAAGTTTTAAGTCTTAGGCACACAGAACCCGATGTCATCGGGTCTCGTCATCCTGTTTGTGATGCCAAAAATGGGTCGCCCTCACACCCAGGGCTGTGGGGTACTCGGTACCGGGCCCAATAGTCCTCAATGGGAGATGTCACGGTAGCTGTAACCCGACCCGTGGCCCTGGGCACCCATTGTAAATGTTCAGTGTCAATGTGTAAGTCGTGACGCCACCTGTGGTGTTCGGCAATGAAGATGTAAGCCGACGCTGCAGACAGATCCTCTGGGACAGATGGTGTGGTGCAGCAGTGATGTTATAGCCCTCCACAGGCAGGGCTGTAGTCCCAGGGCAGAGTAGGTGAAGTGACACGTAGATGGTGTAGTGTCAGGCGCAAGGGGATGTAGCAGTGCTGGGCAGGTTGGCGCAGGAATAAGTGGAGGACACCAGGGCATGTAGTTTCAAAGTTTTACTCACAGTCTGTTGTACAAACAGGTGCCTGCCTCCGTGCCGTGTCCTCCGGGTCAGGGACTCAGTCAACCTCCAGGCCAGATGGAATACTCCTTTCCAACACTCCGCCAACATATGTGCCTTTTCTGAACGTCTCCTCTTATAGCTCCTTTGAGTGAAGTACTCCTAGTACTGAGTTACACTGGAGTTCCTCCTGTCCGATGTTCTTATGAACCCTACTTGTACGGCAGACAGCTGTAGCCTGCTTCAGGGACTTCTTGCTACTAAGTCCCGGCTCACTATCCAGTTGCTGTTGTGCCCCCAAGTCTTGTGTGGGAATAAAGTGGTCACTACTTCTATTCCTCCGGTGTCTGCTGCAGGACCATTAGTATCCATACAACCTCGGGGACCGGGCCCTGGCCTTGCGCTTGGAACTTCTAGGAAGGGTTCTCTTCTAACCCACGTCCTCTGTTCCCTTTTACTCCTCACGTTCCGTACTAGTCTTTCTTTCTTATGGAGAATCAGGCTTTCAGTCTATGTTGCTCTCTCTCTTCCTTTCCCGTGCCAGCAGACCCAGGTCACTGGGATCTGCTGCAGCACTTCCATCCTTCCATACCTCTCTTTTCAGCGATCTTCTTCTCTCCAACTCTCTAATCAACGTAACTGATGTCCTAAACTCTTCCCGCTCTTTCTAATGTAATCTAACTCCACCCACCTCCCAGCACGTTTCGTGCTCCAAGCAGGGAGCCACTGAAGGTGCTTTGCTACACTACTTTGTGGTGTGGGGTGCAGGTGTTGGAGTGTGGTCAGGAGTCTCCACCTCACCTGGATGGTGGGATACCACACCTCAGAAGGAGGTGCAGTACCTCTGTGGCGACTGAGCCTCAGGGGCGCCACACATTTCCCCACATATTGGGTATCTGCATACTCTGGAGAAATTGGACATCAAATTGTATAGTGCAATTTCTCCTGTTACTATTGTGAAAATGCAAAGTTTGGGGCTAAAAGTATTTTCGTGGGAAAAAGTAGTTTTTTTTTATTTTCATGGCTCAATGTTATAAACTTCTGTAAAACACCTGGAGGTTCAAGGTACTCATCACACACCTAGATAAGTTCCCGAAGGGGGTCTAGTTTTCAAAATGGTGTCACTAGGGGGTTTCCTCTGTTCAGGCACATCAGGGGCTCTCCAAACATGGTGTCCGCTAATTATTCCAGCAAATTTTGCATTCAAAACGTCAGCTGGCGTTCCTTCCCTTCCGAGCCCTGCCCTGTGCCCAAAAAGTGGTTTCCCCCCACATATTGTGTATTGTCATGTACAGAAGAAATTGCACAACAATTTGCGGGTTTAATTTTTTTTCCTGCTACCCTTGTGATAAAAAAATTGGGTCAAAGCTAAAATTTTTGTGAAAAAAGTTAAAAGTTAAATTTTTTCTTCCATATTCTAAAAATACCGGTGAAGCACCTGAAGGTTTAATAAACTTCTTGAATGTGGTTTTTAGTACTTTGAGGGGTGTAGTTTTTAGAGCGGTGTCACTTTTGTGTATTTTCTGTTATATAGACCCCCTCAAAGTCACTTCAAATGTAATGTGGTCCCCAAAAAAATAGTTTTGTAAATTTTGTTGGAAAAATGAGAAATCAGTGGTCAACTTTTAATCCTTATAACATCCTAACAAAAAAAAAACTATGTTTCAAAAATTGTGCTGATGGCTTGTGGGAAATATTATTTATTAATGTTTTTGTGTGTCGTAATTTTCTGATTTAAGGGCATACAAATTAAATTTATTTTTTTTTATTTTTGCATGTACTGTTGCTCTATGGGGAAAAATATTAAAACAATTGTGATTAACTTGCACCTAGTTTTCTTTTCATGGATATAGCAGTTCTTGAAAAACTACTAGGTCACAGCTTAAGGGCTCATACTCACTTGCGAAAGACTCGCATGAAAATCTTTCACTGCCACCGGCACTCAGACCGGAGCGTGCGGCTACATGTATTTCTATGCTGCCGCACGCTCCGGTCCGAGTGCCGGAGGCATTTCCTGGTTTTCATGCGAGAGACTCGCATGAAAATCATGCAAGTCTCTCGCAAGTAAGTATGAGCCCTAAGACTGAGCTAAAAGTGGTTTTGTGAGTGCATTCTAGGTTACTTTCATAAACAACCAGTTAAAGTCAAACGGATAATCTTTTTTTCAGAAGTTCTCTATTGTTGTGTTGGAAGCAGATGTCCGTACACTTCAGCCTGTAGTGAGATAGACGCTTTCTTCTGGAAAAATGGTCTAAAATCCCACTACACAGTGTTCAGAAGTTTTATGAATGCATTCCAAAATGTAATGAAGCATGAAACACAAAGAATGATCCCATTCATTAATGTTTACCCCACATTAACATATACTATAGAAGGACGACAAGGTTGCTTTGTTTACATAATTTCAAACCGAAGTAGAGATTAAAAAGTAGCAAGCTTTACTTAAAATAGCTATCTTTCAATAACATAACTGTGAATGCCAAAAATATATTACTATACCCTTTGTATACTGTTGTAAGTATGTTTAATCTCCTTTAGGAAACAATATGATCCACCATGTCCACACAGCTAATATGTTTGTGCAAGCCTTATCTTGTAACAATATATACTGGATACATGGAAATTATATCTTGTGAGTGATTGGTTTAAAGGTTTCTGGATGGTGCCACCAAAACCATGATTACTGTATCATAAATGCAGTCATGCATTTATTTATTTTACTCATTTGTGACACCCCAGAGTCCGGTTGTCACAGTGACATCGCCTCTCTCTAAGAGGTGGTCATGCTTGGAGACAGAAAAGGGACCCCCATGCCAGGTAATAGATTAAATCACAATTAGTGTTGAGCGATACCACCCGATACTGATAAATATCGGATCGGAATGGATCGGCCGATCTAAAAAAAGTATTGGGTATCGCCGATTCTGATCCCGGAAGTCCCATTCAAGTCAATGGAACTGAAATATCGGAATTAAAAAAAACCCTTTCTTTCCCTGTAGGTTAATTCTACATGAAGAAACACAACTAATAATAATGTAGAATGTATTGTGGGAGGTGTAGGAGACATTAAAGCCATAGAGTTTTAGCCCAATCAAATGGAATAGCAGGAATTAATTTTTTTTATTTTAAAGATGTTTGGAGTTACAAAGATATTTACTATGTTAACCTCTTTTATATTTTGTCAGATATGTATGTTTCACTACTTCCATGCTCTTCACCTTCTTTTTTACTTCTCCCACACTTTCTCCATCATCCTCAGCAGCATCTTTTTCATCAACTTCTTCTTCACCTTATTCATCTTCTTCTTCTTCTTCACCTTCTTCCTATTTATTTTTTATTTTACATTCTTCATATTCTTCTTATTCAACTATTATTCTTCTTCATATTCAACTTCTTCAGCGTCTTCCTATTCTTCTTCATCATATTCTTATTTGTGTCAGGCATTCCTGTAGTTGTTATCTATAAAAGTTTGAAGATTACACCTTCCGTTCAGCCTGTGACAACAGATTTACAACAGGATTTGTCCGTGTTCAGTTTGGCCTGCAGCAGCAGGCCTTTTCCAGGGGCACCACGAAGAGGAACGGACTCAACCCCATACACTGCTTAGTCTTCTTCTGCTTTTAAATTAGATAATATCATTTGCTCTGATTTTTAGTCTTATGCTTAATGTTCTTCTGCTTTTGGTTTTTATGCTTCTTGGTCTTCTGTCTCTTGTTGTTCTGCATCTTGGTGGTTGTCTTCCTGTTCTTTGTCCTCTTGGTCAGCTTCTTCAGGGTCATCTTTTAGGTATTCTTCTGTGTGGTCTTCAGGGTCGTCGTCTTCAGGGTCATTGTCAGGGAGATCAGAGTGAGAATCAAAAACCATTTCCACAAGCTTGAACTTGGAAAAGTAGCAGAAGGTACAAGAAGGCTGAAGAACTGCCGAGAACCAGCTGACGGTATTGGAACCCGGAGGGGCAGCAGAATGAACAAGAGCCAATGGCACAACCCTGGACCAGCTGACGGTGCTGGAACACGGTTACTAAGCAGGAGGTATCTGTGCTCCAAAGCACTACCAAGGACCAGCAGACGTTGCTGGAACTCGGACACCAAGAAGGAGGCACCTAGGCCAAAGGCACTGCCGAGAACCAGCTGATGTTGCTTGAACCCGGATGGGTAGCAGAAGCTGCAAGAGCCAATGGCACAACCGTGGACCAGCTGACGGTGCTGGAACACGGTTACTAAGCAGAAGGTACCTGTGCTCCAAAGCACTACCAAGGACCAGCAGAGGTTGCTGGAACTCGGATACCAAGAAGGAGGCACCTAGGCCAAAGGCACTGCCGAGATCCAGCTGACGGTGCTGGAACCCGGAGGGGCAGCAGAAGGAACAAGAGCCAATGGGACAACCGTGGACCAGCTGACGGTGCTGGAACACGGTTTCTAAGCAGGAGGTACCTGTGCTAAAAAGCACTACCAAGGACCAGCAGATGTTGCTGGAACTCGGATACCGAGAAGGAGGCACCTAGGCCAGAGGCTCTGCCGAGAACCAGCTGATGGTGCTGGAACCCGGATGGATAGCAGAAGGTACCCAGGAAAAAAGCAAAGTTGCAAGGCCGTGAGCCGGCCGCAGTTACCGAAACCCACATTCCTACAGGGGGTGCTTGTCCTAATGGCACTACGGAACCAGCCTTTATTACCAGAACCCGCAGCCCACATAGAAAGCACCAAAACTGCAGGCACCATAGACTCGGCTAACCCGACTGCAACACGACAGGACAACGTATTGGTGGCAAAGTGACGTTGACACTACCCAGAAACAGCAGGCGTGCTGGAACTGGGCTGGGCAGGAGGGAGTGCCCGTGCCAAAGACACTTCCGAGAACCAGCTGACGGTGCTGGAACCCAGATGGGTAGCAGAAGGTACCTATGATCAACAAAGTTGCAAGGCCGCGAGCAGGATGCAGTTTCCAAAACCCATATTCCAACAGGGGGTGCTTGTCCTATTGGCACTACGGAACCAGCCTTAATTACCAGAACCCGCAGCCCACATAGGAAGCACCAAAACTGCAGGCACCATAGACTCGGCTAACCCGACCGCAACACGACAGGACAACGTATCGGTGGCAAAGTGACGTTGACACTACCCGGAAACAGCAGGCATGCTGGAACCAGGCTGGGCAGGAGGGATTGCCCGTGCCAAAGACACTTCTGAGCTGCAAATGGTGAAATATGGGGGCACAGGGGTCAATCATGCAGCAGGCTGAGGCCTACTTGGAGCGAGTTTTATATTGGTTGTACACAACTACTGATTTTAACCGGGCTCCACTTAGGCCTCTGGCTCTACTGTCTCTAGTATTTCCCCTGGCCTCCAACCCCGCCAGTCGCTGCTCTGAAGTGGCGTGAGCACAATCCACACTTGTCCTTGTGTGACTGGGGCTCATTTACGTCAGTTGATCCACTGATGTGTGTCCAGCAAGGTCTCCTGCTCTGTCCACATTCCCACTACTAGTAAATGGAATGGGGACAGAGCGGGAGACATTGCTGGACACACATCAGTGGATCAGCTGACGTGCCTGAGCCACAGTAACACAGGAACAAGAGTGGATTGTGCAGATGCCACTTCAGAGCAGCAACTGGCGGGGTTGGAGGCCAGGGGAAATACTAGAGACAGTAGAGCCAGAGGTCTAAGTGGAGCACGGTTAAAAATCAGTAGTAGTGTGAGTTTGGAGGCAGCAGGAGACTTTGCCATCCACACAGCAGGGAAACAGCTGGCGTTACTGAACCACACAGACACAGGAGCGAGTGTTTCAATCTGTGTGGACGGCAATTCCAGGCTACAACTGGCTGTGTTGTAGCCCAGGATGAAACATGCAGCAGGCGGAGGCCAACTTGCAGCTGGTTTTATTGAGGTTGTAGACTACTACTGATTGTAACCGTACTCCACTATGGCCTCCGGCTCCACTGTCTCTAGTATTTCCCCTGGCCTCCAACCCCGCCAGTTCCTGCTCTGAAGTGGCATCTGCACAATCCACACTTGTTCCTGTGTAACTGTGGCTCAGTCATGTCAGTTGATCCCCTGATGTGTGTCTGGTAAGGTCTCCTGCTCTGTCCTCATTCACACTACTAGTAATGGGAATGCGGACAGAGCAGGAGACCTTGCCGGACACACATCAGGGAATCAACTGACGTGACAGAGCCACAGTAACTCAGGAACAAGTGTGGATTGTGCAGACGCCACTTCAGAGCAGGAACTGGCAGGGTTGGAGGCCAGGGGAAAAACTAGAGACAGTGGAGCCAGAGGCCTAAGTGGAGCACAGTTACAAATCTGTAGTAGTTTGCATGTGGATGGAGCAGGAAATTTTGCCGTCTACACAGCAGGGGAACAGCTGGCATTACTGAACCCCACAGACACAGTAGCGAGTGTGTTTTTCTCTGCGAAGACGGCACTTCTGAACACCAACTGGCGTTGTTGGAGACCAGGATGAGGCATGGAGCAGGCTGAGGCCTGATGGTGTTGGCATGTGGATGGAGCAGGAGACTTTGCCGTCTAAACAGCAGGGGAACAGCTGGCATTACTGAACCCCACTAACACAGTAGCGAGTGTGTTTTTCTCTGCGAAGACGGCACTTCTGAACACCAACTAGCGTTGTTGGAGCCCAGGATGAGGCATGGAGCAGGCTGAGGCCTGATGGAGTTGGCATGTGGATGGAGCAGGAGACTGCCGTCTACACAGCAGGGGAACAGCTGGCATTACTGAACCCCACAGACACAGTAGCGAGTGTGTTTTTCTCTGCGAAGACGGCACTTCTGAACACCAACTGGCGTTGTTGGAGCCCAGGATGAGGCATGGAGCAGGCTGAGGCCTGATTGTGTTGGCATGTGGATGGAGCAGGAGACTTTGCCGTCTACACAGCAGGGGAACAGCTGGCATTACTGAACCCCACTAACAAAGGAGCTAGTGTGTGTTTCTGCGAAGACGGCACTTCTGAACACCAACTGGCGTTGTTGGAGCCCAGGATGAGGCATGGAGCAGGCTCAGGCCTGATGTTGTTGGCATGTGGAGGCAGCACTAGACTTTGCCATCTACACAGTAGGGGAACAGCTGGCATTACTGAACCCCACAGACACGGTAGCGAGTGTGTGTTTCTCTGCGAAGACGGCACTTCTGAACACCAACTGGCGTTGTTGGAGCCCATGATGAGGCATGGAGCAGGCTGAGGCCAACTTGCAGCACATTTTATAGAGGTTGTAGACTACTACTGATTGTAACCGTGCTCCACTTAGGCCTCAGGCTCCACTGTCTCTAGTATTTCCCCTGGCCTCCAACCCCGCCAGTGACAGCTCTGACGTGGCGTCAGCACAATCCACACTTGTTCCTGTGTTACTTGGGCTCAGTCCCATCAGTTGATCCCCTAATGTGTGTCCGGCAAGGTCTCCTGCTCTGTCCTCATTCACACTACTAGTAATGGGAATGTGGACAGAGCAGGATACCTTGCCGGACACACATCAGGGGATCAACTGACGTGACTGAGGCCAAGTAACACTGGAACAACTGTGGATTGTGCAGATGCCACTTAAGAGCTGTCACTGGCGGAGTTGGAGGCCAGGGGAAATACTAGAGACAGTGGAGCCAGAGGCCTAAGTGGAGCAGGGTTAAAAATCAGTAGTAGTTTGAATGTGGATGGAGCAGGAGACTTTGCCGTCCACACAGCAGGGGAGCAGCTAGCAGTACTGAACCCCAATAACACAGGAGCTAGTGTTTTTCTCTGTGCAGACGACACATCTGAGCGACAACTGGCTGTGTTGAAGCCCAGGGATTATAGTTCAGGTGGTAGAAACATGAACACAACAGGAGACCTGGATACAGTTGCCAACCAATTATTTAGTCGGGAAGAGGACTGGCAAATTCTGGGGAGATCCAGGCCTTGTTCATTTTCAGAAAAGTAAGCTGGTCGACGTTATCAGAAGAAAGTCGCGTGTGACGGTCTGTTAGTACACCACCTGCGGCACTAAAGACGCGTTCCGATAATACACTGGCAGCAGGGCAAGCCAGCACCTCCAATGCATACTGGCTAAGCTCTGGCCATGTATCCAGCTTAGAGACCCAAAACTTGAAGGGGGAAGAGCCATCTGGGAGTACACTCACAGGGCAAGACATGTAGTCTGTCACCATCTGACGGAAACGTTGCCTCCTGCTGACTGGAGCCGTCAGTGATGGTGTAGACAATTGTGGCGGACACACAAAACTTTGCCACATTTGGGCCATAGTGGTCTTGCCTTGTGCTGAGGCGCTGCCTCTGCTCCCTCTTTGTGCCAAGTTTCCTCCACTGGCTCGACGCACAGAGGTGCTTTGTAAAGCACTAGCACCACTGCTGTCGGGTGGAATGGAAAACATGATGGACTGCACCAGTGTGTCTTGGTACTCCCGCAGTTTACGCTCCCGGTTCAACGTTGGTATGAGGGTTTGCAAGTTGTCCCGGTAGCGAGGATCTAGGAGGGTGTACACCCAATAATCAGCCGTGTAGAGAATGTGGGCGATGCGGCGGTCGTTTCTCAGGCACTGCAGCATGAAGTCAACCATGTGCTGCAGACTCCCGACTGCCAAAGAACCGCTGTCCCCAGCTTGAGGTGTGATCTCTGCCTGCTCTGCATCACCCCACCCTCGCTGTACATACTGACTAGAGCTTTGTGTACCTCCCTCCTCTGGAGAGATGTCTTCCTCCTCCATCAGCTCCTCCTCATCCTCCTCACAAAGTGTCCCCTGCCTAGGCCTTTGTGAGGAAGCACGTAGCGCAGACTGTCCAGAAGCAGATGGCATTTGGGACTCCTCATCCTCCACCTCTTCCAAAACCTCATCCCTTAGTGCTTGCAGTGTTTTTTGAAGCAGGCAGATAAGGGGGACAGTCATGATGACTAGTGCATCATCTGCACTTGCCATCCGCGTGGAATCATCGAAGGCACGCAAAACGAGGCAGATGTCCTTCATAGAGGCCCACTCAGTGGTGCTGAAGTGTGACCGGCCCACAGTGCGACTTGTTTGCGCCTGATGCAGCTGGTACTCCATGACTGCTGCCTGCTGCTCACACAACCGCTCCAACATATGTAACGTAGAATTCCACCTGGTGGGTAGGTCACATATGATGCGATGTTCCGGAAGGCGTAATCGGCGCTGCAGAGCAGCAAGGCGCGACCTTGCCGTGCTGGAACGCCGCAAGTGAGCGCACTCTATGCGGACCTTGTGCAGCAGTGCATCAAGATCCGGATAGTCCCTCAGAAAGCTCTGCACGACCAAGCTGAGCACATGTGCCAGACATGGGATGTGAGTGAGGTTGCCTAGGCCAAGAGCTGCCACCAGATTTCGGCCATTGTCACACACGACCAAGCCCGGCTGGAGATTCGCTGGCACAAACCACACGTCGCTCTCCTGCTTGATGGCATTCCAGAGCTCCTGCGCTGTGTGGCTTCGATTCCCCAATGAAATTAATTTCAGTACGGCCTGTTGACGTTTGGCCACGGCTGTGCTCATATCGGTCGTAACAGGCTCCTGCTGCGCTGTTTCAGAGGAACTGGAGTAGGAGGAGGAGTCAATGTGTACAGACTGGATTCCTGCAATCCGTGGAGTTGGCAGAACACATAGAGCGCCACTCTCCAGATCTGTACCTGGCTCCACAACATTGACCCAATGGGCAGTGAGGGAAAGGTATCGTCCCTGTCCATGGTTACTGGTCCACGCATCGGTGGTCAGGTGGACCTTGCTACTGACGGCGTTTAGTAGCACATGTTTTATGTTTGCCTCCACAAGTTTCTGCAGGGCAGGGACGACTTGCCTGCTGAAATAAAAGCGGCTGGGCACAGTGTATTGTGGGCCTGCCAATGCCATGAAGTCACGGAAGGTGTCAGTCTCCACCAGCCTGAATGAGAGCATTTCAAGTGCCAGTAGTTTGGCAATGCCAGCATTCAGAGCCTGTGCTCGGGGATGGTTTGCCGAGTATGGCCGCCTTTTCTCCCATGCCTGTGCTACCGATGGCTGTCGAGTGGCCTGGGAGTGTGAGGATGGCTTGGAACGTGGTGTTGTGGGTGGAATGTCACAGGGTCTCCGGACAACAGTGCCAGAGGTTCTTCCTTGGCGATCCTGTGAGGAAGCCGAACCAGCTGTGTGTGAGCTGGAGGAAGAGGCCCCAACACGAGCTGAAGAGGTGGTAGGTGGTGCTGTACGTTGGCCTACGTCTTCAGTGTGTCTGTGTAACTCCACTTCGTGCTTGGTCTGCACATGTTTCCACATATTAGTGGTATTGAGGTTGCTGACATTTTTCCCTCTTTTGACTCTCTGATGACACAGCTTGCATTTGACATAGAAAATGTCATCTGCAACTGTGTCAAAAAAGGACCACGCACTGCAAGTCTTGGGTCGCCCGTTTTGCCTTTTGAAAGTGGAATGCTCCTAACGGGTGCCGAAGTGGAGGCTACAGGCAACCAAGTCTGCCCCCTCCCTCTCCCTCCGGTTTTGGCCGTTCGGGGAATCTCTTCCTCAGAGCTGCTCCCACCACCTTCCTGTTCCTCACGCCATGAAGGGTCAAGGACGTCATCATCTACACTCCCCTCTTCAAACACCTGCTTCTCCTGGGTTGTCTCGCCAGCACCATACACAACAGAAAGTGGCACCTGTGTCTCGTCATCATCTGATGCGTACTGAGGTGTGCTGACCATAGGCACTGGCCCACCCGCCTCTTCAGATTCAGAGGGACAAAGAAGTTGCGCATCACTGCATACTCCCTCTTCTTCACATTCTGGAATGCTGCTTGGCTGGCCCCCTCTTTCCAACCAGATTCCGAGAACAGAAGTAGAGACTGTGATGGCTCCTGCCCAGGGCTCTCTGACTGCCTGGGCACTTTGGCAGGTGGTGAAGAGACAGATGGTTGCTCTTCGGTGCTCTGGCCCTGAGAGGAAGTGGAAGTAATTGAAGTCGATGTGTTAGCTGCCATCCATCCCACAACGGCTTCAATTTGTTCCTCCCGCAGCAGTGGGGTACAGTGAGGTCCTACAAAGCTGCGCATAAAGGACTGTTGCCTGCTAAAACTGGGGGATGCTGACTCACTGGTGCCAACAGCAGGTACAGAATCCCCACGTCCTCTCCCTGCAGAATCCCCACATCCTCTTCCTGCAGAATCCCCACGTCCTCTCCCTGCTGAAACTCCATGCCCACGCCCACGTGCTTACTCCCTGCCTTCTTCATCTTGCTAGACTGAGAAAGATAGGCAGAAAAGTACAAAGGGGGGCCTTAGTGTGCTTATTCCTGAACAGCTGTTACAGGTATAAGAAACACTAATTTTATGCAGTATGTGTCGACTACACTTTAATGGGAGCTAATGTGGCCTACACAACTTTCAAATGTAGTGTTTGGTGAACTTTGTTGTTTTTTTTGGGGAAAAAAAACTAAAAGGATGTGACCAAAGATTTGAAAGTGAGAGTATCACCAACTTTCTGGAGCTATTACAATGCAGGCAGGTAACCTACAATGCAAAAGATGAGGCTCCAAAAAAATTGGGTAATACTAATCTGGCTGCAGCTGAAGGGCACAAGCCAGAAAAAAGGCTCCTCTATCTACTCCTCTATAGTGTTTGCAACCAACCAATGTAGATGGATATGGATGGATGCACACTAATAGGAGAAGAAAAAAATGAGCTGCAATTAAAGAAAAATATGTGTGAGGCAGTGACGCACGCTGAGCGGCCTACAACCAGACGTAGCTGCAGGACACAGTACAACGTGAGCTGCACTCACACACAGTCAGAGACCTCTCAGACAGCCGTGAACAGTGCAGCTAAGTGGGCACTAGCACTGACAGGCTGCAGAAAGGCTCCGCTGTGTACTCCTAGAGTGTTTGCAACCACCGTATATGGATACGGATGGAAGCAAACTAGATAGAATTTTTTAAAAATAAGCAGCTCAAAATGAAAAATATGTATGAGGCAGCAGTGAGGCAAACTCTGGCGGCCTACAACCAGGCGTGGCTGCAGGACCCACTCCACAGCGTGAGCTGCACTCACACAGCCCTTGCAGACAGCTGTGAACACTGCTGCTAGGGAAAAGAAAGCTACAGTGGTGGTTTATGTAGCCTGGGTAAAGCACAATATTGTTTTGAGAATCGCTATTTCTAACTGTCCCTCACAGTCTTCAACAGCAGCCTGTCCCTTACTGAATTCACAGCAGAGTGACCAGAAATGGCAGCGGCAGTGGCTTTTATAGTGCATCATTACATTATTTCAGCAGCCAATCACAGCCATGCCAATAGTTAACATGCCTACATGCCTAACAGGATGTGCCCACACTTCTGAGGATTCGAATTGGCTGAATCAAAGCGAGCGGGCTCATAGCATTATGGGAACTTCCGATTCCGGTATCCGATATGAAAAAAGTATCGGAAGTCAGTATCGGAATTCCAATACAGCTAATATCGGCTGATACCCGATACTTGCGGTATCGGAAAGCTCAACACTAGTGGCTACTCATAACCACTAGCAATAACGGGGACTAAGGCTGGCAGCGGATGATAATAGGTGCCGTCAGCAGAGGTGGGGGCTGCGACTCTCAGTCTCCTTGTACAATTGTCATCTAGCAGGGAGACCTCTTCTTTCAAATCATCATTTTTAACTATTCGACTGCCTGACACATTGTCTGGATCTTAGTTCCTTCTTTAATCAATCACTTTCTCACACCACAGTCACTTTCTTGAACCACAATACATCCCGTCTTTGCCATAATAATAGACAATTTTCCTTCTTCAACATAGCAGTAACAGAAACAATCAGAATTCACTTGCTGTTCAATGTCCACATAACCTTCATTATACAATTCATGTGCCAAGCCACGGAATTCCTCAGCGCCCTTAAGTAATCCATCATCAGTCAACCTCCCTTTATTTATTTATTTATTTTAACTCCTTCGTCCCATAGCGTAGGCTGTAGCCTCCCGCCCTTAGGAAATCCCAGAATGGAAAATATTTTTCCTGCATTCCTGATAGATTTCTTTCCTCGTCTTTGAATCATAAGACTAACAGTATCTGATCCTTCACACAATTCCAAACTTTTCTTTTTCTTCCACAGAAACATAATTCTCTCCTTTAGAGCTAAATACCCTGACTTAAATTGTGCACAGATCTGGAGCGGCCGTATCAGTCTGTTCCACAGGGTCAATCCCCCTCTGGGAGGCCCAAAATTCGCGGTACTCAGTGAAAGGAGGAGGGCGTCTCAGACTATCCTTCCAGACACCACTGGTTATATATATCTATCTATATATACCTGAGTTACGCATCCTACCCATCTTCGATCACATCACCACGCCCAATACTAATAATGATCGGGAATTTCAGGATATTTTGACTATAAAGAGAGTCACAATCACTGGTCAATCTGGGGTGTCCGTCCCTTATGAGGTACGGTTCGAGCACTGGGCCCCCAACGGGACTACACCTCTATATGATTCCACCCATGAATCACCCCACCAGGGGACAAACCTCAGATCCTCTTTGCAGCAGCAAGCACAGGAAAACCAAACCAACGGTCAGTCTGAACAGTATAACTGCCAACTTACCGTGGTTGTCGTGGGGGGTGATCAGTCCCAATTTTCCAGCACCTGTGTCCGCTCCGAGGGTCCTTTGTCTTGTTGTCCTCCGGGGGCAGAGGCGTCCCTGTTCGGGGGCCCCACGTTGCGTGCCAAGCTGTCGGGGTAGCTATTTAGGAAGGGCTAAATTAACCCTTCACGGTTGAGCCAGTGATTTCCAAATTAATCCACAGAGTGTTTCTAGCAACTCAAATTACCACACGGAGACGGGGGTCTCTGTACGGGAGGATCGAGACAGATCACTAAGCCCCTTTATTTTAGTCACTTCTTTTATAATATTTTGCTTAATTACGCAAGGTTCTCAACTACCAATAACATCATGGTAAAGCCAATAATATTGCAAGAAAACCGGAACTGCATATATGTCTGTACCTAGATAGCATAGAAAGTAGTATAATGGCATATTCAGAGCAATACACCCCCCCCCCGAGCCCCTTATCTTTGCACCTGATGAAAACAGTCTGGTTTCATGACAGCCCATGCCAATTATAAAAATTTATCTTACAGCAACAAAAATGAAGAAACAAAACCTTCAGAGAATGGATAAAACGAAACTTCAGCTCTGATTTTAGTATTAACCCTTCACAATTTCAGCTTATGATCCGAATTTTGAAAAAAACTCGAAAATAGGTGCTTTGAAAGCTCTCTGGGTGGAAGAATATTCAATTAAAAATGACAATGACATGATTTCCTGTTTTGAAAACATTCATTTTACAAACACAACCCAAAAAATTGGACCTAATTATAAAATCTTAGTTGCTAGAAGCAAAAGAAGCAAAAAAAGGACATTGGTAGATAATGGAAAAGGCTATTAAAAAATTTGGAGGAGATTCACAAGGAGTCGACTGCTGCTGGAGTCATTGCTTCAAGAGCCACCACACAAAGACATATCCAGGCAGTGTCGGACTAGAGTAGTTTGGGCCCACCAGAGAAAATCATCTTTGGGACTCACCATGCTTAAGGGGTACAAGCTGCAGAGTCTTCCCTTAACTTCCATCGAGTCAAGCTGATAATGAGGAATTTTTTCCAACTATATACCTGACAAACCAGCAAAATACTTATTTGTTGGGTGCAATAATTTTTACGCTTGATTTAAAAACATCCTTATTGACAGCAGATAATTTTTTGTAAACAAGACAAGTTCTGCCGAGAACAATGATATTCTATAAGCACAGAAAGTTTGTATTAATTAGACATGTGCCACATACACACACTAATCACAAAGCTGTAGGAGAGATCAGAGCAAAAATAGGGTCTTATCCGAGAGATATGACAGGAGGTAAAATTAGATTATACTCACCTGCTAGACATATTCAAAAAGTATGTCAAATGGATTTTCAGCTGCAGCAGATTCACGGGTCAGCAATTGACCATAAGACATCAAGAGATGGAAGGAAAAGTTTGTAGATGGTTTTTGCGCTTGCCAACAGTTAATGAGATATATATTCCAGGATATAAATGAAATGGTGGTTTATTCTATGCGTTTCGAAGTACAAATGACTTCTTCATCAGGAAAGACCACAAATATACCTGTTTCGGCAAGCACAGAAACGATCCACAAACTTTACCTTCCATCCTTTAACATACACACACTAGAGATATGACACATACACACCTGTCACACACTGGACACATGATACATACACACTAGTCACAGCATACGTCTTCCATTTAAGGATTATGGAGGTCACTGTGCTCTTAGGATCCTTGAGTACTGCAGAAATTCTTTTGTGACCTTGGCCAGATCTGTGCCTTGCCACAATTCTGTCTCTGAGCTTCTTGGCCAGTTCCTTTGACCTCATGATTCTCATTTGGTCTGACATGCACTGTGAGCTACGAGGTCTTATATAGACAGGTGTGTGCCTTTACAAATCAAGTCCTATCAGTTTAATTAAACACAGCTGGACTCCAATGATGGAGTAGAATCATCTCAAGGAGTATCAAAAGGAAATGGACAGCATGTGACTTAAATATGAGTGTCTGAGCAAAAGGTCTGAATACTTATGACCAAGTGATATTTCAATTTTTCTTTTTTAATACATTTTCAAATATTTTTTTTTTACAATCAAGATAGAGGGCAGAGTTTAATGAGAAAAAAAATGATCTTTTTTTGAATTTTCCAAATGACTGCAATGAAACAAAGAGTGAAAAAAAATAAAGGGGTGTGAATACTTTCCGCACCAACTGTATGTTAAATAAACACACAGCCAGAATAAAGTCCATTAAATAAATAGTTTTCAAACTGGATCGTGCCAAAATGCGACCATCCAGGGTGAGAACCACTAGGAATTGAGCTGCTGCGAGCGCAGCGTCAGTGAGCAGCGGTGACATCATCGAGGTTACTGCCAGTCACTGAGGCTGTGTTGTCAGCCGGACCCCTGAACTGCTGTGAACTCGGTGAGATCCCTGCTAGGACAGTAAGAAATTCTCAGAGCGCAGAGGCGAGTTCACCGCACTTCACTTTGAGAAATTTCTCACGGGGAATTGTGGTGAACTCACCGTTGCACCGAGAGGCTTTTTCTCACCCCAACCCTCTTTTACACACAGCCCCTCATCACTAGAGCTGATCAAATATTTCAATGTTCGGTTCAGCTCACGATCGCCAAATTTGCTATATTCGCCAATTTAATTGTTGATTAAATCGCCGAATATAGCCGAACATATACAGTACAAAAGTCGGTGTTTCCCAACCTGTGAGACAGCATGGGAAACACCGTCATAGCGCTTCTGATTGGCGGTGAAATCATCCCCCCCGGACAGAGAGCGCAGTTCCCACACTGTCAGAAGACAGTGTGAGCCCGCAGCTGTAATCGGTGATAAAAAGTTTACCTCTGGTCACTGGTGTCAGCTTATGGGACTACAGCTCCCATCAGCTGACACTTGCTGCCACTATTAACAGTGTGAGCAGGAGTAGCTGATTGAGGTATATATAAGGAAATAAATGAATGAAAAACCTGGCATGGGTTCCCCCCTATTTTCTTGAACCAACCAGGCAAAACTCAGAGCTGGGGGCTGCAACCCTCAGCTGTCAGCTTCAGCAAGGTTGGTTT
The DNA here is from genome assembly GCF_039654945.1 of Dendrobates tinctorius. Classification (NCBI taxonomy): domain Eukaryota; kingdom Metazoa; phylum Chordata; class Amphibia; order Anura; family Dendrobatidae; genus Dendrobates; species Dendrobates tinctorius. The sequence continues at coordinate 8,157,523 of NW_027361699.1, read as the reverse complement.
TCATGAATAGAGGGGTTGCCACGTTGTTTTTTTAATTATTTAAATAAATAATTTTAAAACACGGTGTGGTGTTACCCTCATTTTTGACAACCAGCCTTGCTAAAGCTCACAGCTGGAGGCTGGTATTCTCAGGCTGGTAAGGGGCCATTGATATAGGCCCCTCCAGCCTAAAATAGCAGCCTGCAGCTGCCCAGAAAAGATGCATCTATTAAACGCGCCAATTCTGCCGCTTTACCCGACTCTTCCCACTTTCCCTGTAGGGGTGGCAAGTGGGGTTAATATTTGTGGGGTTGATGTCACCTTTGTATTGTCAAGGCTTAGTAATGGAGAGGTGTTTATAAGACACCTATACATTACTAATCCTGTAGTTATATGTTAAATATACAGCCAGAATAAAATCCTTTAATTGAAAAAATGACACAGACTCCATTAATATTCTCAATTAAACCATATTTACTGCATTGCCTAATTCCAGCGAAGCCCTTGATCTCCTGTAATAAAAATAAAATTAAAAAACAACAATATACCATACTTGTCCGTTGTTCTGTCCCATGCCATAATCCATGTCTGGGGGATAATTAGTTTTCAACCTGGATGGATCATGGGTAATAGGTAAAGCGTTGGTATAATCGGTTCTTGAATCTGAAGGACCATAAATAGTTCTATGGTAATGGTCCCTCTGTCCATTGCTTCCCATAAGATAAATAATTTTGAAGGTTTCTGTTCTTGTACCAAACTATTTTCTACCCATCATTCTATCACAAGTTAATCTTGGTTTTTTTCTGTTTGTACAATGTCCTAAAACCATTTTAGAGGTTTATTAGCAAAGTTGTTGACTTAGGCTGGTTTCACACTTGCGTTTTTTTGCACTGCGTTTTTGCGCATGCGTTTTTTTTCCTATACTTAACATGGGTGCGCATTGGCATGCGTTTGTATGCGCATGTGTTTTTTTGTAGTGTGTGCCCGGGCGCACAAAATGCATCCTGTTGCATTTTTTGTGCATCCGAACTGTCTCAAAAAAACGCATGTGCACGCAATGCGCACAAAAATTCACCCAAAAACACATTACAGTCTATGGGAGCGCTGACGTGCGCATGGTCATGCGCATGTCAGCGCAAAAAAGCATGCTTTTTTTGCAAAAAACATGCGCAAGAAAACAAGAAAGCACATAAAAACGCATGATGCGTTTTTTATGCGCGTTTGCACTGCGCATGCAGCGCAGTGCAAAAAGACGCAAGTATGAAAGTAGCCTTATAAGTATTTTTGAAGATTATTTTTTATTAAGAAAATAATTCTGCAAATATCGTCAGTTTGGCCACCATGGATCTGACTTTATTTTTCAGCACAGATGAGATCTCAGGAGTTTGGAATCCAAGTTACAGTAACTTGAATTCCACTTTATTACTATCCTGCTGAAAGAGAATAGTCATTAAGGAACACTAGCGCCATGAAGTCCAAAGTGTAAATGGGACTTCAACAATTTTAAAATAGGTTGTACTATCTAGATGAATGCCAGGCTAAGATTATCCAACAGAACATTACCTGGTGATTCACACTTATTCTAATAGAATACCTTGTTGCCATACATTCCAGTGTTCATGTCTTTCTGGGTAAATGATGCGTCACGCCCACAGGACGTGATGATGTATAGTGAACTCAGTAGACCACTGATGGTGCAGTGCTAGCTGTATACCAATACTCAAGAGACAGAAGAAAGAGCTTCATAAAACCAAAGACATTTATTAAAGAAAGTTTAACAAAAGGGAAAAGTGCCTGAGAGGAGAACCCTCTGGATCATGACACTGTACCACATAGTGGAGCATCGGGCAAGGTATACCCCTATACAGGGATTCCCCCGTCACAACACCAGGAGGCCTAATTACTGCGAATCCTGTACCAGAGGAACAATCCGTACAGACCGGATAGAAGAGAATGTGGAATACTGGCTCTGTCGGTGTAGAAAATCCCGAAAGTTCTGTGCAATCCCGGAATGGCTGATCCAGCCGGTAGTGGTATCTGGATGGTTCCGTGAAGTGAGGCTTGGTCAGCCTGGAGTGGGATACGGAGTGTCCAGAGGGATCCAGGACAGGGAACTGCCAGCAGAGAATTCTGTGGATACAGAGGCATTAGTAAAATGCAAAGCAGCAGTCTTCTAATCGCAGAGCACAGCAGAGTGTGGCCTGAACCGGAGGCAACAATCCAACAGAATGAACATGATGTCCAGGTACCTCCCTTAACCCCTTCATGACCCAGCCTATTTTGACCTTAATGACCTGGCCATTTTTGGCAATATTGACCAGTGTCCCTTTATGAGGTAATAACTCAGGAACGCTTCAACGGATCCTAGCGATTCTGAGATTTTTTTTGTGACATATTGGGCTTCATGTTAGTGGTAAACTTAAGTCGATAATGTTTGCATTTATTTGTGAAAAAAATGGAAATTTGGCGAAAATTTCGCAAATTTCACATTTTTGAATTTTTATTCCGTTAAACCAGAGAGTTATGTGACACAAAATAGTTAATAAATAAAATTTTCCACATGTCTACTTTACATCAGCACAATTTTGGAAACAAATTTTTTTTTTGTTGGGAAGTTATAAGGGTTAAAAGTTGACCAGCGATTTCTCATTTTTACAACAAAATTTACAAAACCATTTTTTTTAGGGACCACCTCACATTTGAAGTCACTTTGAGGGGTCTATATGGCAGAAAATACACAAAAGTGACACCATTCTAAAAACTGCACCCCTCAAGCTACTCAAAACTACATTCAAGAAGATTATTAACCCTTCAGGTGCTTCACAGCAACTAAAGCAATGTGGAAGGAAAAAATTAACATTTTAATTTTTCCAACAAAAAATTTCTTTTAGCATCAATTTTTTCATTTTCACATGGGCAACAGGATAAAATGGATACTAAAATTTGTTGGGCAATTTCTCCTGGGTACACCGATACCTCATATGTGGTCATAAACCACTGTTTGGGCGCACGGCAGGGCTCAGAAGGGAAGGAGCGCCATTTGACTTTTTGAATGGGAAATATGCTGGAATATTTAGCGGTTGCCATGTCGCGTTTGGAGAGTCCCTGTGCGCCTAAACATTGGAGCTCCCCCACAAATGACCCCATTTTGGAAACTAGACCATCCAAGGAACTTATCTAGATGCATAGTGAGCACTTTGAACCACCAGGTACTTCACAAATTGATCCGGAAAAAAAAAGGACTTTTTTTTCACAAAAATTTTCTTTTAGCCTTAGTTTTTTCATTTTCACATGGGCAATGGGATAAAATGGATCCTAAAATTTGTTGGGAAATTTCTCCTGAGTGCACCGATACCTTATATGTGGTCATAAACCACTATTTAGGCACACGGCAGGGTCCCGAAGGGAAGGAGCACCATTTGACTTTTTGAATGGAAAATTAGCTCCAATCGTTAGTGGACACCATGTCGTGTTTTGAGAGCCCCTGTGTACCTAAACATTGGAGCTCCCCCACAAGTGACCCCATTTTGGAAACTAGACCGCCCAAGGAACTTATCTAGATGTGTGGTGAGCACTTTGAACCCCCAAGTGCTTCACAGAAGTTTATGACGCAGAGCAGTGAAAATAAAAAAATAATTTTTTTTCCTCAAAAATGATTTTTAGCCCACTATTTTTATTTTCGCAAGGCTAACAGGAGAAATTGGACCACAAAAGTTGTTGTGTAATTTGTCCTGAGTACATCGATGCCCCATATGTCAGGGGAAACCACTGTTTGGCGCATGGGAGACCTCAGAAGGGAAGGAGCGCGATTTTGGAATGCAGACTGATGGGATGTTCTGCGGGCATCATGTTGCGTTTGCAGAGCCCCTGATGTGCCTAAACAGTAGAAACCCCCACAAGTGACCCCATTTTGGAAACTAGACCCCCCAAGGAGCTTATCTAGATGCATAGTGAGCACTTTGAACCCCCAGGTGCTTTACAGAAGTGTATAACGCAGAGCTGTGAAAATAAAAATATTTTTTTCCTCAAAAAATGATTTTTTAGCCCGCTATTTTTAATTTTCACAATAGTAACAGGAGAAATTAGACCCCAAAAGTTGTTGTCCAGTTTGTCCTGAGTACGCTGGTACCCAATATGTGGGGAGGGAGCACTGTTTGGGCACACGTCGGGGCTCGGAAGGGAAGTAGTGACGTTTTGAAATACCGACTTGATCGAATGGTCTGCGGGCATCATGTTACGTTTGCAGAGCCTCTGATGTGCCTAAACAGTGGAAACCCCCCACAAGTGACCCGATTTTGGAAACTAGACCCCCCAAGGAACTTATCTAGATGTGTGATGAGCACTTTGAACCCCCAAGTGCTTTACCGAAGTTTATAACGCAGAACCGTGAAAATAAAAAATCTTTTTTTTCCTCAAAAAATGATTTTTCAGCCCGCAATTTTTTATTTTCACAATGGTAACAGAAGAAATTAGACCCCCAAAGTTGTTGTGCAATTTTTCCTGAGTAAGCTGATACTCCATATGTGGGGGTAAACCACTGTTTGGGCACACGTCGGGGCTCGGAATGGAGAGAGTGCTGTTTGACATTTTGAACGCAAAATTGGCTGGAATAAATCGTGGCACCATGTCGCGTTCGGAGACCCCGTGATGTGCCCAAAAAGTGGAACCCCTCAATTCTAACTCCAACTCTAACCCCAACACACCCCTAACCCTAACCCAACCCTAATAATAACCTTAACCACAACCCTAACGCCAACACACCCCTAACCCTAATCCCAACTCTAACCCTAACTACAAGCCTAACCATAACCCTAATTCCAGCCCTAACCCTAATTCCAGCCCTAACCCTAATTCCAACCCTAACCCTAATTCCACCCCTAACCCTAATTTTAACCCTAACCCTAATTCCACCCCTAACCCTAATTCCAACCCTAACCCTAATTCATGGAACCATGAGTAAGACCTTCTAGGTCGAAACGCGTTGGTTGGAGACCACCAGAGACCCCATCTGCCTGTATGTCCTTATTCATTCTTTTTTCTGTCCGATTTTAAGAATTTCCAATAAATGATGAATTTTTAACTGAAGTCCAGCGCTGGAGATTCCATCCTTTATTTTGCTTCAGTCAACGCCCTTGATCAAGGTGACTCCGTGCGCAGGAGGATTATGGATCGTAACTGAGACTGGTGAGCTGACCTCCCCTTATTTTCCCTATCCTTCTACAACTAACCCTAATTCTAGCCCTAACCCTATTTCTAACCCTAACCCTAATTTTAACCCTAATTTTAACCCTAACCCTAATTCCAACCCTAACCCTAATTCCAACCCTAACCCTAGTTCGAACCCTAAATGGAAAAAAAATATATTTTTTTTATTTTATTATTTGCGCCTGGCTATGGGGATGATAAAAGGGGGGTGTGTTTACATTTTTTTTCATTTTGATCACTGTGAGAGTGTATCACAGTGATCAAAATGAAAAATGAACGGGCAGCCGGCAAATTCAGGGGCGCCGCCATCTTGGACAATGGCAGGCGCACTGCGCAAGCCATTTTCCAAGATGGCGGCGGCCATGATCCGGACGGTGGGACGCCGGGAGCCACGGCGGTACATCGGGAGCACCATCGGAGGTCCCGGGGGGATCGGAAGGTGGGAAGTAGCGATAGGAAGGGGAGGGGGAGCAGATGATGACGGCGGCGACTGATCGCCGCCGTCCATCGGTGGCGGGGGGCCAGTCGGTGTGGGGGTCGGGTGTCGGTGTCCAGCCATGTCCGATGCTATTGCAGCATCGGCCATGGCTGGATTGTAATATTTCACCAAACTTCATTGGTGAAATATTACAAATCGCTCTGATTGGCTATTTCACTTTTAACAGCCAATCAGAGCGATCGTAGGCACGTGGGGGCTAAGCCACGCCCCCTGGCATTAACCGTAGAGTGTCCTCTGTGTCACCCGACCCGCAGGGGGGCTATTTATAGCATGACGCCTACGTAGGCGTCATAGGTCGTTTGGGCACGACTTTTCATGACGCCTACGTAGGCGTCATGGGTCGTGAAGGGGGAGGATGTATTTTATGCACAGAGCATCACAGCACAGACAGCCCTAATAGAGAACAGGTGCCCTGCTGCTTTAAGTATGTGCAGGAAGGTCACGCCTCCTAAGAGCATTTCCAGGAGACCTGGCAAGGGGATGCAGGTTCCTAGCAGAGAAAAGAGCTGCCGATCATCTGGAACCTGTCATGATACAGGCTGGATCATGTCAGATAAGAGCACTGGTAACCTTTTTTATTCTCTCTCTAAGCTTTGTGCTTAGAGATAGTTTTGCCCCCGGTGGACAGTATGGTCATTGCACTGGTGTTTTTAGAGAAAGTTTTACCCCCGGTGGTGGTTAGTGTAATTGCACAGGAATCACTAACAGGTGTGCTTACTCAATAAAGGTGTGTCAGTTCTGCTCACTCACGTTGGTGATATTGTTGGTCTTTTCCAACCATCCTGGGTGAAGGAAGGAGCTGAGGAGAGTCCAGGACAGCTCAGTCAGAGTCGTGGAGTGGCAGCTATGGTGTCAGCGAGGAGTTCGTGTAAAGCATGGTGGAGTGGCAGCTATGGTGTCAGTGAAGAATTCTTGCAAAGCTTGGTGGAGTGGCAGCTATGGTGTAGAGCTGCACTCAGTTGCTGGACACTGTTGCTGGAAGCTGCACTCAGGTGCTGTACAGTTGCACTCAGGTGCAGGACACTGATGCTGGAAAGCTGCACTCAGGTGCTGGACTCCATTGCTGGACAGTTGCACTCAGGTGCTGGAAACTGTTGCTGGAGCTGCACTCAGGTGCAGCACTCTGTTGCTCCAAGGCAGCACTCGGGTGCTGGACGCTGTTGCTGTAAAGCTGCACCCAGGTGTTGGACACGGTGGGAAGAAGATGCACTCAGGTGTTGGACTCTGTTGCCAGGAGCAAGTGCATCAGAGCAAATCTAAGTGTTTCCCTGTTTGTCACTTTTCTCCATGTTGGTGTTAGCACAGCGGTGGGGCCAGTGCCTGCACCACCCAGCTCCCTAATAAGGAATAGGTGTAGAGTGTGCTAGGGTGACAGGTATCCTGATCAGCGACAGGTGAGGAGCCTGTATAGGGAACATTAGGAGTGTTAGGGACACTGACTCAGGAGAGTGCAGGAGGTCTCCACGTCCCCCGCTCCCTATCGCAGGGCCCACCGTTGTAAATGTTTCCCTATCCCCTGAGTCTTGTTGTATTAGTTACCGGCCTGCGGGCCGTGTCACACTGGACAATTACACATGCCATGTCCTGTTGTATTAGTTACCGGCCTGCTGGCCGTGTCACACAGGACGGGGCATGTGACATTATCACCAACCATACATTTTTGTCTGGTGAGCCTTTGGCCATGTTCAGACATGTGAGCAATTGCTGCTTGGCCTCACTAGGATGAGTGAGGAGCTGCATGGTGTGTTGAAGCAGTTCCAGCAGCAGTAACCAGGGTCTGGGGCCTTCCCTCTGGCTCAATCAGAAAATCAAATTGCGGCTCTGGCAAAGAAGCTCCCTAGAGTCTCTGCTGGGGAGCGGGACTTGCTCATACAGTTGGACGTACCCAGGCAGGTGGGTCGAGTTGATGTCCCCATGGTGCTGTCTGGGGTTCCCAGAGGTGAAGGGGTGTGTCCCTGTAGTGAGCAGACTGGTGATATGGTCCGCGGGGCTCACGCCAAATCTTCCATACCACTGAAGAAGCCACCCCTCCTGGTCGTGTGGAGGAAGGCGACCAGGGAGTGTAGTTTTCCTCCATATCCCAGGCCCCTCCCTCTCCGGTGTGAGCAGCAGGTGTGCTGTGGGGGAGTAGGGGCAAGTCTCTACCCTCACCATTGGCCAACCCTGGAGGCGCAGACCTCGTGGTGGAAAGGGTTGGGGGTTGGTGCACCCCTTGGTGGAGTGCGGGGGTGTGAGTGTGGGGACACAGGGGGACGCCTCTGTTGTCAATCCAAGAGAGAGTTCCCCGATTATTGACAAACGAATGTGTGGCAATAAACGTTCAGGTCCGGACCTGTGTGTGAACGAGTGTGTATGGGTCCCACCAAAAAACATCTAGTGGAAGCGTGTTTTGGAGTCTTACCAACTCATATCAATCGCACACATATATAACTCGTTCCCCAGGACGGCGATTTGGAGATGTGTGGTGCCTCCAGAACTTATATTGCCAATACCAGCGGTGCTTTCGTCATAAACCTGAAGTGCAGGTGGTTGCTGGGGTGAACTCTGGATCTAGGCGTCCCCTCTGTAGGTAGTTCCTGATGAGGAGCAGTTTTGAGGGTCCAGAGGCCCCTCATTAAGGGGAGGTTACTGTCATGATCCAGGCTGGATCATGTCAGATAAGAGCACTGGTAACCTTTTTTTTCTCTCTCTAAGCTTTGTACTTAGAGATAGTTTTGCCCCCGGTAGCCAGTATGGTCATTGCACTGGTGTTTTTAGAGATAGTTTTGCCCCCGGTGGTGGTTAGTGTAATTGCACGGGAATCACTAACAGGTGTGTTTACTCAATAAAGGTGTGTCAGTTGTGCTCACTCACGTTGGTGATATTGTTGGTCTTTTCCAACCATCCTGGGTGAAGGAAGGAGCTGAGGAGAGTCCAGGGCAGCTCAGTCAGAGTCCTGGAGTGTCAGCTATGGTGTCAGTGAAGAATTCTTGCAAAGCTTGGTGGAGTGGCAGCTATGGTGTAGAGCTGCACTCATTTGCTGGACACTGTTGCTGGAAGCTGCACTCAGATGCTGGACTCCGTTGCTGGACAGTTGCACTCAGGTGCTGGACACTGTTGCTGGAAAGCTGCAGTCAGGTGCTGGACTCCATTGCTGGACAGTTGCACTCAGGTGCTGGACACTGTTGCTGGAGCTGCACTCAGGTGCTGGACTCTGTTGCTCCAAGGCATCACTCGGGTGCAGGACGCGGTTGCTGTAAAGCTGCACCCAGGTGTTGGACACGGTGGAAGATGCACTCAGGTGTTGGACTCTGTTGCCAGGAGCAAGTGCATCAGAGCAAAGCTAAGTGTTTCCCTGTTTGTCATTTTTCCTCATGTTGGTGTTAGTACAGCGGTGGGGTCAGTGCCTGCACCACCCAGCTCCCTAGTAAGGAATAGGTGCAGGGTGTGCTAGGGTGACAGGTATCCTGATTGGCGACAGGTGAGGAGCCTGTATAGGGAACATTAGGAGTGTTAGGGACACTGACTCAGGGGAGTGCAGGAAGTCTCCACATCCCCGTTTCCTATTGCAGGGCCCACCATTGTAAATGTTTCCCTATCCCCTGTGTTATGATTGAGTCACTGAGGAGGAAAAAACAAAACACAAGCTCAGCCCAGAAAAACAGAGAGGTTGGAAACTAGCGGATTGCAGACCCCTAATCCTATCACACAACTAGCAGTAGCCGTGGAGTGTTCCTACGGTGATCTTAGACACCTCGTCACAGGCGGAGATCTACATAAGCCTAAAGAGAGAAAAGGGAAAAACTGACTGCCCCAGAGCAGACCCCAAAGCAATAGGCAGCCCCCAACATATAATGACGGTGAAGCAAGATGAAAACACTAACACAGATAGAAAGATAGGTTGAGCAAACGATGGGGCCTAAGCTAACTAAAAAGGACAGGATAGAAAAGCTGCTGTCTGCAATCCGAGAAAACCCTGCTAAAAATATTACCAACACAACTGATAAGCAAAAAGGACCCTGAAGTCACTTGACTTCAAACCCTATATCAGCACTCAGAATATTCTGCAACGATAAAGAATCCAGCACACCCCCGGCCGGGGATGGCTGAACTCCAAAAAACAAGGTAAACAAAACCAAAACTAATAAGTTAAATACCAGAGCAAAAACTTATCTTTGGGAAGCAGGAATCAGACTGGTCTCCAAGAATCCAGCACAGAAATCACCAGCGACTCAGAAGGGCGTCGGCTGCCTTATATCCAGTCAGAAGTTCCCGTTACCCAGTCACCATCCACCTGATCAGGTGTTTGGTAATCAGCCTCACTACCTTCCTTCACCAGAAGAGGGAGATCCTCGAACACAAAAGATGAATGAACAGATGAGCTCACAACACCCCTGTGTCTTGCTGTATTAGTTACCGGCCTGCGGGCCGTGTCACACTGGACAATTACACGTGCCATGTCCTTTTGTATTAGTTACCGGCCTGCTGGCCGTGTCACACAGGACGGGGCACGTGACAGAACCATGGACAGGGCGAGCAGTACCAGTGGAGCTGCGTGATAGGAGCCAATCTCCCGACACAGCGGAGACTGGACCCGCAGCAGGGACAGAGCAGGTGAAGCGCATAGCACCGCGCGATGTGTGTCAGGCTCCCTGTTCATGAGAGACCGGACCCACAGCTAAGGACATGACATGATGCATACTTCATGGTCCCATTCTGGTGCTCATTGCCATTTGAAGGTACTTTTCACAGTATACAGTATTTGGCAGCTAAACCCAGCCGGCAGCATGTTGTCCTTGCTTGGAACAGTTTTCGTAGGTACGAACGAGTTGGATACAAGGGTTCCATGACAATTGTGTACAAGATAATTGTGTACAGACAATTGTGTACAGAAAATTGTGTACAGGCCAATTGTGTCCAAGGACAATTGTGTACAAGGACAATTGTGTACAGGGCAATTGTGTACAAGGACAATTGTGTACAGACAATTGTGTACAGGGCAATTGTGTACAAGGACAATTGTGTACAAGGACAATTGTGTACAGGGCAATTGTGTCCAAGGACAATTGTGTACGGACAATTGTGTACAGGGCAATTGTGTACAAGGACAATTGTGTACAGACAATTGTGTACAGGGCAATTGTGTACAAGGACAATTGTGTACAAGGACAATTGTGTACGGACAATTGTGTACGGACGATTATTTACAGACAAGTATAGGGAAAACAAAAAATTAAACGTCCAAAAAAAGAAAATACTATATTCATCATTGATTTTAACGTAAGATTGCTTATTGAATAACAGTTTCAAAGCTTCTTCTATTCTTATTCTACAAATATTGCTGGTCTTGTCTATCGTGCCTGCATGTTGCTGATCGCTCGTAGATACCGCAGCTTGTCTCCTTGATTGTGATAATCAGCCACTTTCACACGCAGTCGTTCAGCTAGCTGGACATACTTGCTTCGTGGATGCTCAACATTCAGTACCTCAGCATTCTGGGCTGTAAGTCTATGAATTGCCATGTCACTAATGAGTCCGTTGAACAGTTTCCACACGGTAGGATGAGCACAAAGAAAGAGTGCTTGTAAGGCGTTATGAAACCCCTCGCAGCAATTTGTGGTCTTGGGGGCAGAGGCCAAAGCGTCAGCATAATGATTCCAGACCTCTGGAGTAAACCTTGCGTTTCGAAAGCGTCCATCTACTCCTGGCCCCCTAACGTAGGTATGCTCAAAGTAGGAGAGGAGCTGATTGGTAGCATCATCATCAGGGAAGATTTGGGCTAGTTCGTCATACCTTGCACTTACTTCGGCTGGTGGGACAAACGCCAAGGAGGCCAAAGATTTTACCTTGAGATTGAACTCTCCATCCTCAGCCTCAAATTCAGCCTTTAGGCCCAGCTCATTGACCTTTCGAATAATGGACTGGCTCAGATGAAAGAAGCAGCCAGAAATCGCTGCAGCTGGAAACTCATCTTGGAAAGCTGACATTGCTGCCATCTCAAAGTCAAGAAGAATTTTCTGGGGATTTGCACCTGGCATCAACCCTTTGAGCGCCGTGATCATTCGACGATAGGTTGGACCAGTCTTGTTTGGCAGCAGGCAGTAGATCAGGGGAGGATAGGAGTTGCCGACTTTTGCATGGAGAGAATACAGCTGAAAGAACATGGTTGGCACCACCTTGAACGTTCCATCGCCAAACCATGTGTCTCCTCTTTCGAAATAAGGCAACAGTTCATTGCTACCAATGACAAGAATCCTTTGGGGGTCATCTCTTGCAGAGTCATATAAAATGATGTCGCTGTATTCCTGGGGGATAGCAAAATTGATGCTTTGAGGAGGAGCCAGCATGGTGTTTGCTCGCTGCCTGACCCGACGTGTATTTCGCTCAACGTCACTTCGCTTGGGCATTCGAGACAACACGTCATCAGACCTGTCTCGAAGAACCTGTCCAACAATGCTTCTAGTAGATGCTTGAGAGCTGATTGCTTCTTGCCTCAGAGCAGCCATTGTAGCTCTGGCTTCAGCTTGAACTGGATCTGCAGAGTGACTGTGCTCAGTCGGCTGTTTAACAATCGCGGCTCCAGATGTGTGCATGCGTGCGGGACACTTGAATTTGTTGACTTGCCTGCACCGCCATTCTTTGATGCTGTCATCACGTGTCCTGTGCAGGATATACTCGTGTCCCCCAAGCCTAAGGACATCTTTGTCTTTTTCAGACTTGCTCATAGTAAAAGTCATGGTGAAAGTTGCAAGGGGTGAGTAATGAAAGTGAAAGTAAGCGTCATTGTGAAAGTGGCCTGTACAAGTGGCCTGTACACAACAAGTAAAAGTCATGGTGAAAGTTGCAAGGGGTGAGTACTGAAACCGAAAGTAAGCGTCAGTGTGAAAGTGGCCTGTACAAGTGGCCTGTACACAAATAATTGCCTTGTACACAATTGTCCTTACACAATTGCCTCTTGTACACGGTTCCATGACCTTGTACACAATTGCCCGTACACAATTGCCTTGTGTACACAATTGTCCGTACACAATTGCCTCTTGTACACGGTTCCATGACCTTGTACACAATTGCCCGTACACAATTGCCTTGTACACAATTGCCTTGTACACAATTGTCCGTACACAATTGCCTTGTACACAATTACCCGTACACAATTGCCTTGTACACAATTGTCCGTACACAATTGCCCGTACACAATTGCCTTGTACACAATTGTCCGTACACAATTGCCCGTACACAATTGCCTTGTACACAATTGCCCGTACACAATTGCCTTGTACACAATTGCCTTGTACACAATCGCCTTGTACACAATTGCCTTGTACACAATCGCCTTGTACACAATTGCCTTGTACACAATTGTCATTGTACACAATTGGCCTGTACACAATTGTCTGTACACAATAGTCCGTACACAATTATCTTGTACACAATTGTCCTGTCACCGGATACAAGAACAATAGTCCGTACACAATTATCTTGTACACAATTGTCCTGTCACCGGATACAAGAACACAAACAAGATGAGACCTGCAGATTCAGAGAGCAAGGACGTATCAAATACTTCATTGGCTACTAAAGTTCCTCACCTATAAAATGTATGTGGTAGATGCTTGGTAGGAAAAAAGTTACAATGTAGTCTATTTGTAGACTTTACACACGCTCACACTACTATATAAATTGTACGAGTGCTATCCGATTTTTTATCAGATAGCTCTTGCACAAATGTTATTCAATGGGGTAGTGCTGATGACCGATTATTTTTACTGACAGAATCGATCTGTGAATAACATTGCAACATGCTGCAATTTCTCACTAAAATTGGACGGGTATGAGAAAAAAATTGGATGCCAAAGTATGGTATCTGATTTTTATAGATACATTACAATTCTGTAGCATAATATCATGTAAATGATTAATAGTTGCTGAGTATAAAAATAAAAGAATTGCATACAATTTCATATGGGCTGCACATGGATGACAAATGAGAAAAAAATCATCCCACTTTTCTGGATGAAAATCACATCAATTTTGTATACGCTTGTGTGACCATAGCCTTATACTAGTGAGAACAATTACACCCACTCAGTGGTCTGAAAAGGAAATATTTCCTGGTTTGTTCAAGTAAATCATAAAATCCCTCTAATCTAGTCAGTGACTCTGAAAAGAATTAAGCGATGCAGTATAACAGTAAAAAACATTCATGGAAAATCTACAGTACTACATATTTTGATCCTATAACTCTCAATAGAAAGGTAATCAATATATTAACCCCTTCCTTACAATGGACGTACTATTCTGTCCATGTGACCTGGGGCCTAGGTCCCATGGATGGAATAGTACATCACACGCGATCAGCGGCGCTCACGGGGGGAGCCCGCTGATCGCGGCAAGGTGTCAGCTGATTATCACAGCTGACACCCGGCACTATGTGCCAGGGGCAGTCATTGACCGCCCCTGGCACATTAACCCCCGGATGTGCTCGCGTTGCTCCTAGGGTCTCCTCCCTGCAGACCTCCGGATCCAATATAGCCGCAGGGTCCTTTGGGGTCCTGCAGGTAGGTGGCTCCCTCAGTGCCTGCTGGAAGCAGGACCTGAGAAAGCCTCTGCAGCGCCTGTCAGATCGCTGATCTGACACAGTGCTGTGTAAAGTGTCAGATCAGTGATCTGACACTTTATTGTAATGTCCCCTCTGGGACAATATAATAAAGTAAAAAAAAAACATGTGTAAAAATAATTAATAAAAAATTCCTAAATACATTTTTTTTTTTTAAATATTCCCTAATAAATTCTTTTATTTGTAAGAAAAACAAAAAAAACAAAACAATAAAAGTATACATATTTAGTGTCGCTGCATCCGTAACAACTTGCCCTATAAAACTGTCCCGCTTGTTAACCCCTTTAGTGAACCTCTTCAAAAAAGAAAAACAAGGCAAAAAACTATGCTTTATCATCATACCGCCGAACAAAAAGTGCAATAACACGCAATCAAAAAGACGTATATAAATAAACATGGTACGGCTGAAAATGTCATCTTGTCGCGCAAAAAACGAGCCACCATACAGCGTCACCAGCGAAAAAATATAAAAGTTATAGCTCGCAGAATAAAGCATATATAAAATTGTTTTTATTGTATAAAAGCGCCAAAACATCAAAAATTATATAAATGAGGTATCGCTGTAATCGTACTGACCCAAAGAATAAAATCGCTTTATCAATTTTACCACACGCGGAACAGTGTAAGCGTCCCCACAAAAGAAATTCATGAAATGCTGGCTTTTGTTCATACTGCGTCCCAAAAATCCAACTAAAAAGCGATCAAAAAATGTCACGTGCCCGAAAATTGTACCAATAAAAACGTCAACTCGTCCTGCAACAAATAAGACCTCATATGATTCTGTAGGTCAAAATATGGGGCGAGGGGTGTGAGAGAGATGGAATCCGCCATAGGAAAGCGCAGCTGGAGAGGCTGTGTCAGGGGGAGTGAGCCAGGTTTCAGTGATGGCAAGGAAGGTGAGTTTGTTGGTGATAAAGAGGTCATGGATAAACGATAGCTGGTTGCAGACAGAGCGTGCGTTCCATAGTGCTCCAGGTAGGGGGACCGGGGGAGTGAGGGCTGGATGAATAGGTATGAGGTTGTCATGGTTGCAAAAAAAGTGTAGAGGATCATGGCAGGATGTTAGAAATGAGTGTGGGGATGTGTTGAGGAGGTCCAGGATTTGGGGATACATCGCCAGCAATGAGGAGTAGTAGACAGAGCATTAGAAGGTGGGAGCAGGATAGGACATGATGTGGCCGTGTGTGAGGTGAGATGGCTGGGAAGGATGGAGAGGGAAATGACTAGTTCCTTACTGGGTGGAGGGATTGCAGGAGTTAGGGAGAAAGAGAGTAGTATGGGGGTGATAGTAAGAAGGTGATACATTGTTGTGGTGTTATAGTCCATTACCTTACAGTCAGTTCCAGTCCAATTCTAGTCTAATTCAGAGTACTTAGAAATATGTACTTTGAAATGTGGATTTTGAAGTAGATGGAGCCGACTACATCAGGAGCAGATCCATGTGCTGAATATATGTGCTGCTAAACACCATCAGCTGTGAGTGAAAGTGGGGTGTGACTGCCCAGGCCAAACGTACAGAGTTAAGCAAAGGTATATATAAATACATATGGATAAGGCAAAACAAGGTAAACAACCCGTGTGCAACAGAAAGGACTCCGATGCGCATTTCATTTTAGCCTCTTCAAAAAATGTGCCAAAATCACAAACCTCACCCATCAGTGCCCCTGTCACATTTTCACAGGGCACTGATGGGTAGGCATGACAATTGGGGGTCTCCATTCATAGAAGATGATGCTTTTTGCTACACATCACAGGACTGAAACCCTGCTATGTGTAGCACAAGCGATCCGATGTTTGCAGGTTGAAGTCACCTTAGTAGACAATTATAGAAAGCAAAAAGTAGAGAAAAAATGTTTTAAAAAAATTAGAAAATATAAAAAAGTTCAAATTACCCTCCTTTTACCCCACTCAAAATAAAACAATAAAAAAATACACATATTTGGTATTGCGGCGTTCAGAAATGCCTGATCTATCAAAATGTACAGTATATTAATCCAATCGGTAAACAGCATCACTTAAAAAAATTAAAAAACAGAATTAGTTTTCTTTGGTAGCCGCAACATTAAAATAAAATCCAATAACAGGAGATCAAAACATTGTACCTATTCCAAAATGGTATCAATAAAAACGACAGCTCGGCAGGCAAAAAATAGTCCATCACCCAGCTGCAGATCCAGAAAAATGAAGATGCTATAGATCTCAGAATATAGCGCTATTTTGTTGATCTTTTTTTTTTTTTTTTTTTTTACAAATTTGGGATTTTTTTCACCACTTAAATGAAAAAAAGAATCTATACATATTTGGCATCTGCGAATTCATAATAACCTTGAGAATCATAATGACAGGTCAGTTTTAGTATTTAGTAGACATGGTAAAAAGAAAAAAAGTGTCTATTAAATGGAAAGAGGGGGCATATCTAAAGAAGAATATAATGTCTGCAGGGAATGCAGGGCAAGTGCTAGAAGAGCTAAAGCCAGTAATGAAATGAGGTTTGCAATGGAGACCAAAAGCATTAAAAAAGTATTTTGGGATATATTAAAAGCAAAAGAAAAGTCAAAGATGCTGCAGAATTTTTACAGGATGAAAAGGGTGAAGTGGTCAAAAATGATGTTGAGAAGGCCGAAATTTTAAATTCCTATTTTGCATCTATGTTCTCTAAGAAAGCAATTGTAACATAAATTGATATTCACGGAGCTATCAAAGGAATAAAAGAATACACACTATTTATAAACAGAGAGATGGTGAGGGAACATCTAGCTAATTTAAATTAATTTAATCTCCTTGACCAGATGAATTACATCCTAGGGTATTGAAAGAGTTAACAAATTGCAGAACCACTAGCCAGACTGTTTCCCAGAAGATTGGAGAAGGGCAAATGTCTCTATTTCCAAAAACGTAAGGAAAATGGAGCAAGGAAATTACAGGCCAGTGAGCTTTACTTCTAAACCGGGAAAGATCTTTGCGCAAACTTATAAACAACATGTATGTAAGCCAGAATGGGTTTGTAGCAAAAAAGTCATGCCAGACTAATCTAATTTCCTTCTATGATGGAATCACTGACTGGGTGAATCAGGGAAATGCGGTAGATATAGTATATCTCGATATCAGCAAAGCATTCAATAAAGTATCTCATATTATCCTTACTGAAAAAATGACCAAGTATGGGATTGACAAGGCTACGGCTAGGTGAATTCATAACTGGCTCACTGATCACAGTCAAACAATGGTAATAAATGGTTGCATATACAATTGGTGAGTGTTTCAAGTGGGGTGCCACAAGGCTATGACATGGCCCCAGTGTTGTTCAACATTTTTCATAAATAATCTAGATAATGGAACTGAAGGTAAACTAATCAAATCGGCAAACAATGCAAAGCTAGAAGGGATAGCTAATACTAGAGAAGACAGAGAAAGGATTCAGAAGGTTCTAGATAAGCTCGAACAATGGGCAGCAGCTAATAGAATGGTATTAAAAAAGGAAAAATGCAACATTCTACATCTGGGCAAGAAAAACAAAAAGTACATCTACAGAATGGAAGGAATAGAACTAAGCAACAGCATGTGTGAAAAAGACTTGGGTATGCTAATAGATCACAGACTGCACATGAGTCAACAGTGTGATGCAGCAGCAAAAAAGGCAAAGTTCTAGGATATATTAAGAGAAGCATAGAGTCTAGATCACGTGACGTAATTATCCCCTCTACTCCTCCTTAGCCCTAGAACGCATGACCATAAAAAGCTACACTTTCACATACCTGGGGCCTTTAAGGCCCGTGTGCAAATAACATGGAATAACTCAAAACAAAAATAATTTTCAAAGTTTATTTGAAAATTGCAAAGTAAGGATGCATTCCCACTAGCGCTGGTGTATTCCAGGAGGAGATCTGTAATGGATCTGACCTCCTGGTGACCCCAGCTAAGGCTGGCGGAATCCCAGCATTCCAGCAGCCTTAACTGGAGTTACCAAGAGATCAGATCCATTACGGATCACCTCCTGGCAGACCCCAGCGCCAGTGGGAACACAGCCTAAGATGTGACTAATTCAAAACATTACTATGTGCAAAAAAAAACAAAAGAGTAACTGAACGGGCTTAAAACGCCCAATATACGCATTCGATATAACTCTTTATAATAATGTTTTTTGTCTAAAAGTTTTTTATATAAAAGTTGCAGTAAACATGCTGCTGGAATATCTCTTTTCAAAGGTTCCTTTTCTACTTTACTAATGACCGCAACAACTGACAGGACGAGTTCTCTTGTCATCGAAATGAAGGCTTCTCCGAATATCCTCAAATCTATTGACTGACATTGTAGCTTTGTAATGTGGATCTGAAAAAGGGTTCATAAAGAGTTCTCTGATAGGAACATCGTATGATTTTGTACTCCCTGCCAGAAGAGTAAGGCCAATATAATCATACAGTTCCTCTTTTGTTATATTTTTCCATGTTTTTTTCTTCCTGAAGCGATACGTTTTCCTTCTAAGTTAGTACACAAAATTACCTCATCTACAATATCATCTGAAAAATTTTTACAGAACATATCTCTTTTGGACAAGAATTGTGGAATTCCTACTGTTCCTTGAGCAACTCTTACAATATTATATGATGGGGTTCGTCCAAGAACCTCAGCAGTACTGTTCCAAAAAACATTCGTTTTGGATGTTCTATTTGTACGTTCTGCTAGATCCATTACTTCTTCATCATCTAAAGAATCACTGGACGATGAAGTAGAGACATTAGCTGGTGGCATGTACTCTTCATCAGACAAAGAAAGTTCACTGTCTTCATCACTATCAAAAATGATTGCTTCGATTTCTTGGTCAGTCAAACTCCTGGATGTAGACTGTGCCATTGTAACCTTAGAAGTCAGTAAACTAAAATGAAAAAAAAAAAAAAGATTACAATCAGGGTTTTACATTGTTTGTTAGTGTGTGTGCTAAGGGTAATGTGCAGACCCCTCCTCTCACCTTCAGCAGGTCACCACTTTCTTTTAGGTGCAGTAGAAGCTTTTGGATTTTTGGAACTCAGAAAGTTTTTTTTTCAAGAAACAAGAAAGCTGACTCCTTCCTCCAAAGTCTCTTCAACAAGTAGCACACAATGAACAGTGTTCAGGACCTATGATGATGTCAGAGACGCATGATGTTGTGAGGGAGCCTCCTTCCCAAGATCACATGACCATGTAGACAGACAGAATTCACACTCTTCATAGCAACATCAGAGTCATAAAGACTGAGTCAAAGTCTTCCCCAGCAACAGTGAAGACAAAAAGACTTAGGATCACATGTAAACCTAGTACGGGCCTAAAAGGCCCCAGGTATGTGAATATGGGGTATTCACAAAAAAGAGTTGTTATACCGAAATGCCTGTAACATAAAAATAAATGAACAACTGGAAATGACAAACAACTATATACCTGAGGAATACCTAGAGTTTCAAAATTCTAACTAAAGTAATCTTGCAGAAAATAGAAAACAATTAACAGGGCGGGCCTGCGAGGCCCCTGGTATGCGTTCTAGGGTTAGTCATGCCTCATCTGAAATACTGTGTCCAGTTCTGGGCACCACTTTTTTTTTAAAAAGAAATAGAAAGACTGGAGCAAGTTCAGAGAAGAGCTATCAGGATGAACGGTTAAAGGATCTGGAAATGTTTAGCTTACAAAAAACAAAGCTAAGAGGAGACTTAACAGCTGTCTACAAATATCTGTAGGGATGTCATAGTGTAGAGGGATCATCCTTATTATAATTTGCACATGGAAACACGAGAAGCAATGGAATGAAACTGAAAAGGAGAAGATACAGATTAGATATTAGCAAAAACTTTTTGACAGTGAGGGTGATCAATTAGTGGAACAGACTGCCACAAGAGTTGGTGAGTTCTCCTTCAGAGGCTGGACAGACATCTGTCTGAGATGGTTTAATCAATCCTGCATTGAGCAGGGGTTTCACATGTTGACCCTTGAGTTCGCTTCTAACTCTAACATTTTATGATTCTATGGTAAAAAAAATCAGGAAAACAATTGTGAAATTGCACTTTTCTTGCAATTTCACCACACTTGGAATTTTATTTCCATTTTCTGGGGCACTATATGGTAAAATCAATGGTGTCATTCAAAAGCACAACTCAACGAGCAAAAAACAAGCCATATTGATGGGAAAGTAAAAAAGTTATGGCTCTTTGAAGAAGGGGAGCAAAGAACAAAAATGCAAAAACTGAAAATTCCAAGGACGTGAATGGGTTAACCCCTTTCTGCCATTGAGCGTACTATTCTTTCCATGTGTCCTAGGACTTAATTCCCATGGACGGAATAGTACGTCATAGGCGATCAGCCGCACTCATGGGGGGAGCGCGGCTGATTGCGGCCTGGTATCAGCTGATTCTCACAGCTGACACCTGGCACTAAAGTGCCAGAAGCAGCTACAGACCGCTCCCGGCACTTTAACCCCCGGCACACTGCAATGAAACATGATCACAGCGTTCCGGGAGCAGGCAGAGGGGTTGTCAGCTGTGACAGCCCCTCTGCCTTTGGATCGGAAACTCTGCGGCATGACGTGGGGTCTAGATCGCTCCCATGGTAACCCGATGTCATCATATTTAAGAATTATCCGCATTTAATCCTAATGTGAGAAAAGACCAGTTCACCACATTATATAAGACATTAGATGTATCAAGAAATAGAAAAGTAATGTTTAAGAATATGATCATAAAAGGAATTACCATTTTTCGAAAATGCGCTGCATATATGCCACTAAGATCAAGTGGTTGAACAAGAGTATGTACCGATGAAGTAGAACAATAAACATCATCATCACAACCCAAGTAGAATGAAAAGGATGAAAAAAGGGGGGAAGGGAGGAGGGAAAGGAAAAAACGTAATAAGGATGTGGAAAGTGGAATAACACGCAATCAAAAAGATGGATATAAATAAACATGGTACAGCTGAAAAGTCATCTTGTCCCGCAAAAAACAAGCCACCATATAACTCCATCACCGTAAAAATAAAAGTTATAGCTCTCAGAATAAAGCGATGCAAGAATAATTTTTTCTATAAAATAGTTTTTATTGTATAAAAGCGCCAAAACATAAAAAAATATAAATGAGGTATCGCTGTCATCGTACTGACCCGAAGAATAAAACTGCTTTATCAATTTTACCACACGCAGAATGGCATAAACTCCCCCCAAAATAAATTCATGAATTGCGGGTTTTTTTGTTCATTCTGCCTCCCAAATATCGAAATAAAAAGCGATCAAAAAATGTCATATGCCCAAAATGGTACCAATAAAAATGTCAACTCGTCCCACAATAAACAAGACCTTACATGACTCAGTGAGCCAATATATGGAAAAATTATAGCTCTCAAAATGTGGTGATGCAAAAACTATTTTTTGCAATAAAAAGCGTCTTTTAGTGTGTGACAGCTGCCAAACATAAAATCCTGCTATAAATAGTAAATCAAATCCCCCTTTATCACCCCCTTAGTTAGAGAAAAATAATAAAAATTAAAAAAATGTATTTCCATTTTCCCATTAGGGTTAGGGTTGGGGCTAAAGTTAGGTTTAGTGTTGTGAGTTCATTTTCCCCTTCACTACTGAGGCCCGAGGAACTCCCTCTTCTGGTGAAGAAAGGTAGTGAGGCTGATTGTCAAACACTTGGGGCTGATGATGATGACTGGCTGAGTGGAGTTAATGACTAGATATAAGGCTGCCGACGCCCTTCTGGCCTGCGGGTGATTTCTCTGTGGACTTCTAGGAAACCAGTCTGATTCCTGCTCATCTAAAGCTAAGATTTCTGCTTTGCCTTATTGCATTAGTGTTTTGTTTTCCTTGCTTTTCTGGATTCTGCCATTCCCTGCTGGGGTGAGCTGAATCTCCTTTTGCCTGTTGCTCTGTCTTCAGAATATTCCTGAGTACTGACATAGCTTTTTTGAAGCCTAGCATCTTCAGGGCCTTTTTACTGTCAGTTTGTTGGCTCTTATTTTCATAGGGTTTTTCACGGATTGCAGACAGCAGCCTTCCTGTCCTTTCCTATCTAAGCTAGCGTGGGCCCCATCTTTGCTCAGTCTATCTTTCTGTCTGTGTTTTGTTCTTTCTTCTTGCTTCACCGTCATTATATGTTGGGGGCTGCCTTTTGCTTTGGGGTCTGCTCTGGGGCAGTTTAGATTTCCCTTTCTGTCTTTAGGCTATGTAGTCCTCCGGCTGTGATCGAGGGGCCTAGGGCATCGTAGGAGCCCCCCACGGCTACTGCTAGTTGTGTTGATAGGTTCAGGGGTCTGCAATCCGATAGCTGCCAACTTCTCTGGTTTTCTGGACTTTGCTAGCATTTCTATTTTTGCCTCCTACGGTGACTCAATCATAACAGAATCACCCGCCATACCGCAGATTCTAGGGTACTCAATAGCAGGAAAGAATTGTATAAAAAAAAAAAAAAAAGTGTGTATATTTTTCCTCTATATCTCTGAGGCCGCAGGGGGAATTTTTTTTTTCTCTCAATGGAGATAAAGCAATTGTCTGATTGTGTGGAGCAGATCGCTGCAGAAGTGCGGGGAATTTCCGCCTACCTTGCTCATTCACATGCTGCTGAACCAAAGATTCCTACACCTGATGTATTTTTTGGGGATCGGTCTAAATTTTTGAATTTCAAAAATAATTGTAAATTATTTTTTGCCTTGAAGCCTAACTCGTCAGGGAGCTCCGCGCAGCAGGTTAAAATTGTCATCTCTTTGCTGCGTGGCGATCCCCAGGATTGGGCGTTTTCTTTGAAACCAGATGATCCTATTCTGACTAATGTGAACGCATTTTTTCAGGCCTTGGGGTTGTTGTATGACGAACCTAATGCCATTGATCAGGCTGAAAAGACCCTGCTGGCATTGAACCAGGGTCGTGATTCTGCAGAATTGTACTGTCAAAAATTCCGAAAGTGGGCAGTACTTACTACCTGGAATGATAATGTCTTGGCTGCTCTCTTTCGGAAGGGGTTGTCAGAAGCCATAAAAGATACTATGGTGGGATTTCCTGTTCCCTCTGGTCTTGACGATTCTATGTCTTTAGCCATTCAGGTTGATCGGCGTTTACGCGAACGCAGAGCTGCACGAGAGGTGTTGCCACCTGTTGAACAAATGTCTGAACCTATGCAATGTGATAGAGTTTTTTCCAGAGAGCAGCATCAGGAGTTCAGAAGGCATAATAAGTTGTGTTTTTTCTGTGGAGATGCCTCGCATATTATTTCTGTCTGTCCTAAACGCGAGAAACGTTTTGCACACACGTTTTCTGTTGGTGGTGTTCAACCTAAGTTTCTTCTGGCTATTACTCTGATCTGCTCCCTGTCCACATTTTCCGCCAAGGCTTTTGTGGATTCAGGAGCAGCTCTAAACCTAATGGACTTGGATTTTGCTAAACGTTGTGGATTTCCGATGACACCTCTGCAGACGCCTATCCCTTTGAGGGGGATTGATGCTACTCCTTTGGCTAAAAATAAACCTCAGTTTTGGACCCAGGTGGTAATGCGGGTCGCCCCAGACCATCAAGAAAATTGCAGGTTTTTGGTGTTACATAATCTGCATGATACTAATGTTCTGGGGTTTCCCTGGTTACAAATTCATAATCCAGTTTTGGATTGGAAATCTGTGTCTGTGGTGAGTTGGGGTTGTCGGTGTGCCTTTAGTGAGGCTCCGGTGTTTTCCACCTCTCCTCAGTCGCATGATGTTCCTGATTATTTGGCGGACTTTTATGATGTATTTAGTGAGAATGAGTCTGCGTCTCTGCCTCCTCATAGGAGTTATGACTGTGCTATTGAACTGAGCCCGGGGTGTAAATTTCCCAAGGGTCGGCTCTTCAATTTATCTGTACCTGAGCATGAGGCTATGCGGTCCTATATTAAGGAGGCGTTGGAGAAGGGTCATATTAGACCATCCTCGTCACCCTTAGGTGCCGGGTTTTTTTTTGTAGCCAAAAAGGATGGATCATTAAGACCTTGTATTGATTATCGTGCTCTCAACAAAATTACTGTTAAATATCAGTATCCATTACCCCTGATTTCTGATCTATTCTCCAGAGTTAAAGGTGCTTGCTGGTTTACCAAGCTTGACCTCAGGGGGGCGTATAATCTTATTCGCATTAAGCATGGGGATGAATGGAAGACGGCGTTTAATACTCCGGAGGGACATTTTGAGTACCTGGTGATGCCTTTTGGGCTCACTAATGCCCCTTCTGTCTTCCAGTGCTTCATGAACGATATTTTCCGAGATTTTGTCGATAAATTTTTGATTATCTATCTGGATGATATTTTGATCTTCTCCAAGGATTGGGATTCTCATGTGGAACATATTCGGACTGTGTTCCGGATCTTGAGGGAGAATGTCAAAGGATCTAAATGCCTTTTTGGAGTACAGAGGATTTCTTTTCTGGGATTTATTTTGTCCCCGTCAACTATTGAAATGGACCCGGCCAAGGTACAGGCCATTTACGATTGGGTTCAGCCCACTTCTTTGAAGGCCCTCCAGAAGTTTTTGGGTTTTGCTAATTTTTATCGGAAATTTATAGCAAAATTTTCTAGTATTGCCAAGCCATTGACTGATTTGACTAAGAAGGGTGCTGATGTGTTAAATTGGTCTCCGGGGGCTGTTTCTTCCTTTCAGGAGCTAAAGCGAAGATTCACCTCCGCCCCGGTTTTGCGGCAACCTGATTTCTCACTTCCGTTCCAGGTAGAGGTGGATGCTTCTGAGATTGGTGCAGGAGCTGTTTTGTCTCAAAAGGATCCTGTAAAATCTAAAATGAATCCCTGTGCTTTCTTTTCCCGAAAGTTCTCTCCATCTGAATGTAACTATGATGTGGGGAATCGGGAACTGTTAGCCATGAAATGGGCATTTGAGGAGTGGAGACATTGGTTGGAGGGAGCTAAGCATCAAGTCGTGGTCCTCACTGACCACAAGAATTTGATTTAGCTAGAGACGGCTAAGTGCTTGAATCCTAGACAGGCTAGGTGGGCCTTGTTTTTTACACGTTTTGATTTTGTGGTTTCTTTTCTTCCTGGAACTAAGAATGTCAAGGCTGACGCCCTCTCTAGGAGTTTCTTTGCTGATTCTCCTGTGATGACCAAGCCTGCTACCATCTTAGGTGAAGGGGTAGTTCTTTCTGCCATCTTGCCCGATTTGAGACGTGCTCTGGAAGAGTTCCAGGAGGACAAACCTGAGCGTTGTCCCAGTGGAAAGTTGTATGTTCCTGACCAGTGGAAGAAGAGAGTGATGTCTGAAGTTCATTGCTCTGCTTTGGCTGGTCATCCAGGTATTTTTGGTACTAGAGATCTGGTGAGTCGGTCTTTTTGGTGGCCCTCCTTGTCTCGTGATGTCAGGAATTTTGTGCAGTCCTGTGGGACGTGCTCCCGGTCTAAATCGTGTTCTCGCTCTAGTGGGTTGTTGATGCCTTTGCCTGTCCCCAAGAAGCCATGGACCCATATTTCAATGGATTTCATCTCTGATATGCCTGTCTCTCCAAGGATGACTGTTATTTGGGTGATTTGTGATAGGTTCTCTAAGATGGTTCATCTTGTACCACTCCCTAAGTTGCCGTCTTCCTCTGAATTGGTGCCCCTGTTTTTGCAACAGGTGGTTCGCTTGCACGGGATTCCTGAGAACATTGTATCTGACAGAGGAGTCCAGTTTGTGTCTAGATTTTGGAGAACTTTCTGTTCCAAGCTGGGAATTCAGTTGTCCTTCTCCTCTGCTTTTCACCCTCAGACCAATGGGCAGACAGAGAGAACAAACCAGACCTTGGAGTCATATTTGAGATGTTTTATTTCTGCTGATCAGGATGATTGGGTTTCATTTTTGCCCTTGGCCGAATTTGCTTTAAATAATAGAGCTAGTTCTGCCACTTTGATGTCTCCTTTTTTTTGTAACTTTGGGTTTCATCCTCGATTTCCTTCAGGGCAGGTGGAGCCCTCTGCCTGCCCAGGGGTTGACACTGTGGTGGAGAGAATGCACCAGATCTGGGACCAAGTGGTGGATAAGTTATCTCTCTCCCAGGAAAAGGCCCAGCGGTTTTCCAACCGACATAGGACCATTGGTCCCCAATTTAAGGTTGGTGATATGGTGTGGTTATCATCAAAAAATATTGCTATGAAGGTGGCTTCTCCTAAGTTTAAGCCTAGATTTATTGGACCTTACAAGATTTTGGAGATTATTAATCCGGTCTCTTTTCGTTTGGCTCTTCCTGTCACATTTAAAATCCATAATGTGTTCCATAAATCTTTGTTGAAGAGGTTTGTTGAACCTGTTGTTCCGGGGGTGGCACCTCCAGACCCTGTATTGGTTGAAGGTAACATGGAATATGAGGTAGAGAAAGTACTGGATTCCCGTCTGGCTAGACAGAGACTCCAGTATTTGGTTATGTGGGAGGGGTTATGGCCAGGAGGATAATTCCTGGGTCTCTGCCTCTGATATTCATGCCAAAAGATTGGTGCGTGCCTTTCATCGGGCTCACCCTGGTGGCGTGGTTGAGGGTTCGGTGACCCCTCCTCAAGGGGGAGGTACTGTTGTGAGTTCATTTTCCCCTTCACTACTGAGGCCCGAGGAACTCCCTCTTCTGGTGAAGAAAGGTAGTGAGGCTGATTGTCAAACACCTGGGGCTGATGATGATGACTGGCTGAGTGGAGTTAATGACTGGATATAAGGCTGCCGACGCCCTTCTGGCCTGCGGGTGATTTCTCTCTGGACTTCTAGGAAACCAGTCTGATTCCTGCTCATCTAAAGCTAAGATTTCTGCTTTGCCTTTTTGCATTAGTGTTTTGTTTTCCTTGCTTTTCTGGATTCTGCCATTCCCTGCTGGGGTGAGCTGAATCTCCTTTTGCCTGTTGCTCTGTCTTCAGAATATTCCTGAGTACTGACATAGCTTTTTGAAGCCTAGCATCTTCAGGGCCTTTTTACTGTCAGTTTGTTGGCTCTTATTTTCATAGGGTTTTTCACGGATTGCAGACAGCAGCCTTCCTGTCCTTTCCTATCTAAGCTAGCGTGGGCCCCATCTTTGCTCAGTCTATCTTTCTGTCTGTGTTTTGTTCTTTCTTCTTGCTTCACCGTCATTATATGTTGGGGGCTGCCTTTTGCTTTGGGGTCTGCTCTGGGGCAGTTTAGATTTCCCTTTCTGTCTTTAGGCTATGTAGTCCTCCGGCTGTGATCGAGGGGCCTAGGGCATCGTAGGAGCCCCCCACGGCTACTGCTAGTTGTGTTGATAGGTTCAGGGGTCTGCAATCCGATAGCTGCCAACTTCTCTGGTTTTCTGGACTTAGCTAGCATTTCTATTTTTGCCTCCTACGGTGACTCAATCATAACAGTTTAGGTTTGGGGCTAAAGTTAGAGTTGGGGCTAAATTTAGGGTTAGAGTTGGGATTCGGGTTAGGTTTGTGGTTAGGGTTATGGTTACTTTTGGGATTAAGGTTAGGGTGTGTTGGGGTTAGGGTTGGAGTTAAAATTGGGGAGTTTCCACTGTTTAGGCACATCAGGGGCTCTCCAAACGCGACATGCGTCTGATCTCAATTCCAGACAATTCTGTTTTGAAAAAGTCAAACGGTGCTCCTTCCCTTCTGAGCTCTGCCATGCGCCCAAACAGTGATTTACCCCCACATAAGGGGTATCAGCATACTCAGGACAAATTGTACAACAACTTTTGGGGTCCAATTTCTACTGTTACCCTTGGGAAAATAAAAAATTGAGGGGTGAAAAGATCATTTTTGTGAAAAAAATAAGATTTTTACTTTTACGACTCTACATTATAAACTTCTATGAAGCACTTGGGGGGTTCAAAGTGTTCACCACACATCTACTTTCCAAAATGGTGTCACTTTTGGGGGGTTTCCACTGTTTAGGCACATCAGGGCCTCTCCACACGCGACATGGCGTCCGATCTCAATTCCAGCCAAATTTGCATTGAAAAGTCAAACGGCGCTCATTCCCTTCCGAGCTCAGTCATGCGCCCAAACAGTGGTTTACCTGCATATATGGGGTATCAGGGTACTCAGGACAAATTGTACAACAACTTTTGGTGTCCAATTTCTCCTGTTACCTTTGGTAAAATAAAACAAATTGGATCTGAAGTAAAGTTTTTGTGAAAAAAAAGTTAAATGTTCTTTTTTTTTAAACATTCCAAAAATTCCTGTGACGCACCTGAAGGGTTAATAAACTTCATATAGACCCCTCAAAGTGACTTCAAATGTGATGTGATCCCTAAAAAAAGGTGTAAAAATGAGAAATCGCTGGTCAACTTTTAACCCTTATAACTTCCTAACAAAAAAAAAATTTGGTTCCAAAATTGTGCTGATGTAAAGTAGACATGTGAGAATTGTTATTTTGTTAACTATTTTATGTGACACGTTTCTCTGTTTTAAGGGCATGAAAATTCTAAGTTGGAAAACTGCAAAATTTTCAAAATTTTCACCAAATTCCTGTTTTTTTTTCACAACTAAGCGCAAGTCATATCAAAGAAATTTTACCACTATCATGAAGTACAATATGTAATGAGAAAATCACCGGGATCCATGGAAGCGCTCCAGAGTTATTATTAATATACATTCATATAGTGCCATTTATTCCATGGCGCTTTACAGGGAAAAGGGCGAATATAGACAAGTACAATAAACATGTGCAAGACAAGGGACACACGAGTACAGAAGGAGAGAGAACCCTGCCCGTGAGGGCTCAGTCTACAGGGATGGGTGAGGATACACTAGGAGAGGGTAGAGCTGGTTGTGCAGTGGTTGAGTAGACAGAGGATCATTGCAGGCTGTTGGCTTGTCGGAACAGGTGGGTCTTCAGGTTCTTCTTGAAGGTTTCCGTTGTTGGTGAGAGTCTGATGTGTTGCAGCAGAGAGTTCCAGAGTATGGGGGAAGCATGGGAGAAGTCTTGTGTACAGTTATGGGAAGAAGAGATGAGGGGGGAGTAGAGAAGGAAATCTTGAGAGGATCGAAGGTTGCGTGCGGGTAGGTACTGGGAGACCATGTCACAGATGTATGGGGGAGACGGGTTGTGGATAGCTTTGTATGTTATGGTTAGGGTTTTGAACTGGAGCCTCTGGACAATAGGAAGCTAGTGAAGGGCCTTGTATAGGGGGAGGCAGGGGAATAGTGGGGAAACAGGTGGATTAGTTGGGCAGCAGAGTGTAGGATAGACTGGAGTGGTGCCAGAGTGCTGGAGGGGAGGCCAGAGAGTAGGAGGCTGCAGTAGTCGAGGTGGGAGATGATAAGGGCATGCAGTAGTGTTTTTGTGGTTTCATGGTTGAGGAATGCGTGGATCTGGGAAATATTTTTGAGTTTGAGGCAGCAGGAGGAAGCGAGGGCTTGGATATGGGGTTTTAAAGAGAGGGCAGAGTCGAGGATCACCCCAAGGCACCGAGCGTGCGGGACTGGGGAAAGAGAGCAGCCATTGACATTGATGGATAGGTCTGGTGGAGGGGTAGAGTGAGATGGGGGAAAGATGATGAATTCTGTTTTGTCCATGTTCAGTTTGAGACAGCAAGCAGAAAAGAAGATAGGTATATCTGCGTGTCATCGGCATAGAGGTGGTACTGCAAGCCGTGGGATTCTATGAGCTGTCCCAGGCCGAAGGTGTAGATGGAGAAGAGTAGGGGTCCGAGGACTGAGCCTTGAGGAACACCGACAGACAGGGGACGAGGTGAGGAGGTGGTGTGTGAGAGGGAGACACTAAATGTTCGGTCTGTTAGGTATGATGAGATCCAGGATAGGGCCAAGTCTGTGATGCCAAGAGATGAGAGAATCTGCAGCAGGAGGGAATGGTCCACGGTGTCGAAGGCAGAAGACAGGTCCAGGAGGACAGATGTGTCGCTTGCTCTTGGCGGTTAGGTCATTAGTGACTTTAGTTAGGGCAGTTTCAGTTGAGTGATGTGGTCGGAAGCCAGATTGTAACCGGTCAAAGAGGGAACAGGAGGATAGGTGGGAGGACAGTTCAAGACATACATGCTGTTCCAGTAGTTTTGAGGCGTAATGGAGAAGAGATATCGGGTGATAGTTAGACACAGAGGATGGGTCGAGGGAGGGCTTTTTGAGGATGGGTGTGATTGAGGCATTACCTCATAAAGGGACAGTTGGCCTGGTCATTAACATGCAAACCACCCTTGGGTGTAAAGGGGTTAAAATAACAGTTACTGATTGGTAACTTTTGTAATATTGTTAAAAGTTGATAATTGTTCTTCTAATAAGTAGGCAGTGCCTTTAAGTTAACATAGTGAGATATTGGAACAACCTGTGAGATCTGTCGTGGAGAACTATGGGAAGCCACTTAACATATCGGGATCACAAAGCCCGGAAGTTTGGACCTAATTCTTGTCGGAGAGTCAGGTATTTTGTGGGCAGCAAAAAAAAAATATTTTGTTGAATATATTTAGAAATAAAATAATGTTGTGGCTATAGATGCATTATTTAAATAAACATTATATACAATTTTTGTTGAAGGGGGGGCCACTTTACAAACATATTTTTTGTATCAGTTGACAACCAGTTTGTGTCACTTGCATCAAATAAAGAAAAAAGCCCAAAAAGACTGTATTTCCTCTCCAGCTAAACCTAAGGGCTTATTCAGATGTCAAGTTCTACCCGTGCTAGTTCTATCCCTGAATTTCATGGATAGATCATGCACTTGTTATAGCCCATGTCACTGTTTGCATGTCTGTGCATTTTTGTGGATTGAATGGTCCACCATTCATGGATTAAACTTGTCAATGCAAGTCTATGAGTCAGGGAAAAAGTTGGCCAGCATTAGGATGCCATTTGTGGAGAAATCTCTTTTTTTGCTTATGAGAAAAATTGAAACTGATGGTAAAAACTGATTCACTGACCAAATTGTGATGAAAATTAGCAAAAAACACTTACGAAACTCGGACCAGAATAATTGCAAATTAATAAAATATATATTTTTTATTAAATATAAGCTAAAAGACATAACACAATAGACAATATCTATCACAAAAGACACAGAAAGATATTGGTGGGTGATCTGATAGGGAAACCTCCATGATTTACAATGGCACTAATCATGAAAAATTCAAGCATACAGAGTGTGTATACCCAAAAGACATAATACAATTCAAAATCCATGTAGTTTAAAGAAGACCTTTCACCATTTTTTATGCTGAATTAGACACACAATTTAATAGTGACTGCAGAATGGAATAAAACATTTTTGTTTTTCTTTCATTTTGCTTTTCCATTGCAGAGGTATTAACAATCAAAGTATTTGTCCCCTAATGAATTAATTTTCATTAAGTTCAAGTAAGTAGAAGGAAAGAACACACCCCCAACATTGCTCATACTAGCTTTCTAAGTATGTGAAATGTAAGGATGCAGATCTAGTCTCCTGGTCTAACCTCCTGTATGGATTAACCTCCTGCATGAGTCCAAGTTGTGGGAAGAGCAGTGCAATGGAGTTTGACATGCCACATTACAAACCCTTTTATCAGCTTTCCTCCTTTCATAGTATTGTCATCTCTACTGTCCCTTCACACCATCTGTCCAGAGCTGAAAGCTAAAAGTATCAGTAATTACACTGGTATCTATTGTACTCAACTTTTAATCACTGTGCAGAGATAAGAGCAGGGTGTCATTATATCTCACACAGGGTGATCCCAGAACTGGTAGGTTACTACTGTGTGAAACAATGACAGCCTAAGCTCACTGCATAGCGATTACAACTTAAGCACAGCAGACATAAGTGTGATAATTCGTTTGAACGAGAAAAGACGATCCAGCTTCCAGGTATGGTAATATTAAAAAATATTTTTCTTTATTATAAAGCCATAAAAATTGCATACACAAAGATGCATGTGAGGATAGGGGAAGGACAAACCAAAAGCATTTCGAACACAAGTTGCGTTCTTAAACTTGGTATGCTGGTTTATTTTTTCATGTTTCAGTGCATAAGTGTGATTCTGACATCTCTGAACAGACAAGTAATAGAACAAACTGACGGCACATCTAGAACTAGTCTGAATAGGTGCATACCAAAAGGCAACTTACATATTAAATTAGAAAATGGTAGCACACCAAATATGAAATATGTGAAATACGAATAGCAAAATGGCTTTAGTAATACATTTCATAATGGCTTTTGTAAGGCATATCAAATATGAAATAAGTGAAATATGAATAGCATAATCGCTTTTGTAATCTTGAAAAACATATGAGATACTTAGCACAAAATTTGGCCAAAAGATGTGAGCCCATTCACCAGCGACAAGGTGATCTCAGATTGAATGGGTCCCTATACTGACTGCCTGGTGTGAACTGACCTCTGGCTAGTAACATGATAAAGCCTGTCCTATATATACAGGCTTTATCATGTTACTAGCCAGAGGTCAGTTCACACCAGGCAGTCAGTATAGGGACCCATTCAATCTGAGATCACCTTGTCGTTGGTGAATGGGCTCACATCTTTTGGCCAAATTTAGTGCTAAGTATCTCATATGTTTTTCAAGATTACAAAAGCGATTATGCTATTCATATTTCACTTATTTCATATTTGATATGCCTTACAAAAGCCATTATGAAATGTATTACTAAAGCCATTTTGCTATTCGTATTTCACATATTTCATATTTGGTGTGCTACTATTTTCTAATTTAATCTCTGAACAGACAGTGTGGGGGAAGAACAATACAGCAGTGCTGACTGTGCTATCAAAGGTGAACTGAGAGAGGGGTTTGTAATGTGACACAGTTAAACTCAGCTGCATTGTCCCTCCCTTTCCCCTACACTAACTCATGCAGGAGGTTATACCAGGAGATCAAGGTTGTATGATTTATATTTAAAGTACAGACCAAACACACCCAACATAACAATTGCATCTTCACGGGGTAATAAAACATGCAATGTCAAACATTATTGGTCTATAAATTACAGCCTACATTTATGGCAATATAAGAAAAAAAGAAAAATTAATTTCCTGTTATTTTTTTACATATTGCAGTTTCAAAAATGCCCCTGCTGGGTTGGAGACACATATATCCTTCCTGTGTGCTCTGTATAGACAGTTGAGCAGGATATGTGTGCTCTGGGGCAGCTGTAAAGGAAGGTCAGAAAACTGTTGATAGATTATAACAGTTCTCAGGAAGTAATGGAGTATAGTCATCTGCCACAAAGACTCAAAGTAACAATGGAGAAATTCAAAATTCATGCTGAGCCTTTGTGTCTCGGAGGGGATATTCACTTTAATGTCTATGGCTTTGGGAGCATTTTTTCTGTTTACTACAATTCATGCATTTTTGGCTAACATTTATTTTTCCACGAGGGTTTCCATAATAATTGTATACCATTTGCCTTGATACCTTATATAGCCTTTGTACTGCACTGTATATTGTTGGATGGAGAATTAGTTACCTGTTACTTGTGTAGATTTTGCAGCATCCAACTTTCACAGCGCATGGCACTTGCTCTGCCTTAGCAATTTATAGTTTGGGGGCATTTCATCTATCCCTATACTACATTACCCATATTGCTATACAATTAATATCTAGGGATGCTCTGTATCCACGCCATACCAGTGAGAAACAGTGCTTTAGTCTGTGATGTCATTGCGAATTGGTGGAGCAATACTGATATCCGAGATTATGTGCTGACTGTACGGTAAATGAACTAAAAGGTCAGTAAACGAAAAAATTTTGATTTTAATTATTTGTACTGTTAATTTTTAATCATTCTAAAAATAAATTAAATGAGCAGTAACCAGTAATCCAACTTTTACCACACACAATCTCTCAAGGATTAAGAGAAAAAAGAAGATAAAGACATTGGCCCTGTTTTGAAGATTTGAGTGTAAAGAATTATTTTTGGTACTATTGTCTTTTCATAAAGGTGTATACATTTGGTCAGACTTAAGCATGCTTAAAATCAAGCTTTTTATAGAGATCCAAACCATAAAAATAGTTCCTCCGGCCATTAGTAACATTCAAGCAGACCAAAGTATTTTTCCTTAATTGATGTACAAATTGATTACAAGGATGAGACATCTCAGCCAAGATTCAATAAGGTAACTCACTTCCATAGATTGCATGTATTGTAAGAAGACCAATGCACGTGGAGATCTGCATCTATATCTTCATACTTTGGATAATTGTATAAGTCAGAATAGACTATTCCAAACAGGAAGGAGTGATAGCGAAGGAGACTGAGGATATCATAAATGGTATCATTTTAAAATTCTTAAAAGATGGAGAGTTAACGGGATACAGGAGTTTAGCATAGCAGACCAACTCTCGTCATACAACATTCCAAGGTCACACGACCAAGAAAATATAGACCAAACCACTGCTGAAGATGAACAATGGTCATTCATAAGTCAATATAGATCACTGGTCACTAATTTACGGGGCTTTGTAGATGTTAAAACTGTTAAGTTCTTTACAGTGGTAGTGTATTGAC
The DNA here is from genome assembly GCF_039654945.1 of Dendrobates tinctorius. NCBI lineage: Eukaryota > Metazoa > Chordata > Amphibia > Anura > Dendrobatidae > Dendrobates > Dendrobates tinctorius. The sequence continues at coordinate 8,122,833 of NW_027361699.1, read as the reverse complement.
GTAAACAAGTACTGCATCCCATAGTCCAATAATAATGCCCCTGAGAGTCCCCTTTAAAAAGTATTAGTGCCACCTGAAATATTGATGACACCTCCCCTCAAAAATAGATGCCAGCTCCGCCTGAAAGGTAAACAGCAGTCTGTTATAATAATTGTAATAAAGTCCTTTCTTTTATGTGTATGTATGTATATATGTGTATATATATATACACACACACATGTACATGATTGCATATATGACATTTAAGTTTCTAGACTTAGAAACTCTATTCAGCTGATGTATTGTGAACACTTGTAACGTGTGTAACAATTGTGAATGCTTAGTTGGCTTTCCTAATCTTACGTACAAATAAAAGTCTCATCCCTTTTATTCTCTGGTAACGTAGTAAAGGATTACTGACAGTTAAGCATATTCCAACATATGTACTATTTTGCAAACTTTGTATTTTGAACGCCCTTCTGTTGTTCCACTTCAAATAATCTGTATTGGGGCAGACAGGTGACTGCTCACATCTGGTGCGGCCATCATTCGCTCTCCATGCCGGAATGATCAATATAAAACAAATCATCTTACTTATTCAGGTCTGGATGATTTCTAATTGGAATAAGAAAAAACGAACAGCATTCCATCCGGGTCAAGATAAAGTATGTTATGACATCTTTATTCTGCCAAACGCAACGTTTCGACCCATAAGGTATGTTTGAAAAAGGCCCTTATGGGTCAAAACGTTGCATTTGGCAGAATAAAGATGTCATAACAATCTTTATCTTCACCCGGATGGAATGCTGTTCGTTTTTCCTTATGATGGTTTGCTTTCCAATTGAGTCATTGGACTTTTGAACCTGCATTCAAAACTATGTTATGTTATTCTGATGGTTGAGTGCTGCTGGCTGTACCTTTTCTATTTTGGATTTCTAATTGGAAGACTAAAACTCCACTGACTCGGTCACCTACTCTGAATGAATCCTCTTGGACACAGAGTGGGACAGTAAAGGTGATGCTAGGACATCATTGCACTGCCTGTGCGGGAACACTGACATCTTGCAGGATGCAGAGTGGTGAGGCGGGGAGCACAGGGTCCAACTATTGGTGTATTAAGGCACCTGGCATTTGTACTGTAGAGCTATATTACTTCCTAAATCTGAACAGGCCTGCCACGTTAAAGATGAAGCATAGCTGCAGATAGGTTAGCGTTCACCAGCTGGTTCCACCCCTATTTACCTCATTCAGCTTTAGTGCTGTGCAGCAGCGGGGACGCCGTGTTCCTCCCGGATTGGAATAACATCTCAGGAGTGAGCTGAATTTTTTTCTTATTATTCGCCGGACACTGTTTACAGAAACCAGATAGCTCATAGTACTCTTTCCATTTCTCTTAAAGTAAAAATGCAATTTAATTATAAAAGTTATGTGGATCACTGAAGTTTTACCATGAGAGTTAACAGAATCATAGAATAACTGCTTAAATGTCTCATTATTAAAAGGTTTTTTCATGAATACCATGTTTAGTCCAATCAGCTTTCTCTACATAAAATAAGAAAAACAGCTATACTGACTGATCACTGCCCTAACACCCCGCTGCTGCTAAAAGTCTTTGCTGACTGGCTGAAAATTACAGTATACGATTGCTGCAGACAATCAGTGATTCTGCTGCTGCAGATGACAGGAGCAGCTGAGACCAGTGATTGGCTGCAGAAATCATGTGCGCTGTAGTCCTGGAGTCGCCAATGCAGCCTGTCGGCAAAGACTGTGAGCAGAAGTTGGAGCGTATAGCTAACTTTATTAATTGTATGTACAACTAGCCAATAAAATTGAGAAATTTATGGAAAAAAATTCAGAATGGACAGTTGTGACAAGGTTATTGAACACTCAATGTCCTTACCAATGTCGTATGATAGAGAGTGCGCACTTATTGCTACAGTAATTATAGTAATTTCTCCTTGAAGAATGCCTGGAAAGTTAAATGGAATAAAAACACAGAAAAGCGCGTCTGTAGCATAGCTCATTTTATTGTTTAAACAGTTTTTTTGCATAGGAAATATATCCGCTTCCAGTAATTGACTGCAGTATGAGCAGCTGCTAGCAGTATAGGCTGGATATAACAGTAACAATCACATTAAGTCAAGCTTGATTTACACCAGTTTAAAACTTATGGCAAATTGGAGCTCATTTGTTGCTTGCAATGAAATTACCACCCCAAAAAAAAGCTTAATTATTCCAACTCATGACATGTTAAACTCATATTGTTTGCAGGCTCAGCCTTGTGCTAGAGACCCGAAAGTTCACATACATCTAACCCAGTGATACTCAACCTTAGCTGGAATCACGCATTTTCAAATTGTCATTCTCATTCCAGTAACAACATTCTTGTTATGCTAGAGATCAGAAAAATGTTGGGATAGATTTACTAATAACAACGGGTTAAATTGAATGTACAGTAGTATAAATTTAGCTGCTGGCAATGTAAAATATTAAGTCTTGGGCAAGAATAAGAATCAGGTATCAGACAAACATCCTGAAAATGGACGTGGATGAATTTTACTAGAAAGATAACAGCTTCAAATTCTCAAAGGAACATGAAATTTTATTTTGTTTCATGTAATAAACATTAAAGTTGTTGTCCATTAGTGTGCAACCCCTTCTTAACTGCTTAAGTGCCCGACATAACATAGAGACATATCATTACCTAACGGAAGGGTGCCACTCTGCAATGCTGCGATTCCATGCGGTCAATCTACACTTTAAGTCATGTCAGCCCTGCAATCTACCAGTGGCCACTGATGGGCTGCAGCATTCATACTTTTAGACAGAATTCTTCCATCTGAAAGAAATGTGAGCGCTGCAGCTAATCAGCGTCTGCTGACTGGCTACATCGTTCTTGTGACATCATCTCAGAGCCAACTTCGCAGGAACGGTACCGGAATGAGAGGTTAAATACATGTTTTTTTTCAAGCTAAGTGGGGAGTTTAAGCAGTTGTGTAGCGATTGTCCAGTAGTGGAAAACCCCCTTAAAACAGAATGACTAGGCAATCCACAGGTATGAATTCTATGTACATAAAAGCTGGTTTGCCTACTCTTCAGTAAGTCTACCTCAAAGATTTTCAACGGTGACAGAAAACTACAAAGATGATTTGAAGTGTAATGTAGTAGATTATGTACGGTGGTTGGTTGATTAAAGACTAAAGTTGAGTACCAATGATAACGACAAATACATCCTGACTATACAAATAATTTGAATATGTAATACCATTTGGAAAACATGCATACATGTTCTATGGAGAGAAGTAAAATGGTACAAGATGTGCCAAAAGTTTTAAAATGGATCAACCCTGGTGTGTAGCTAGCAAGCAATAAACTGACTACTAGTCACCTACAGTTGTACTAAATGTATCTAAAGAAACACACAGTCCTACAAAAAGGTTGTTCTCAGAGAAATATCACTGATATGGGGGTAACCTTTTCCCAGGCTTCGTAGAAGTCCTATAAGACAAGCACAAAGAAACAGTTCAATAAAGAACATCTCAACAGATGTCAATTTTTTTCAGAATCCCAGGCCTGGGATTGAGTTACCCCCTCACATTCTACATGGTGTATTTTTTTTTGTTATTATTATTTATCTGTGAAGAAGAGATTCTGAAACATATTTACAACTGAACTCAACAGTGAGACTGTGAAATTGAACAGGCACTGCTAACTTATTTTGAGTTTTTGGTAAACATTTTGCTGGTTTTATTCTTTCTCGTTTTGCATCAACATTTTATCAGTCCGTGCAACTTCAATGCCCTCAATGAAAAATGCATAATAAGCCATACTTCTTAAAAAAAAAAAAAAACACGAAAACATCCTTCTGCATAAAGAGATACATTTGCCACATCAGTCCCTGTAGCACAGTTTTTCAAAACCATTCTGTCAAAAATAAAGTACTACAAACACTAGCTTTAGTGTTACCATGTGACTCTAATTTCAAAGTTGTCAAGTTGTCCGTCATTCTTTTACTAGGTTAACAACAAAGAAAGTGTAGTCAGCAAGTAGCACTGAAGCTCAATATTTCACAAATTCAACATACATTTGAACTGCAACACACAGATATTTCTAAAGAGTAATTACTATTGAACCCTTTATATCATAGTAAAAACTACTTACAACCATTGAAGGAAATCAATTGCAACAAAATATGTAAAAATTGACCGTCTCCAGCTAGTTCTTTTGACCCCCTTTTAAGTATCAAAATGTGACCGACAGAGTTGTGGCATGGAAACAATACATACGAGTATAATTGTCATGGCAATATATTTCATTGAAAGGTCATTGCGAAGGGGCAAAGACAGTTGTTCATTTTACGTTCCAAGTGAACTGCTTACACATGCCTACACAATAAGGTTGTAGAATAGGGCAAATACAGGGAAACTAGCAGAAAGTGCAATTCTGAAGGACAAAGCTTGTAGGTCCTTCAATTCAAATGAATTATTAATGTGCTCAACCAAACCTGTTGCTTAGTCTGCATGTTTAAATATCTTGCTATGAAATAAAAAAAATGAATGTCCGTGAAGCATGCAGCCGGTTAATGTCAACAAAAGACCTTGACAGGAACATGTAAACTATGCTTGGGGCCTAACTCCAAACAACATCATAGAGCTTTCATTAACCAAAAATACTGTACAAAGCATAAGGGATCATTTCTACAGGCTTTTTAATCTCAGAAAACACTTTAAATGTATGTAAGTGACTCCTGGTGGGCTAAATGTGGAAGGTCATAAATTTCTTCCCTTATCCATCAACGTAATAGGGTGCCCCATCTGGCTTTTGTCTTCACCAACCATAGTTTCATACAAAGAAAAGAAAAATGGATAGTATAACTGATGAATACATCCTATGCAATCTCTTTCCATTAAGTCCTTGTGAAGCTACAAGTTGCAAATACAAAATTTATGCTCCCTGAGGACATGGTCATGTGTGACTTGAAGAGTACTGCTCTAAATTCTAGGCTTTTTATGGAGTGCTGTGTGCACCCCGTTCTTAAATACCAACATGTATTCACAATCACATAATGCATTTTGCTAGAGGACAGTCACATATGTACTAAGACAGTGATGCTTCCAACATTCTGAAATGCTCCAAAAACCAACTTTTCAAATACTAAATACAACAAAATAACCTTCATAAAATATAACTTTTCTCCATTTACATTTTTTCTTAAATGATTAGCAACCTCCACTTTTTAAGTGTAGGTAACTCTGAAACAAACCCTAACATGGACAGCACTATTTTTTTTTAATTATTATTACTTTTCAAATACATAAATTAAGGATCCGGAGAGTTTTAACCCAAGTCCAGCTCCCATACAAGCAATATTCTTGTTTACTTTAAAAATGGAAACAAAATATATTCCCATTGCAAACGCTAAAAAGGTAGCTTTACAAATGAGGGTACGTGTAATTCAACAAAAATCATAACAAAACTATACAGTGTACAAATAACTGTCGGCAAGGTTCATTACAAAGACCCTCACTTCTTGCTACTTACAGCTTCACAGATTCGTTCACATATTTTTTTTTTCAAGCTGCCCATCTGAACTTTACCCCTTAACTATATTGCTATAATTTAGGATTTCCTTTTTTGCCATGTCTATATACAGTTTCCTTCACTGTTTTTATTCCCTTTCAGAAACTAAGCCTTAAAATGTTCATGTCACTCTAGGGGGAAACACACTTCAGGGGCAACACCAAGAGGCCAAGACTGCAAAGCAATTAAATAAGAAACAGAACAGTGCACAAAAGATGATTAAATGTGTGGTAATGGTAAAATCTTATCAATGGGGAAGGAAGGACCGCTGTCTCACTTTTAGAGCTGTTTTTTTTTGTCTAAATTACAGACTATATTGAAATAAACTTTTTTTTTTATATGGAGAGCAGGATTTCTCAACAGGCGTTATATGATACACCTCTAGAGACATCTTCAGGGAGGGAACATTTACCGTTCTGTGGTGAAGTAGAAAGCACAGAAGGGCGCCATAACAAATTTAGAGCTTACTAATGCAAAAATATGTACAAAAACTTGTGATGGTATACAAATTAAGGATTTAATAAATAACCCCGAAATGTAATCTAACACTTGCTGCGAAACCCTACCAAAAAGACGGTAATAGCGTAAACAGGCGATCTGCAATTTCATAAATGAATATATTCCGCAGACACTCTGCAATTTTTGTGCGCCTCATTAGAAGAGAATAGTTATACCTAAAACTTCCTTTAAGTTTGGTGAAAGTGCAAATATACAAATACAGCCGTTTCCCTTGAAGTATTGATTGTCCTTGACAACTAGCCCTAATAAAGAGGAGATTAATGAGCATGTTGATATAAGGATAATTATCATTGTAGTGGTTTGCACAAGTTCATGTTTGCATTAGTTTGCCTGCTGTGCTATTGAGCATTTTTGTGATCTGCCTGAGTGAGTAGCCACATAATCCCAGTCATATCTATTCATTAGGTGATTGGCAGAGAGAACAATAATAAATGTAATTGTATGAGGATGTGGTCACCAGGGTTCCACAGTTCTGCTGCCATGTTTCACTTATGAGTACTTAACTGATGAGTGCACTCACACTGGGAGGTGAGTAAAATCATATTAACTAGAGAACATTCGCCGGCCAGTTGTCCTTTGCCTTGTAAAGTGATCAATGACTGCCATCAATTAAAATTAACTGCTGTCTGTGCCGGGTCACTGCTTACGGAACCCTGATGAATCTTTCATAAAAGGGTAATCGGGATATGCTTAACAATATAACGCGGAGGACAATCACCCTGGAAGAATTGTGCAGAATAAAGCTCATGTAGGTTCCATTACATGAGATCTCATCAACAGCATAGAAGCAGAGCTTCCCCAAGAAAGCCATGCAGTGCTGCACTGTTCTAGTGGTTATGAGAGGAAGGTAGACTTTTAAGCACTTGTCTATGTAAATGTATTCATTTATAGCACGATTTATAGAAGGACTCTTACTCCTTACACATATTAAGGCTGGATAGTCAATAGAAAACAATAAGTGGAAGGAACTGCAATTTAAGTGCAATGCGGTATACTGATCTTATGTGTCTTTTGCATTCATTAAAATAGTTTTTGTTGAAACCCTGTGGTCCAGGCCACTTCAGGCTACAGAGAATTATTTCAAGTTTAATGATGCATTTCAGTATTTCAAGGGTATATAATAATTCTGTTAGGTCAAGTTAATTAGGTAAAACTAGTTCTTTTTCAGACGTGAAATGTATATCATTTTTTAATTACAGTAGATAAAAATGGGTCGCTTTGCAGTCATGGCCACTCTACATGGGCTTTCTGCTGTGCAGCAGTCTTCTAAAGAGCTCAACCGTCCATATTTCCTAGCGCCCACCCATAATATATATTTATATATATATTTATACGCATATATATAAAACAAAATTCCCTCTCCTTGTCAGTACACAAAAGGACCTCATCACACTGCAAAAATAGCAGTACCCACTTTGGTCAATTGAAAAAAAAAGCATACATTAAATTCTTTTTTTTTCTTCTTTTTTTATGTTTTTTCTTTATCTGCGAAATTACCTAAAATAACCAAATACTGCTAAAAGCACTACCTACATAGGCAAAACGTGGTATTGCATAATTTGTAAAAATTTTTCCCCCTTCCCTGCCCGCCCTCCCCCCTTCCCCACATTAACTGGAAGATGAAAAACATGAAAGGTTAATAGAAAAACACCAAAATACTGAAAATATTGCTGGTTGATTACTATTTTTTGTAAGCGGCAATTATACAGAGCCATGATATGCTTTATAAATGTGAGCAGGTATAACTGTTTAAAAAATCCAGGATGCCACATAATTTATCTTTCTGTGGAGTACAAAATATCTTTTTTGTCATAAAAATGGTAAAGATTTAAAATGATAATAAATGCAGCAAAACAAGTTCTGTGACGTCACTTTTTTCTTCTTTTTTAAATTCAAGGCAAGGCACGTAATGTGGACGTTATATTTTCGTGCAAATAAGAATTACTGGAAAGTGTACTTTTACTACTTTTTACGTTGTAAGATAAGGAGGCATAATTCTTTAGGCCATGTAAAATTACATTTCAAAGTAAGGATTTGTGTTTTTAGAGCGACATTCTGACACCACTGTGCACCTTTCAGCTGGAAGGCATGGCATCCGTCTTTTCTGTATCCGATGAAGACCAACAGCTTGACCTGTATGGGTTTCTGTCTATATACTCTGCCTTTCTAGTGCTAAAGTCCGTCCCATTTTCCCAATCCAACCAATATTTATAAATAAATAAAATATTTGGCCCCTTAGTGGTGGCCTAACCAATATAAGTGCTATGAATTGTTTCTTCCCAATAGAGCAGAATCTTGATTTGTCGCTTTTTATCCGATTTTCTTTTCTTTAAAAAAAAATACCCCTCATAAATTGAGGGAATTAAATATTTTTTTTCCTGTCAGTGCCAGAGGTGACCACATGGAAAATCATAGGCATTGTCTGGCACTGTGCAGGTTGTAGCTTTACAAGCCCTACAGTTTAGAGTCAGAGGGCAAGAGGACTAACTGTAATTATGCCCCTTTAAATAATTATTTAATAGCACTTGCCTCTAATTTAGTTTTTTTGGGCAGTACATCCCAATTTGTTCCATTTATTATTGTGGGATTTCTGTAAATGTACAAAGGCAATTGATTTCAGCAATAATCTGATTGACACAACTCTGCTGACAAGTAGCCAAAAACAAGCAAGGTGTATAGCAGGGATTCTTGCAGTTACGTCTCTTCCTGATATTAATGATTGAAGGTCATCTAATGTTTGCTTTCCACATGCTGTATGACAACTGTTCTATGTAAGTAAATCCATTATGGCGGTGGCTTTGGGGCCTAATTTTTTTTGCAGCACATTTGCTACATCACAGCCTTTCTTTTGTGAGAAAGATGGGAGTAGTGTTCCCATGCGTAAACAACAAGAAGACTAAAACCAAACAGGACTAGCTTATCATGCAATTATTAAGGCATCTAGAAAAGTCATATAAAATATATTGTCGTGTAGAAAGAGTGCCTATCTCCCAGTGGACATCAGATAACAAAGGCTAGTTACATTCTACCATCCGTGAAATATATTAGCCACTCTTTCAGGGTCACGACTGTTTCCGCCTTAACCCCTTATGTGCTCCAAAGTCCTGAAAAGTAATATCTTGCATTGCTTCACAGGTCCTGTTAGTACTAAAAAGGTTAAAGGAATCAGTGATTGTAAGTGCTGCAAATGCTGGTCAGTATATCTTCTTTTTCGTGTTTTTTTTTTTCTTTTCCACATGTCCTTTCTTCCTATTTCCTGTTTCACTTATTTCAATTGCTTGTCTCTGCTTGAAGAAAGGGTTCTCCAATTATGTTTAGTCCATAGTTTTGGACATTGCTTGGCAGGATTGATGTCCTGTTTGATACTTGAAAAGGAACCAAACTAGCCCAGGTACCAGGACTGCAAAAGAGAAGGTAGACAAGACAAACATAATTACTTAGACTTTATTCCACACGTGTATTGATTAATAAAGCAGAAAAATCAATAAAACAAAGGACTTTCACAGTATTGTAGTCCTATAGCACCTAACACATGGGTCTGAACTTAAAAGTGCCACAAGTTCCATCCAGCAGAACCGAGAAGAGTCAAGTTTCTACAAGCATATTCTGCCTGCCTAGTTAGTTTAGAATAGCACCTGCTCTGAAACCCTAGCAAGAATGCTTCAACCAAGAAAAATGAAATATTCAACCATGTAGATATTTACAAGAATCATGACATCATTTACCCTCATATCATTGGGACTCCCTGTAGACCAGGTTCAAATGGAGTAATTTTTTTTTTAGCTAAACCATATCTGAATTACAGCATGGTTTCAGTATTTCAGGTCTAATTAAACTGAGCTTAAAGTGAATCTTAAATCTATTTGTGATGGAGGCAAAACATGGTTTACAATGTAACACTGTGCACCGCTTGTGTTGCATATATTATGGTCTGTAAACAGTTTTCATGGAAATTGTTAAAACTAATTCTTGCTAATAAATATGGTGTCATTATGCTTTATGAAATAATCAGCAGACTATTTAGCATCAGGGTTATGAAAGGAAATTAAAATAAAGCCAATTACAAAACTTGATCAAATGATTGAATAATGTGTATGAGGATTGCAACGCAATGCTTAGACTGGTCGTCAGTTCTCTACACACAAGAGTGACAGCTGCATAGAAATACAATCCTCATCCAAGTTACACAGCCTTGTGACTCTTCCCTATTTCTGAATATGGTAGGTGCACTGGTGAAATAAGAGAATTTCCCAAGAACATTACAGTGATCTTAAGCAATTGGCAGTTACGATTCTACTTTCATTTTTTATCATAGAGACTTGTTGTGAAGTAAATGTGCAAACAGTGGATATCTTCAGACTTCAATCATTTGGCTTTTGTCTGCAAGGGTGCGTACGCACTTTTTTTTTTTAGACGCCGGCATACTCATCAAGTTTGTTTTTTCCTAAAATGTCTTTTATGTTGTATTTATCGTTTTTCACAATGACTTTGCCTCCAGTGTTTTTTTCCTATTTGTATTTGTAAAATAGTGAGCGGTTTCCAAGACGTAGTTGCCTGAAAAATGGTCAGGTCACTCCCTTTAACTGCTAAATGGCTTTGGATATGGGTAAAAGAGTGCACGTTTTTTCTTGGGAGCATTTTTTTAGTACTTTTGAAGGATGTTTTATGGAGCGTGCCAACCTGAAAAAGACCTTGTGTGCACAGACCCTAACTTTGCCCTCCACAGTTTTATCATTGGTAAGAGGCGTCGCTGTGCTAATCGCTGGTGAAGCTGTCTGTTTGACAGCTCACCAGCGATCATGTAGCGATTCACCAGCGATCCTGACACTTTGATATCGTTGTCGGGATCACTGTTAAGTCGTTATGTGTGACGGGGCCTTAACCTTATAAACTGACTTGTGATTGTTCTCCCCAAGACCTTTATTAGTCAGTGGAGGTGTCAGAGGAGGATTAACTCCTAACCCCAGTCCTCCCTACAGACAAGTAGTATTTGTCAGCAGATAAGTGAGACAAATAGCTAAAATATAACTTTTATTCCTAAATAATAATAAAATAAGTGACAAATATTAAATACCTGATTGGCATAAAAACATACAAACAATCATCAAAAGACAGACAGCCGGACCGACTTATATCAGTTCGTTTATAATATTTCCAACTGATCCAAGCGAAATAGACCTTCTTTTCCTAACATATAGTCTCATAGAAAATAGACCTTCCTTTCTCAACATATAGTCTCATAGAGCTATGCCACATTAATTGTTGTATGAAAGACTGACTGACATATAGCTTGACCCAGATGTAGCATATATTCTGTATCTGCACCACCACGCACTCTATAAAAGTCAAATATACAGGTCTCTTGCCTGGATCAGTAGGAAATATTATAAAGGAACTGATATAACTCGGTCCGGCTGCCGGTCTTTTGTTGTTTGTATGCCTTTATACCAATGAAGTATTTTTATATTTCTCACTTATTTTATTATTATTTATGAATAAAAGTTATATTTTAGCTATTAGCCAAGCCCTATACCACAGAAGCCATGGTGTCCATATTTTGCACCAATCAAATAAGCCTGAAAAACTGCATGCAATTTGGAATAAATGGCTGAAGGAACAATGTATGCCTCTCTTTAGTATTCTAAAACCTTACTTAATTTTTTTAAACATGTGAAAAAATTCACTCAAGTGCCATGCCCAAAATGTCTACTTTTACAAGAATTAAGTATCCTCCTTGGAATTATTAAAAATATTTTTGACAAGTAAGCCCTATGTAAGGACAGCTTATTATATCTACGGGTCAGTACTAATAGTAGCAAAACAGCTGTAAAATATTGTGCTGTTTGCTTACTAAAAATATTCTAAAAAGAGACTTTGTAATATAGTCAAGGAAGATCATCCTACTCTTGCAATGACTGACAGACTGCATGTATAAATATACACATAACAGACTCTCAATCACTGCTCAGATGGGGTCTCCTCATAAATACAATCCACTAACAAATTATGTGTCCAATGAATTTTTCTAATAACCACCTGGCACAAGGATTTTTCATTGGTTTTGGCTATTAGGAATATGAACTTATAGCTGTAATTTCATAATCAATAGATCCACTATAATCTATGTTCAAGGATATTGCATGTCATCATGTTTGACATTTGTACAAACAAATAATTTCCCTTACAAAATTAAATTGCATAAACTATTGAGAAAAAAATAAGCAGAATATTGATATTTTAGCTTGAGTAGATACCTTATGCTTCTTTTCACCTACATAACTAGACAAATCAATTTGCATTGGAACACCAGGTAGCAATGCCACTTTTCCAAAACAAACACATTAAACACATGTAGGGGTTGCTAAACAATATGATTCCCTTTCTTTTGGTCTTTCCTAAAATCACTCGACAGGAAACGGAAGATTAACTTTGTTATACCTAAGTGAACAAAGAGTGCTTAGTGCAGGCAACTGGTTTACCACAGAGAGAAATTTACTTTTTTATTTTAATCCTGCAGGAATCTACTGAGGCTGCTCACAAAGTGAAAGAGACAGAAGAAAACATTTGCTAGAACAAAAAAGGAAAAAAAAAAGTTGTTTTCTTACTTCCAACATCTTGTATCTGGACCATCTCATTCTGGTCACACAGCAGATCCTGCTGTTTCTCTCCCATAAATGTTAACACCGAGTTCCCAACATGGTCATCTGTTAAATGGACATTATTGATTCCTATGGTCCATTGTTCCCACTGCCCCACATTCTAAGTCCCTGAAGTTCAAGTTCAAACTGGAATTACATCATGTCTCGTTTCTCCTGGTTACCAGACAGCCTGAGACGTGATCACAGCTACGAAAAAAAAGGGGAAAAAAAACAAACATCCTTCTTCACGCTTCAGCTACTCCTAATGACTTGAATATAAACTTATTTCCCCCTTTCTTATTTCTCTTATACATGTTTCAAGTGTGGGGTCAGGCAAATTTAGAGATTAGACTTCAAACTAGATTAACTAATGGAATCCTAATGGATTGCTGATCCATTTCTCGTACAATGGCAACACGGGGGGACTAGCCAATGTGGAAACCATCACTTTGGAAAAGATCTAGAGACCTTTGGGGAGAGCTGTCACTATGAAATATTTACTCTTATTTATACGGCCTTGAAAGCTGCACTAGAAAAAAAGGATAGCTGATTGCTGAGTTTGAAGTCTTCACTAATAGTAAAAATAAGTGGACTCAATAAACTCATCATGAAGACAAAAAAAATACAAAATATGTTTATTCTATTTTAGTTTACAGATAAAAAAAATTCAGAAAAACTTTTTTCTGACTTTGAACATGAATGGGACAAGTATGCTAGGTCAATGTAGTTTATTCAATTGATTATAGAAAATAATAGCACTTTCATTTTACTGCTTTAGAATATGTGCATATGATGTTATTTAATCTCAGGCAAATCCACTCGATTTTTAAGCAGAAGCTGCTTCAGGAAACAATGTCATTTTTTTACTTTAAAAGTGTCTTTTTTTGGTCAATTACTGACTGTTTTTGCTATGGTTTTTGCCATAAGAGGTGTTTTGGGAGTTTTTCACGTTTTTTGTGATGTCTTTATTACTGTTGTTTTCCGGTCACTAACCGCTGACGTATTGTTAAAGCAAAAACAATGACAAAATGCTCCATAGGATGTCTTCTGAGTGTCTTTTGAGTTTTCTCATTTACTTGTCTTGCAAAGTAAAGAGTGTCTTCTGAGCAGAAAACATTAGAAGAAGGGTCAGCTCACTTCTTTTAACTACTTGGTGTTTTTATAAACCTGAAGTGGATACAATATGTTCAAAAGCCTGAAAATATGCACAGTGAGTTGTTTTTACATATAAATAAATGTTTATTCTTTTGATTGTTTTCTATTAGGGTTCTGCATGTATATCTTGAGGCGGAATCCAACTGAAAAAGACATCAAATGGCACATACCCTTATTGCTCTAGAGTTGCTATATTAGCATTCATAGAATCATAGAATGTTCGAGTTGGAAGGGACCTCAAGGGTCATCGTGTCCAACCCCCTGTTCAATAAAGGATTCACTAAACCATCTCAGAGAGATGTCTGACCAGCCTCTGTTTGAAGACAAAAGGCCAAGACCAATGCATATAAATTGTGCACACCTGAAATGCAAGATACAAAAAGCCTATTTTATTGTCACCAAAGCACAAACATGGCTGCGTCTGAAGACTTCCATTGAAGGAGAACTCATCACCTCTCGTGGCAGCCTGTTCGGCTCATTGATCACTCTAACTATCAAAAAGTTTTTGCTAATATCTAATCTGTATCTTCTCCCTTTCAGTTTCATTCCATTGCTTCTCGTGTTTGCATGTGCAAATGAGAATAATGATTATCCTTCTACACTGTGACATCTCTACCGATATTTGTAGACGGCTAATAAGTCTCCTCTCATGTCTTTTTTAAAATGTGGTGCCCAGAACTAGACACAGTATTCTGGATGAGGCCTGACTGAGGAGTAGAGGGTGATAATTACTTAACGTGATCTAGACTTTATGCTTCTCTTAATACATACTGGAACTGTGTTCACCCCTTTTGCTGCTGCATCACACTGTTGACTCATGTGCAGTTTGTGATCTATTAGTATACTCAAGTCTTTTTCACACGTGCTGTTGCTTAATTCTAATCTTTCCATTCTATAGATGTAATTTTCATCTTTCTTGCCCAGATGGAGAATGCTGCATTTCTCTCTGTTCAATACCATCCTATTAGTCGCTGCCCATTGTTCAAGCTTATCTAGATCCTTGAGCATTAATAGATTACTATCAGTTATTCTCTACTCCTATGATTGGTGGATAAATCACAAGATGTACATGCATAATTGGTCTATTTAACAGCAATTAGCACAATTTAAATTAAGATTACAACATTCAAAAACTATTAAAAAAGAAAAGATATGCCATTTTTCAATTCAACCATTTGTTTTTTTGTGAATAAATGTTTTCCTGATTTCCTATTCTTTTGCATGTTTGTCATACTTAAATGTTTCATATTACCAATCAAATTTAAATATTAGACAAATATAACACAAGTAAACACAAATTACAGTTTTAAAATGAAGGTCTTTATTATTAAGGGAAAAAAATCCAAACCTACAGGGCCCTGTGTGAAAAAGTGATTGCCCCCTAAACCTAATAACTGGTTGGGCCACCATTAGCAGCAACAATTGCAAATAAGCATTTGCGATGACTGGCAATGAGTCTTTTATAATGCTCTGGATAAATTTTGTCTCACTCATCTTTGCTAAATTGTTGTAATTCAGCCACATTGGAAGGTTTCCAAGCATGAACCGTCTTTTTAAGGTCATTCCATCCGGATTAAGGTCAGGACTTTGACTAGATAACTCCAAAGTCTTAATTTTGCTTTTCTTAAGCCATTCAGAGGTGGACTTATAGGTGTGTTTTGCATTAAGGGCTCGTTACACATAGCGATATCACTAGCAATATCGCTGTAACGTCACGAGAGTTCACACGTCGCGGTTTTTTCGCATTTTCGCGGCAGTTTTAAATGCGCGATTTTGCCACGAAAACGCAAAAAATAAGCATCCCATGCAATCCTATGGGATTCCGCAATGCTGTGCTAATGCTGCGTTTTTTTCCGCGGCGGAATCGTTACGCAGTAAAAAACGCAGCATGCTCATTAACTTAGCGGAATCGCGGCGATTCCGCCCACATAGGAATGCATTGTTCTGCTTACTTTCCGCATGTGACTGTGCCCACCATGCGAAAAGTAAGCAGAACATTTGCGGATGGTACCCACGGTCCGGAGGAGAGGAGACTGTCCTCCGGGCTTTGGGTACCATATCCCTGTAAAAAATAGGATTAAAGTAAAAAATATTGTTATTCTCACCTTCCGGCATCCCGCGCAGCCTTCCCGCCTCTCTTCACGCTCCCAGTCCCAGTAATCCTTTGCGAGAATGACCGCGATGACGTCGCGGTCTCGCAGGAGAGCAACGTCTCGCGGTTATTAGCGATGACATCGCGGGAGCGTGACGTCTCGCGGTCATTCGCGCAAAGGATTACTGGGACCGGAAGATGGAGGGAGCGTGGAGAGAGGCGGGAAGGCTGCGCGGGACGCCGGAAGGTGAGAATAACAATATTTTTTATTATTTTTTACATTTTATCTTTTACTACTGATGCTGCATAGGCAGCATCAGTAGTAAAAAGTTGGTCACACTTGTCAAACACTGTTTGACGAGTGTGACCAACCTGTCAATCAGTTCTCCAAGCGATGCTCCAGATCGCTTGGAAAACGCTAGCATTCTGCAAGCTAATTACGCTTGCAAATTGCTAGTTTTTCCGCGGGAATTTAAAATGCGATTTTCCCGAGTAATGGAATTCCGGAATTCTCGCGGTAACTTCCGTGATAGTTCCGCTACGTGTGAATATAGCCTCATAGTTTAGTGTTGGTTTGATATTCCTTTCCTGAAATGCTGTGCTACTTTTACGCCAGATGAAATGGAACATACACCTTCCAAAAAGTTCAACTTTTGTCTCTTTAGTCCACAGAGTATTCTCCCAAAAGTATTGGGGATCATCAAGATAATTTCTGACAAAACTGAGAAGACCTTTTATGTTCTTATTTCTCAGCAGTGGTTTTCATCTAGGAACTCTGCCATACTTATGGTAGAAACATGAACACTGACCTTACCTGAGGCAAGTGAGGCATGCAGCTCTTTGGATGTTGTTGTGGAGTATTTTGTGACCACTTTGTGAGTTGTTGCTGCACTCTTGGGGTAATTTTGGTTGGCCGGCCACTCCTGGGAAGGTTCACCAGTGTTCCATGTTTTCGCCATTGGTGGATAAAGGCTCTCACTGTGGTTCTCTGGAGTCCGAAAGCTTTAGAAATGGCTTTATAACATTTTCTAGGCTGACAGATGTCAATTACTTTGTTTCTCATTTGTTCAAGAATTTGTCTATCTTCTGAGGATATTTTGGTCTACTTCACTTTGTCAGGCAGGTCTTATTTAAGTGATTTCTCGATTGAGAACAGGTGTGACAGTAACCAGGCCTGAGTGTGGCTAGGGAATTTGATCTCCGCTTTCCAAAGATGTGATAAACCACAGTTAATACATTTTCTATGGTGGTGGCAATCATTTTTTCCCACAGGGTCCTGTAGGTTTGAATTTTTTTCCCTTAATAAAGATCATCATTGAAAAACTGCATTTTGTGTTATCTGTGTCTAATACTTAACTATGTTTGGTGATGTGAAACGCCCCCTGAGGAAGGAGCCTTTTGGCTCCGAAACGCGCGTCGGGGACAGGACCGACCTTGCTGCTTCACTGGTTCTAGGTATAGTTATGCAGTCCTTTATATCATTGTTATGATGCTCTTTGTGCACTATCTAGTTAATGACCTTGTATCTGTTACTTTGTCAGGGAACATCTTTTATTAAGGGCAGTAGCACTTGCTACATGATGATGTTATATACACCTCTTGCTATACTATCTGTAATTATGTGCCCGACTTATTACCAGCTATAATATTTAGCTCTGCATACTATTTGCCTGACGAGGTGTTCGCAGCATAGCTGGCCCTAAGGACCATTGTGCTCGTTTATATGCTGTTTCTCCCCTTCCATATACTGTGTGTCCATATTTATTAGTATTTTCAATAAACATTGTAATTTTATGGATTTTTGACTGCTTCTTTCTTTGGTAATTTCTAGTAAATGTGCAGTT
Source organism: Dendrobates tinctorius (assembly GCF_039654945.1). Classification (NCBI taxonomy): domain Eukaryota; kingdom Metazoa; phylum Chordata; class Amphibia; order Anura; family Dendrobatidae; genus Dendrobates; species Dendrobates tinctorius. The sequence continues at coordinate 8,105,026 of NW_027361699.1, read as the reverse complement.
GTCCTGCATTTGTCCTGTTTCAATTATGTGGATCATGATATATGATTTATATTACTGATCATCTTTTATGGCCATTACAAATCGTAGATTTTTGGCCTCCACATATGTCTATTATCCATTTGCTATATTTATTTCACTTCAGCAGTAATGCACAAAGCACTGAATGGCTTACATGCGTATTATATAATGGTATAAGTATAGCAACATCTATGCTCTATAATTTTTATTAGCATGAACCTTAAAATATCCTGGTTTATAGAAGAAAAAAAATTGCAAATAGTTGCTTACATTATTTGATAACTAATTATTAACTCATTCTCGCTCCATGTTGTATATACATGTCATGAATCATGTTCAGGTACAATTGCATGTAAAATTTTGGGCAAAATTACTGTTATTGTGAACAGTTAAGCAAGCTGAAGATCAAATGATCTCTAAAAGGCCTAAAGTTAAATATGACACATTTCCTTTGTATTTTAGGCAACAAAAAGTCATTTTTTACATTTTAAAAATTACAAAAAGGAAAACGGGCCAATGCAAAAACTTGGACACCCTTAGAGATTTGTGTGCTCAGATACCTTTGACGAAAGTTAAAGACCTTAAATGACCTAATAGGGCTGTGGCGTGTTCAGTATCATTGCTAGGAAAGGCCAGGTGATGTGAATTTCCCACCTTTATAAAAGCCAAGCCTCCTCTAACCTTGTGCCAAAAACAGCACGTATGGGTTCTTCTAAGAACCTGCATAGCACTTTGAAAATAAAAAAGGTGAAGGCCCACAAAGTCATACAAGGCTATAAGAAGATAGCGTTTTCACGTTGCCCTTTCCTCAACTCGAAATGTAATTAAAAATGGCATTTACACACGTGGTCAAAATTGTTGGTATCCTTCGTTTAATGACAGAAAAACCCACAATGGTCACAGAAAACTTGAATCTGACAAAAGTAATAATAAATCAAAAATCTATTAAAATGAACAAATGAAAGTCAGACATTGCTTTTCAACCATGCTTCCACAGAATTAAAAGAAAAAAAATAAAACTCATGAAATAGGCCTGGACAGAAATGATGGTACCCTTAACTTAATATTTTGTTGCACAACCTTTTGAGGCAATCACTGCAAATAAACAATTCCTGTAACTGTCAATGACACAGCTTCTGCACCTCTCGACAGGTATTTTGGCTCACTTCTTAAGCGTTAACTGCTCCACTTGTCTTGTGTTTGAAGGTTGCCTTTTCCAGATGGCATGTTTCAGCTCTTTCCAAAGCTGCTCAATTGGATTTACTTCAGGGTTCATAGAAAGCCACTTCAGAATAGTCCAATGATTTCCCCTTAGCCATTCTTGGGTATTTTAGCTGTGTGTTTTGGGTCATAATCCTGTTGCAAGACCCATGACCTGGGACTGAGAACAAGCTTTCTGACACTGAGCAGCACATTTCTCTCAAGAATTCCTTGACTTCAGATTTCATTGTACCCTGCACAGATTCTAGACACCCTGTGCCAGATGCAGAAAAGCTGCCCCAGAACATAACAGAGTCTCCTCCATGTTTCACAGTAGGGAGTGTTCTTTTCTTGATATGCTTAATTTTTCCATCTGTGAATATAGAGCTGATGTGCCTTGCCAAAAAGTTCCATTTTTGTCTCATTTATCCATAGGACATTCTCCCAGAAGCTTTGTGGCTTGTCAACATGTAGAGTGGCAAATTCCAGTCGGGCTTTTTATGATTTTTTTCAACAATGGCGTCCTCCTTGGTCGTCTCCCATAAAGTCCACTTTGAGTCATCCAACAACGAATGGTGCGATCTGACACTGATGTTCCTTGAACTTCACCTTTAATCTGTTTAGAAGTTTTTCTGGGCTCTTTTGTTACCATTTGTATTATCCGTCTTTTTGATTTGTCATCAATTTTCCTTCTGCGTCCACGTCCAGGGAGCTGGTCTTATAACTTTTACCTTTAACATGTTTGTCTATAATTTTCTTTCTAATCTCCTGAGACAACTCTTTCCTTCGGTAAATATTGAGTGTGATACACACCATGTCACCAAACAGCACAGTGAGTCTCTGTAGACACCTGTGATGCTAATTAGTGGACACACCTTGATTTAACATGTCTCTTTTGTCACATTATTTTCAGGGGTACCATCATTTCTGTCCAGGCTTATTTCATGAGTTTTATTTTTTTTTAAATTCTGTGGAAGCAAAGTTGAAAAGCAATGTCTGACTTTCATTTGTTAACTTTCATAGATTTTTGATTTATTATTACTTTTGTCAGATTTAAGTTATTTCTGTGACCATTGTGGATTTTTCTGTCATTAAACGAGGGATACCAACATTTTTGACCCTGTGTGACAAAAAGAGTGGAGGTCAAGATAAGGTCTGGAAGACTAGGCAAAATTTCAGTGAGAGCTCCTTGTAGGACTGCTAGGGAGTCAAATCCAAACCTCCGCTTGACTGCAAAAGACCTTCAGAAAGATGTAGCAGACTCTGAAGTTGTGGTACATTGTTCTACGGCTCAGAGACACCTGCACAAAAATGCCCTTTACGGAAGAGTCATCAGAAGAAAGCGTCTCCTGCGGCCTCAACATAAAATTTAGTGTCAGAAGTATGCAAAAGAACATCTAAACAAGTATGGTGCATTTTGGAAACAAGTCCTGTGGACCGATGAGGCTAAAATAGAACTCTTTGGCCACAATGAACAAAGGCACGTGTGGAGAAAAAAAGGGCACAGAATTTCACGAAAAGAACATCTCGCCAACCATTAAGCATGGAGGTGGATCAATCATGATTTGGGGTTGTGTTGCAGCCAATGGTATGGGGAACATTTCACAAGTAGAGGGAAGAATGGATTTAATGAAATTTCAACAAATTCTTGATAGTAACACAACATCATCTGTAAATAGCTGAAGCTAGAAAGAGGATGGATAAAGATCCTAAACACATGTCAAAATCCACAATAGACTACCTCAAAAGGCGCAAACTGAAGGTTTTACAATGGTCCTTACAGTCCCCTGATCTGAACATCATTGAAAATCTGTGGCTAAACCTCAAAACAGCAGTACATGCAAGACGACCCCAGAATCTCATAGAACTGGTAGAATTTTGCAAGGAAGAATGGATAAAAAAACCTCAAACAAGAATTGAAAGTCTTTTTCCTGGCTACAAAAAGCATTTACAAGCTGTGATACTTGCCAAAGGGGGTGCTACTAGGTACTAACCATGCAGGGTGCCCAAACTTTTGGATTGTCCTATTTTCCTTTTTTGTAATTTTTAAAATTTAAAATATGAAAATATATATAGTTTTCACTAAAATACAAAAAAAATACAAAATAAATTTGTAATCTTTAACTTTAGGCCTTTTAGAGATCATTTCATCTTCAACTTCCTTAACAGTTCACAATAACAGTAATTTTGATTTTGACCATGGGTGCTCAAACTTCTAGACGGCATTGGATATAGAGTGGGCTTAATATATATTTGCTTTCACTGTGTCAGTAAAAGGATCAACCAACATATAAACTTATTTAACCCATAAGGTAAATGCAGGAAGGGGAAAAAAAATAACTGAAACACAAGAATTGACTTTTTTTGGTCATCGCACCTCCCCGAAAAATGCAATTAAAAGTGATCAAAATGTTGTATGTACTGCAAAACTGTATAAGAAAACCTGCAGGCTACCATGCAAAAAACAAGACTTCATGAAGCTGCATCAATGGAAAACCAGAACAGTTATGGGTCTTGAAATAATTGTGACACAAATTAAATTTCAGAATGTTTTAAGTCACTAAAATAATCCTGAAAAGTTAACTTACTTATTCTGGAGACTTTTTTCACGATTTCACCATTTTTTTTTCAATTTTATATAGTGAAATGAATGGAATCAGTCTAAACTACTTCTTATCCCCAAAAAAAGAAACACCCTCATACGCTATGCTAACAGGAAAAGTAATGGCTTTTGAAGAAGAGGAGGAAGAAAACAAAAAGTAAAAACTAAAATTAAAGCACAAAAACGTCAATTGGCTGTATCGTTAAGGAGATAGGTTATATTGTTGTTACAGCAAAACTCTACAACAAAAGTTTTTCTTGGGTTTGTGGTTTTCACTAGGGTAAGTTGATGTTGTTTGAGGTAATTCATTCACGTTAAGAATCTGGGTTGAGCTGCTCAGGAGAACTGTAGATTAATGTACTATTTCCTTATAGGACACCAGTAACGTGACACAGAACAAGGAAGGAAGTTATATAAGTACTACATCATTACAACCGACCATATGAAATGGTGTTATTCGAGATACTGGATGAAAACCATATAAGTATTATCAACCTTAAACTATACTGAAATTTAGAATATACAGTGAAATGAAACATGCAGAATAAATGAATGTTTTTATATCATTGCTTAATATTAAATTGTCCTTGCAACAAGTTGCTCTACAGTGTACAAATACATCAAATATGAATGTGAAGATTCTTCCCTTACCAGTTTGTTAACACTTACCTTTATGAAGATCACGGCTGTCTCAGTCTTGCCATAAGAAGTGGCTCTAGTGGTAGATTTTAACAATAAAAAGTCGCAAGACACAGGAGATTCATAATCCACAATTCAGAGGCTTCAAATGGTAAGACTTGACAGAGTACCTCAATATTGGAACCATGTCGTAGAATTTAGGAGGCAGTTAGATAACTGGATGAGCCAATTTAATATATTTATGGTACAAAATAACAACCTTCATAGATGTCAATGGAAATCAACCCAAAAAGTTAAACAATGAGCAAGTAGAGAACTTGCCACCTGGAATTTCAGATTTGTCCCAAAATCCACGTACAAACATAAAGGAAAGCAGAACAATATTTTTCAAAAACATTGCTATGTTTTACACTACAATATATGAACTTAAAACAATTTTTGATCAAACTGTAATATCTGATTTACTTTAAAGACTATGTCTACCTTCAACACTGACAAAATGTTTTTACATATGATAGCTAAGTTGTATTAGGTTTCTGTCTGCAATCTTCATTCATTCATTTTGAGTTTCCCCTACTTCTAATTTCAGATCCTCATGTGGATGTGTCCCTCAGAGTAATACATGCAGAATGTGTGGTTTGTGTGCCCAGGATGCTGCTGTCTTCACTAGTTCTCACATATCAGGACAGCTTCATTTTTGTACTGACGTCCCTTCCTAGAAGGATCTAGTTCTTTCCTTCCCTAGGCTTATGTCTGAATGGATTTCCGTCCCTAATAATTGAATTGTCTGTCCCTCTCTTTATGATCTGCTTAGTAAAGCCTCCTCCCCTTACAGCTAATGTCTCTAACACTGAGAGGGAATCTCTGACAGGTTTATGCAATGTTTTGCAGACTAGCTAACTAGATGAAAATTGTTAAAAGGAACCTGACACTGTCAGGTTGGCACTGTTATACTGATTAAAATGATACCTTGGCTGATGAAATCCATGTTGTGGTTGTTGTGTAATCTTTATTTTCACGTTTCAGTTAATGATATGCTCGTGCTTCGGGGTGGGGCTGTGGGGGGGTCTTCATGTGGTGCTCTGATCTTGAGAAAAAAAATTCCCTTCTACAGGCAGGCGCCTGAGGGCATATGTAATGTGTATGTAAATCATTTCTTTCATGCTATCCTTAATTTAAAAAAAAAAAACAGTTTAAAAATAGCGCCGGCCGCGCCTGCACAGTAGCATCTATTGGTGATGCAATAGCTGCTACTGCGCAGGCGGCACCATCTTGGAGGATTTTTTTTTCTCCAGCAATATGGCACCACCAGCGCTTGTGCAGTAGCAGCTATTGCATCACCGAAGCGGCGCCATTCCAAACTGTTTTTTTTCAATGAATTTAAGGATAACATGAAAGAAATTAATTATATAAATATTACATATGCGATCATGCTGGAGCACAGGCACCTGCCTGCAGAAAGAAATTGTATTTTTTTCAAGATATGTATATATATATATATATATATATTCATTATGTAAACTAGGGAGCAGGTCACTGAGGGGTCAGTGACCTATCAGCAGTCTTCAGTATGGATACCTAACCAGAGCACCACCTGATGACCCCCCAGCCCCTCCCACAGGCTGCCCCGGGGCATGAGCGTATCATTAATTCAACAGTGAAAATAAAACAACAAGCACAAGACAGATTTCATCACCCAGGTATCATTTTAATCAGTATAACGGCACCAACCTGACACTGTGTGCAGGTTACTGTGCACAATCCTGCTGACAGGTTCATTTTAATGATCACAAGTTAGAAAATTTTGCATTTACGAAGAAAATGAACCATAATAAACAATAAAACAAAATCAGTGCAAAAGTGTACATAGCCTTTAAGTCATGCATATATAAAATAACCATCACCCACATTAAAATCATGTAGCAGGTAGCATCCCCATCCGCCAATCAAACAGCAGTATTTTATAAAGTAGTTTGCCTTTTTTCTAATTACAAGGAAAATTTTCCAACATGCGAGTGACAAATGATTAGCAATGTATTTAGATAGCGAGCATTCGCGATTATTTGTGATTTATGAAAGACATGCTTTTTCCTTACCTCATAATGTGACAAAATGAATGACATTAGTAACCGGTTAGTATGTTAATTCTTCAGTAAGTTTTTTGGTTATTTTCCCAAAGTGTGTATAAATGTAGTGTTTATGTGATGACTTGTGTGGAAATATGGTTCGAACTGTTTAATGGTTATAACGGAAATAATTATGCTGTACATCTATATTTGTTGTGTTTTTGTTGCTTAATGATATATGCATATTTTAGCTCCAATTCCCTACAGCATCTGAAGCTTCTAATAATGCCTTAAAACATTGTTGGAGTATAAAAGCTTGTATTTGACAGCAACCATACGATAATCCAGACATGGATTAACCCACTGTCTGCTGGGCAAGTCATCTGCTGTCAACGGGTCTTATTTGCAGATTCTCGGCAAACCCACTGGTTTGTCCAAGCTGTTCACCCGTCACAGTAAAAACTACAATGGAACAAATGTGTTTAGAAAATTATTTTCATAAATGTTTTGGTTAATTGTGATATGTAAATAAATGTTTCCAGGAGAGAGAGAAGGAGGGAGTGGGGGGAAGCTACAACAGAGCTACGTCTCAATGTAATTTATAGATGGAGTGTAGGGTTGGAAATAATTAAAATTTTACCTTTGCCAAGTTATTCCCAATGTGTCCTCACTGGCACTGGGGTATAAATGCCTGCCGTTTTGATTCATGGTCCAGTCACAAATCCTCAGCTGTCAATTGAAACCTAGCAGTCAGATATGGATCCAGCAGTTCTGCAGTTTTTAGTATTTAAACATGCATAGGTACAAAATCCTGAGTAAACCTGCTCCCTGTGCTCATACACATATATATTTATATATATTATATATTCATTCACAAGCCTCAGAGTTTATGATGGAGCATTAGATATATACTGGTCTTGTGTGTATCTTTGCACTGTCTGACCGATTGCTTTGCGTTATTAATTGTAATGCACACAAACTTCACTAATAATGGCAGTATCAGTCTACAGATATACACATGACCAGAATACAATGTGCATGAAAACTTATTTACACAGTATATTTAGTTGGTAAAGGGAGCATAAAAGATGATGGTATTTCAAGCACATTCCTATTAGCCATTGTTAAACTGAAAAAAAATGTTAATAAAAAAAATGAAAATAAGGAAAAGGATGCCAAATATTCTTTGCAGGGTGATCACCTGGTCAGAGTCTGGCTTGTGGCAAGCAGATGGATTGTAACAGTACCATAGAAAACATGCAGTTTTTACTTAATTTAGACTCAAAAGGAAAACATCATAGTTAAAACAAATCCACAAAGGAAGGCTAACTACATAAAGCATAAATAAAATCTAAACATAATCACTAATAAAGAGATGAGCATTTTCATTTCATATGTATACTTTAATGTCTGGACAGGAGGATACATAAAATATTGTCCTAACAGAGGTCTGTGTAGATCTGTATATGTCCAGAGCTAATTATTTCACAATATCTTTTTTCAATCCTTAGGCTGGTTTCAGACTTGCGTTGAGGAGGGCTGCGGATGGCTGCCTACTTCCTCCTTTCTTCCTCCGTGAAGCTCCGCCCACGCTCCACCTACTGCAGCATGCGTCCAGAGTTTCCCTGCGTACCTATCTTTAACATTGGGTACAAGGGACATGCGTTGTATGCAGATGCTTCCACAAGCGGCGACCGCATGAAAACGCAAAATTTTGCGTTTCCATACGATCGCCGCACACATCAAATCCCCGCATGCAGACGCATCCGCATACAACGCATGTCCCTGTGTACCCAAAGTTAAAGATAGGTACACAGGAAAACTCTGGATGCGTGAGGCAGTAGGTGGAGCTTCACGGAGGAAGAAAGGAGGAATTAGGCTGCCATCCACAGCCCTCCTGAAAGCTAGTGTGAAACTAGGCTTACTTATCTTTTAAAATGTGAAACGAATTATCAAGACTTTGAAGGAATCCTACAGGCAGTGGTGTAACTGGAAGTGCATGCTAAATATCCAAAAAGCTCCCAACTATAACAGCTCTTTAATAGTATTGGTCATCTGATATGGGTCAAAGAAACCTTTTGGGTTTCCCTATGTTCCAGGTCACAGGTACAACTAGAACATCTGCATCCATTATAGTTATTCCCATGCCAACAGGTAAATGCTAATGGACAAAACTCCCACCACAATGACATATACTGAAATGTCTTAGGGTCCACTTTCATGAACTGATACGATAAGACTGCTGATGAGCAAAACTCTTACTGATCGATGATCATGAAATGCCAGTTCACACAGGCACACCTAAGTAAGTGATGGGTGACCTATACTTTATCACTCAGTGCACATAGCCTGCCATAATTCTCGGCAGTGAATAGCCAATGTACCACCGAGAACTATGATCTACTGTACTGCACAAAAGATCATCTGCAGCTTCTTTACGCAGCAAGATATTCATGAAACAGGCATTTTTAACAATATTATTTCACAATTATTTTTCTGTAAAAATGCCTCTTTAGTCAATAGATTTAATTAAATTCAGATTTAATATAACTGAAAAAGTCATGTTTTTTAATCTTACTAAATCACATGAAACATTTTTCCTAGCGTCATAAGATATTACTAATATAGTGTTATGCAATCTTTCTGATCACTGATACCATTGGAGCATTTTTCTTTGGAAAAGTCCCTCTGATCACAATAAATAAGTGCATGATGAAAGTTCACATTGTGAAAATGAAATATCAGAATATTTTCTAGATTGGGATAGATTTCTGTACCGTTGGCCTTTTTACACCTGAAATGTCTATTTCATACATTTTAATGCAAATATGTACTTAAGCATAAAACAGTGTAACACAAATTTGGACAGGTCAAAAGACTTCTGAGAGATTACCATTTGACTTTTGAGTGATGCAGAGATCACAACTCACATCTGCAACAATATATTTGGACATGTTGCTGGGAAAATTCTGCAGTGGAGCGTAGCTAGCCAGAGAACTTGTCTCATGGTAGGATGCGCGTGTCACTTGATTAGTTACAAGTTACCCCGAGATGACCTGTATGGCCAGATGCAGCCGGCTGTTCCTGCAACCTCGGGTGATAGCGAGTTAAGGCTAAAATAAAATGTTAATATACACTACACCAAAAGTGTAAATAAAGTGTATATATATATATATATACATATATATACCTATATATCAATACCTACAATGTTCAAAAAATAAAGGGAACACAAACAACACAATGTAAATCAAAGTCAATCACACTTCTGTGAAATCAACCTGTCCAGTTGTGAAGCAACACTGATTGTGAATCAATTTATCCTGCTGTTGTGCCAATGGAACAGACAACAGGTAGAGATTATAGGCAAATAGCAAGACAACCAACTATGGTTCTGCAGGTGGTAACCATAGACCATTTCTTTGTTCTCATCCTTTTTGGCTATTTTGGTCACGTATGCATTTTGTCATTGCTCTGTCCCCTAGAGGTACAGTACAGTAGCATGAGACTGTCTACAACCCACAGAAGTTGCTCAGGTAGTGCAGCTCATCCAGGATGACACATCAATGCGAGCTGTGGCAAGAGTTGTAGCTGTGTCTGTCAGCACAGTGTCCAGAGCATGGAGCAGATACCAGGAGACAGGCCAGTACGCCAGGAGACGTAGAAGAGGATGTAGGAGGGCAACAACCCAGCAGCAGGACCGCTACCTCTTCCTTTGTGCAAGGAGGAGCAGTGCCAGAGCCCTGCAAAATGACTTCCAGCAGGCCACTAACATCCATGTGTCTGCTCAAACTGTCAGAAACAGACTCCATGAGTCTGTGGACTGAAGTCTTTGCAAAAGTGGATGTTGTGCTCACAACCCAACACCGCACACGCCAATTGGCATTTGCCAGAGAACACCAAGATTAGCAGATTCGACACTGGTGCCCTGTGCTATTCATGGATGAGAGCAGGTTTACACTGAACACATGTCACAGACATGACAGAGTCTGGAGACGCTGTGGAGAATGTTCTCCTGCCTGCAATATCCTCAAGCATGACCTGTTTCGCAGTGGGTCAGTAATGGTGTGGAGAGGCATTTCTTTGGAGGGACGCACAGCCCTCCATGTATAAGCCAGAGATACTCAGACTGCAATTAGGTACCGGAATGAGATCCTCAGGCCTATTGTGAGACCATATGCAGGTGCACTGGGCCTTAGGTTCCTTGTGATGCATGACAATGCTAGGCCTCATGTGGCTGAAGTGTGTCAACCATTTCTGCATGATGAAGGCTTTGATGCTATGAACTGGCCTGCCTGTTCCCCAGACCTGAATCCAAATGCGCACATCTGGGACATCATAACTTGTTCTATCCTCCAACTCCACGCTGTACCACAGACTGTCCAGAAATTCACTGATGCTTTAATCCAGGTCATGGAGGAGATCCCTCAGGAGAACATTCTCTACCTCATCAGGACCATGCCCAGGTGTTGTAGGGAGGGAATACATGCACGTAGAGGCCTCACACTACTGAGCATCATTTCCTTGTCTTGAGGCATTTCCACTGAAGTTGGATCAGCCTATAGTTTAATTTAACACTTTGATTTTGAGTATCATTCCAAATCCAGACCTCCATGGGATATTAATTTTGATTTACATAGATCATTTTTGTGTTCTATTGTTCTCAACGCATTCTACTATGTAATAAACAAAGATTTTAAACTGGAATATTTCCTTCAGTGATATCTAGGATGTTGTATTTTAGTGTCCCCTTTATTTTTTTAGAGTATATACAGTATACAGGTGTGTGAAAAAGTGTTTGCCACCTTCCTGATTTCCTATTCTGTTGCATGTTTGTCACAATTAAATGTTTCAGATCACCAAACAAATTTAAATATTAGCAAAGATAACACAAGCAAACACTAAGTTCAGTTTTTAAATGAAGTTCTTATTAAGGGAAAAAGAAATCAAAACTTACAGGGCCCTGTGTGAAAAAGTGATTGCCCCCTAAACCCAATAACTGGTTGTGCCGCCATTAGCAGCAAAAATTGCAATCAAGCGTTTGCAATAACTGGCAAAGAGTCTTTTACAACGCTCTGGTTGGAATTTTGGCCACTCATCATTGCAGAATTATTGCATTTCAGCCACATTGGAAGGTTTCTGAGTATGAACCATCTTTTTAAGGTGATGCCACAGCATCTCAATCGGATTAAGGTCAGGACTTTGACTAGGCCACTCCAAAGTCTTAATTTTGGTTTTCTTAAGCCACTCAGAGGTGGACTTGCTGGTGTGCATTGGATCATTGTCCTGCTGCATAACCCAAGTATGCTTCAGCTTGAAGCACTAACAGATGGCTGGGAATTCTCCTTCAGGATTTTTGGTAGACAGCAGAATTCAGGGTTCCATTTACCACAGAAGGTCTTCCAGGTCCTGAAGCAACAAAACAGCCCCAGATCATCACACTACCTTCAATATAGTTTACTGTTGGTATGATGTTCCTTTTCTGAAATGTTTTGCTACTTCTACGCCAGATGTAATGGGACTTACAATTTCCAAAAAGTTCAACTTTTGTCTCTTAGTACATACAGTATTCTCCCTAATGTCTTGGGGAACATCAAGATGTTTTCTAGTACAACTGAGAAGAGCCTTTATGTTCAAATTGCTCAGCATTTTTGCCCACGCTCTTTCTTATGGTGGAGTCATGAACACTGACCTTAACTGAGAAAAGTGAGGCCTGCAGTTCGTTAGATGTTGTTTTGTGACTCGTTGGATGAGTCATAGCTGAACTCTAGGGGCAATTTTGGTCATCCGGCCAATCCTGGGAAGGGTCACCACTGTTTCATGTTTTCGCCATTTGGGCATAATGGCTCTCACTGTGGTTTGCTTGAGCCCCAAAGCTTGAGAAATGGCTTTAAAACCTTTTTTCAGACTGATACAGCTCAATTACTCATTTGTTACAGAATTTCTTTGGATCACAGCAAGACGTCTAGCTTCTGAGAATCTTTTGGTCTACTTCGTCAGGCAGGTCCTAGTTAAGTGATTTCTTGACTGAGAACAGGTGTGGCAGTAATCAGGCCTGGATGTGTCTGCGGAGTTTGAACTCAGCTTCCCAAAGATATGATAAACCACAGTTAATTTATGTTTTAAGGAGGAAGGGGGGCAATCACATTTTCTCACAGGGCCCTGAAAGTTTGGATTTCTTTTTCCCTTAATAATAAAGGACTGCATTTAAAATGGAATTTTGTGTTTACTTATGCTAGCTTTTTCTAATATTCAAATTTGTTTGGTGACCTGAAATAGGAAATCAGGAAAGGGGCAAACACTTTTTCACACAACTGTAATATATATATATATATATACACACACACTGTATATATATATTATATATATATATATACACACGTGGTCAAAATTGTTGGTACCCGTCATTTAATGACAGAAAAAAAGGTCACAGAAATAACTTGAATCTGACAAAAGTACCGTATTTTTTGGACTATAAGACACACGTTTTCCCCCCCGGTTTCATCTTCATCATTCTGGTAGATCGCAGCAGATTTTTAACAAGAATGTCTTGGTACACGTGTCCATTCATCCTTCCCTCAATTACATGAAGTTTTCTGAAAACCAGCTCCATATCATGATGTTCCTACCTGCAAACGTCACTGTTGGATTGGTGTTTTGGGGGTGATATGCAGTGACTTTTTGTCTCCAAACATGATGTGTATTATGGCATCCAAAGAGTTCAATTTTGTTCTCACTTAAACATACTTTTTGTTCAGCAATGCAGTCTTGCGTGGTCAGAGTGCATACAGGCAATTGTGTATAAAAGTGCATTATTTATTGAAATGGAAGTAGATTCAACTTTATACGCCGCTGAAATGTAGGATCCCGGTTGGTATTTTCCTTGAGGGTGCTGATCCTGCCAGTAATTACAGCCAAATGGAAGCAGTGAAGGAGAGGGGAGGAGTAAATTCCAGCACTGCCATCCAGGTAATATAAAACTTGTGCTTATTTCATTTTCAATTTGATTGTAAAAATTTTTAGGAATTGGTGGTCCTTGGGTCTTGGACAACTCTTCTGATTATTATTTTGACTCCTCTGTCTGAAATCTTGCAGGCAGCACATGGTCATGGCTGGTCTATGGTGAAATGATGTTCTTTCCACTTCCAGATTATGGCCCCAACAGTGCTCACTGGAACTTTCAGTAGTTTAGAATTTCTTCTATAAACAAATGCCATCAGTATGTTTAGCAACATTAAGGTTGTGAAGGTCTTGAGACATTTCACTGGTTTTACCCTTCATGAGGCTTTCTTGTGTGGCAACATTTTATAGGCCATCAGTTGAAAAAAAAAAAAAAAGTGGCAGAATTGCTTTTCTAATTACGAATAGATTTCAGCTGTCATGACTTTCCATGGTTATGAACATCTATGGTCTGATTTCTTTGCCTTTGAGGGTTTGATGGGTTGTTACTGACATCTCATGAGAATTTAATGTCATTAGAAAAAAGTAAAAATATATATATTGAAAATTATTGACGTGCTCAAAACTTATTTCACCCGCTGGATATGTTCACACACATGGGTGGATATAATGCTACAAAGCAAGAATGCTTTAAAAAATAAAAAAGTGTTAACAGTACATATTTTTTATCAATTAAAAAATGGAAAGTAAATGAATAAAAGAGAAATGGGAATCAAATCAATATTTAGTGCCTTCAAAACAGCATCAATTGTTCTAGGTACACTTACACGAAGTCAAGGATTTTGTAGAATTATATTCAGGTATATAAGTCACCAATTATATTAAGCAGAAGGAAATGATGATCATTTTCATATGTAGGTTGAAAGAAAGTCATTAACTGAGGCTGAAACAGCTGAGTAGGAGGTTTTTAACTGGTGAGGATCAGCCAAACTCTACTACAAAGGTGAGGTTGTGGAAGACAGTTTCATGTCACAGGTCACACAGGGTATACTGAATCAGCAAAGTCTTTCCCAGGCAAAGGTTTAAAGCACATTGGGTTGTCAATACCTGTGGGTAAAACTATTTTAAATATGCAGCAAGAAATGGGCAACATTGAGGACTGTAGACATAGTGGTCGGGCAAGGAATTTGATTGCAACAGATAAAAGACACATCAGGCTTCCTTCCAAACCGGAAGATGTCCAGCAGTGTCATCAACTCAGAACTAGCAGCAAACAGTCGGACCCAGTTATTTCCATATACTGTTAGAAAGATCTCGGCAAAAGTGTTCTTCATGGAAGAATGGCATCCAAAAGCCATATTTTTTACATGAAAATAAGGCCAAGCGACTTAACTATGCATGGAAACAAAGGAATTGGGTACAGAAAAAAAAAATCTGCAGCAGGTGCTATGGACTTCGGAGCAAATTTTAAATATTTAGATGTAACAGAAGGCTGCTTATTCACCACATGGCTGGAGAGCGGTACAATAATGAATGTCTGCAGGCAACAGTGAAGCATGGTGGAGGTTTCCTGCAAGTTTGGGCTGCCTATCCGCAAACAGAGTTGGGGATTTTGTCAGTATTAATGGTGTCCTCAATGCTGAGAAATACAGGCAGATACTTATCCATCATGCAATACCATAATGAAGGCATCTGATTGGCCCAGGATTAGCGCAAGCCTTCATTCATAGAAGATCTGTAGTTAGCTCTTCAAGATGTTTGAAACAATATCTACTGAGTTTGTTTAAAAACTGGGCACTAGTGTACCTAATAGAATCTATGCTGCTTTCTGTTTTGAATGGCAAGGGTGGTCATGCAAAATTTGATTTGATTTAGATTTCCATTTTGTTCAATCACTTTTCATTTTGTTAATTAATAAAAATGAACTATGAATACTCTATTTTTTAAACTACTTTTTATGTTGTGGAAATGTTTCTACACCTGCCTAAAACTTTTTCACGGCACTGTATGTATATATATATATATATATATATATATATATATATATATATATATATACACACAGTTAGGTCCATATATGTTTGGACAGAGACAACATTTTTCTAATTTTGGTTCTAGACATTACCACAATGAATTTTAAACAAAACAATTCAGATGCAGTTGAGGTTCAGACTTTCAGCTTTCATTTGCTGTTCACTTGTTAAAGACTAAACTTCAGACAGAAAGGCCCACAAACAGCAACTGAAAACCACCGCAGTGAAGGCCTGGCAGAGCATCAAAAAGGAGGAAACACAGCGTTTGGTGATGTCCATGAGTTCAAGACTTCAGGCAGTCATTGCCAACAAAGGGTTTTCAACCAAGTACCAGAAATGAACATTTTATTTACAATTATTTAATCTGTCCAACTACTTTTGGTCCCTTTAAAAACAGGGTGGCACATGTTAAGGAGCGGAAACTCCTAAACCCTTCATCCAATTTTTATGTGGATACCCTCAAATGAAAGCTGAAAGTCTGAATTTCAACTGCATCTGAATTGTTTTGTTTAAAATTCATTGTGGTAATGTCTAGAACCAAAATTAGAAAAATGTTGTCTCTGTCCAAATATATATATGGACCTAACTGTATATATATATATATATATATATATACACTAGCTGCAGAGCCCGGCGCTACCCGGGCATAGTAACTAACTGGTTAGTTATAGCAAATTATAATTATCCTCCATCCCATAGTCCCGTGCCCATATACCCATCATACATATCCACGATCCCATAGTCCCATCCCCATATACCCATCATACATATTCGCCATCCCATAGTCGAGTGCCCATATACCCTTCACACATCCTTCAGCTCATAGTCCCATGCCCATATACCCATCATACATATCCTCCATCCCATAGTCCCGTGCCCATATGCCCATCATACATATCTGCTATCCCATAGTCCTGTGCCATCCCATAGTCGAGTGCCCACATACCCATCACACATCCTTCATCTCATAGTCCCATGCCCATAAACCCATCATACATATCCTCCATCCTATAGTCCCGTGCCCATATACCCATCATACATATCCGCCATCCCATAGTCCCATGCCCATATACCCGTCATATATATCCTCCATCCCATAGTCCAGTGCCCATATACCCATCACACATCCTCCATCCCATAGTCAACCATTATGACATCATAATGAGCGGTGGGGCTTGCAACCTATGATGACATCAGCTTCGCCATGGCAACCATTATGACATCATAATGAGGGGCGGGGCTTGATACACACACACTTTTCCCCATTATGTAGATAGGGGCATAATGAGCGGCGGGGCTTGCAACCTATGATGACATCAGCGTCGCCATGGCAACCATTATGACATCATGAGGGGCGGGGCTTGATACACACACACTTTTTCCCCATTATGTAGATAGGGGCAAAATTGTCTGGTGAATTGGAACGCGCGGGGTTAAAATTTCACCTCACAACATAGCTTAGGACACTCTTGGGGTCCAGACGTGTGACTGTGCCAAATTTTGTGGCTGTAGCTGCGACGTTGCGGATGCCAATCCCGGACATACACACATACATACATACATACACACACTTGAGCTTTATATATTAGATATATCGACGCTGATGTCATCATAGGTTGCAAGCCCCGCCGCTCATTATGATGTCATAATGGTTGACTATGGGATGGAGGATGTGTGATGAGTATATGGGCACTGGACTATGGGATGGAGGATATGTATGACGGGTATATGGGCACTGGACTATGAGATGGAGGATATGTATGACGGGTATATGGGCACTGGACTATGGGATGGAGGATATGTATGACGGGTATATGGACACGGGACTATGGGATGGAGGTTGTGTGATGGGTATATGGGCACTGGACTATGGGATGGAGGTTATGTTTGATGGGTATACGGGCATGGGACTAGGAGTTGAAGGATGTGTGATGGGTATATGGGCACTCGACTATGGGATGGCGAATATGTATGATGGGTATATGGGCATGGGACTATGGGATGGAGGATGTGTTATGGGTAGGGCATGGGACTATGGGATGGAGGATGTGTGATGGGTATATGGTCACTCGACTATGGGATGGAGGATATGTATGATGGGTATATGGGCACTGGCCTATGGGATCGTGGATATGTATGATGGGTACATGGGCACAGGACTATGGGATGGAGGATAATTATAATTTGCTATAACTAACCACAGTTAGTTACTATGCCCGGGCATAGCAGGATAAGCAACAAAAAAACAGGAAAACAGCACATTGAGTTAAAAAAAAGTGAACTTTAATGCCCAATGGCGTGGCAACGTTTCGGAAGTGAAATCCTTTGGGCATTAAAGTTCACTTTTTTTTAACGCCATGTGCTGTTTCCCTGTTTTTTTGCTGCTTATCCTGCTATGCCAATTGAACACTGGTTGGGGACGCGTGTGCTTCAGTAAGGTATTGTCTTGGTGCTGTTCCAGTTTTTTCTTGTTATATATATATATATATATATATATATATATATATATATATATATATATATATATATATATAATCACCTTGTAATGTCTTCACATCCTGTTCCTTCCAGATGTGTCTGAATCCCAGAATTCCAAGCAGCAGAAGTTCACCAACCGCCATATTGAGACACCCAAGTGATGGGTGTCTCAATATGGAGACTGCTGGTGGTACCAGCCTCTTGCGCGGTACCACCAGCGGAACACCGTCGCACCACACACAGACACACACTGTATACGCCGTACGGCAGTCTGACTTACATGCAAATCATGATAGATATTCTCTCCAATCTCTTTACGTGATTTCATTTGTGATTGAATATAACAAAACAGTCTAATGCTGTATCACTAGTAAGTAAGCCACTGACTGAGAAATGGGAAATGTTACTTTATTGATAAAAAATTTTTCATAAAAAAAATATATATATTTATAAATTATTATCCAAACAAAAAGAATAAATGAAAGGGCTGATAGTAATGTTTGTTATTTCTATGATGTCAGTTAACCTTTTCAAAAGGAGTATTTGCATAATGTCATCTGGACTCTGACTTCCTTTAAATGTGTTTCCTCTCCATCTTACATATGTGTAAGGTGACCTCTTATCCACTTTCATACCACTGTGGCAGTCACGTGGTATGGTTTTACGTCAAACTGTCATTAATGATAAGAGACACAATAAGAGTCTTCACAGTGTTGATGGCTCGTTTCCTGATTAGGTTGTTTTTTTTTTTTCGCAAGGCCCATTTGGGCTTTAGTTTGTAGCATTCAGTTTCCCTTTTAAACTGATTGAAAGCTGTGCTTTAGTGATCAATTTAGTGAGCTTCATCATGAAAAAACAACAACAGAAAGGAATGGGGGGATGATGGAAGAATTAAATAATTGAGAAACAAATGAATAACTAAAGGATGCACCTGGAAAAAAAAGACTCCAATATATATTTTATTTTGCACTTGGCAAGCTTGTTTTCACCTAATGAAAACTTTTAATGGGCCTCTGCAGCAAGACAGTTAAAAATACAATTGTAATACTTAAAAACCCACAGTGCAACACTTGCTCCAAAAGTCTGCTGGTACATGTACATTCAATAAACCTGTTTCCACCTATTATTCTTACATTCTGGCCCCCTTTTCAATTTTTACAAAGCAGCCGCCACAATCTGTGACTTCTCTGGAGAGAATACTTAAAGCCCCCATACACGTTAGATGAAAGTCTGCCAAATCAGTCAATTTTAGAAGGATCGGAAGACCATATGATCTGTACGAAGGTCTTCTGAGAGAAGGATCAGGCAACTGGATTTTTAACTCTCTCTCCCCATTGAAGATACATGGACGCTCAGTCGAGCACTAATCTGTATAGTGGCGTCAAGAGGGATAGCTGTCTGTTGAAAGAAAATTTGATAGACAGCTATTTCAAGTGTATGGTCAAATTGCGAAGTAACATACACGCTTTTTCCCCTCTATAGCCTTCTCAAAGACCAACAGTGACAGAGAAGAGATGAACACAGCGTTGACCTCATCGGAGCTGCTCCATCAGAAGTCAGTGTGTGTGGGAAAATAGAATGTCTGTGACATCTAAGGACTTCTTCCAGAGTATTAACAGGCTGTTCTGTGAAAAGGAAAAACAGGGGCCATAACAAAGGAACTGAAGTCGGCTAATTCAAAGTAAGAACAACAGGTTTGTTGAATATACATGTGCCATGCAGAGTCAAATTTTCATTTTGGACTGAAAAGTAGCTTTAACCTAACAACATCCACAGTGGAGCTGAGATTCAACATCATCCCCTGTCATTATCTCTTTGTTTCTAAGCAGCGACCTAAACACAATGCTTTTAGGTTAGTAAAAAAGATAACTTGATAACTAGTTACTAAGCAGCTTGAAAGAGCCCAACAATACAAAGGGAATTTTGTTTTTATTACTAGTGTTTCAGTAAAAAATAATACAGTTGTGTAAAAGACTCATTGCCAGTTATCGCAAATGTTTGATTGCAGTTGTTCCTGCTAAGGGTGGCCCAACCAGTTATTAGGTTTAGGGGGCAATCACTTTCACACTTAGGGGGCAATCACTTTTTCACACAGGGCGTTGTAGGTTTGGATTTCTTTTTCCCTTAATAATACTGACCTTCATTTAAAAACTATATTTTGTTTTTACTTGTTTTATCTTTGTCTAATATTTAAATTTGTTTGGTGATCTGAAACATTTTTAAGTGTGACAAACATGAAAAAGAATAGGAAAGCAGGAGGGGGGCAAACACTTTTTCACACAACTGTGTATCAAGGAAAATGCAATTTTGCAAAAAAAAGCTTAATTTTACCGTAGTATCTAGTGAACAGTTACATAAATACAGTGTGTCCGTAAAGTCATGGTGCACTTCTGACCAGTCACTGGAAAGCAACAAAAGACGATGGAAATGTGACATTTGCTCCAAATAGTTCCATGTGGGCTCTATTTGTTGCCCTACACACTTTACGGACACACTGTATACAGTCATATGTTAAAGTTTGGGCACCCCTATTAATGTTAACCTTTTTTCTTTATAACAATTTTGGTTTTTGCAACAGCTATTTCAGTTTCATATATCTAATAACTGATGGACTCAGTTATATTTCTGGATTCAAATGAGGTTTATTGTACTAACAGAAAATGTGCAATCTGCATTTAAACAAAATTTGACAGGTGCAAAAGTATGGGCACCCTTATCATTTTCTTGATTTGAACACTCCTAACTACTTTTTACTGACTTCCTGAAGCACTAAATTGGTTTTGTAACCTCATTGAGCTTTGAACTTCATAGCCAGGTGTATCAAATCCTGAGAAAAGGTATTTAAGGTGGGTACCTCAACATAAAAGTGACATTAATATTTCGTAGATCCTCCTTTTACAAAAATAACAGCCTCTAGTCGCTTCCTGTAGCTATTAATGAGTTCCTGGATCCTGGATGAAGGTATTTGTGACCATTCCTGTTTACAAATCATTTCCAGTTCAGTTAAGTTTGATGGTTGCCGAGCATGGACAGCCCGCTTCAAATCATCCCACAGATGTTCAATGATATTCAGGTCTGGGGACTGGGATGGCCATTCCAGAACATTGTAATTGTTCCCCTGCATGAATGCCTGAGTAGATTTGGAGCGGTGTTTTGGATCATTGTCTTGCTGAAATATCCATCCCCTGCGTAACTTCAACTTCGTCACTGATTCTTGCACATTATTGTCAAGAATCTGCTGATACTGAGTTGAATCCATGCGACCCTCAACTTTAACAAGATTCCCGGTGCCGGCATTGGCCACACAGCCCCAAAGCATGATGGAACCGCCACCAAATTTTACTGTGGGTAGCAAGTGTTTTTCTTGGAATGCTGTGTTTTTTAGCCTCCATGCATAACGCCTTTTTGTATGACCAAACAATTCAATCTTTGTTTCATCAGTCCACAGGATCTTCTTCCAAAATGTAACTGGCTTGTCCAAATGTGCTTTTGCAAACCTCAGGTGACTCTGTTTGTGGCGTGCTTGCAGAAACGGCTTATTTCGCATCACTCTCCCATACAGCTTCTCCTTGTGCAAAGTGCGCTGTATTGTTGACCGATGCACAGTGACCCCATCTGCAGCAAGATGATGCTGGTCTTTGGAGGTGGTCTGTGGATTGTCCTTGACTGTTCTCACCATTCTTCTTCTCTGCCTTTATGATATTTTTCTTGGCCTGCCACCTCTGGGCTTAACAAGAACTGTACCTGTGTTCTTCCATTTCCTTACTATGTTCCTCACAGTGGAAACTGACAGGTTAAATCTCTGAGACAACTTTTTGTATCCGTCCCCTGAAAAGCTATGTTGAATAATCTTTATTTTCAGATCATTTGAGAGTTATTTTGAGGAGCCCATGATGCCACTCTTCATAGGAGAATCAAATAGGAGAACTACTTGCAAGTGGCCACCTTAAATACCTTTTCTCATGATTTGATACACCTGGCTATGAAGTTCAAAGCTCAATGAGGTTACAAAACCAATTTAGTGCTTCAGGAAGTCAGTAAAAACTAGTTAGGAGTGTTCAAATCAAGAAAATGATAAGGGTGCCAATACTTTTGCACCGGTCAATTTTTGTTTAAATGCAGATTGAACATTTTCTGTTAGTACAATAAACCTCATTTGAATCCTGAAATATAACGGAGTCCATCAGTTATTAGATATATGAAACTGAAATAGCTGTTGCAAAAAACAAAATTGTTATAAAGAAAAAAGGTTAACATTAATAGGGGTGCCCAAACTTTTACATATGACTGTATTTCTGCATATTCCCAAGGAATAAAAATAAAGAAAGAAAAAAAAGGACCGTAATTAAAAATAAATTCCTAAACGCAATATAGTGCATTAAAAAAGCTGTCACTTTGTTACACTGCCATTAACCAGCCCTAGAATGTTAATAGGACAGGTATGTGAAAGCAACTCCAGTAGGAAGCTAGTTTCCCATCCATTTGATACAGGAGATGCCAAGGGTGTTGAGGATAAGAGGAGGCAGCGAGTGCTGCTGCCATGCTGTCTTCATGAATGCTGAGAAGTGGCACTTCATATTGCATATGAAAGGAGGGGAACAGAGCTTCCTAATCCACATATTCACAGGCACTTGTCCAGTTACCATTCTAAGACAGGTACCTGCCAGTGTAACAATATGACAGTATGACAGTCATTGTAACACACTATACTAATATGCTATCTGGACAATATGAGTGTGCTTTACTAATTAAAAGTAAATAAATGTAAATAATAATTTACTTATGAAGACACTTTATTTACGGTACGTACTGTATTAATTTTTTTCAGTTACCACAGAACCCCACAGTTTTTCATGTGTATGCAAAAAGCTCTTTAACACTTGCATGTGAAGTTGATGTGAGAGCTTCTGGAACAATATAGAAGACCCAATGAAAGTTCTCAGTATAACAGAAAACATACAGTGGGTACGGAAAGTATTTAGACCCCTTTCAATATTTCACTCTTTGTTTCATTGCAGCCATTTGGTAAATTCAAAAAAGTTCTTTTTTTCTCATTAATGTACCCTCTGCACCCTTTCTTGACTGAAAAAAAACAAATGTAGAAACTTTTGCAAATTTGTTAAAAAAGAAAACTGAAATATCACATGGTCATAAGTATTCAGACCCTTAGCTTAGTATTGAGTAGAAGCACCCTTTTGAGCTAGTACAGTCATGAGTCTTCTTGGGAATGATGCAGCAAGTTTTTCACTTCTGGATTTGGGGAACCTCTGCCATGCTTCCTTGCAGATCCTCTCCAGCTCCGTCAGGTTGGATGGTGAACGTTGGTGGACAGCCATTTTTAGGTCTCTCCAGAGATGCTCAATTGGATTTAGGTCAGGGCTCTGGCTGGACCAGTCATGAATGGTCACAGTGTTGTTCTGGAGCCACTCCTTTGTTATTTTAGCTGTGTGTTTAGGGTCATTGTCTTCTTGGAAGGTGAACCTTCGGCCAAGTCTGAGGTCCAAAGCACTCTTGAAGAGGTTTTCATCCACAACATCTCTGTACATGTTTCCTTCAATTACAACCAGTCGTCCTGTCCCTGCAGCTGAAAAACATCCTCATAGCATGATGCTGCAATCACTATGTTTCACTGTTGGGATTTTATTGGGCAGGTGATGAGTTGTGCCTGGTTTTCTCCACACATACCGCTTAGAATTATCACCAAAAGATTCTATCTTTTTCTTATCAGACCAAAGAATCTTATTTCTCATAGTCTGGGAGTCCTTCATGCTTTTTAGCAAACTCTAAGCGGGCTTTCATACGTCTGGCACTGAGGAGAGGCTTCCGATGGGCCACTCTGCCATAAAAGCCTGACTAGTGGAGGGCTGACTTTGGGGAACTTTTTCCCATCTCCCTACTGCATCTGTGGAGCTCAGCCACAGTGATCTTGGGGGTCTTCTTTACCTCTCTCACCAAGGCTCTTCTCCCACGATTGCTCAGTTTGGCTGGACAGCCAGGTCTAGGAAGACTTCTGGTGGTCCCAAACTTCTTCCATTTAAGGATTATTGAGGCCACTGTGCTCTTAGGAACCTTGAGTACTGCAGAAATTCTTCTGTAACCTTGGCCAGATTTGTGCCTTGCCACAGTTCTGTCTCTGAGCTCCTTGGCCAGTTCCTTTGACCTCATGTTTCTCATTTGGTGTGACATGCACTGTGAGCTGTGAGGTCTTATATAGACAGGTGTGTGCCTTTACAAATCAAGTCCTATCAGTTTAATTAAACACAGCTGGACTCCAATGAAGGAGTAGAACCATCTCTTTCCCAAATGGCTGCAATGAAACAAAGAGTGAGAAATTTAAAGGGGTCTGAATGCTTTCTGTACCCACTGTACACAAGTTAGAATTACAAAATGCACAAAAGTGGAACCCCAATTGATCAAACATTGATGGCATATCCAAACATTATGCCATTAATGTTCTGATTGAGAGCAACTATTTACCTAAAAATGTATTACTGTATATACTCACATTTTTTTGTGCTGAAAAAGCCCCCCTTGGCTTATACTCGACTGAGGGTCCCAGAAGAAGGAGGGGCAGAGGCAGCGGTGCAGCAGAGTGTCACAGCAGGTAAGAGCCGGCTGCTGCGGCTAAAGCCTGTGCCGCTGGAAGTGAATATTCATTTCTATGTAATAGCGTGCACAGGGTCAGTCGCAGACGCCGGCTTCCAGCAGTGGCGGGGCGATCATGTGTGCCCACTACTTAAGAGAAATATTAATTTCCTTAACCCCTTTGAGACCATGCCCTTTTTCGTTTTTGCGGTTCTGTTTTTCGCTCCACTTCTTCCCAGAGCCATAACTTTTTTATTTTTCTGTCAATATGGCCATTTAAGGGCTTGTTTTTTGGGGGACGAGTTGTACTTTTGAATGACACCATTGGTTTTACCATACTGTGTACTCAAAAACGGGGAAAAAAAATTCCAAGTGTGGTGAAAATGCAATAAAAAGTGCAATTCCACAATGGTTTTTTGGATTTTATTTTTTACCATGTTCACCAAATGCTAAATCTGACCTATCATTATGATTATCCCAGTCATTACGAGTTCATAGACACCAAACATGTCTAGGTTCTTTTTTAATTAAGTGGTTAAAAAAAATCCAAAATTTGTTAAAAAAAAAATTGCGCCATTTTCCGGGACCTATAGCGCCTCCATTTTTCGTGATCTCGGTTGGGCTTATTTTTTGTGTGCCGAGCTGATATTTTATTGATACCGATTTGGTGCAGATACGATATTTTGATTGCCCGTTCTTGTATTTTAATGCAATGTCGCGGCGACCAAAAAAAAATAATTCTGGCATTTTGACTTTTTTTCAGATTAATCCTTTTTTTTATTGATAGATGGGTGATTCTGAATGAAGCGATACTAAATCTGTGTATGTTTGATTTTTTTATTGTTTTATTTTGAATGGGGCGAAAGGGGGGTGATTTAAACTTTTATATTTTTTTTTTCATTTTTTACATTTTAAAAACTTTTTTTTTACTTTTGGCATGCTTCAATAGTCTCCATGGGAGACTACAAGCTGCCATAACCAGATCGGCTCTGCTACATACAGGCGATGATCAGATCAACTGTATGTAGCAGTATTACTCAATTGCTATGAGCGCCGACCACCAGGCAGCGCTCATAGCAATACGGCATTAACAACCATAGAGGTATCCAGGAGACCTCTGGTTGTCATGCCAACTCACCGGTGATCTGCGATCACATGACGGGGGTCACTGGTGGGCGGTTTTCTGGCCCGATGGCCGGAAGCACGCGTTAAATGCAGCTGTCAGAGTTTGACAGTGACATTTAACGAGTTAACAGCCGTGAGTGGATCGTGATTCCACTTGCGGCTGTCCGGGCACATGTCAGCTTTTCAAAACATCTGACATGTACTGGGAAAGATGTGGGATCACTGCCAGAGCCCACATCAAAGGGAGGGAAGTGACCTGTGCTGTACTATACTGCATAAGTCGCAAAGGGGTTAAGTAAGATAAGATAAGATAATCCTTTAATCGTCCCACCATGGGGAAATTCAGAGCATTACAGCAGCAAGGCAGGAACAAGTACAGATACAGATGCATAAAGGCATTACATTGACAGTAGGTAGGTACATAAAGGAAAAAAAAAAAAGAGGTTATACTTGGCCACAGCTGCTGGCACCGGAAGAAGATGCTATGAGTGAGCGTAGGGAAGTTAAGTAGGATTTTTTTGTTGTTTTTTTTAATGTTTTTCTGATGGGGGCCATGCATACCAGGATAGGGATGAGGGGCCATGCATACCAGGATAGGGATGAAAAGCCATGCATACCAGGATAGGGATGAAGAGCCATGCATACCAGGATGTGGATGTTGAGTCATGCATACCAGGTTGGGGATGAGGAGCCATCTATACCAGGATGGAGATGAGGAGGCCATGCACACCAGGATAGGGATAAGGAGCCATGGATACCATAATAGGGATGAGGAGCCATGCATACAGGGATAGGGATGAAGAGCGATGCATACAAAGATAGGGATGAGGAACCATGCATACCAAGGATAGGGATGAGGAGCCATGCATACCAGGTTAGGGATAAGGTGACCATGCAGACCAGGATAGGGACGAGGTGGCCAAGCAGACCAGGATAGGGATAAGGTGGCCATGCAGACCAGAATAGGGATGAGGGGGCCATGCAGACCAGGATGGGGATGAGGGGGCATGCAAACCAGGATAGAGATGAGGGGGGCCATGCAGACTAAGATGGGGATGAGGCCGTGCAGACCAGGATGGGGATGAGGAGGCCGTGCAAACCAGTATAGGGAAGAGGGGACAATGCATATCTGGCTTCAGAGGTGGCGCTACATATTTTTCAGAGGAGTAAAAATACTCCTCCCAATATTGTTGAGGAGTATTTTTCACCACGGAGGAGTACGCAATTTGTATGAATTAAAATTGATGCTACACACGCTGAGATGCACAGAGAGAGCGCGTCGCGATGACGTCAGTCGCGCGGGTCACGTGTCCGTACGGCCGCTGCTGCACGCTACCACCCGCTGAGAGACAAGCACAGAGGGCGCGCCGCGATGACGTGAGTCGCTCCGCAACATCTGATACTGCCCTTTCCCCAGCTCCGTCCAACTCGCTGCCACTGTAGCTTAGAACGATGCGTCCCGTGGACGTATCGTACTAATATGAAGGCGTTTTTTCACCTGCCTGTGCGTCATAGATGCCCAGACAGGCGTTAATGCGACCTCTGGTGATATGGGCACTGTATGTCACACTACACAGTGGGCACTGTCTGCAGCATAGTGTTATTGATAGGCAGTACATCAGGAAGGCACTGTATGGCAGGCCCTGCTTCTGGGGCACTGTGTGGGCGAGGTGAGGTCATTAATACTCATGAGCGGTGTCCGTAGGTTGCTATGACATTGCTCCTGTCCCCCCTTTCCCTTGGTGTAGGTGGTCTCCTCCCCGTCACACCTGTGATGTACACATAGCTACAGCTGCTCTGATTGCTGATCGGAGACGTGACACTGACAGCACCACTGCCGGACACCCCGCCTCCACCTGAACTGCTTCTGGTCCTCTCACAGTGAGGGGAGCAGGCAGCACGGAGGCCTGTGGCCGGTCACCGCGGCCCGCACTCCCTTACAGCCAACAGGAGCATGGACGAGCAGCACACAGCCCTCCCCACAGTCCCCGAGGGCTGAGGACCCGGCACTCACTGCCCACCCGGTACATATTCGCTGCCATCTTTCGCTCTCCCGCGCACAATAACTCGGGGCGCCGAGTGTGTTTCCGGTGCCCGTGGTGGGGGCGGGGATACTTCCGGTAAGAAGGAGAGGGAAGGACTGAGCTCAAGTGCAGCTGCAATGTAGACGGCCTGTCACTGAGCGCAAGTGCAGCTCTGATACTGCCCTTTCCCCAGCTCCGTCCAACTCGCTGCCACTGTAGGTTAGAACGATGCGTCCCGTGGACGTATCGTACTAATCTGAAGGAGTTTTTTCGCTTGCCTGTGCGTCATAGATGCCCAGACAGGCGTTAATGCGACCTCTGCCTGGCTTATACTTGAGTCAATAAGTTTTCCCAGTTTTTGTAGTAAATTTAGATGCCTTGGCTTATGCTTGGGTCAGCTTATACTTGAGCATACACGGTAGTTAGATCATAAAACTGTAGATCAACTGTGAAATCTTTGCTTTAAAGAGAACTTGTCATCAGGGTTTACACGTAAAAGTTATTAAGAATGCTTTATCAGCCTCCTAATACTCTTTAATGATGCTTGCATTAGCCCTAAACTTTAAATGTATGTGTTTCCAAACTAGGCTTAATCTGCAGTCACCGGACTAATCCAGGGCTGCTGTCAATCAATACCGCTACATAGAGAAACATGCCCACAGCAATGTAACTGACATTCCGGCGTGTTCCAGGACAGCAGAAAGAAGGAGAAGTAACCATAGTTTTCATTTTTATTTCATAAATCAACAGTACACATGAAAATAAGAAACTCTGTAGTATATCGTATCAGAGAAATCTTCTATCTCTCTGCTAGGACTGATTAATTATTGTCAAAATTCTCAGGAAAATTCTGTATTCATTGGAGACAGATTTTCACATTAGTGAGATAGCAGATGACAATTGCTGGATTCTATGTGTACGAAAGGGGGTGAAGGAGTGAGGAGCTCTGCCTCTAGCTCCTCCCCTCTGCACAGAATTTCATCAATAGCAACTGTGATCTTTTAGCTTAGTAATGTAAATTCTGCCTTCACTGAATACAGATTTTACCAGTGAATTGAACATTTTGAAAATCAAAAATCAGCCCTGAAGGAGAAAGAAGATTTCTCAGATTAAAAAAATATTACAAAGTTGATTATTTTACCATATACTACTAATTTATTAGATAAAAATTAAAATGACTTTTTACTCAGTCACAAACATCCTAAAAGGTTTGTTCCAGCAAACTGCCGTTCATGTACGGTGTGACGATCAGGCGGGATCACTCCAAGTGTCGGCGCAATCAAAAGTTGGTGTTAGCGCTATATGAGAGGTAGCACCCTGTGGTAACGCTCAAGATCAGTGTTAGCGCATATCAGGGCATTTAACGCCTCTGATGCAGCTGTCAATAGCGACATCGCTCAACATAACAGAGGAATGGAGCTCCCTCCCTGATTTGATCAGCAAATGATTGTGCTCGCATTGTGCTGATAGTCTCTATTGTGTTCCCCGCCCGAAAGATGGCTGCGGGGTCACCCAGGTACAGTGGCCTGTAAGCTTCTGCTCACAGCAAGAGCTGTCATGCCTTCTCCTTGTGTGATACACTGATCTAATGGCCTGCAATGCAGAGTATTAGATCAGCGATCAGGGCAGGGAAAGTTGTTGTCCCATCCTTCATCAAGGTAAAAATCACAAAATAAAGAGTAAAAAAAATATTAATCCAATAAATACATATATTTATGTAAAAACAAAAATAAGCAAATAATGTACACATATTTGGTATCGCCACGTCCAGAATGACCTGATCTATAAAACTGTCCCACTAGGTTAACCCTTTCACTGAACACCATAAAAAAAAAGTGACAAACTATTCTTTTTCATCATACCACTGAACAAAAAGTGGAAGAAAATGCGATCAAAAAGACGAATGTAAATAAAAATGGTATTGCTGAAAAAGTCATATTGTCCAGCAAAAGAAAAGCTGCCATACAGCTCCATCAGCAGATAAATAAAAAGTTCTAGCTCTCAGAATAGAGTGATGTAAAAACAATTATTTTTTTCTATAAAATAGTTTTTATTATGTAAAAGTGCCAAAACATGATATAAATGTGGTATGGTACTGACTCGAAGAATTAAGCTATCTTAGCACTTACACTGTGTTAACAAGGTTTTGTCCCTCGGACAATTTTGAGTGTTCCTGATAGATTTTTTCATGCTGATTTCAGAAATTACTTCAGATTTTTCCTATCACGTAAGGTTTTTGAGAAATGATACGAAACATTATAATATGCTGTTATAATTCTAAAAACTCATGAACTTTTTCTGAAAGAGTACATTCTGAATTTTCCACTGAAATAACATAAATCGCTGATCTACACATATGCAAGCACTTATTATGTGAATTCCGCGCAGGCGCAGTGAATCATTCGGCTGACCATGTATGGAGCATGTTACATCTCCTGGGCAGGGGTGGAATCAAAAGACAATACTGACATACTTAGAGTATGGCTGAATGGATCACGACCTTCAATGCCGTTCGCTGTCCCAATGATATGAAGAGAGCAGAGAGATCATGTAACAGACTGCTACTTCTGCCTAACAATGTAACAGGATATTCAGAAAAAAACAAGAAATCAATAGAATATCCTAATCTTCCATCAGCCATAAGACCAGTGCCACACAGTGAAAGTCTTCGTGTTCCAAAGCCGCCCAAAGTATGGACAATGGAGGATGACAAAGATGAACTAACAAGGTCAGTGGAAAATGAAACTGCTGCAGACCCAGACTTTGAGCCTTCTACATCTAATCCACATCTGTTCAGTCAAGCTGATCTGAGTGACTTGGTCAGAGATTTGAAATTGTCAAAGAGGCAGGCAGAATTATTGGGATCAAGGCTACAAGAACGGAATCTCTTATTACCAGAAACAAGATTATCTGTTTTTCACAGTCGTCAAGAAGACCTTAACCCCTTCCTGACATGAGACATACTATCCCGTCCATGGGACCCGGGCCCCTATGCCCATGGACAGGATAGTACGTCTAGCGCGATCAGCGGCGCCCACGTGGTGAGCGCCGCTGATCGCGGCCGGGTGTCAGCTGATTATCACAGCTGACACCCGTCACAATGTGTCAGGGGCGGTCACGGACCGCCCCCGACACGTTAACCCCTTGCACACCGCGATCAAACATGATCGCAGTGTACCGGGGGTTAAAGGGAAGCATCGGCAGGGAGGGGGCTCCCTCTGTGCTTCCCTGAGCCCCCTACGGCAGCGCAATGTGCAGCGCTGCTGCGGGGGGCTCCTTTCCTCCAGGCCCCCGAATCCAAGATGGCGACGGGGGCCTTCGGGGGCCTGAGGAAGCTGGCTTCCTCAGTGCCTGCAAAGCGCAGGCATGAGGAAGCCTTCTGCAGTGCCTGTGTCAGATCGCTGATCTGTCACAGTGATCTGTGATGTGACAGATCAGCGATCTGTCACAGGACAGTGATGTCCCACCTGGGACTATTTAATAAAGTAAAAAAAAAAATAAAAAAAAGTGTTAAAATAATAAAAAAAAAAATCGCCAAATAAATTAGAAAAAAAAAAAAAAATATTCCCCCAATAAATCCATTTTTTGGAAATAATAAAAAAAAAAACAATAAAAGTACACATATTAGGTATCGCCGCGTCCGTAATGACCCGCCCTATAAAACTGTCCCATTAGTTAACCCCTTTAGCAAACCCCTTAAAAAATAAAAATAAAAAACGAAGCAAAAAATAATGATTTATTATCATACCGCCAAACAAAAAGTGTAATAACGCGCGATCAAAAAGACGCATATAAATATCCATGGTACCGCTGAAAACGTCATCTTGTCCCGCAAAAAACGAGCCACCACACAGCATCATCAGCGAAAAAATATAAAAGTTATAGCTCGCAGAACAAAGCGATGCAAAAATAATTATTTTTTATATAAAATAGTTTTCATTGCATAAAACCGACAAAAACATAAAAAAATGACATAAATGAGGTATCGCTGTAACCGTACTGACCCGAAGAATAAAACCGCTTTATCAATTTTACCGCACGCGGAACGGTGTAAACGCACCCCCCCAAAAGAAATTCATGAAACGCTGGTTTTTGTTCATTCTGTGTCCCAAAAATAGGAATAAAAAGCGATCAAAAAATGTCACGTGCCCGAAAATGGTACCAATAAAAACGTCAACTCGTCCCGCAAAAAATAAGACCTCACATGACTCGGTGGGTCAAAATACGGAAAAATTATAGCTCTCAATATGTGGTGATGCAAAAACTATTTTTACAATAAAAAGCGTCTTTTAGCGTGCGACAGCTGCCAAATATAAAAACCGCCATAAATAGTAAATCAAACCCCCCGTCATCACCCCCTTAGTTAGGGAAAAATAATAAAATAATAAAATTAAAAAAAAGTATTTATCTCCATTTTCCCGTTAGGGTTAGGGCTAGGGTTAGGGCTAGGGTTAGGGCTCAGATTAGGGTTAGGGGTGTGTTGGGGTTAGGGTTGGAGTTATAAAAAGTCAAATGTTGCTCCTTCCCTTCCAAGCTCTGCCATGCGCCCAAACAGTGTTTTACCCCACATGTAGGATATCAACCTACTCAGGACAAATTGCAAAACAATTTTTGGGGTCCAATTTCTCCTGTTACCCTTAGGAAAATAAAAAATTGGGGGCAAAAATATCATTTTTGTGGAAAAAAATGATTTTTTTATTTTCACGTCCGAGTGTTATAAACTTCTGTGAAGCACTTGGGGGTTCAAAGTGCTCACCACACATCTAGATAAGTTCTGTGGGGGGTCTAGTGTCCAAAATGGGGTCACTTGTGGGGAGTTTCAATAGTTTAGGTACATCAGGGGCTCTCCAAACGCACATGACACCCGCAGACCATTCCATCAAAGTCTGCATTCCAAAACGTCACTGCTTCCCTTCCGAGTCCCGACGTGTGTCCATACAGTAGTTTTCTCCCACATATGGGGTGTCAGCGTACTCAGGCCAAATTGGACAACAACTTTTGGGGGTCCAATTTCTCCTGTTACCCTTGGGAAAATGAAAAAATTGGGGACTAATTGATCATGTTTCTGGAAAAAATACGATTTTTTTATTTTCATGCCCTGGCATTATAAACTTCTGTGAAGCTCTTGGGGGTTCAAAGTGCTCACCTCACATCTAGATAAGTTCCTTAGTGGGTCTAGTTTTCAAAATGGGGTCATTTGTGGGGGGTTTCCACTGTTTAGGTACATTAGGGGCTCTCCAAAGGCAACATGACACCCGCAGACCATTCCATCAAAGTCTGCATTCCAAAACGTCACTACTTCCCTTCCAAGCCCCGACGTGTACCCATACAGTAGTTTTCTCCCACATATGGGGTATCAGAATACTCAGGACAAATTGGACAACAACTTTTGGGGTCCAATTTCTCCTGGTACCCTTGGGAAAGTAAAAAAATGGTGACTAAAAGATCATGTTTGTGGAAAAAATACGAATTTTTTATTTTCACGCCCGGGCGTTATAAACTTCTGTGAAGCACTGGGGGGTTCAAAGTGCTCACCACACATCTAGATAAGTTCCTTGGGGGGTCTAGTTTACAAAATGGTGTCATTTGTGGGGGGTTTCCACTGTTTAGGTACATTAGGGGCTCTCCAAAGGCAACATGACACCCGCAGACCATTCCATCAAAGTCTGCATTCCAAAACGTCACTACTTCCCTTCCGAGCCCCGACGTGTGCCCATACAGTAGTTTTCTCCCACATATGGGGTATCAGCATACTCAGGACAAATTGGACAACAACTTTTGGGGTCCAATTTCTCCTGGTACCCTTGGGAAAATAAAAAAATGGTGACTAAAAGATCATGTTTGTGGAAAAAATACGAATTTTTTATTTTCACGCCCGGGCATTATAAACTTCTGTGAAGCACTGGGGGGTCAAAGTGCTCACCACACATCTAGATAAGTTCCTTAGGGGGTCTAGTTTCCAAAATGGTGTCATTTGTGGGGGGTTTCCACTGTTTTGGTACATCAGGAGTTTTCCAAACGCGACATGGTGTCCGATCTCAATTCCAGCCAAAAACGTCAAATGGCGCTGCTTCCCTTCCGAGCTCTGCCATGCGCCCAAATAGTGGTTTACCCCTACATGTGGGGTATCAGCGTACTCCGGACAAATTGCACAATAACTTTTACGGTCCTGTTACCCTTGGAAAAATAAGAATTGAGGGTGAAAAGATCATTTTTGTGGAAAAAATATGATTTTTTAATTGTATGGCTTTATGTTATAAACTTCTGTGAAGCCCATGGGGGTTCAAAGTTCTCACCACACATCTAGATAAGTTCCTTAGGGGGTCTAGTTTCCAAAATGGTGTCATTTGTGGGGGGTTTCCACTGTTTTGGTACATCAGGGGTTTTCCAAACGCGACATGGTGTCCGATCTCAATTCCAGCCAAAAACGTCAAATGGCGCTGCTTCCCTTCCGAGCTCTGCCATGCGCCCAAATAGTGGTTTACCCCCACATGTGGGGTATCAGCGTACTCAGGACAAATTGCACAATAACTTTTAGTGTCCTGTTACCCTTGGAAAAATAAGAATTGAGGGTGAAAAGATCATTTTTGTGGAAAAAATATGATTTTTTAATTGTACCGCTGTACGTTCTAAACTTCTGTAAAGCCCTTGTGGGTTCAAAGTTCTCACCACATATCTAGATAATTTCCTTGGGGGGTCTAGTTTCCAAAATGGGGTCACTTGTGGGGGGTTTCCACTGCTTAGGTACATCAGGGACTCTCCAAACGTGACATGGCGTCCAATCTGAATTCCAGCCAATTTTGCATTGAAAAAGTCAAACGGCGCTCCTTCCATTCTGAGCTCTGCCATGCACCGAAACAGTGGTTCCCCCCCACATATCAGGTATCTGCGTACTCAGGACAAATTGCACAATAACTTTTGCAGTCCAATTTCTCCTGTTACCCTTGGTAAAATAAAAAAAATTGAACCTGAAGTATTTTTTTTATGAAAAAAAGTTAGATGTTCATTTTTTTTTAAATATTCAAAAAAATTCCTGTGACGCACCTAAAGGGTTAATAAACTTCTTGAATGTGGTTTTGAGCACTTTAAGGGGTGCAGTTTTTAGAATGGTGTCACTTTTGGGTATTTTCTATCATATAGACCCCTCAAAGTGGCTTCAAATGTGATGTGGTCCTAAAAATAAAATGGTGTTGTAAAAATGAGAAATCGCTGGTCAACTTTTAACCCTTATAACTTCCTAACAAAAAAAAATTTTGGTTCCAAAATTGTGCTGATGTAAAGTAAACATGTGGGAAATGTTAGTTATCAAGTTTTTTGTGTGCCGTATCTCTGTGATTTAAGGGCATAAAAATTCAAAGTTGGAAAATTGCGAAATTTTCAAAATTTTCGCCAAATTTCCGTTTTTCTCACAAATAAACGCAAGTTATTTGAATGAAATTTTACCACTAACATGAAGTACAATATGTCACGAGAAAACAATGTCAGAATCACCGGGATCCATGGAAGCGTTCCAGAGTTATGACCTCATAAAGGTACAGTGGTCAGAATTGTAAAAATTGGCCCGGTCATGAACGTGCAAACCACCCTTGGGGGTGAAGGGGTTAATCAATATTTCAACCATTTTGACAGTTTAACCTTTTGCAACGGCGTCTTGGGGTTGTTTGGTGCTCTTGGATGCGAACATGACCCGAAGGAATGGCGACTGTTCATTGACTCGTCAGTTAGAAGTCTGAAGGCTGTTTTACTACACAACGGAAATATCTATCCTTCTATACCTATTGGACATGCTGTACACATGAAAGAAATGTATCAGAATATGGACTTACTGTTGACCCACATTAATTCTAGAAATTATAACTGGAACATATGTGGTGATCTAAAAGTTGGTGCACTTCTTCTTGGACTGCAGCTTGGATATACCAAGTATTGTTGTTTTATTTGTGAGTGGGACAGTCGTGCATGAGAAATGCAATATTTCAGAAACGACTGGCCACTCCGCGAAAACCTCAAAGCCACGACATGTGAGCTGTTTTTAACAGCTGACATGTGCCCGCAATAGGCACCAGTGGAATCGCGATCCGCTCGCGCCTATTAAGTAGTATAATAACGCTGTTAAACTCTGATAGCAGGTATTTAAATGCACTTCTGGACGCTAGTCCAGAAATTCGCGCAGCGACGACCCTCGTGACGTGATCGGGGGTTATGGCTGTGTTTGCATCACAACCAGAGGTCTCCTCGAGACCTCTATGGTTGTTGATGGCAGATTGCTATGAGCGCCACCCTGTGGTCGGCGCTCATAGCAAGCCTGTGATTCTGCTGCATAGAGGTGATCTGAGCTGAGCATCACCTCTATGTAGCAGAGGCGATCACGCTATTGCAGCTTCTAGCCTCCTATGGAGGCTATTGAAGCATGTCAAAAGTAAAAAAAAAAAAAGTGTTTAAAAATATTTAAAAAAACATAAAAGTTCAAATCACCCCCTTTCGCCCTAATCAAAATAAAACAATTTAAAAAAAATCAAACCTACACATATTTGGTATCACCGAGTTTAGAATCACCCAAAATATCAATAATCAGAATTTAATTGGCGCTCCTACCCTTCTGAGTCCTGCCATGTGCCCATGTGCCAGTTTTCCACCACATATGGGTATCACTGTACTCAGGAGAAATTGCACAACACATTTTATGGTTCATTTTCTCCTGTTACCATTGTAAAAATGTAAAGTTTGGGGCTAAATTAACATTTTTGTGGGAAAAATGAAAATGTTATTTTTTTCTTCCACATTGCTTTAATTGAAACATCTAAAGGGTTAATAAACTTCTTGAATGTGGTTTTGAGCACTTAAGAGTTGTGCCATTTTTAAAATGGTGTCACTTTTGGGAATTTTCTGTCACATAGACCCCTCAAAGTCACTTCAATTGATTTTTGTAAATTTTTTGGAAAAAATTAGAAATTGCTGATAACTTACTTAAGTTTATGTTTCAAAAATGATGTTGATGCAAAGTAGACATGTGGGAAATGTTATTTATAAATTATTTTTTATAATAAGAAGCAAAAAGAGCAAAGAGATGGAAAAAGTGATATAATAGCTTTTATTTTACCTGTGATATTTCCCCTTATGTGTAACACATTAGATAATTCTGCTGAACCAGCCTGTTTGCATGTAATGCAGATCCTTGCTCTACAGCTGCTTTGAGGATGGCCTGTTTTTCTGCTGTATGACTTGTATTTTTGTAATGGCACAAAATACCACACCTTATAATGTATTGGAAAACTATTACAATATTTTTGAAGAATGAAAATAAAACAGCAATTCTGTGGTTTATTGGAATTTGTCTCTGGGATAATTTTTAGGGCGTCCATTGTGCAGTAAAAATTACATTTTAAAGTTTTTCTGCTGGTTGCTATGAATTTTTTTTTTCAAAGAAGGATAGTGATTAGGTATATTTAGCCCCAAAGCCTGTTTTCACCTTCCACACCAGGCCAAATTTTAAAATTCTGGTCAGTTTCACTTTGAGGTAATACCGTTGTGGCCAAAATTATTGACACCCCTGCAATTTTGTCAGATAATACTCCGTTTCTTCCTGAAAATGATTGCAATCACAAATTCTTTGGTATTATCTTCATTTAACTTTGCCTTAAATGAAAAAACACAAAAGAGAATGAAGCAAAAAGCAAAACATTGATCATTTCACACAAAACTCCAAAAATGGGCCAGACAAAAGTATTGGCACCCTCAGCCTAATACTTGGTTGCACAACCTTTAGCCAAAATAACTGCGACCAACCGCTTCCGGTAACCATCAATGAGTTTCTTACAATGCTCTGCTGGAATTTTAGACCATTCTTCCTTGGCAAACTGCTCCAGGTCCCTGATATTTGAAGGGTGCCTTCTCCAAACTGCCATTTTTAGATCTCTCCACAGGTGTTCTATGGTAGTCTTCAGACTTCATAATGCCATGCACACGGTCAAGCAGTCCAGTGCCAGAGGCAGCAAAGCAACCCCAAAACATCAGGGAAACTACGCCATGTTTGACTGTAGGGACCGTGTTCTTTTCTTTGAATGCCGCTTTTTTTCTCCTGTAAACTCTATGTTGATGCCTTTGCCCAAAAAGCTCTACTTTTGTCTCATCTGACCAGAGAACATTCTTCCAAAACGTTTTAGGCTTTTTCAGGTAAGTTTTGGCAAACTCCAACCTGGCTTTTTTATGTCTCGGGGTAAGAAGTGGGGTCTTCCTGGGTCTCCTACCATACAGTCCTTTTTCATTCAGACGCAGACGGATAGTACGGGTTGACACTGTTGTACCCTCGGACTGCAGGGCAGCTTGAACTTGTTTGGATGTTAGTCGAGGTTCTTTATCCAACATCCGCACAATCTTGCGTTGAAATCTCTTGTCAATTTTTCTTTTCCGTCCATATCTAGGGAGGTTAGCCACAGTGCCATGGGCTTTTAACTTCTTGATGACACTGCGCACGGTAGACACAGGAACATTCAGGTCTTTGGAGATGGACTTGTAGCCTTGAGATTGCTCATGCTTCCTCACAATTTGGTTCCTCAAGTCCTCAGACAGTTCTTTGGTCTTCGTTCTTTTCTCCATGCTCAATGTGGTACACACAAGGACAGAGGACAGGTTGAGTCAACTTTCTTTAATCCATGTCAACTGGCTGCAAGTGTGATTTAGTTATTGCCAACACCTGTAAGGTGCCACAGGTAAGTTACAGGTGCTGTTAATTACACAAATTAGAGAAGCATCACATGATTTTTCGAACAGTGACAATACTTTTGTCCACCCTCTTTTTTATGTTTGGTGTGGAATTATATCCAATTTGGCTTTAGGACAATTCTTTTTGTGTTTAAGACAAATTAAAGACAAATTTAAGACAAATTAAATGAAGATAATAACAACAAGAATTTGTGTTTGCAATAATTTTCAGGAAGAAACTGAGTATTATCTGACAAAATTGCAGGGGTGTCAATACTTTTGGCCACAACTGTAACTCTTGAACACTTTAATATAATCCAGGGTTTCTGAGATTGTGTTTTTGTGACACATTGTACTTTATGTTGGTAATGAATAATAATAAAAAGAAAAATTCAGCTCACCCCTGAGATGGTGTTCCAATCTGGGAGGAGCATGGCGTCCCCGCTGCTGCACAGAGTGCAGAATGGAAGAGTGTTCAAGAGCCCTGTAGCTCAAAACGCATGTGGATTGATTCTTGTTATACACACCACCCCTCTTTATTGCTTTGTTGTCTGAGATGCCCATTTTTTCATTACTTTCAATTTTAAAGAATTTCCAAAAAAGACTTTGTGAATTTTAAATTTTTCCGGTGTGTTGAGCTGGTTCTAACTCTATTTTTCTCAATCAACTTTATGTTAGTGCAAATCTAGCTCAAAATTTTGTGCTATTTGTGAAAATATTGGAATTTTAGCGAACATTTTGAAAATTTTGCAGTTTTCAAACTTTCAATTTTTATATCCTTTAACCACTTAGTAATGGTGAAAGATTGCATACAATGCAATTTATGTTACTTGGACGTTCCAAATCTATTGTAGCATTTTTGGTAATTTAATTTATAGAGAAGTATCTGATTTTTATTCTATTTTTATATAAAGGGTTGGTTGTATATGCTTGACAATGCTTTTTATTTCCCAGGAGCATAAATCCCTAAAATACTCTCCAAACTCCCATCTGAAAAGATGTTTAGAACGTACCTGTGACAGTACTTCTTCCATAAGGGTCAATGTGTATTAAAAGGGGTTGTGGGCTGCCTAAAAGGCTTTACCACTGCTAAAATCATCCTCTGCTTAATTTAGAATTTCTCTAAGCTAATATAAAATGATTGATTGTGTGCATTTCATGTACCTCTTGGATCTCGCTTTCATTCATCATGGGATGTTTTAAATGAAATGCATTTAGAACCTGCCACCATCAGAGAGGAATCTCTTAAATCTTTGGAAAGCAGAATGAGGACACAGTAAATCAATCTCACTTTAGTTGTGCCGCACAGGGCAAGCTTTACACTGACAAAGTAATTAAAGCTGGTTTTATTTGCTCTTTTTCTATTCATCTACTTTTTATGGAAGAAAAACTCCAGCATTATAACATGATGATAACATAGATTTATATGTTGTGTAGGTACCAAAGTTATTTCATTGGATTGCTTTTATACCTTTTCATCAGTGTAATCTAGATAAAATGAGCAATAACCACTTTAGTGATTAAAAGTGGTGCTAACCACTTTAATTAGTGACTAAAGGAGTGGCATTCATTTATTATTAATACATACAGTTTTATACTAATTTTAATATATACACATGTATATATAGGCAAAGGGTGGTCACATCAAATAATGATTTGTTTTCGTTTTCTCTTTTGATTTGCATTTTGGAAACTTAAAAAAAAATATTAGGGTATGTGCACACGTTGTGGATCCGAAGCGGATTTTCCACACAACTTTGAGACCAAACAATGTTAGTCAATGAGAAAAATAATTGCTGTGCACATGCTGTGGAAAATTCCGTACGGAAGCCGCAGCGGTTTATTTTTCACAGCATGCCAATTCTTTTTGCGGATCCGCATGCGTTTTACATCCATTGAATTAATGAAATACCCTTAACATTTCTATTTTTGAAAGCATTCTTACTTTGCAGCATTTCTGCACATCTGCGTGAAACTCTTGCACAGTTCTATTTAAACAGTATATATAGACGACATTAATTCATTCAAATTAACTGTGAATATAAATAGTAGTTATAGTTAATAATATTACATGAGCATTAGAAATGATGGTAAAACATAAAGGTGGATTCAAAGTATGGTTGTCAAACACATAAAAAACTACACTGATTTAAACTATCCCATGTAGAAATAGATTATATATAATATTTCATGTATTAGAAATATAAATAAATTATAATAATATTTTATATTCTTAACTTTAAAACGGTTATCTGGTACTCTTTAAACTTTTCTTATGTGAATAAGAACTTACAGGCATGTAGTTGCTAACTACATGCCTGTTGT
Source organism: Dendrobates tinctorius (assembly GCF_039654945.1). NCBI lineage: Eukaryota > Metazoa > Chordata > Amphibia > Anura > Dendrobatidae > Dendrobates > Dendrobates tinctorius. The sequence goes on along the minus strand of NW_027361699.1, from coordinate 8,064,330 downwards.
GCACGGCTCAGAATTGTCAGGGACCTCTCCTGTTGGTGATTCTGAGGCTTCCGGTAATGTCAGATCGACAGAGCAGCTGTTACTCTTCCATGGTGTTATGACTGCCGATGTCATGCTGAGTGACAGCCGTCTAACCACTACTTAACTGTGGGGAGGAGGCTGTCAATCAGCATGTCGGCAGTTACACCCAGTCGACAGAGCAGTCCTAGAGAGGAAGAGCTGCTCTGTTGATGTGAAGAATCACTGGCAGCAGTGGTCTATAATCACTCTGAGTCGGTGCTGGGCAAAACAGGCAGATAGTTGCTAACTCAGTTCTTAGCATAATAGGAATAAAATAAAATAGGTGTTGTATCAATAAGGGTGGTTTCACATTAGCGCTTTTTAAGCGCACGCACGGCCGGGGGTAGCTCCGCCCCTGAGCCGGCTCTCTGCCCGGCGTGCCCGCCCCTTGCTTGTAGCGCCGCCTCCTAGCGCACAGCGGCGCCTGCGATCGGCGCACCCTATCTTTAGCATAGGGTGCGCAGATCGTGCGCAGGCCGTGCGCTAGTTGCGCTTTGACCTGCGCTGCGCACTTTTGACGGTGCGCCGTGCGCGCCAAAATCAAACTTCTTGGAGCTACCCCCGGCCGTGCGTGCGCTTAAAAAGCGCTAATGTGAAACCGCCCTAAGACAACTTCTTTTCATGTGATCTATTATGACATATGGATGTCAGAGAAAGGGAGTCTCCTGCTCACAGACCTTCTCTTTGAGGCCTTCCATGTGTCAATGGAGACTGCTTTAATTAAACTGTCTCCATCATTAGTGCTAGATTTACAGTGTTGTTTGCTGGACTTCGTGATACTGGTGCCCAGCTCAAACCAGTAAATGTGCACACACATGATTCTATTGCTGTTGCAATGCTTCATTGAAGATACTATTACACAGAGGGCAGAAAAAGTCCTGATTTAAATAATGATCGCCTTAAGTGCAATTGATATTAGTGCTGCAAGATTTATGCGGAGTCCCAATAGCTGTATTGATCCTGTAGAAGATTAGACTTCTCGAAGGTCATGGCTCATTTTTTCTCTACAGTTCATTCTGGGGAAATGTTTTGAAATTCTAAGCACATTTTTTGGGTAATGGTATTATTCTGTGATGTGACTTAGTTGTTCTATATATATTTCTCGATATAATTTCTGATATAATTTCTGATGAAAATATTACCAGATCATAAGTACTCGTTATGTGAAAATGCTGTGTGGCAATAAGGATTATACTTATAATGTGCTGATGTAACTAAAGAAATAAAGCAATACGCAGAAACATTCAGATTGAAGTTTAAGCTAAGGACCATGGTAAGAAAGTTCTGGCAATTGAGCCCTATGCTTGTCTGTTAGAAACATATGGCTACTATTGTACTTTAGGCCCATTTTACTGTGGGCAGAACATTCTCTTTAGTGAGTTGCTTTATCCTCTTAGATGCTCTTGACTAATGAAAGTAACACTTCTATAAACCCACAGACAACCCATCATGTTTGCTACTGTTGGATTGTAGGAATTGTCACAAGAAAGGACATAATATCATTTCTGCTCTCAGTATAGACTGCATTAACTACTGCATAAACAAACATCCTAAATGACAAATCTATCGTCCTACACTACTACCATCTACTTTGTATGTCCTTGAAATTACAGTGGCAGCCAAAGACATAGAGACATACAAAGGAGGAGGGATCACCATAAAAAATATCACATTTTATTAGTACACACAAAACCACAACAATAGATTTTAAAAATACTTAAACTGAAAAACTAGTTACACAGTGTGTAACCATTACATACAGGAGCAGCGGTCAACCTAGTAACACCTATAAATAATACATGAAATTTCCAATACATAATGAAAATACCCATGTCTCGATATAGGAATACCAAAGTCAATAATTCTGGGAGAGAATCACATGCCTAGAATAGCTGGAAATTGTGAAGATTGGCACCAAATACAAGATGGAACTGCTATATAAGTACGGAGCAATTAGATATACATAAAAAAATATTCAAAGCTTTATATCCTAATATAGACTTTCTCTTGCCCCTGATGAAGTCACATCAGTGACGATACACGTTGGGCATACAGGAGCCGGTTTTTTGCCTTGCACCTTTATGATTGCAGAATATGCGTGTTGTTCTGTGAGCATGCTTAACCTGGTTATAGCATTGGATTTGTAATGTATCTTACAGGCCAACACTCTATGGGGTTACAGGGAGAGGTCTCACTTTACCCGAGCTTATACTTTGTAATCCTAATGGCTTGCTAATGGTATTTGGCTCATGAATCATTGTATTAGGTGTCTATATTAGGATATAATGCTTTGAATATTTTTTTATGTATCTCTAATTGCTCCGTACTTATATAGCAGTTCCATCTTCTATTTGGTGCCAATCTTCACAATTTCCAACTATTCTAGGCATGTGATTCTCTCCCAGAATTATTGACTTTGGTATTCCTATATCGAGACATGGGTATTTTCATCATGTATTGATTTGTAAATTTCATGTATTATTTATAGGTGTTACTAGGTTAACCGCTGCTCCTGTATGTAATGGTTACACACTGTGTAACTAGTTTTGTAGTTTAAATGTTTTAAAATCTATTGCTGTGGTTTTGTGTGCACTAATAAAATGTGATATTTTTTATGGTGATCCCTCCTCCTTTTTGTCTCTTTGTCTTTGGTTGCCACTGGTCTATTTTTGGACATACTGCAGGTGGATCCCTTTAATATTAAAATGAAATATATTTGATGGTGCCCTCCTCTTCTGCAACATATCCTTGAAATAACAGGGCACAGTTATCAAAGTAGGGCTATATTGTTCAGTCTGCTGTTTGATATGTGTGTAAGAAAAGTTTACCCAAATGCTCTCTATAAGGAAAGCGTTATAAAGGCCACATTTCAGTCTGTTCTCACCACAATTACCTGGACTGACAAAACTAACAGCCTCTGAGGCATACATGAAGATGATAGTTCAGATCAGGCGACTTATAATATGTCTGGACATAGTGTAATGTGAATTTTTTTTTTTTTTTATAGAACTTGCTTGTGTGACATTTTTTGGCCTGAGTGTGTAGAAAAAAGTGTTATTAAAGGGGGTTTCGCTACTTGGAAATTTAAGGTACGTTCACAGGAGAGCAACCATTGTCTCACTTGGACCTATACCTATGTGGAGATCCATGGTCCTCTGGCCTGCATTGTCAGGCAGCTGCCACATTCAAGCAGAGAATGAACTAAGGGGTAACTGTATATGTTTTGCATTTGGCAGGGTCTGGGGTCCCTCATTTGTAACATACTGCAATAAAGAAAAACAAATAGAGCTTCCTAGTGATGGTACCACTGTGATGGACCAAAGATAAAAGCTACAATATAATGCTCGCCAATTCCAGAGGTCAAGACACCAGAGGAAAAATATCGGGAAGCCTAAAAGTGACATTGCAGGGATGAACTGCAGAGGCTCACAGGGAAACCATGGGAAGGTACTAATAAGCGCTGCACTTGTGACAAAACCCGACTTTACAGGAGTTGCAAATTCCATGGACAGGATGTGAATTAACATTAATTATCAATCACAACATAGGAGTAGGTCCCAAAGGTGTGACCCACATATATCAGACAGTTATTCCAAAAATTCATTATTTGGGAATACAGTTTTAGGTTCTTGCTATAGGTAGTAATCCAGTTTCTACTACACTGTCATGTTCTGACAGCTTAGACCAGTTGTATATTGTAGACTGATATCTTTTTATTAACTAGGTTCCCTCATATACATATAAAACGTTTTATACGTGTACATAATGTGTCTCACAAAGTGCTTTGCTAGTTTTTAACTGTTCCTACAACCACAAACCTATGTATATATTATTGCTCTATGTAGTTACTAGCAGGACAAGTAAGAAAGCTAATGTAATAATGTAATTTAAAACCGAACATGGTTTAACACAAAAAAAAAACAAAAAAGAAAAAAACTTCAACACGTTTACTTTGTGGCAACTAAAGACAAGCATATATTCAATACAAAATCATCAGTCCGAGTCCCAACTAAGGCAATGAGTGATACTGTAATTTGTCTAGTAGAGGAGTGCCTGGTCACATGCATTTCACATGCTAAGTTTTTGTGGGATTTTTTTAAATTAAAGGATGTATCATAAGTTGTAATGTGGGACATCTCAGGAACCTGTTTGAGAGTCTTGTGATTGGAATGAGCTGTATATAAAATGAAGTATGTTATTGGGAAAAATAGAGATAAAATGGCATAAGTTCTCCGTGCCTTTGGCTAAGCTCAACGCATTCCATAATGTATGTTTGTATGTCTTGAGGGACACTTGTTTGTGACACGGACACTTCCAATTAAATGTGTTAATATTTGACATGCCCGGTCATGATCAGGGAACAGCAGGATTTTGTTTTAATCCAAGCGATTATGAGTGGTAGCATGCATGCTTTTATGACACTATTCCCAAGCATTTCTGAATCATTACACCTGATGTAATAAGCAGCCCACCTGTTGCTGGTGTAGGAAGGCTGGATCTCTAGGGCTTAGTCCCACATATCGGTTGGCTTGTGATGTGCCAGAGGCTGTGTAGGCTAGAAAAAGAGAAAATGGAGACAGTGAAAATACAACTAAGTTCACAAAGATAATACTTAAAGTGTAATTGTCATTTCAGGTGACTCCAGAACAGGCTATTTGTGAACATCGGAAATAACACTATTCCTGACGATTACTTTTAGCCATAGTCCGCTCTACAGGCTTTATCTCTTGTCAGCTCAGCTTCAGAAAGGATGGAGACTATGTGCAACCAGAGAAGAGGAGATTACACTCCCCTATCTTCTGTCACATAAACAGCAGCACCATTAAGGAAATTACACAGGAGTATTGAGCACTGTAGCTGTGGATCCAGTTCAGGAGTGATACAGTACAACACTTACTAGAAGCAGCAGTAGCATCTTAAACTCTCTGTTTCTGTGGTCCCCAAACCTCACAATAGACTAGTATAGTCAGCAGTTTTGACTTGATATCTCAGGCTAAAAGACCATCTGAAGAGGAATTTTACCCATAGATTCAGAGTGAAGTGGCACATAATTGGAGAAAAAGGTCATTTTATTCTAATAGTATATAGCAGAAAGATTATCATCACTTCCTTAGATAGTAAATGGAACAGTTGCCACCAGTGCTCAATATTGCTACCTTAACATAGGAAACTTTAGGATGCCCAGCAATTATACATTTATCACCCCTCTGTGGAAAGGGGACATATGCTGATTATGGGATAATCCCTTTAACGTCTACATCGGGCTCATAATCATGATTTGTACTTTGGAAAGTGCCACCTTTTAGTTGCTTCCTTAGAATGCTATGGAATACAGTATAGGACTAAAAGAGCCAAATACGACTTGCCAAGTTTAGGAAAATAAAAAAATTCATCTGAACTCTGGATAATCTAAGATACCACGTCATTTAACGTTAAATTCTTCTGCTTGCGGTTTAATCTTTTAAATACTGTTAAAAAATATTTCAAAGAAATAGTAAGAATACATAGTCATCTATGCTTTTATTTTAAAAAAATGCCCAGTATTTTCACAAATTATTCACATCCTTTTCACAATTTTATCACAAATATGCATTTCCAGAGCAAACATTATTAGAGTTCTGTTACCATTTTATTATGCACAGTCACACAGTTACAGGTGCCTATTAAAAAGTAATAATATGGGAATCACGATAATTCCATGTAATCAGTTGTTTGTTATAATTTTATTTACTACGCCTTTCACCAAGTATCTAGTCTTCAGTAAAGCCCCCGTTACACACGGCGAGATCGCTAGCGATATCGCTGAAGCGACAATGATTTTGTGACGCAACAGCGACATCGCTAGCGATCTCGCTAAGTGTGACAAGCGGAAACGACCGGCTCCCTGCTGCGATGTCGCTGATCGTTCGCGAACGTTCAGGATCATTTTTTGATCGCTGGCGTCACGCTGACCAGCATGCATCGCTGTGATTGACCCCCCTTATCAACGACGAGCGATCTCGTTGGCGACTCCGAACTCATATAGATAGCGCTGAAGGACGCCTATTCAAAGTCTGATTCGCTATTATACACAGTGTGTGACACGGTACCAACGATCACCGTGGTCGTTAATGACATCGCTGATCGCTGATGCGTCGTTATGAAGATCGGCCTGTATGACTGCTTACTAGCGATGCACAAACTATCTTTGCCAGATCGTATCGTTGTCGGAATCGTTGGTGCGTCGCTACGTGTAACGGTACCCTTAGAAGAGGACAGCTAATCTCTTGGCTCTGTTATTAACAAATCATAATTTGGTCACCCTGAAGTACACCGCAGAAAGCTATGATTCTACAAGCAGGGCTTAATCTGCTATCCATAAATAATGATTCTGACAATTATGACTTTCAGCCTCCGTTCACATGATTCATTTTTTGGTCCAAATGCTGTCCATGAAAAAACTGGCAGCACTGGTAGACCAATGGTACGGTATTCAATTAGGCTGTTCAGATGACTTTTTTCATGTTCATACATTCAGTATTTGGTCAGTATTTTACCTCAGTATCTATAAGCCAAAACCAGGAGTGGGTGATAAATACAGAAGTGATGACGTGTTTCTATTATACTTTTCCTCTGATTGTTCCTCTCCTGGTTTTGGCTTCCAAATACTGATGTAAAATAGTGACCAAACACTGTACGTGTGAACATAGTCTTACATACACTTTAATCCATGAAGCAAACACCAAGAGTATTCTATTAAAGTGCAATATTACACTAGTAGCAGTTAAACTTAGATCACCTTCAGTGGATGTAGTGATGGGCTTTGTGTCCGTCATGGTTAGTGTCACAGGTCTCACTGCACCGTGATGAGGTGATGGCGCCAACACGGGGGTGAAGTGGCCAGGCACCTTTCCTACAACTTGCCCAGTGCTGTTAGGCTGCGGAGAAATAAAAATGTTAAAATAGCACAGTTAGTCATCAACTTACAATTGCTATACTCAAAACCAAAATGAAAAGTAAATGTTGATACACTTATTTCACAATTTTATTTCCACGGGATACAGCATTTTCTTTATACAAGATCCCTGAATATGAGCAATCGAGAAACTTTACAACATACTTTACAGCAGAACTTGAGGTTTTTTCCTGAGTTTTACTTGGAGACATAAAAGTGCTGCTTAGTTTTTGCATTTATAGTGAATGGGACCTTGGCCCTCATCTTTAAAACTTTGAATAATTTGCGAAAAAAAAGGTTTTTGTTTCATGGCGTTCCCACTAACAAGGCTTAACACTTTCGAATTGATGCAGAGAGGCATAGAAAGTGTAATGAAATATGTTATATAACAAATGAATTGAAGTGGGATTGAAGAGGAAAACAGAAACCTGAAAGCAACAGAGGGATATTTGTATCCATACACACTGTCAGGCAGATCAGCAGCAGTTGCTAATGTGTCTATTGAAGCTGTCACACAAGACAAAACAATAGAAAAGTCTCTGTTAGGAGCTGCATAGAATTGCATCACAATGCAGTCATTGAAACACAGAAATCACTACAAACATTTAAAGGAAATTGTGCTTGTGAAACAGGCAAAGAGCGAGATGCACTCTTGTGCCTACGGTCTGTATATATGCAGCACTTTTCCCCAATCTTACAGTCTTACAAGGGTACTCAATATGGGCATATAGTGTCAGGAACTGTAAAGGGTGAAGCATGTATCCAACAGAAGACTACAATTTTAAGGAAAAGCAGCTCCAGTTAGATGCTTTTGCCACTAATGTGCTGACACAGATACCTGGTCAGGAAAAAGGTCAGAGTAGATGGAACTGCTGTGCTTTGGTTTATCTTCAGCCTGTGTAAATATATAATGTGATGATAAATATTATTTCTGCTATTTCTTTAATATTTGGACTTGGATTTTTCAATAAAACATGAGTCTAAAAGAAAACAAACACATCTTCATTGGGATCAGTTGTCACTTTCCTTTAAACAGACAGGGGTTCATATGTTTTGCTTTGTGCCACGTTTCAGGAACTATGGAAGGCTGAGAATATATTTTTACAAGTAAAAACAGCCAGCGTGCAAAGATTCTTTATCAGTTACTGACACAGCGCTCTCCTCTTCTGGACTGCTGTCATGTGGCAATGGCGGTCGGACTTTTGCTCGGACTCAGGTGTTGAACTGCAGCAAAAAGCTTTCCAACAAAGGCATCTGGCAGTTTGGCAAGCTTTGGAGCCAGTTGTGATCACAGCTTTGGGGCTGCCTTGGGGTACGCCATTTGTCTTGGAAGCTAATCAAGTCTGTAATCATTGTTTTGGCCATGGCAACCTTTTCTTCTGCAATGCTAAAAATAATTCATGTGTTATCTGTCTATAATTTGTCTGCAGATATAAAGAAATTGCCAACGTACAAGTCAAGCAATTCAAACATTTCCTTACATTTGAGCCAGTGCCATTTGTTTTACGCATGATGCTGGAGAAGTCCTAAATTACAGTTATCAGAAACACAGAATTCAATTACTAAATGAATAGTCAATATAACCCTTTGTTATATTTAGACTTTGTATTACAGCCTGTGTAACAAACAGCACTTCTACGATTTAAAAGCCTTTCGTCAACATGTGTTAATAAGTCATTTCTATTGTAAATTTGCTATACATTCTGCCCAGTACTACATATGTCACCATGGAATTAGATTAGTCTATTTTCCTCTAGTTGCATGGAGTTGAGTACAATAGGCTGAGGCTCCAAAATGTTCTGGTGACACTGGTGTAAGATTGCCATTGCATATATCTTGCTCCAAAATCGGATATGATACCATTATTACTTGTGTACTTTGAACTACAATTGTATTATTTTTTTGATAATCTAAGATGTGTTGCTAGAACTGTAATAACTTTTGCAATATAAAAATGCTCATGTGATATCCATGTCTAGATCTATTCACTATATATTGTCCCCAGTACTTTCAGATAGCAATGATCTCAGGTTTGCATAAGCTGCTCTACCAAGGATGACCAATCCAGGAAGCTACTCAACTACAAGAAGAGTAGGGGGTGTTGCAACTCGAGTCAGGTGGTCTTTCAGCACTGGGTGGTTCCCATTTGTATGGACTACAAATCATATCTAAGCTGTGCTTACCCCCCAATGACTAATAGGCAAAAAAAGTAACTCAATAAGGAATACACCAATTTGTTGGAAAGTTTGCATAAAATAACAGCATCATGGTGAATGACACTAAGCTAATTATTACCAACTCTATTGCTATAATAAATACTATGCATCTGTTAGCAACTAGTAAAAATCCACAAGTTAGAAGGCGTGTGAGCATTAAACAGATGAAATGACATTCATATGCATCATCTCTGTAAGGAAATATATTTACATGTCATTTTAGCTCATCCAGAATCCTACGTATGCTGCATAATCCATGGAGCACAAAATTGGTGTACTACGCAACTGTTTTACTTAACCTAGAAAAAGAAAATTGTCCACTTTGTTTCTTGACTTAAGGGCATGTCACACTAAGAGATATCGCTAGCAATATCGCTATAACTTATGATGTTATAGCCATATTGCTAGCGACATCGCTGTGTCTGATACTCACCTCCAACCGGCTCCCCCGCTGATCGCGCGAGAATGTCCAGGACAGTTTTCCTCCCGCCCGGGTCCACGCGTCGCTCGTCGTCACAGCAGGATGCGCCGCAGGAAGCTGACGACGAGCAACGCATGGAGCCGGGCGGGAGGACGCAGGATCGCCTAGTGTGACAGGTAAGTAGCGACCCCCGACCCCAGCGATGTCGCTAGTGAGATCTGCCTATGTGGCAGCTCACTAGCGACCACTTAGCGATGCACCAGTGATCCTGACCGCGTCATATCGCTGGTTGGGATCGCTGGTGCATCGCTAAGTGTGACAGTACCTTAACACCAATACAAGCTTTATGGTACATACCCATATGTGAGAAAAAAAAACGTCCTATTTCTGGACCAAAAAAAACGGATAAGGTCCATGCGAGTATCATGCGATTTCTGTGCGATTTTGAAACATCTGTATGACATGTGTATGCAATCCGTATGCAATGCGATTTTAACATCAGCTTTTACATACAGTTCTCTGTCTTTTAAAAAGAAATATTCTTCAAAACACACACACACACATATATATAGTGGGTACAGAAAGTTTTCAGACCCCTTAAAATTTTTCACTCTTTGTTTCATTGCAGCCATTTGGTAAATTCAAAAAAGGTAATTTTTTCTCATTAATGTACACTTTGCACTCTATCTTGACTGAAAAAAAATAGAAATGTAGAAATGTTTGCAAATTTATTAAAAAAGAAAAACTGAAATATCACATGGTCATAAGTATTCAGACCCTTTGCTCAGTCACTCATATTTAAGGCACATGCTGTCCCGATGTTCACAGATGGTGCAGGCCAACACCGTGCAGGACGCTTGGCATTTGCCACAGAACACCAGGATTGGCAAATTCGCCACTGGCGCCCTGTGCTCTTCACAGATGAAAGCAGGTTTACACTATTTACACGCAATTTTTTTTCTCAGTCCTATTTCAGCTAAGAAAAATATCGCAGATGAGATGTAACCCATTGAATAATATAGGTCCGAGTGCAATCCTATTTTTTGTCTGTATTTCTTGCAAATGGGTATGAGTTCTTACAGCTCTAAACTCCCTTTTCTCCTCCATATTGAATGGCATAGACGTTTCTCAACAATCAGTGCAGCGGTAATGTAATTATAACACAAAATTACTGTAGGGACTACAAGAGAGCTCAGTTGCTTGTCCTAACAACCTTAACGAGAGTATTACGGAGCGTGGCTTGTGAAGAACAGTTCATTTTAGGTAAAAGCTGGCATGGTATCTGTTATTTCCATCTGTAGTGCTCTTAAACCGAACCTTTCACAGATGCAGCTATTTCCGCATAGGAAGGCCGCACATTCTGCCCAGATGATATTATATTACACATGTTATTTTCTATCTTAAAAAAAAACGACATTTCCTTAGAAAAAGTGTTTTTTTGTGGAAACATTTGTGGTATATGCATAATATTAATTTATTTAGCTTTTAGTTAAATAAGTTATTAATTTTGGCCAATTAACTTTTTCTGGCTTTCTTTATAACAATAAATAGAATATCTACTGTCTAGAAATATTAGATACAAGATAGTTACAGTTAATTCAACTAGATGTTTTAGCTCCTTATGTCATTTTTTAAATGTTCTTCTTTTGTAAAAGCCTAAATATCACCTTACATACACAATACTGGAATGGCTAGGAAACACTTGGGATTGGTGAGTTCTGTTAACATGCTATGCACATAAATCTGTTCTGCTGACACAAGGCTACAACATATTACTCTGGGCCTGGAAGCCAAACAAACCACATTGCACAGCATGTCTCATCAGATCCTGGGAGACTTTTTACAGCTGTAGGCTCACTTTGCAGCAGATGCTTTGCTTTCTGACCTTTTTGCAGCACTCTCCTCTTTATAACATCATGTACATAGCATGCCAGGTTTGCCATACTGACAGCACATATTGCCTCCCTGCTGTTGCCGCCTGCAGTCCCCCAGACGTATTGATCATTGAACGAATGAGACTGACCACATTTAGGGTGCATTCTGAAAATACTTTTCTCTATCTGGTAAACTAAATCCATCTTTTGTGTCTATGGATGTCATGGCATGGAAATTATTTCAGCCACCATCAGCATGAAACTGTGCATGCTTGGTTTAGAGGGAATGAGGTCATAAGCCCCACGGTGAAGTCTTACTGTACACAGCAGTAGGTGAAATAGTAGTTCATTTAGCAAGTGATATCTTATTTCATGTCAGTCAGCCTGCTTTAGCATAATGTGAATTCAACGAACAGAAGACAAGAATGGAAAGCTTATTTGTGCAGGGCAGGGAATGGTAAGAAGAGTGAGCGTTCTTCACATAGTGAGGACATGTGAAGTAATGTTCTAATGCATACCCCTCCATGTGTTATTGCTATACAACTCCCTTGTCTAAACATTTCATCCACTATGATGGCCGTGTGCAGGCTACAGTGTAACAGCGATTATTTAGGTGTAAACAGGACAAGTTAGGCCTGTTTCACACATCAGTTTTTCACAAATCAGTCAAAATCCGCCGTTTTGTGAAAAAAACGGATCCGCCAATTTTCCTTGCGGATACGTTTTATTCCCCATAGACTTTCATTATCGGCGGATTTTGACTGATGACTGTCCGTTGCATCCGTATTTCTGCGGATCCGCCAAAATTTTGGCGTCCGCAGAGATCACCGAACGGACCATGCAACGTTTTTTTGCAATCCAGATCCGCATTTTTGCCTTTTAACCCCAAAAACACTGTCACTGCTGGTTGAAAATCTCTCTCTCTCTCTCCTCAACCGCAACCTCCATTCCTCTCAGGCGATGGGATCTCCTACCCCACATCTCTGATCGCTCGATGACCGATCTCCAGCCCCATCCCTCCAGCCACATCGCGCGATCTCCAGCCACATCGTGCAAGATGATTGCGCGAGACGATTGTGCGATCTCCAGCCACATCCCACGAGATGACCGCGCGATCTCCAGCTACATCGCGCGAGATGATCACGCGATCTCCAGCCACATCCCACGAGATGACCGTGCGATCTCCAGCCACATCCTGCGAGATGACCGCGCGATCTCCAGCCACATCGCGCGAGATGATCGCGCAATCACCAGCCACATCCCGCGAGATGCTCGCACGATCTCCAGCCACATTGCGCGAGATGATCGCGCAATCACCAGCCACATCCCACGAGATGCTCGCACGATCTCCAGCCACATCGCGTGAGATGACCGCGCGATCTCCAGCCCCGCGAGATGACCGGTATTATTTATTTATTTTTTTTCCTGCCGCGGTTCCTCTAAATTTGCAAGATCGGCGGATCCTTACATCCGCCGATCCGCTGTCCCCCGTTTCTGTCAGTCCGCCTGCGGATCCGTTTTCCGCTATTTTGGCGGATTTAGACTGACAGAAAAAACTGAAATGTGAAACAGGCCTTAGGGTGGCTGTACAGAGTTCAGGACAGACACAGAAAAATATTCATGCACACACTACATAATCATTGGCCCTGCTGTGCATAGACAAATAAGTTGAACCAGTTCAAATACTAAATACAAAATAATGAGAACCCTTAGATGCTGCTGTCAATAGTTACTACAGCATCTAGATGGTTAACAGAGTGTGGGGGCTCTCCCATCGGCACCCTGAGATCATGACCGTGTGGTTCAGATGTTTGCCACGGCAATTCACAGCCAAATAACGGCCTTAGAGAATGACAGATATAGAGGCCTGTTCAGAATTTACCAATATTTAGGTTGTAAACATAACATTTTTCTTTCACGTAATGCTACTACTGAAACACACCTGAAAGGTTAATAAACTACCTGACAGCAGTTTTGAATACATCGAGCGGTGCTGTTTTTAAAACATCACTTTTCAATATATAGGGCCCCCAAAGTCACTTCAAAACTGAATAGGTCCCTAGAAAAATTCTGTAAATTTCCTTGAGAAAAAAAAAAAAACTGCTACAATTTTAAAATTTCTAACAACCTAACAAAATAAAAGAACACTTTATAGATGGTGCTGATGTAAAGCCAACATGAGGTAAATGTTATTTATTAACTATTTTGAGCGATATGACTGTCTAGATTAAAGAGATAATCATTCAACGTAAAAAAATTGCTAATTTTTAGAAATTGTCAATTTTCTGATATTTTTATAAAGAAATGCAAAATATATCAACTTAAAATTATCATTAATATAAAGTGTCATGAAAAAATAATCTCAAAATCACTGGAACATGATGAAACATAGCAGAGTTATTGCCACATAAAGTGGCACATGTTAGATTTAAAAAATTTGTCCTGGTCACTAAAGGGTTAAACTGGGAATAGACAAAAACATAAGGGGCGTTCCAGCTGATAAAATTTCTTGCTTTATTGAAAAAATTAAAATAGTACAGCGGCTTACTCCTCAAGAATGGATGGATGTGCTATGAGGCACTGGAATAACAGCTACGCGTTTCGACCCTACATGGGTCTTTATCACAGCCTGTGACACTGCAGCCCGCGTCTGAGGCTCCGTCAGTGAATGACGTCACATCGCGAACGCGTGCCGCTTTACGGCATGCATCGCGATGCGCCACATAATGGGGGGTCTATGGCAGCGTTAACGGACTGCGTTACACCGCGTTATACCGCAGTGTAACGCAGTCCGTTTAACGGACTGCCATAACGCAGTGTGACCCCAGCCTAAAATGGGGTGACAGATTCCCTTTAACCCCTTAACCACCAAGGGTGGTTTGCACGTTCATGACCGGGCCAATTTTTACAATTCTGACCACTGTCCCTTTATGAGGTAATAACTCGGGAATGCTTCCATGGATCCCGGTGATTCTGACATTGTTTTCTCGTGACATATTGTACTTCATTTTAGTGGTAAAATTTCATTCAAATAACTTGTGTTTATTTGTGAAAAAAACGGAAATTTGGCGAAAATTTTGCAATTTTCCAACTTTGAATTTTTATGCCCTTAAATCACAGACACGGCACACAAAAAACTTAATAAGTAACATTTCCCACATATTTACTTTACATCAGCACAATTTTGGAACCAAAATTTTTTTTGTTAGGAAGTTATAAGGGTTAAAAGATGACCAGCGATTTCTCATTTTTGCAACCCCATTTTATTTTTACAGACCACATCACATTTGAAGTCACTTTGAGGGGTCTATATGATAGAAAATACCCAAAAGTGACACCATTCTAAAAACTGCACCCCTTAAGGTGCTCAAAACCACATTCAAGAAGTTTATTAACCCTTCAGGTGCTTCACAGGAATTTTTTGAATATTTAAAAAAAATGAACATTTAACTTTTTCACAAAAAAAATAATTCAGGTTCAATTTTTTTTATTTTACCAAAGGTAACAGGAGAACTTGGACTGCAAAAGTTATTGTGCAGTTTGTCCTGAGTACTCTGATACCTGATATGTGGGGGGGAACCACTGTTTCGGCGCACGGCAGAGCTCAGAAGGAAAGGAGCGCCATTTGACTTTTTCAATGCAAAATTGGCCTGAATTCAGATTGGACGCCATGTCACGTTTGGAGAGCCCCTGATGTACCTAAACAGTGGAAACCCCCCACAAGTGACCCCATTTTGGAAACTAGACCCCCCCAAGGAACTTATCTAGATTTGTGGTGAGAACTTTGAACCCACAAGGGCTTCACAGAAGTTTATAACGTACAGCGGTACAATTAAAAAATCATATTTTTTTCCACAAAAATGATCTTTTCACCCCCAATTTTTATTTTTCCAAGGGTAACAGGACACTAAAAGTTATTTTGCAAATTGTCCTGATTACGCTGATACCTTATATGTGGGTGTAAATGACTATTTGGGCGCATTGCAAAGCTCAGAAGGGAAGCAGCGCCATTTGACTTTTTTGGCTGTAATTGAGATCGGACACCATGTCGCGATTGGAAAACCCCTGATGTACCAAAACAGTGGAAACCCCCCACAAATGACACCATTTTGGAAATTAGACCCCCAAGGAACTTATCTAGATGTGTGGTGAGAACTTTGAACCCCCAAGGGCTTCACAGAAGTTTATAACGTACAGCCGTACAATTAAAAAATCATATTTTTTCCACATAAATGATCTTTTCACCCTCAAGTCTTATTTTTCCAAGGGTAACAGGACCCTAAAAGTTATTGTGCAATATGTCCTGAGTACGCTGATGCCCCACATGTGGGGGTAAACCACTATTTGGGCGCACGGCAGAGCTCGGAAGGGAAGCAGCGCCATTTGAAGTTTTTGGCTGGAATTGAGATCGGACACCATGTCGCGTTTGGAAAGCCCCTGATGTACCAAAACAGTGAAAACCCCCAACAAATGACACCATTTTGGAAACTAGACCCCCCCAAGCAACTTATCTAGATGTGTGGTGAGCACTTTGAACCCCCCGTGCTTCACAGAAGTTTATAAAGCCCGGGCGTGAAAATAAAAAAATCGTATTTTTTCAACAAACATGATCTTTTAGTCACCAATTTTTTTATTTTCCCAAGGGTAACAGGAGAAATTGGACCCCAAAAGTTGTTGTCCAATTTGTCCTGAGTACGCTGATACCTCATATGTGGGAGAAAACTACTGTATGGGCACACGTCGGGGTATAGAAGGGAAGTAGTGACGTTTTGGATTGCAGACTCTGATGGAATGGTCTGCTGTATGGTGGCTCGTTTTTTGTGGGACAAGATGACGTTTTCAGCGGTACCATGGATATTTATATGTGCCTTTTTGATCGCGCGTTATTGCACTTTTTGTTTGGCGTTATGATAATAAATCATTATTTTTTGCTTAGTTTTTTATTTTTATTTTTTAAGGGGTTCGCTAAAGGGGTTAACTATTGGGACGGTGTTATAGGGCGGGTTGTTACGGATGCGGCGATACCAAATATGTGCACTTTTATTGTTTTTGTTTTATTTTATTTCCAAAAAATGAATTTATTAGGGAATATTTTTTTTTTTGTTAATTTATTTAGCGATTTTTTTTAAAATTATTTTTACACTTTTTTTTTTAAACTTTATTACATTGTCCCAGGGGGGACATACCTGTCATGTGAAAGATCGCTGATCTGTCACATCACAGATCACTGTGACAGATCAGCGATCTGTCACAGGCACTGCACAGGCTTTCCGTCGCCATCTTGGATTCGGGGACCTGCAGGGATGGAGCCCCCTGCAGCAGCGCTGCACATTGCGCTGCTGTGGGGGGCTCAGGGAAGCACAGAGGGAGCCCCCTCCCTGTCGATGCTTCCCTTTAACCCCCGGTACACCGCGATCGTGTTTGATCGCGGTGTGCAAGGGGTTAACGTGTCGGGGTGGTCCGTGACTGCCCCTGACACATTGTGCCGGGTGTCAGCTGTGATAATCAGCTGACACCCGGCCGCGATCTGCGGCGCTCACCACGTGAGCGCCGATGATCCCTGTGACATACTATCCCGTCCCTGGGAATTAGGTCCCAGGGCACATAGACGGGATAGTACGTCACATGATAGAAAGGGGTTAATATACACTTTGCAAAAAAAAACAGAAATGTAGAAATTTTTGCAAATTTATTAAAAAAGAAAAACTGAAATATCACATGGCCATAAGTATTCAGACCATTTGCTCAGTATTGAGTAGAAGCACCCTTTTGAGCTAGTACAGCCATGAGTCTTCTTGGGAATGTTGCAACAAGTTTTTCACACCTGGATTTGGGGATCCTCTGCCATTCTTCCTTGCAGATCCTCTCCAGTTCCGTCAGGTTGAATGGTGAACGTTGGTGGACAGCCATTTTCAGGTCTCTCCAGAGATGCTCAATTGGGTTTAGGTCAGGGCTCTGGCTGGGCCAGTCAAGAATGGTCACAGAATTGTTCTGATGCCACTCCTTTGCTATTTTAGCTATGTGCCTAGGGTCATTGTCTTGTTGGAAGGTGAAGCTTCAGCCAAGTCTGAGGTCCAGAGCAGTCCAGAAGAGGTTTGCATCCAGGATATCTCTGTACTTGGCCGCATTCATGTTTCCTTCAATGGCAACCAGTCGTCCTGTCTTATTTTTCATAGTCTGGGAGTCCTCCATGTGTTTTTTAGCAAACTCTATGGAGGCTTTCACATGTCTTGCACTGAGGAGAGGCTTCCGTCGGACCACCCTGCCATAAAGGGCCAACTGTTGGAGGGCTGCAGTGAAAGTTGACTTTGTGGAACCTTCTCCCATCTCCCTACTGCAACTGTGGGGCTCAGCCACAGTGATCTTGGGGTTCTTCTTTACCTCTCTCACCAAGGCTCTTCTCCCACGATTGCTCAGTTTGGCTGAACGGCCAGGTCTAGGAAGACTTCTGGTGGTTCCAAACTTCTTCCATTTAAGGATTATATAGGTCACTGTGCTCTTAGAAACCTTGCGTACTGCAAAAATACTTTTGTAACCTTGGCCAGATCTGTGCCTTGCCACAATTCTGTCTCTGAGCTCCTTGGCCAGTTCCTAGGACCTCATGATTCTTATTTGGTCTGACATGCACTGTGAGGTCTTTATATAGACAGGTGTGTGCCTTTCCAAATCAAGTCCTATCAGTTTAATTACCGTAAACACAGCTGGATTCCAATGAAGGAGTGTAACCATCGCAAGGAGATAACAAGGAAATGGACAGCATGTGACTTAAATATGAGTGTCTGAGCAAAGGGTCTGAATACTTATGACCATGTGATATTTCAGTTTTTCTTTTTTAATAAATTTGCAAAAATTTCTACATTTGTTTTTTTTCCGTCAAGATGAGGTGCAGATTGTGCATTAATGAGAAAAAAATGAGCTATTTTGAATTTACCAAATGGCCGCAATGAAACAAAGAGTGAAAAATTTAATAGGGACTCAATACTTTCCCTAAGCTGAAAAGTATTCCCTTGCAATTTCTAAAAGATGTAATGATCTTTCATTCATAGCTGTTGTATAGCAAAATTTAACTAAATGTTCAGCCCCAATAAACAAATAAAGTCTATACTTACCTCAAGTGCCAGCTTTATTTCAGCGGTGCCAGCACTTGCGGTCCCGGAGCTGTGATGCGATGGAATGACACATGATGCCCGGCGCACAATCAGCGCTGGTGTCACTATCTCCGCCTTCGGACAAACTAAACGTCAAGAGGAAGTCCCAGATCAGCTGCAGTCCTGGCTTCCCCTTCATGCTCCGTTTGTCCGAAGGCGGAGACAGTGACGGCAACATTGATTGGGCACCAGCGTCACAACACCGCATCACAGCCTGGTAGAGAGTGACTGTCGACACTGAGGGAATGGCACCGCCACAGGAGGGGAGTATAGGCTTTATTATTTTATCCGAGCCGAACATTTAGTGTAAGAAGGAGTTGACCTAACAGTGGACAATCTATTTAAGCATTACTAGCTAGTAAGGGGATGAGAAAGCTCATTCTGCAAGTAAATGTACAAACTCACAATGAGACGGCAGGTGACATTTTATTTCATAAGATAAAATGTAATTACATTTTTAGGCACATGACTGATTGGAGTTGGATATGCACAACCAATTGGATATTCACAACTAGGCAACCTTTTCCATCTTTAAGAGCATTGCTAACCTTTCCAAGACAGTGTAAATGGTGCTAAAAATATAACAACTGACCTTGGTACATCTTGATCAAATCTTTTGCGTGAATGACAACATTGTTCTTATCCAAAAAAATCACTGTATATGAAAAAAACTACACACAAACCCTGAATTGAATCCATGCCCAAATACATACTTTGAATACTCAAAACATTAGAAAACAAAAAGTCTTAAGGGAAAAATGTTGATTTCATAAGTATCTTTGTTTCAAAATAGAGACATCTTCAGCCATCTGTGTATTCACAGAATGGAGATATTGTGTAAATCGCAAATCAAGACCAACATACAACTGAATGCGCACAGCATATGGACAACTGCTAACTTGAACCAATAGAAATTTTTGAAACGTCATAAAATGTTCATCCATTTTACATATAAGCATTTATAGAACATTTCTTGAAAACACTGCTCAGTTTGAATGTAGAGAAGAGAAAATATCTAAATACGTTGCAAAAACAAGGATTTTATCAGAATTACGGCATGCAGCACAGTTAGTGACACATCGCTGGAATCAGGGTCTCTGTCTCTATACAGTTGTGGCCAAAAGTATTGACACCACTGCAATTCTGTCAGATAATACTCAGTTTCTTCCTGAAAATGATTGCAAACAGAAATTCTTTGGTATTATTATCTTCATTTAATTTGTCTTAAATGAAAAAACACAAAAGAGAATGAAGCAAAAAGCAAAACATTGATCATTTCACACAAAACTCCAAAAATGGGCCAGACAAAAGTATTGGCACCCTCAGCCCTTGGTTGCACAACCTTTAGCCAAAATAACTGCGACCAACCGCTTCCGGTAACCATCAATGAGTATCTTACAATGCTCTGCTGGAATTTTAGACCATTCTTCTTTGGCAAACTGCTCCAGGTCCCTGATATTTGAAGGGTGCCTTCTCCAAACTGCCATTTTTAGATCTCTCCACAGGTGTTCTATGGGATTCAGGTCTGGACTCATTGCTGGTCACCTTAGAAGTCTCCAGTGCTTTCTCTCAAACCATTTTCTAGTGCTTTTTGAAGTGTGTTTTGGGTCATTGTCCTGCTGGAAGACCCATGACCTCTGAGGGAGACCCAGCTTTCTCACACTGGGCCCTACATTATGCTGGAAAATTTGATGGTAGTCTTCAGACTTCATAATGCCATGCACACGGTCAAGAAGTCCAGTGCCAGAGGCAGTAAAGCAACCCCAAAACATCAGGGAACCTCCGCCATGTTTGACTGTAGGGAACGTGTTCTTTTCTTTGAATGCCTCTTTTTTTCTCCTGTAAACTCTATGTTGATGCCTTTGCCCAAAAAGCTCTACTTGTCTCATCTGATCAGAGGACATTCTTCCAAAACGTTTTAGGCTTTTTCAGGTAAGTTTTGGCAAACTCCAGCCTGGCTTTTTTAATTCTCGGGGTAAGAAGTGGGGTCTTCCTGGGTCTCCTACCATACAGTCCCTTTTCATTCAGATGCCGACGGATAGTATGGGTTGACACTGTTGTACCCTCGGACTGCAGGGCAGCTTGAACTTGTTTGGATGTTAGTCGAGGTTCTTTATCCAACATCCGCACAATCTTGCGTTGAAATCTCTTGTCAATTTTTCTTTTCCGCCCACATCTAGGGAGGTTAGCCACAGTGCCATGGGCTTTAAACTTCTTGATGACACTGCGCACGGTAGACACAGGAACATTCAGGTCTTTGGAGATGGACTTGTAGCCTTGAGATTGCTCATGCTTCCTCACAATTTGGTTTCTCAAGTCCTCAGACAGTACTTTGGTCTTCTTTCTTTTCTCCATGCTCAGTGTGGTACACACAAGGACACAGGACAGAGGTTGAGTCAACTTTAATCCATGTCAACTGGCTGCAAGTGTGATTTAGTTATTGCCAACACCTGTTAGGTGCCACAGGTAAGTTACAGGTGCTGTTAATTACACAAATTAGAGAAACATCACATGATTTTTCGAACAGTGCCAATACTTTTGTCCACCCTCTTTTTTATGTTTGGTGTGGAATTATATCCAATTTGGCTTTAGGACAATTCTTTTTGTGCTTTTTCAATTAAGACAAATTAAAAGAAGATAATAATACCAAAGAATTTGTGTTTGCAATCATTTTCAGGAAGAAACTGAGTATTATCTGACAGAATTGCAGGGGTGTCAATACTTTTGGCCACAACTGTATCTTGCTGTTCTGAAATTACATAACAAAAACTTCACCAGAACATATGACTACCGCAGCCAATTGCAGGCTGTTTGGAATTACTACTGTAGCCAGTGATTAGCAGCAGCAGTCTCATATACTTATGATTCGATGTTATTGCTGCAGCTTACAGTAGAGACCTGAAGGGGACCCGACAGTGGCAGCGAGGAAGCTGCAAGGGTAAGGTATGGTGGATATTTCTTATATTTTTCTTTTAATGTTTGCTCTTCAGTTCAAACAACCCTGTAAACAAGTTTTTCTCTGATATTTTCTCTGAATGCTGAGTCCTATATAACCTCAACCCCACCACACACTGGCAGCTTTCTGTGTACACTGTACATTGACAACAAGCTGCTAATCAGTGGTAAGGGTGGGGTTACGCAGAGCAGGAAAACTACATGGTGTGAGACAACTAGAGCAGTAGTTATAATCTCTTGCTGGTAAAACACTGATTTTATGGAGATATCAACAAGCAGCCTAGTTAGTGACATCACTGGAATCAGGGTCTCTGTTTCTACATTGTGCTGCTCTCAGATTCCATAGCAAAAACCTGCTGACAGACCAATACTTTTACATTGATGGCCTATCCTTAGGATAGGTCATCAATATCTGATCGGCTGGGGTCCGGCACCCCCGCTGATCAGCTATGTGTGGCAGCGGCTGCAGTCGCCAGTCAGAAGTAATTACTTGCAGAGCTGGCCATCTACTTGAAATGGCCACCGCAGGTTACAGCACATCCGCCTCCTATACAAAGCAATAGGAGGCGGATGAACAGTAACAAGCCCCAGCTCCTACAAATAGACGACCAGCTCTGCAAGTACGGTAAGTACTGCCACTGTCACCAATAACAGTTGATCGGTGGATCCTAAGGATAGGCCATCAATGTAAAAGTAGTTGACTACCTTTGTTAAGTAGGTAGCGACTGATGGGAGACCGGGCAGCTTTGAAAAGGGAGCAGCAGGTAATAAATATTGCTCATTTTATTTTCTTCAGCCAGTCAATGAATTTTGAAAACACATATACTCTCAACCCTAGGTCACATAGTTGTCTTAAACCAAACTTAGATTCTACTTCTAGTTCAGAGAAATCACATGAACAGATCTCGTGTTCACATGTCCAGTAATCATCCGTTTGAAATGGATACAGCAGCAATCAGTCATCCTATTAAGGCAAAGAAGGTGTGCAGACACTTTTTTGTCTGGATAAAAAAATATATATAACTGGAACATTTTTTTTACATTGAAATCTATGGAAATCGGATCTGTTAAATATTCACCCATCTTTCTTCCAATTTTAACAGTTCCGGTTTTTTTTTACTGGATCCATTTCAAACAGATGATACTAGACATGTGTACTTAGCCTCACACTGCATGGTGCCAAGAAAAGGAGGAGACAGGGCGCTTCCAATGCGTAGGTTTGTATGGAAAGTAGATGAGTGCACAGCAAGTGTTAGGCTCACCTGATAGGGTTGTGAGAGTCACAACACCTATAATCGCATAATACAGCTGCAGCAGTCTGCACGAGGTCCAAGGACTTGGTACAAAGAGAAGGCTGGTAGTGCAATAAGAGACTGCGCTGCTGTGGTAGAATCCAAGATATCTTTATTGCCAACGCGTTTCCTGAGCCAGTCCCAGCTCACTTCATCAGGGCATGATGAAGTGAGCTGGGACTGGCTCAGGAAACGCGTTGGCAATTAAGACTGCATGGTGCCAGGCAGATTATGAGAGGAGGTGAGCTCACAGTTGGGTCAATTGGATAATGTACTTGTAATTGTAACCTATATTTTCTCAATCAAGATTTAGTAAGCATGCCTATGTAGTGGGTCAATAGAAAAAATGCAAATATAGAACATGAAGAATTTATTTTGACAGCAAGAACTTATTTAATTGAATGATGAGATCTTTTAAACCACCAATAAATTTCAGGCAGAATTATGCTTTTAGTAATTATTCTTTGTAAATCTCTGATTGCATTAAAGAAATAAATGTAGTATCCACTATAATCTGTACTATTAGAAAATTGAATTACCTGGCTTGTTTGCGGGCTGGACGGGTCATAAGAAGGAACATAGTTCTTCAGGGCATCCTGAGGGTTCAGGTGTGGAGGATATCGAATTGTTGGATGAGAAAAATATGAACTTGGGGCCGGAGGGAGAATAGCTTGGGTTGCAAATGGCAGAGGGGATGGTGAAGTCCTAGTTGAGATGACTGTCAACATAGAAGAAAAAAAAAGTTGAGGGTAAGTTAGCATTTTGTTTTGTGTCTATTACGCTGTGAGAGTCTGACCCACCTGAACTTATGAAAATACACTCCCAAACACTTGTAATTCATCTTCTAAAACATGTACTTGATTATTTTCCCGGCTGTGCTAGCAATTCAAATGAAGCCCAAATACCAGACATCCCCTGAGAGCTAACAGCCCAAGTTTCCCAGATCAAGCTGCTCAAAGTCTTGTTTAGCTTTCAGGAATTACACCATTCTCTGATTTAGCATTGCCTGAAATAAAAGCATTATTCCCAGAAAGAAAACATTTTTCACTGGTTAAGTATTTTCTCCAGAGTCCTGAAAGATAACAAAAGCCACATTTTTTTGTGCCTTAACATCACATTGGGAAATAAGTCATCGTCAACTACTAATGACATCTGGCTGCAATGGACCACTACATACCTGTAAGACTATTGCAAAATGAGCCATCAGTTTCATTTAAGAGCATGCAAGGATGTGTAGAAATAGCTTACACCATATTTGATAATGAATGCTTTTCTAGATCTCTTTATCCCAGTACTGACATTCAGGAAAAAAAGCTTTTGATTATCAAAAAGACTAAGGGAATCTGTCACCCCCTGGACTCTTTGAAGCTATTACTATGATCACAGAGCTGTAGGAGAGAACAGTGCAAAACTAGGGTCTTGTCCGAGTATACTTGTGGTCTTTCCTCATGGAGAAGTCATTTGTACTTTGAAACACGTAGAATAAACCACCATTTCGTTTTATATCCTGGGATATACGTCTCATTAACTGTTGGCAAGCACAGAAACCATCCATTAACCTTTCCTTCCATTCTTTGAAGCTATTACTATGGGCATACAGGTAATAGAATGGTTAAAATAGTCTTACCTGTATGCCTCATAGCTGTGGTCTACTTGTGGAGAAATATAGGTTTAATGTTTTATGTTAATGATTTCTTCCAGGTTCCAGGGCATGCAGTACCTGGAAGAAATCTCTGCCTCCTGTCCTCATTACAATACCACCCCCCTCCCATGCACATCACACTACCCTGTGATGTCCAGTTGTGGCACTGTAGTCCCATGCCTGCGCCCTGCACTCAGGCTGTTCTGCATACCTTATCCTCTCTTCTGTGAGCAGTGTCTTCATCCCGCTTCTGCACAGTAGGCAGTAGTAGTGACTCACCGATGCCTACGCAGAAGCATAATGAAGACACTGCCTATAGAAGGGCTGATAAGGTACGCAGAACAGCATGAGAGCAGGGCGTAGGCGCGGGATTATGGTGGAACTGCACATCATAGGGTATTGTGATGTGCATGGGAGGGGGGTGATATTGTAAAGAAGTCAGGAGGCAGAGATTTCTTCCAGGCACCACACGCCCCGGAGCCTGGAAGAAATCATTGACATAAAACATTAAAACTCTATTTCTCCACAAGTTGACTGCAGCTTTGAGGCATACAGCTAAGATGATTTTAACCATTCTATTACCTGTATGCCCATAGTAATAGCTTAAAAGCATCCAAGAAGTGACAGATTCCCTTTAAAGGGTATCTGTCACCCCTTTTTTTGACTATCAGCTGCCGCCACTGACATCAGGGGCTTATCTACAGCATTGGGACGCCTGGGGACGCTGCGTGGGACGCCGGAAGGTGAGAACCATTTTTTATTTTAATTCTATTTTTTACAGGGATATGGTACCCAGGGCCTGGAGGACAGTCTCCTCTCCTCCAGTCTGTGGGTACCATCCGCACATATTCCGCTTACTTTGCGCATGGTGGCCATATCCACATGCGGAAAGTAAGCAGAACAATGCATACACATACCTATGTGTGCGGAATTCCCGCGATTCCGCAAAAAGAATGAGCATGCTGCAGATTTTTCCGCGATGCGATTTTGCCACGGAAAAATACACAGCATTAGCACAGCATGTTCGGAATGTCATTGAATTCTATGGGTTACTTATTTTAAGCATTTTTTGCAGCGAGAAAACGCGGCAAAAACGCATAAAATACGCGGGAATTCCGGATGTCTGTACATAGCCTTACAGTCTATGTGGCTGTTCACATGTTCGTGTTTTTTTTGCAAACCTAGTTGTCTATGGTCTGTGGAAATCACTGACAGCACACATTGCTATCCGGGTGTTGTTCGTTTTAAATATTGTAGTGACTTGGTACAGCTTTGCAATTTTTTTTATAAGCATATGAGAAAACCCTTATGAAACACTGAAGGTAAAACCTGACATGCTGGCCAAACATTGGTGAAACTTGGATCCAAAACACTGATGACATTCAGTCTGTTTTTTTGTGTATGAGAAAAATCAGTAACGCCTGAAAGGCCTTAGAGCTCATGCAGACGTCCGTACAAATCGGTATAAGCACGGATTGCTAATGCACAAACTGGCCGTGAATCTCCTGCCCAGAGTGTGACAGCTTCATAGAAATATATGAAAATGTGATGCTCAGGTCTGGAGAGCATTGGCCAGTCCATGCATTGCTGTTCAAGATCAGACTGAAATCCATGGTTGTCTGCATAAGCCCTTAGACAGAGTTATTATAATAGTCCAGCATGCTTAGGACCTGTATTTATCTGACATTTATGACATCTATATAACATATTCCATATAAGTGCGAGATGGCAAAACCCCTACCCTTCAGCTACATGTGAACTAATAATTGTCAAAATAAGTTAAACCAAAAAACACAATTCCTGATTAATATAGACGCCATGACTAGTCATATATCCATCACACCTGCTGTATTCCAAAATCATCTTACAAATAAAGGTTTCAAAGAATACTGCAGGGGTTCTTAGGTGAACCGAGCAATGCCCTTGGCAGGTTGTAGAGATAATCACTGAGCACAGGTGAACGCCCCAAGTTACAAGTGAATGTGATATCCCTTAGTTAGCCAAAATTCTTTTTGGCTCAAAGCCTTGAAAGGAAAATGAAGTTAACTTAATGAAGTAAACCGAGTAAAGATATTCCCAAACTCATTAAACAGAAACATATGTGTAACTTAATTTCACCCACTGTACCTAAAATAACTCCAGTTAATGTAAGGCATGCTGTACTGACCTCAAAAAGTCACTGAAATTCACTTTTCCAACATTTTAACTTTTTGCCCCTAGCAAGTAAGCAATGTGTGTCTGTCCAGTCTTAAAATATCTAGCTGGAAGGGCACATTCAGACATCCATGCCTACTTTTGCGACACAAAATGGATCAGAATAGGATAGACACTGAGTTTAATGGAACAGACATATGGATCAGATAAAAAAACAGATGTGTGAATGATCCCTTAACATTATATGGGTCCGCGTGCGGACAAATTTTTAACCCCTTTACCCCTGGGGGTGGTTTGCACGTTCATGACCGGGCCAAATTTTACAATTCTGACCACTGTCCCTTTATGAGGTAATAACTCTGGAACACTTCCATGGATTCCGGTGATTCTGACTTTGTTTTCTCATTACACATTGTACTTCATGATAGTGGTAAAATTTCTTTGATATGACTTGAGCTTATTTGTGAAAAAAATGGAAATTTAGCGAAAATTTTGAAAACTTTGCAATTTTCCAACTTTGAATTTTCATGCCTTAAATCACAGAGATATGGCACATAAAAAACTTAATAAGTAACATTTCCCACATGTCTACTTTACATCAGCACAATTTTTTAACCAAATTTTTTTTTTTTCTTTTTGCTACGAAGTTATAAGGGTTAAAAGTTAAACAGCGATTTCTCATTTTTACATTTTTGAAGTCACTTTGAGGGGTCTATACGGTAGAAAATACCCAAAAGTGACACCATTCTAAAAACTGCACCCCTGACGGTGCTCAAAATTACATTTAAGAAGTTTATTAACCCTTCAGGTGCTTTACAGAAATTTTTGGAATGCTTAAAAAAAATGAACATTTAACTTTTTTTCACAAAAAATGTACTTCAGATTCAGTTTGTTTTATTTTCCCAAGGGTAACAGGAGAAATTGGACCCCAAAAGTTGTTGTACAATTTGTCCTGAGTACGCTGATACCCCATATGTGGGGGTAAATCACTGATTGGGCGCACAGCAGAGCTCGGAAGGGAAGGAGCACCGTTTGACTTTTTCAACGCAAAATTGGCTGGAAATGAGTTCGGACGCCATGTCGCATTTGGAGAGCCCCTGATGTGCCCAAGCAGTGGAAACCCCCCAATTCTAACTCCAACCCTAACCCCAACACACCCATAACCCTAATGCCAACCCTAACCATAATCCTAACCACAAACCTAACCCTAACACACCCCTAAAACTAATCCCAACCCTAACCCGAATCCCAACCCTAACCCTAATCCCAACAGTAATCCAAACCCTAACCCTAATCCAAACCCTAACCCTAACTCTATCCCCAACCCTAACCCTAACTTCAGCCCAACTCACTTTAGCCCAACTCTAACCCTAATGCGAAAATGGAAATAAATACTTTATTTTATTTTATTATTTTTCCTTAGCTAAGGGGGTGATAAAGGGGGTATGATTTATTATTTTTTTTTATTTTGATTTTTGGGGTGATCGGGGGACCCTATTTCCCTCTCCTCTGATGTGCGATCACATCAGATGAGAGAAATTAAATGGAAAATCTGACTTTTTTTTTGCTGTCGCCGTTATACCATTAATAATAGTGTTCGCAACACCGGGGTTGTTAAAAACCGACCCGAATCATGTTCTCTGGGGTCTCAGCTACCCCCAGCAGCCGAGACCCTGGAGAAATTCCGACGCTGGGGGGGGCTATAACCTTAAACCTCAGAGCCGTTAAAAAGTGGCACTGTGGTTTAAGTACCATTAACTGCCACCGTAAAAAGGCGTATTGGTGATCGTTAAGGGGTTAAACGTAACTCTCATCATTCTCCCCTGCTCGCACTGATCGCTGGCAGAGTCACGTGAGGTCTTGTTTTTTGAAGGACAAGTTGACGTTTTTGTTGGTACCATTTTCGAGCACATGACATTTTTTTATCACTTTCTACTCCGATTTTTGGGAGACGGAATGAGCAAAAACCTGCAATTCATGAATTTCTTTGGGGGGGCGCTTATACCGTTCCGTGTGTGGTAAAATTGATAACACCGTTTTATTCTTCGGGTCAGAACGATTACAGCGATGCCTTATTTATATTTTATTCTGAGAGCTATAACTTTTTTATTTTTTCGCTGGTGAAGCTGTATGACAGCTCATTTTTTGCGGGACAAGATGACGTTTTCAGCGGTACCATGTTTATTTATATCCATCTTTTTGATCGCGTGTTATTCCACTTTTTGTTCGGCGGTATGATGATAAAGCATTTTTTGCCTTGGGTTTTTTTTTATGGTTTTCACTAAAGTGGTTAACTAGTGAGACAGTTTTATAGGTTGGGTCATTACGGACGCGGCGATAGAAAATATGTGTACTTTTATTGTTTAGATTTTTTTTCATTCAAATATTTGTTTAGTGATAGAATAAATATTGATGTTTTTATTATTATTATTTTTTTAATATTTTTACAATTATTTTTTTTTTTACTTTATTCTGACTTTTACACTTTGTCCCACTATTAGACAATCATTTCTTAGAGGCTGATCACTTCTATAGCGTGCAGATGAAGCAGCTCTTGCAACCCGGATGTCGTCATGACAACTTTGGGTTACCATGGCAGTGATCGAGACCCTGCATCACGCCACGGGGTCTCCGATCCAAAGGAAGAGGGGCTGTCAGCCCTCTGCCTGCTCCCGGAATGCTGCGATCGTGTTCGATCGCAGCATTTTGGGGGTCTGTGACCGCTCCTGGCACTTAGTGCAGGGTGCCAGCTGTGAGAATCAGCTGACACCCGGCCCCGATCGGCCGCACACAACCCATATGCGCGGCCGATCGCTGAGACATACTATTCCGTCCATGGTCAGACAGGCCCAAGGCACATGGATGGAATAGTACGTGTGATGTCAGAAAGGGGTTAAAACAGAGAGCGTATAGATGGGAAATACCTTGATATAAAGTTATACTTACATATAAATAATAGTATTAATGGAATGAAATGTAACAAAACTAATTTCATGTAAATAAGCAGCTACTGAACTCTCCACAACAATTTGGTCTTTATAATGCTGTCCATACAGTATGGATGTAGATTTCCCATTTATGAAGTATAAATAAAAGAGAATGTGCTGACAAGAAAGTCATTTATGGAGGACTACTTTGTGTCAGCAGATCAATAGCACTTGATAAATCTTTGAGACTATAACATGACGTGATATTTTGTTAATGTGAAATGCTACATACAGGCGATGCACTGTCAAGTCGCAAAAATACGTTTCTTTTATTTGTGAAGAAGAGAACACCCTTGAAGCACTTAAGCGTGAAACAGCTACTATGATGATAAGTGACAGCATTATTCCCAGGCACTGATCAAAATTCTCACATGGGTTTTACTCCCTGCACAAGACAATCAGACACTGCTGTTCATGAGTTCTCTCCTCCTTCACATACAAGTCTTAAGAATAACGTTTATAGGCTACCATGCCACCTTCACTACTTCAGGATTATCCATTAAGAGCTTTTATAGCCACGCACACACAGAACGTGCAGACTACATGACAGTATTATGCCCTTACCACTATGTCCTACTCCTGGAATCCCTGGATGATGATGCTGGGGAAAAGTGCTGAGTCTCGAAGAATCCTGTGGAGATGTTGGACTAAACAATGGCTTTTCAGGCTTCTTCATTGTTGGGGAGGACATATCTGTAGAAAGCAATACAACAAGGTGTCAGGATTCAAGCAGGTAAGAGGGGAGTGTATCAGTCATGATCTGATTTACTATTTTTGCCTTGTTATGGCTATGATTAATCTTGAAGGATTATTTCTCAACTCCTCCTTATCCCTACTTTAGCAGAATATTTCTCACCAATTCTATGTACATTTACTACTAGTCAGGGCTATTTGCCTTTCTTAGTTTAGTTATCAGACTTCAATGTGACAGGCAGACGAACAAGAACAAATGACTGGCCTCGAGACGAGGACTTCAATAACAGTTTGCTTGTCTTCAGCCTATTAAACCAAAATCACATTCCTTTCATACCAGACAGGCATATCATTGGCGTAATTCATGTATCCATTAGTTCTATGATACTCTGATTTGCACTACATATTTTGCAGTATCATGTATTATTTTCAGAAAAGAACTCTTCCTTAACAACAATATGGTACTTTTTATTAAACTTTAATCAAAGTATGTTTTCTTACTATAGAAAATAGAATGATGTGATTAAAGCATTCACAGAACATAAGAAGCAAGTGAAAGTACCAATATAAAATAAGCACATATTCTATACAAAGTGTGACAGACATTCACATGTACAGAAAAGAAGAGATAGTGCAAACATAGAAGTCACATAATGATATGCAGAGTGGCTCAGAGTCACAATTACTCCAAGGCACTTAAACATACAAAGCCCTCATGCAAGGAGTGTAGCAGTAAGGAGCCCATACATAATGAAGTCTTTGTATTTAGCACTGTCTGAATTCCCATCAGGTCCTGAATTCTGCCAACTGCCTATCAAAATAGTTGGTTCTCATCAGCTGGCACCTTGCTCAGAAAAGTCTCAGATATAAATGAGAACTCTCTGTAAGTGCACCTTATGGATATTCAAATCATTGGAAGTGTACAGTGCTTCCATAAAACATGAACAGACTCATCTGATATTTGCTTCATAATACTGGAAAATCTGAGAAAAATTGTGCAATTTGATGTGAGGTTTGAGGTCAGAGTGCCACAATGCCCATCTAGAAATCTCTCAACATCATATTTGAGCACAACTTTGGTGTATACGCCTGAATTTGTCCAGGCATATTCTGCACTGTGACTATAGGATTCCAGGTGGTATTATGCTTTCTGTCATTAATCACTTAACGGGTATTCTCAAATTTGACCGTTACCCTTCCCAATCCTGACAGTTATCGTTCCCAATAACTTCACGCTCGCTCAAGGTCCAACCACTGAGACTCCCATCGATCCCAAGAATTGGAGCCCTATGTGAATGAAGTGGAGGTTGATTATGTGCACTGGCGCTGCATTCATTCTTATGAGTCTTGAAGACCAGCAAAGTGCAGCACTCAGCCACATTTGGCGGTAACATTAACAATGAATGGAGCTGTAGTGCGCATGATCGACTGTAATGGTCTCTTTTTTTCTGACCACACTAGATTTAGAATAGAGGTTTGACAAAGACAATCAGCACCATGCAATAGCGGTATCTGAGCTTACATAGGAACGAGTGTCTGTTTTAATATAGGAGTAGTTACAGAAAACATCCTTTAGCCAACAGTGAACTGCTTAAAAGCCAATGCGGCAAACAGTGAAAGTTTAAACAAATATTTGCCGTAAGAGCTGTCAAACTTCTCTTGGTGAGTTGTCTACTATGTGAAAACATCCAGTCACTATTGTCTGCAGAAATGGGTAAGTGTACTAATGGCCTATATACATTGCTGCTGAATACCATATTGTGCCTGCCTTGGTTAGTCACAAGGCTAGCAGGAACT
Organism: Dendrobates tinctorius; assembly: GCF_039654945.1. Classification (NCBI taxonomy): domain Eukaryota; kingdom Metazoa; phylum Chordata; class Amphibia; order Anura; family Dendrobatidae; genus Dendrobates; species Dendrobates tinctorius. Next base: position 8,032,157 of record NW_027361699.1, on the reverse strand, counting down.
GAATACGTTTACAAGGCACAATTGCTCCATTCTGCTGCTTGCAGACCTTCACAAAAGACAGAAAATATACAAGGATACGTTTCATCCTTAAAGAAGGAGACAAATGTAACAACTTGTGGATGACCAAGTTCTAATACGTAATCACGCACCAGGTTTTTAAGTCTGCCTCTACCTACACAGAACCCACAGGACAATCCTTCCACTCTGTGTTTTTATGATTTCTTCTGGAATGAGAGGGTCCTGAAGCTGGAGTTCGACAACACATCCAAGTATTTCACCGTAGGTTTCTGCACCATTACATTTAGTTGGTGACATGTACTAACAGACACTTGGGAGGCAACCACAACTGGGGACACAAATTTCATAGTACTGTGGATACGCAACTTGATTAGGTCTGTTGCTAAGCTCTAATGAAAGTGTGTCCGCTAGATTAAGTAATGTTATATTTACAGCAAATCTGTCATCACAGCATTAGATAAGTTACTTGGTTCTACCGACCGACCCACCTACACAATACTCTGAAAATCAGGAGAGAGGGGCATACCAATTAGAATTGTGTACTCTATTAGAGGGAATCTGTCACCAGGCTTTTGACACCTCATCTGAGTGAAGCATAATGTAGAGACAGAGACCCTGATTCCAGAGATGCATCACTTACTGGACTGCTTGCTGCAATTTTTATAAAATGCCTGTTTTATTAGCAGGAAAGATTATCAATATAGGACTAGTAAACCTGCTGTCATGTAGTCCTCCATATTCTTGAGCTTTTGCCAAACTGCGCCCCCACCACTGATTGGCTGATTTCTGTCTATGCACAGTGTATATGGAACTGCCAATCAGTAATGTGGGTGGGTTATATAGAGCTCAGCATTTAGAGAACTGGTGGATCTGCAGCAAAGAAAACTTGTGATTTTAATCAAATCTGCAACAGGCAACCCAGTAAGTGACACAATGCTGGAATAAGGGTCTCTGCCCTAAATAATGCGGCTATTAGATAGGGTAGCTAAAACCTAGTGAGTGATATCCCTTTTCTCCACCACATTCTTATGAGGATAGGTGATAAATGTTTGATAACTGGTGGTCCCAAAACACGTCCCATTGATCACAAGAATTATTGCTAACACACAATCACAAAAGAGATCTGACAGACCCCATCATTAATTTATGAGGTCCTTCAGAAAAGTGGTTTGCTGCAGTAATGAGAGGCAGCCATAATGTAACTGTGCACAGTGCTGTAATTGAACCCTTGCTCTGACTTGTATTTCACTGCATCCAGCATCACATTGTTTACAAATTATTTTTAACCCCTTAACGACCAAAAAAAACTTGACTGTTTAGTGAATTTTAGTACATGCAAGTTTAACAGGTAAAAGGTTAAGAATTTGGACATTTTTTATTTTTTTTATTGTGTATTTCCATTTTAGAAGAATAGTATACTTTAATTTTTATTATCCCATTTTTAGAACAATGAAAATGGATCTTATGGCAACTGTTATGGGCAAAATATTGTTATGATATTTGGATGCTATAGTTTTTGTGTGTTTCATCTAAAAGCCCAATGGACATTAATGACTGCTATTAAATAGAGTAACATATTATAGTGACGGATCTACTTTAACATAATAACACGCAAAAAAGGAAGAAAAAAGTTTCAAATGCCTTATACCTATGTGATGTGTATAGCAATATTATTAAGGTCAGAAGAAAGAATTGGCTTAAAAATGAGTATATCTACATCCTCTTAATAAACGCATCTATTCTCACTGAAAAAACTGTTGTGGGTCTTGCAATATTGCAGTTTTATCAGGATCTCATATGTATATAGGATGCAGCACTTCCACATTGCAATATACATTGCTCAAAAAATAAAGAGAACACTTAAACAACAGAATATAACTCCAAGTAAATCAAACTTATGTGAAATCAAACTGTCCACTTAGGAAGCAACACTGATTGACAATCAATTTCACATAGTGTTGTTCAAATGAAATAGGTAACAGATGGAAATTATTGGCAATTATCAAGGCACCCTCAATAAAGGAGTGGTTCTGCAGGTGGGGACCACAGACCACATCTCAGTACCAATGCTTTCTGGCTGATGTTTTGGTCACTTTTGAATGTTGGTTGTGCTTTCACACTCGTGGTAGCATGAGACGGACTCTACAACCTACACAAGTGGCTCAGGTAGTGCAGCTCATCTAGGATGGCACATCAATGCAAGCTGTGGCAAGAAGGTTTGCTCTGTCTGTCAACGTAGTGTCCAGAGGCCGGAGGAGCTACCAGGAGACATGCCAGTACACCAGGACACAATGGAGGGGGCTGAAGGAGGGCAATAACCCAGCAGCAGGACCGCTACCTCAGCCTTTGTGCAAGGAGGAACAGGAGGAGCACTGCCAGACCCCTGCAAAATGACTTCCAGCAGGCCACAAATGCGCATGTGTCTGCAGAAACGGTTAGAAACCGATTCCATGAGGATGGTCTGAGTGCCCGATGTCCACAGATGGGGATTGTGCTCACAGCCCAACACCGTGCAGGATGCGTGGCATTTGCCACAAAACACCAGGATTGGCAAATTCGCCACTGGCGCCCTGTGCTCTTCACTGATGAAAGCAGGTTCACACTGAGCACATGTGACAGACGTGACAGAGTCTGGAGACACCATGGAGAGTGATTTGCTGCCTGCAACATCCTTCAGCATGACCGGTTTGGCAGTGGGTCAGTAATGGTGTGGGGTGGCATTTCTTTGGAGGGCCGCACAGCCCTTCATGTGCTCGCCAGATGTAACCTGACTGCCATTAGGTACTGAGATGAGATCCTCAGACCCCTAGTGAGACCATGTGCTGGTGCCGTTGGCCCTGGGTTCCTCCTAATGCAGGACAATGCCAGACCTCATGTGGCTGGAGTGTGTCAGCGGTTCCTGCAAGATGAAGGCATTGAAGCTATGGACTGGCCTGGCCGTTTCCCAGATCTGAATCCGATTGAGCATATCTGGGACATCATGTCTCGCTCCATCCACCAACATCACGTTGCACCACAGACTGTCCAGGAGTTGGCGGATGCTTTAGTCCAGGTCTTGTAGGAAATTCCTCAGGAGACCATCCACCGCCTCATCAGGAGCATGCTCAGGTGTTGTAGGGAGGTCATACAGGCACGTGGAGAGGCCACACACACTACTGAGCATCTTTTCCTTGTCATGAGGCATTTCCACTGAAGCTGGATCAGCCTGTAATTTGATTTTCCACTTTGATTTTGAGTATCATTCCAAATCCAGACCTCCATGGGAGATTCATTCTGATTTACATTGATAACTGTTATGTTTTATTGTTCTTAACACATTCCACTATGCAATGAATACAAATTTGCAACTGGAATATTTCATTCAGAGATATCTAGGATGTGGTATTTTAGTATTCCCTTTATTTTTTTGAGCAGTGTATTAAGCATTACTTGCTAAGTGCCATGTAAAAAAAACCTAGCAGGACAGAACGAAGTTTCAACTTCTTATTACTTCTTTTTTTAGTTGTCCTGAGTAAATCAAACAAGTCTTGTCAGCTCGCCACTCTTGACTTTAGAGTCCCTCCAGTGCACTGCAGCTCCAAAACTGGGCGTCAGCAAAGGAGAAACCGATAATCCATCATTTAGGTAGCTCATCATAAAACATTAAACTGTATTCAAATCTTATTTAAATTCACATATGGAGCCCGAATGTATAGTCCAGCCAACAGGTTTGGGACTGGATCAGTCCTTACTCGTGGCCACAACAGACTAAATATATTACATTAAGGTTGTCATTAAGGAGTTAAATAGATGAACCTTGGTCTTTAAAATAAACTTAACTCTTCAAGTTCTCACCTTCGATTTTCATCTTAAGCCAGCAACAGTCAGAAGCCTCCACTTCCTCCATTTTCCACTGCTTGTTTCTGGTTGACTGGCCTGTAAACGCTGTATGTGACGTTACAAAAAATGAATGGGGCTTAATGACGTTTTCACATGACACTCTATTGTAAAAATGGTCAGACTGCCTGGCACTCCTGAATATTTATAATACTTAGAATATTCAAATAAGATTATCATACCAGAGGTAAAGATATGTAAGATTCTATCAACACAGTGTTTGTTGTGAGCGTTTGGTATATCTGATGTGAAATACCTAGCCTTTCTTGACGTAGACATCAAACTGATACCTCAAACGCTGTATCAATAGAGCCTTACATCATGTTTTGTGAAAGCTGAGTCGGTAAGTGAGTGACTACAATGTTTGCACATTTCTGCTAAATATGTTGGTGCTATATATATACTCGGTAATCAATCAATAGGTTCGTAGTTTACATACATACTTTCATTGGGTCTATACACTAGCGTATTAGAAATACAACAGGACAGCTTAATAAAGTAATCAGACTATTCTTACATAAAAGACAAATCATACAGCAAATATAAAATTAGTTTTGGGTGCCTATGACGTGTTGTTAAAGGAGCACATAGTATACAACACAAGTTTGTAAAACAGCAGCATACGAATGAAGCGATAGTCAAAAGACTGTATTCCGGTAATGATAAGCAGCTTTATTCACAAGGATTAACAATCTGTAAATTCAGTAGGGTGTAATAAAAATAATAATAATGCTCCTGCAGCAAATGATGGTTGACTACATGGTAGAGCCCCATTCAGACATAAGTGGTTTTACATATATAGTAAAAACTGTCCACATGTCATCAAGGTTGTGGATCAGAGTTTAGTCAGTGCGTCAGCTTTTACCATCACTGTGTCATCAGTTAGTTTCACATATGGATAAATAAATAATTACAAAGCTTAAGTCACACTTAAATGTTTCAGATCACCAAACAAATTTAAATAACACAAGTAAACACAAATTGCAGTTTTTAAATGAAGGTCTTTATTATTAAGGGAAAAAGAAATCCAAACCGACAGGGCGCTGTGTGAAAAAGCAATTGCCCCCTAAACCTAATAACTGGTTGGGCCATCCTTAGCAGCAACAACTACAATCAAGCATTTGTGATAACTGGCACTGAGTCTTTTACAACGCTCTGGAGGAATTTTGACCCACTCATCTTTGAAAAATTGTTGTATTCAACCATACTGGAGGGTTTCTGAGCATGAACCACCTTTCTAAGGTCCTGCTACAGCATCTCAATTGGATTAAGGTCAGGAGTTTGACTAGGTCACTCAAAAGTCCTAATTTTGTTTTTCTAAAGCCACTTAGAGGTGGTCTTGCTGGTGTGTTTTGGATCATTGTCCTGCTGCATAACAAGTGCGCTTCAGCTTGAGATCACGAACAGATGGCTGGACAATCTCCTTCAGACAGCAAAATTTATAGTTCCATTTCCAACAGCATGTCTTCCAGGTCCTGAAGCAGAAAAAAAGCCAAAGACCATCACACTGCCTTCACTATATTTTACTGTCGGTATGATGTTCCTTTTCTGAAATTCTGTGATACTTCTACGCCAGATGTAGTGGGATTTTGTCTCTTTAGTCCACAGAGTATTCTCCCAAAAGTCTTGGGGGATCATCAAGATGTTTTCTGGCGAAACTGACACGAGTCTTTATGTCCTTATTGCTCAGAAGTGGTTTTAGTCTTGGAACTCTGCCACGCAGGCCATTTTTGCCCAGTCTCTTCCTTATGGGAAGTCATGAACTCTGACCTTAACTGAGGCAAGTAAGGACTGCAGTTATATTGATATCAATCCAAGGAAAAAAAGAAACATCCGGCACTGTCCCTGAATAAGAAATACCGGCAAGGCTGCTTGTAACCGCTATGAGTGTGACACCTATAACCCTTACTGAACGCGTGCTCTATCCATATGAAAAAAACATGAAATATCATAGTAGAAAAAGACAGCAGGATGGCACTCACCGTTCTCTTGAAATGATTCACTTTATTTCATATTGACAAAGCATAGGCATCGGCACGGGAGAGATGTAAAAAGACGGACAACAGCCGTTTCGTGCACAATGCACTTCAACGGCTGTTGTCCGTCTTTTTACATCTCTCCCGTGCCGATGCCTATGCTTTGCCAATATGAAATAAAGTGAATCAATTCAAGAGAACGGTGAGTGCCATCCTGCTGTCTTTTTCTACTAAGTTATATTGTTGTGGGTTTTTTTGTGACCCTTGGATGAGTCATCGCTGCGCTGTTAGGGAAATTTTGGTCGGCTGGCCACTCCTGTGAAGAATCACCACTGTTCCATATTTTCACCATTTGTGGATAATGGCTCTCGCTGTGGTTTGCTGGAGTTCTAAAGCTTTAGAAATGGTTTTATTATCTTTTCCAGACTGATAGCTCTCAATTGCTTTGTTTCTCATTTGTTCCAGAATTTCTTTGGATCCTGGCATGATTTCTAGCTTTTGAGGGTCTTTTGGCCTACTTCACTTTGTCAGGTAGGTCCTATTTAAGTGATTCTTGATTGAGAACAGGTGTGGCAGTAATCAGACGCATACCCCCTTGGAAAAACTTAACGTAAAACGCGCGTCGGGGTGCCGCGGCCACTTAAAGGTACAGTGCCAATATACTGCTAACTTCCATATCTCTTTCTTCCAGCTCCTAATTGTTTTTTCCACATTTACCTGCATCCACTCTCTGTAGGAGACTACTGTATGCATAGCATTTATATATACCACTAATACCATCCGGTCTTTTGTATACTAGGATTATTGTTTTTATACTTGGAATGAGATACATGTAATTGATGACATTTCCTTAAATATTTAACTCTCTTAGCCTAAGCACGCACTATATTTTGTTTTTTGGGAGCTATTGTTCTGCTCCTTGTATGCATTTATATATCTATTTATCCATTTTTAAGGCCGTGTGGTAACTGAATTTCATAGGATAATATTACATGAACAGTGTATTACTTTGGCTCCATGTCTTCTTTTGTGGCTTTTTTTGCATTTGTTGTCCCCATTTGATCGTATTTTATCTCTGTATTTTTTAAGAATTTGTATCAATAAACTTGTGCAATTTTATGGCATATAACTTCCTGTTCTTCCCCTTATTTTTGATTTGTGGCAGTAATCAGGCCTGCATGTGGCTAGGGAATTTTCGCTCAGTTTCCCAAAAATGTGGTAAACCACAGTTCATTAATGGTTTATGGGGGGTGCATTCACTTTTTCACACATGCCTCTTGCAGGGTTGGATTTCATTTTACCTTAATAATAAAGACCTTCATTTAAAAACTGCAATTTGTGTTCACTTGTGTTGTCTTTGCCTAATAATTACACATGTGTTTGATGATCTTAAACAAACATACAAAAGACTAGGAAATTAGGAAGGGGGCTAAATCTTTTTCACACACCTGTATGTTGGATAACCTGATCTCTTTTACTCCTGTTCACTCTGTTCTGTTTACTAACCGGTGTGTCATTTACAAATTCAGCATGTTTCTTGCCATGAATGAAAATAAACCTGCATTTTCTATTAGCTGAAAAAAAAGTTGTTTGGAGCTGAATATACTTTACATTAATTTTTACCTATGTTGTGTGTGTTTGAGATGTGTAATACAGTTCTAAGAGCTTTGCGGCCACCCTTGAGTCGTGCATGTCTTAAGACCACATCAAAGTTTTCAGGCTTATGTAAATATTAAAAAGCTGATCCCTTGACATGAAGTTATATCTGTAGACAAGGCAAGAGGAAACTGGTGTGAGGCCCTGCGTATGTATTGACAGCTTGCACAAATGGAATGCCAGATGCATATCTGCTTGACTCAGCCTGGGGCAACTGTGATGGACTCTGATGTGCTAAAACGCTGCAGGGGGAAAAGTGTGAGGGAACGTGTTTTACGGGAGCTCTTAATTAAACTGTTGTTCTCTTCCAAGAGGACCTTAGGAAACACTAATGAGATGTGAGTTTGGGCAATATCCTCATCAAAGAGATAGAGAAGAGCTCCTCTTCTCCTGCCTGCAGCCGTCAGCCATTCCTATTAGCTCCCTCGATAACATCACATGGTCAGCCAAGTGCCTCTGGCCACCTGTTAGGGGGGCGTCATGGCAGTCAACTGGTGATCTGGGGGCAAGTTCAAACGTCCACAGCAACACCTGCTTGCTGTAGAAACCTGCTTTGCTTCCTGCAAGCAGAGAACCATATGTTCATTCTGCTGATGTTCACTGAGGTTGCTGGTCTTAAAAGGATTCCAACATCAGAATTCCAGGAAAGCTAACAGGGAAAAATAGAACGCTCACTCTAGGAACATATACTGCAACTGCAGCGAGAGTGCCTGGCTCTGCCACAGCATCTAGATTAATTGGAGTGTTTGTTTTACAGTTCAGACTGTCATTAGTGGCTTATCAGATTTAGACATGATATTCCACATCTAGAGATCATCAGACCAAATGATAGACGAGAAACAAGCCGACAATGGTTAAAATTGCCAGCATCTGTGGACTTTACAGAAAATCTAATAGTAATAATAAAATGTTTACTTACTGTAGTAAGTAAACTATTTGTGAAAATACAAGACGGGAGGTAAACACTCATTATTATGCAAATCAAGCAGATGGTAATTAAACCAGGATTTGGTACCTTTATTTATTCAAAAAAGTTCAGGTTTTAAATGATTTTCTAGAAAAAAAAGGTACAATATTCATAGGAAAAGCATTTTATCCTAGCTTCCACATTACTTTACAGCTAACCACAGATAATGAGGTTGAATTACTGTATCTAAAGACGTGATTAAAATAGTTATTCGTCCATATGACGAGGCATATGGGCTTGATCCCGTAACAGTTGTTAAATGATGTCACTTCAAGCACAAGTAATTAACCGCCAGAATAAAAAATAAGATATGTTTGCTTAGTTCTCCCCCGTCAGACAAATGGTCATTTTTATTTAAAAGCTACAAGGTGTGAAGTAACACTGACATATACAGAAAGGTAATATAAATTCACCGCACACTCAGAGGAATATAATGCCAACAAGTGTTCATTTTATTATATACAAAACATGTGGGAGCCAAAAAAGAATATAGAGCACTAGATGGAAGCGATGTACATATAACGACGTTTCGGCTCAGCCCGAGCCTTTATCAGTTTATCGCTGCAAATAAAGAAAGATACATCAAAACATATGCAGAGAAAAAAATGCAGAAAAAACAAAAGAGAGAATATACAACACCATATAAACAACATATTATCCAAATATAATACAGTGATAAAAACACATATATATACATACAATTTATACTGCTTTCATGGAGAACATGGATGTACGGAACAAGAGAAAAGGCCCAGTAAACTAGTACCATAATAAGTAGAATAAGGGGAAAGAAAAGGATTACCTGAATCCGGTTTCAGATCTTTGAATAAATAGGAAGAGAACTCCCAAGAGAATAGCCCAAGAAAAACGGCTGAAAGGAATTTGTCAACATCATGGTTAGTAAAATAGATAAAGTTGTAATCGTAGTTATTCTGGTTTTCTAATATGGTTGTCTGTGTGTGGTATTCAGTGCATCGGCATTGTGGGGAAAAAATACCATCCTTGTAATGAGAAGCCTTATGCTAACCTACTGATCATAATAATAGAAGAGATTAAGCATGTGGTAATGCCATCAGATAGGGCAGTAAGAGTGCTTGCCCACAGAGTGTTAAAATAGTGTAGTTAATAGGGAAATAAATATACACAGAGTATAGCTAAATCAGTGCTAGCATCGCACTGAAGTGTATTATGTGCGTTGTGCAGGATGTGCACAGAATGACCCTTATAAAACAATGCTCTTATAAGAATGCAGGATGTCACACCTTATGTGTGTTGCGCATGATATGCACAATGTCATCTAAGACAGCGCGACGTCACTTCCGGTTCAGGGGTTTCACTTCCGGCCGGATGCGGCCACCCGGGCTCCTATATAAATACAGCCACATACCGAGGGGTATAGCATGACGCCATTGCAGCCAGGCGCGGGAGCGCCGCTCTACAGCACTACAGCTACAGGTAACCGACACAGGCCCCCTCCTCTCTAGTGACATTCACATAAGAGCGCTGTTGCATAGCAATCTACCAGATGACATTGTGCATATCATGCGCAACACACATAATGTGTGACATCCTGCATTCTTATAAGAGCGTTGTTTTATAAGGGTCATTCTGTGCACATCCTGCACAACGCACATAATACACTTCAGTGCGATGCTAGCACTGATTTAGCTATACTCTGTGTGTATATTTATTTCCCTATTAACTACACTATTTTAACACTCTGTGGGCAAGCACTCTTACTGCCCTATCTGATGGCATTACCACATGCTTAATCTCTTCTATTATTATGATCAGTAGGTTAGCATAAGGCTTCTCATTACAAGGATGGTATTTTTTCCCCACAATGCTGATGCACTGAATACCACACACAGACAACCATATTAGAAAACCAGAATAACTACGATTACAACTTTATCTATTTTACTAACCATGATGTTGACAAATTCCTTTCAGCCGTTTTTCTTGGGCTATTCTCTTGGGCGTTCTTTTCCTATTTATTCAAAGATCTGAAACCGGATTCAGGTAATCCTTTTCTTTCCCCTTATTCTACTTATTATGGTACTGGTTTACTGGGCCTTTTCTCTTGTTCCGTACATCCATGTTCTCCATGAAAGCAGTATAAATTGTATGTATATATACTGTATGTGTTTTTATCACTGTATTATATTTGGATAATATGTTGTTTATATGGTGTTGTATATTCTCTCTTTTGTTTTTTCTGCATTTTTTTCTCTGCATATGTTTTGATGTATCTTTCTTTATTTGCAGCGATAAACTGATAAAGGCTCGGGCTGAGCCGAAACGTCGTTATATGTATATCGCTTCCATCTAGTGCTCTATATTCTTTTTTGGCTCCCACATGTTTTGTATATAATAAAATGAACACTTGTTGGCATTATATTCCTCTGAGTGTGCGGTGAATTTATATTATTATTGGTAATAGGACCTATTGGTCCATTACACCTGCACCTCATTACTAAGACTTGAGTGCACGCTATCCTTCTATATACAGAAAGGTAACCACTTACACACAGGAGAGCTAAGAAATTGACTGGAAGCATCTGTGAACAAGCCTAAGGGCCCCGTCACACACAGCGATCTCACTAGCGAGATCGCTGCTGAGTCACAAGTTTTGTGACACAACAGCGATCTCACCAGCGAGATCGCTGTGTGTGACAGCGATCAGCGACCGGCCCCCCTGCCGGTAACGCTGATCGTTGTAGGAAAGGCCAGGACTTTTCTTTGGTCGCTGGTCTGCCGCTGGCCAGCACGCATCGCTGCGTGCGACAGGCGGGAGACCAGCGATCAGCTGGTAACTAACATTCACATCGGGTATCCAAGGGACGTGCGTCCCTTAGAAACCCGATGTGTATGTTAGCTACCAGCGCGCTGATGCAGGGAGCTGGTAACTAACGTACACATCGGGTATCTAAGTGACGCACGTCCCTTGGATACCCGATGTGTACGTTAGTTACCAGCTCCCTGCATCAGCGCGCTGGTAACTAACGAACACAGTGACGCCGTGCACTCAGCGTCGCTGTGCTGATCGCTGGTGAAGCTGTCTGTTTGACAGCTCACCAGCGATCACATAGCGACTTACCAGCGATCCTGACACGTTGATATCGTTGTCGGGATCGCTGGTGAGTCGTTATGTGTGACGGGGCCCTAACCCTATACAGACATCCTGCTGAGCATCAATATCAGGAGACATTACAACTTTGACTATTTATGTGTATAATGATACATTTCTGACAATATTTAGAAAGTGATGGAATAGCACTCCATAATTAGCAGGTTTGCTTTGAAACACCTTTATTGAATTTTTTCCAGATCCAAAAAGATACACCGCGTTTATGAATAAACTTTCTTGTGAGCACAAGGTTTCACGCCACAGACTTTTCGGCAGGCTGATGTCACTATACATCAAAATATCATAGTTGTTTCAGTAAGACGACATAGTGAGTACTGCACACCACTCCAAACCTCGGGCTATTCTTCTACATCACCTAAGGCTTAAAGTGAAATTACCCACTATGCCATCTCGCTAAAACCTCCACGGTCTTCTGATGCATTCCTTCACTCATACTTGCCTGACGCAGGATCTGTGAGCTGAAAAGTTGCACTCAAAAGAAAGTTTATTAATAATTGTGGTATGCCTTTTTGGCTCTTGAAAAAACGCAATAAAGATGTTTTGAGGCAAACCTGCTAAATATGGAGTGCTGTTCCAAAACTTTCTAAATGTTCTGAAGTCTACTGTGGGAGTTGTGCTATCTGAACTTGTGTATACAAGTTTCAGTTATTGGTGTTGAGTTCTTTATACATGGCTCTACTCACATTTGCATTATAGTTTTAATTAAAAACATATGAACCATGAACCACCAGGAGCTTTTGACGTTACCCACCAATTTTCAACGTGGTTCATCAGAATTATCATCACTTCATAGACATCTCTTGATAGAAAAATATCAATGAATTCAGCACAATTTTTGCACTTTCCTGAGCAATTTTTGCAATTTGGCAGGGCTCACTATCCTACTGAACAAGACAGGGCCAATTAATGAGCCTTAGGCATCCTTGACTTTGTCACTGATTGTCCTTCCTTATGACAGATACTAACCACTGCATGCCAAGAACCCCACAGGGAACGGCCTGCTGTCTTGTACCCTCTTTGGATACTCTATGCGATTCATCTAGTTATCACAATTTGCCCATTGTCTAAGCTTCAGGAACCCTACACTTTCTCATTTTTCCTGCATGAAATACAGCAACTTCAAGAACTGTCTGTTTCTTTGCTGCCTAATATATACAACCCATTGGCATGTGCCACAGTGATGAGATAATCAATGTTATTAACTTCATCTGTTATTATTTTTAATTTGATAGCTTATTGGTGTGTATTTACTGTATATGTCACTCGTATCGCACAGAACAATTCAAACTAGTGGACTTTGCCAGTAATTTTCCCATTAACAATTTTTTGTCTCCTTAGAGGTTATGCATCACACTGGATTTTTACAAACTGCAAGTAATTGCAATGTCTTTTCTAATAGATTGCAGAGTAGAACTGAGGAGGTACGAAAGGAGATAGCATAAAGCAGTTTATGCTGTGCACTTTTCCAGTAAACGTAGAGTCTGCTTATGTAAACTACATTAAGGCAACTTAAACCTTACAACTTGATTTTGGAGTTTCAAAAGTAAATCAACAGAATAATGCCTAACACTGGGGAGTTCAGATCTGTGCTGAAGTATAAATTATTTTTAATACAGCATAAAGTTTGTTCGAGAAAAAAGGGAAAATGTACTGCCTGAGTAATATGACAGGAAAGGCTTCCATCTGTTAGTAAAAGTAAATGAAACAATACTATAGAATATGAAATGCAGCTATTGTTGTTAATAATTAGATTTTCCCCAATGACTCATGAGTTCATGTTAAGGCCAAAATTTTCTCAACGTTTGCAAAATATATATGTGTAATGATGATTTCTATTCTGGCAAAGTGTTCCCCTGCTCTGCACTGCAGGTGTGGAAGGCCCTGAAGTCATAAGAGTAAAGTTTGTGACCTTTTGCCTCTGCTGTGTGAGCCTTGGGCCAGCAACTATAGTGCATACTTGATTCTTTTAGCTTATTGGAAGACATGTAATAACTATTACTGATACACAATGCTTCCAAAGCCATGTGCCACTGAAAAGAAAATAGTTCTATGCATTGGTAAGATCGTAAAGATGGCCACTTTTAGACTCAGTTCTAAAGATGGGCACCTTTTCCCACAGTGCTGTAACAAGCTGTCTTCTATCTACGCTGACATAGACTACTTACTGTATGTCTCTGTGACAGTCTTCCATAAACTGCATATAAGGCTTCTTTGTATATTAATTCCAAATATTTGATTGTTTTTCATATCAAATCATAGACACAAGCAGGACGTGGAAACTGTGGTTCACTGGCAGCGTTAATGCTGCTTGTCCACATCTGACGCTGACAAAAAGGGCCCCCTGAAAGGGCTTTTCTAATCCTTTGAAACATCTGTGTATTTTCCAGCCATAGTCGTTTGCCATTTCAGAGGATGTTTTTCTTTTCTACATGTAGTACTTTAACCAAAGAGATGAGAGAGCTGAGTTATTGAGTGCCACAAGGCCAAAGGCAGGCAATCCCTCGAGATGCACACAGTCTAAAATTGTAACACAAGAGATTAACAAGAAATGATTGGAATATTAAAAACAAACACACATATTTTAGGAGCTATGAGGGTAAAGATTCAGAGAATAAGAATAGTCATACAGTTTAGGAACTTCTTCTGGACAATAAATAGCAGAATAAGTTGATCTATTATTTTTTTTTTTGTTTCCATACACTCCGTTCAGCCCGTCTCTATTTGTAGCAGACAAGCATCAAACATAAGTTGTAGCTAACCAAGTATTCCATCATTTCTTAATGACCTAAGTGTGAGATGTATTTTGTGAGATGGAAAATGTAGGAGCCCTCCAGCTAATGAATGCACCATTCCTGTCCATGGATGGTATTATATAGCTGATGCACATGCAGACATTAAAATAATCCTCTGAAACCCATTCATGATTCTTCCCTTATCTAACCCCCATACTTCTCTTCGTAGTTTTAAAAGCACACCTAATATCAAAAGACCATTACTACCCTATTGTCACTGTCAATAACACTAACTTTTCCCTAAACTAGTGGCAAGCCTCTTGTTCTGGGAGCCCACTCTACAGTGTTTCTTTAATGCTGGCAATAAATGGGTAGCACATGACAGTTTTATTAAAGAGGATTGTACCCAAAATGTAAAAATCACAAGGTTTTAGAATCAGTTCCTGAGAATCTAATTCAAAAGGTGTCCATCTATATGGCGGCACTTCATGTTAACAAAAAAAAATATAATAGTTACTCAAATTGCATTAAAAAACAACGCTACTAATCCTTTTAACTCATTATGTATATTTCCATCAAGGGAACTATGTAGTTACTAGAGTCGTACCCATGTGATCAACATGAGAACATGCTATCGATTCACTTTTGGCTACCCAGTAGTAGCTGAACTAGCGCTGAACCTAGTCCTAAACCCACTAGTTCAACTTAGATGCCAAAAGGCTGGAAACCAGAAGCCTGACAATATTTTTAAAAAATAGTAAAACAAAAGTGGTTACAAAGTTGTAAACACCCCAAAATAGCCCCAATGAAAACTACAGCTTGTTCCAGAAAAGAAAACTATCAACGCAAAATCACATGGTTTTTGGACAAAAGAGTTTTTTTGTTCCAAAGTAAAAAAACACAGAAAACTAACTGTGCCCCACTGTAATTATACTGATAATTGTTTGTGCCACACAGTGAACAGTTCAAAATCTTACACTTAAAAAAAAGTGCACATGCTGTTCTTTATCCATTCCCACAAAAAATGTAACATATTGTTCTGTCCCTAAATGATGGCATTGAAAATTAGACCTCATTTAAGTTTCCATGGGTTTTTTTTATCTTTAACCCCTTCACAATCAAGGGTGGTTTGCACGTTAACTCCCGGGCCAATTTTTACAATTCTGACCACTCTGTCCCTTTATGAGGTAGTAACTCTGGAACACTTCCATGGATCCTGGTGATTGTTTTCTCGTGACATATTATACTTCATGATAGTGGTAAAATTTCATTCAAATAACTTGTGTTTATTTGTGAAAAAAACAGAAATTTGGCAAAAATTTTGAAAATTTCGCAATTTTCCAACTTTGAATTTTTATGCTCTTAATTCAGAGATACGGCACACAAAAAACTTAATAAGTAACATTTCCCACATGTTTCCTTTACATCAGCACTATTTTGGAACCAAAATTTTTTTTTGTTAGGAAGTTATAAGGGTTAAAATTTGACCAGTGATTTCTCATTTTTGCAACACCATTTTATCTTTACCGACCACATCACATTTGAAGCTACTTTGAGGGGTCTATATGATAGAAAATACCCAAAAGTGACACCATTCTAAAAACTGCCCCCCTTAAGGTGCTCAAAACAAAATTCAAGAAGTTTATTAACCCTTCAGGTGCACACAGGAATTTTTTGAATATTTTAAAAAAATGAACATTTAACTTTTTTTCACAAAAAAAATACTTCAGGTTCAATTTTTTTTATTTTACCAAGGGTAACAGGAGGAATTGGACTGCAAAACTTATTGTGCAATTTGTCCTGAGTACGCTGATACCTGATATGTGGGGGGAACCACTGTTTCGGTGCATGGCAGAGCTCAGAAGGGAAGGAGCGCCGTTTGACTTTTTCAATGCAAAATTGGCTGGAATTTAGATCGGACGCCATGTCACATTTGGAGAGCGCCTGATGTACCTAAACAGTGGAAACCCCCCACAAGTGACCCCATTTTGGAAACTAGACCCCCCAATGATCTTTTCACCCTCAATTCTTATTTTTCCAAGGGTAACAGGACCCTAAAAGTTATTGTGCAATTTGTCCTGAGTACGCTGATACCCCATATGTGGGTGTTAACGACTATTTGGGCGCATGGCAGAGCTCGGAAGGGAAGCAGCGCCATTTGACGTTTTTGGCTGGAATTGAGATTGGACACCATGTCGCGTTTGGAAAGCCCCTGATGTACCAAAACAGTGGAACCCCCCCCACAAATGACACCATTTTGGAAACTAGACCCCCAAAGGAACTTATTTAGATGTGTGGTGAGTTCTTTGAACCCCGAAGGGCTTCACAGAAGTTTATAACGTACAGCCGTGCAATTAAAAAATCATATTTTTCCACAAAAATTATCTTTTCACCCTCAATTCTTATTTTTCCAAGGGTAACAGGACCCTAAAAGTTATTGTGCAATTTGTCCTGAGTACGCTGATACCCCATATGTGGGTGTAAACGACTATTTGGGCGCATGGCAGAGCTCGGAAGGGAAGCAGCGCCATTTGACGTTTTTGGCTGGAATTGAGATCGGACACCATGTCGCGTTTGGAAAGCCCCTGATGTACCAAAACAGCGGAAACCCCCACAAATGACACCATTTTGGAAACTAGATCCCCCAAGGAACTTATTTAGATGTGTGGTGAGCACTTTGAACCCCCCAGTGCTTCACAGAAGTTTATAATGCCCGGGCGTGAAAATAAAAAAATATTATATTTTCCGCAAACATGATCATTTAGTCCCCAATTTTTTATTTTCCCAAGGGTACCAGGAGAAATTGGACCCCAAAAGTTGTTGTCCAATTTGTCCTGAGTATGCTGATACCCCATATGTGGGAGAAAACTACTGTATGGGCACACGTCGGGGCTCGGAAGGGAAGTAGTAACGTTTTGGAATGCAGACTTTGATGGAATGGTCTGCGGGTGTCATGTTGCCTTTGGAGAGCCCCTGATGTACCTAAACAGTGGAAACCCCCCACAAATGACACCATTTTGGAAACTAGACCCCCTAAGAAACTTATCTAGATGTGTGGTGAGCACTTTCAACCCCCAAGGGCTTCACAGAAGTTTATAATGCCCGGGCGTGAAAATAAAAAAATCGTATTTTTTCCACAAACATGATCATTTAGTCCCCAATTTTTTTATTTTCCCAAGGGTACCAGGAGAAATTGTTGTCCAATTTGTCCTGAGTACGCTGATACCTCATATGTGGGAGAAAACTACTGTATGGGCACACGTCGGGGCTCGGAAGGGAAGGAGTGACGTTTTGGAATGCAGACTTTGATGGAATGGTCTGCGGGTGTCATGTGCGTTTGGAGAGCCTCTGATGTGCATAAACTATTCAAACTCCCCACATTTTGGAACTAGACCCCCCATGGAACTTATCTAGATGTGTGGTGAGCACTTTGAACCCCCAAGGGCTTCACAGAAGTTTATAACGCCCGGGCGTGAAAATAAAAAAATAATTTTTTCCACAAAAATGATATTTTTGCCATCAATTTTTTATTTTCCTAAGGGCAACAGGAGAAATTGGACCCCAAAAATTGTTTTGCAATTTGTCCTGAGTAGGCTGATACCCCATATGTGGAGGTAAAACACTGTTTGGGTGCATGGCAGAGCTTGGAAGGGAAGGAGTACCATTTGACTTTTTCAACGCAGAATTGGCTGGAATTGAGATCAGATGCCATGTTGCGTGAGCGCCGCTGTTCTCACTAGACGTACTATTCCGTCCTTGGGACTTAGGTCCCAGGTCACATGGACGGAAGGGTCCGTCCATTGTAGGAAAGGGGTTGAATAGGTTGTCCACTACTAGGACACCAACTTCTCGATCTGAATCTACTTAAGGTTAATTTATAAAGAGTCGATGATATGAAAAATATTCACAGGACCATGGTCCAGAGGTCATGTATGTTGTACATAATGACAGACCAGAGTCCTGTGATTCTCATCCTACCAGACAGAATCCCCTGGAATGACTTGTACGCAGGGTCGGACTGGTCTGGCAGGATACCCGTGAAATGCCTGGTGGGTCCCTGAGAAAAAGGAAGAAAAAAAAAAGTTTTTAGGGATGTGAGCCCTTTAAAAGCTAAGGAGGCAGACCTGACCTGCTGCCATGACCAGAGCCACTACCTGGCGAGTGGCTAGGCAAGTGCTGGGGCCCTGAGAAAATGGAGGGGACACACGATATGTGGCCCGTGAGTCAGGTGAGCGAACGCTGGCACCGGGCCCCCCTCAAATACTCACCTCTCTTCACAGAGGGCCCGATGATGTCACTACAATGCGCTCTCTGTCTTGAGCAAGGCAGTTTTTATTTTTTTTATGTATGGAACATTATGTGTGGCCCATTATATACTGTATGGAGGAGCATTATAAGGTTCCTATTATATACTGTATGGAGGACCATTATATGGCACCTATTATATACTGTATGGAGAAGCATTATATGGTTCCTAATATATACTGTATGGAGGAACATTATATATGGTACCTATTATATACTGTATGGAGGAGCATTACATGGTACCGGTTATATACTGTATGGAAGAGCATTATATGGGGCCTATTATATACTGTATGGAGGAGCATTATATGGGGTCTATTATATACTGTATGGAGGAGCATTATATGGGCTCTATTATATAGTGTTTGGATAATCATTATATAGGTCCTATTATATTGTGTATGGAGGAGCATTATATGGGTCCTATTATACAATGTATGGAGGAGCATTATATGCAGAATATTATATACTATGTGGAGGAGCATTATATGGGGCTTATTATATACTTTATGGAGGAGCATTATATAGGGCCTGTTATATACTGTAAGGAGCATTATACGAGGCCCATATGTACTGTATGGGGTTCATTATAAACTGTATGGAACATTATGGAGGTCCCTTAAAGATTGTGAGGAAATAATGGTTGTAGATGACAATGAAAAAGCAAATATATTAAACACTTTCTTCTACACAGTATTCACAGTGGAAAATGAAATACTAGGTGAAATGTCGAGAGACAAAGAAAACCCTATATTAAGGGTCACCAATCTAACCCAAGAAGAGGTGCGAAACTGGCTAAATAAGATTAAAATAGATAAATCTCCGGGTCCGGATGGCAAACACCCACAAGTACTGAGAACTAAATAATGTAATAGACAAAACATTATTTCTTATATTTAGGGACTCTATATCTATGGGGTCTGTTCTACAGTACCGGCGCATAGCAAATGTGGTACCAATATTCAAAAAGGGCTCTAAAAGTGAACCTGGAACTGATAGGCCAGTAAGGCTAATTTCACACTTGCTTTTTTTTCCAGCGCGTTTTTAGCGCAAAAAAACGCATAGAAAAAACGCATACAAACGCATACAAATGCTGCGTTTTTTTCAAGCATTTTTATGAGCATGCATGAAAAAAACGCAGCATTTTTATGCGTTTGTATGCGTTTTTAGTGCGTTTTTACCGCGTTTGCGTTTTTTCCAACATTAGGTGGCCCCTCACACTAACCCAAACCATGACTTTACTAACCCTAACCCTAACCCTGACCCTAACCCTAACCCTGACCCTAACCCTGACCCTAACCCTAACCCTGACCCTAACCCTAACCCTAACCCTGACCCTGACCCTAACCCTAACCCTGAGCCTAACCCTGACCCTAACCCTGACCCTAACCCTAAACCCTAGCTAACCCTAACCCTAGCCCTAAACCCCCTTAACTAACCCTAACTCTAACCCAAACCCCTAAATTCCATTGTCCAACTATGGTAAAAAAAAAAACGCATGCGCAAAAAAACGCATACATAAGCATGCCAATGCGCACATATGCGCACCCATAGACTTATAATGGGTGTCTTGCTGTAAAAAACGCATTGCGTGCGCATGCGTTTTTTTGAGGCAAGTCGGACGCTCAAAAAATGCAACAGGATGCATTTTGTGCGCCCGAGCGCATACCGCAAAAAAACGCATGCGCGGAAAAACGCATACAAACGCATGTGTATGCGCACATAAGCGCATCCCATGCAAGGTATAGGAAAAAAAATCGCATGTGTTTTTTAGCGCTAAAATCCCGCAAAAAAAATGCAAGTGTGAAACCAGCCTCAGTCTAACCTCTATTGTTGGTAAAATATTTGAAGGGTTTCTAAGAGATGTTATTCAGGATTATCTCAATGAGAATAACTGTTTAACTCCATATCAGCATGGGATTATGAGGAATCGCTCCTGTCAAACCATTCTAATCAGTTTTTATGAAGCGGTAGGCTATAGACTGGACCAAGGTGAGTCATTGGATGTTGCAATTTGCAAATCTAGATTTTTCCACAGTGTTTGATACCGTGCCACACAAGAGGTTGGTACGCAAAATGAGAATGCTGGGTCTGGGGGAAAATGTGTGTAAATGGGTAAGTAACTGGCTTAGTGATAGAAATCAGAGAGTGGTTATAAATGGTATATTCGCTAACTGGGTCGCTGTGACCAGTGGGATACCGCAGGAGTCGGTTTTGGGACCTATTCTCTTCAACATATTTATTAATGATCTGGTAGAAGGTTTGCACAGTAAAATATTGATATTTGCAGATGATACAAAACTATGTAAAGCAGTCAATACAAGAGAAGATAGTATTCTGCTACAGATGGATCTGGATAAGTTGGAAACTTGGGCCGAAGGTAGCAGATGCGGTTTAACAATGATAAATGTAAGGTTATACACATGGGAAGAAAGAATCAATATCACCATTACATATTGCGGGAAACCACTGGGTAAATCTGACATGGACAAGGACTTGGGGATCCTAGTTAATGATAAACTTACCTGGAGCAGCTAGTGCCAGGCAGCGGCTGCCGAGGCAAACAGAATCATGGGGTGCATAAAAAGAGGTCTGGATACACATGATGAGAGCATTATACTGCCTCTGTACAAATCCCTGGTTAGGCCGTACATGGAGTACTGTGTACAGTTTTGGGCACCGGTGCTCAGGAAGGATATAATGGAACCAGAGCGAGTACAAAGGAGGGCAACAAAATTAAGGGGATGGGGGAACTACAATACCCAGAGAGATTAGCAAAATTAAGATTATTTAGTCTAGAAAAAAGACGATTGAGGGGCGATCTAATAACCATGTATAAGTATATAAGGGGACAATACAATTATCTCTTCAATGATCTGTTTATACCAAGGAAAGTGACGGTCACAAGGGGGGTTTCTGCGTCTGGAGGAGAGAACGTTTTTCCACCAACATAGAAGAGGATTCTTTACTGTTAGGGCAGCGAGAATCTGGAATTCCTTGCCTGAGGAGGTGGTGATGGCGAACTCAGTCGAGGTGTTCAAGATAGGCCTGGATGTCTTCCTGGAGCGTAACAATATTGTATCTTACAGTTATTAGGTTCTTTAGAAGGACGCAGATCTGGGGGTTTATTCTGGCGGAATATAGGCTGAACTAGATGGACAAATGTCTTTTTTCGGCCTTGCTAACTACTGGTAGGTTACTATGTATTATAAGAGGCCCAATATACACTGTGTGGGGCATTATATGAGGCCTATTATATACTGTATGGAGGAGCATTATGTACTGTATGTAGCATTTTATGGGGCCCATTATATACTGTATGGAGGAGCATTTTATGGGACCCATTATATACTGTATGGAACATTATATGGGGCCTATTATATACTGTATGAAGGAGAATTATATGGGGCCTATTTTATACTGCATCAAACATTATATGGGGCCCATTATGTACTGTATGGAGGAGCATTATATGCGGCCCATTATATACTGTATGGACCATTATATGGGGCCCATTATATACTGTATGGGGAATTATATGGGGCCCATTATACTGTATAGCACAATATATGGGGCCATTTTACTGTATGGAGCATTATATGGGGCCCATTATACTGTATGGAGCACTATGTGGGGCAATTATTCTGCATGGAGCAATAAATGGGGCCAAGATACTGTATGGAGCACCGTGTGGGGCCATTATACTGTACGGAGCATTATATGGGGCCCATTATATACTGTATGGAGCATTTTATGGGACCCATTATATACTGTATGGAACATTATATGGGGCCTTTTATATACTGTATGAAGGAGAATTATATGGGGCCTATTTTATACTGCATCAAACATTATATGGGGCCCATTATTTACTGTATGGAGGAGCATTATATGCGGCCCATTATATACTGTATGGACCATTATATGGGGCCCATTATATACTGTATGGGGAATTATATGGGGCCCATTATACTGTATAGCACAATATATGGGGCCATTTTACTGTATGGAGCATTATATGGGGCCCATTACACTGTATGGAGCACTATGTGGGGCCATTATTCTGCATGGAGCAATAAATGGGGCCAAGATACTGTATGGAGCACCGTGTGGGGCCATTATACTGTACGGAGCATTATATGGGGCCCATTATATACTGTATGGAGCATTATATGGGGCCATTATTCTGCATGGAGCAATAAATGGGGCCATTATACTGTATGGAGCACCGTGTGGGGCCATTATACTGTATGGAGCATTATATGGGGCCAATTATATACTGTATTGAGCATTATATGGGGCCCATTATATTGTATGGAGCAATAAATGGGGCCATTATATTGTATGGAGCATTACATGGGGCCCATTATATACTGTATGGAGGAGCATTATATAGGGCCCATTATATACTGTATGGAGCATTATATGAGGGCCATTATATACTGTATGGGGCATTATATTGAGCTCATTATAGTGTATGGAGAAATATATGGGGTTATTATACTGTATGGAGGATTACTTTATATGGGGCCCATGATACTGTTTGGCTAACTATATGGGCCCATTATACTGTATGGAGCACTATATTGGCCCATTATACTGTATAGAGCATTATTTGGGACTCATTATACTCTATGGAGGACTATGTGGTGCCCATAATACTGTATGGAGCAGACTATGTGGTGCAGATAATACAGTATGGAGGACTATGTAGTGCCCAAAATACTGTATAGAGCAGTATGTGCTGCCCATAATACTTTATGGAGGACTATGTTGTGTCCCTAATACTGTAAGGAGGACTATGTGGTGCCCATAATACTGTATGGAGGACTATGTGGTTCCCATATGCTGTATTGAGGACTATATTGTCCGCTCTAAAATGATAAGTCTGCAGTCACTCCTTATATGATTGAGGTCTCCCTACGGGTCTCACTAAGGTGTGACACCATTGGCCACACCTTAGAAAAGGGATCACTGCCACTGCAGGGCCCTATGATCTATTCTTACGGTCCCACTTATTTCATTTGTAAGTCCCCTGATGAATCCTCTCCATTGGGGAGGAAACGCGTAGGTATATCTAAATCATATAAGGTTGGTGGGTGACCCATAGCAGTTTACATTTGGGTACTGTCCTTGTGAGGACGGGAGCAATGCAGGGGCATGACAGGCAATGAAATGAAACCCTCTTTTCCCCCTTCACATTTGTCTTTCCTGTTGCTGTTCGATGCAGAGATGCTATGGTGAACATCTAATACAGTGGTGAGACTAAAACTTTTTTTTATCGAGTACTGGTATGCACTAGCACTTTATACATGTGGTATTATAGTTTTGTGTCACTCTTTGTCTTGAATGGTTGTTTTAAGATTATCCAATAAAGGTTATATTTTATCCATTTATGGGAAACTCTCCTAGCTATGGTCCAGGATGGGGACATTAAATAAAAGGGCCCAGGATTTGGCACCTTATTAAATAAATGGGTGATTACTGTATGGAGGTCAGGATAAGGAACACATATTATTGGTTTATGGTGGCAAGTGGGGACATAATTACTATAGGCGCCAATCAGGGGACATTATTACTGCTTTAATTTAATTTACTTTTGAGGATACTATCTTCCATGGGGGAGAACAAAAGGGGTGTCCTGAAACTGTGCAGGACAGCACAATGTCTCTTTTCTTCTTCATCTGACGTAATGTAGAAGTCAAGGAAAAAGAGGGGAATGTGCTCTGGAAGCGAACAGCTATAGATAACTGTGTCTTATTTTCTGCAGAGACGACTCCTGGCTGGAAGAAGTGGTGGCGGTCTGCACTGGATGAAGAAAAGTGAAGATGAAGGACTTCAACTGCAGATGTCACTGGTGAGTCATTGTGTTATCTGAACACTTACATTATACACTGTATACAGAGCTCCTGTGTATGCCACCGGTGGTAACTGTATTACCTGTAAACTATATACAGAGTGTTACACTGGCGCCTTTGCAGGTTGGCATGAGGGGGATGTGGCCCCACTGTGCCACAAACCAAACTACCCTGGAAGGCGCGTGACTAGGACAGCTACCTCGGTCTTCGCTGGAGCCTCTGATGGTGAGGTCAGGCTTGTGCGGCAAGTAGCTGCCAGGTGCCACTCCAGGGTGGTGTCTGGCTGTGGCTGCTGATTCCACTGGGGAACAGGATGCTAGGACAGGTGTGACTGACAGACAGGCAGGTGAGCACTGCGGGCACGGCTGAGACACAGGCGGGCATGGCTGAGACACTGGCAGGCAGGCACGGCTGAGACACTGGCATGTGGGCACGGCTGACTGGGAAGACACAGGGACACTAACAGGAAGGAGTGGTGTATGGAATAGGTAGAGACCTGTTCACACAGGAGGTGCTGGTACTGGAAGGATGGAAATATAGATGGGTATGAAGGAAGAGGTTTGGACCTGTTCACAATGGAGAAGAACCACAAGGCTGCGGTGAGGAGCTGCAGTTAGCAGCAAGAGGTTCTGCAGCAGAAGCAGAACAAAGCACAACCGCAGGAGTGTGGAGTACCGGCAGAGACGCAAGAGTGCGGAGCACAAGCAGAGCCGCAAGAGTACGGAGTACAAGCAGAGCCGCAAGAGTGCAGAGCACAGGTAGAGCCGCAAGAGTACGGAGCAGGCAGAGCCGCAAGAGTGCGGAGCACAGGCAGAGCTGCAATAGTACGGAGCAGGCAGAGCCGCAAGAGTACGGAGCAGGCAGAGCCGCAAGAGTGCGGAGCACAAGCAGAGCCGCAAGAGTGCGGAGCACAAGCAGAGCCGCAAGAGCGTGGAGCAGGCAAAGCGGCAAGAGTGTGGAGCACAAACAGAGCCGAAAGAGTGCGGAGCACAGGCAGAGCCGCAAGAGTACGGAGCAGGCAGACCTGCAAGAGTATGGAGCAAGCAGAGCCGCAAGAGTGTGGAGCAGGCAGAGCCGCAAGCGTGCGGAGCACAAACAGATGGAGCGGACACAAGGATAGACACAGCAGGGAAAGGAGCCACAGACAAGGAGACTGACAGACAGAGGTAGGACAGAGTTCAGACAAGGTAACGGTGTGAGACAAGATACTGGAACAAAGACACAGAGAGCCAGATATACTGCCTCCTGGAGGGCCGAGCAGACAGGTGCGAGACAAGGCAAGGAACAAAAGCACAGGGACGAGGATATTCTGCCTCCTAGAGGGCGGACAGGACAGATACAAGGCAAGGCTAAGAACAATAGCACAGGGACCAGGATATTCTGCGTCCTGGAGGGCGGACAGGTACAAGACAAGGCTAGGAACAAAGACACAAAGACCAGGATATTTTGCCTCCTGGAGGGCGGCAAGACAGGCACAGACACAGGACTAGGAATCAAGCCTACAGAGAAGGCAAAACAGAGGACAGGACCTGGCAACTCAGCAGCAAGACACTAACTGAGTTAAGACATTGCTCAGGCAGCTACAAACGGGTGGAGCTGCCCTAAATACTAGAGGCCGCTTGGTGATTGGCCAGGGACACATTAGACAGGTGCACCCTGATTCCATAAGAACCAGAGAGTGCCGGCGCCGCCCCCCTATGCACACAGCCAGGAAACATGCAGAGAGCAGGCAGGAAGCAAGAGGCCCACAGCATGGAGCCGGCAGCAGACAGAGCACACAGCAAGGCCTGGAGCAGTGAGTAAGTTGGTGTGTGGGGGATGGGAGGCCATGCAGTGATGCAGGCAGGGTTTTTACACAGAGTTCATGTGTATAATTACACTGGTGATCACAGTATTATCTGTACACTGACACTATGTACAGAGCTCCTGTGTATAATGTCACTGGTGAATACTGTATTACCTGTACACTGAGACTATATACAGAGTTCCTGTGTATGATGTCACCAGTGGTAATATTAATATTATTAGTATTGTGTTTTTTATTAATGATCAGTGTTATGAATGGGTCACCGAGGAGGATAACGGGCCCAGGCTAAGCCAGAGAAAACCAGAGAGGTTGGTAACTAAGCGGATTGCAGACCCCTGATCCTGTCCACACAACTAGCAGTAGCCGTGGAGCGTACCTACGATGATCCTAGATGCCTCAGCACAGCCGGAGAGCTAACTAAGCCTAAAGCAAGAAAGGGGAAATCTAAACTGCCCCGGAGCAGACCCCAAAGGAATAGATAGCCCCCAAACAAATATTGTCGGTGAGACAAGATGAAAACAAAAACACAGGCAGAAAAATAGACTGAGCAAACAATGGGGCCCACACTGACTAGACAGGACAGGAAAGGAAAGACACTGTCTGCAATCACGGAAAAAACCCTGCAAAAGTCCAACACGTCTGATGCACAAAAACATTGAAGCCGTACGACTTCGCCCCCACTATATCAGCACTCTGGTATATTCTGAAAGCAAAGCAAAAAGAGACCAATATAACAGGGGACAAAACAAACTGGCACAAGCAGTAACATATGGGCGGTGATAACAGCACAGCCCCAGCCGGAGCTGGCTGACCTGCACAAAGCAGAGACAGACAAAACCAGATCAAATGCAAACAGAGTAGCAAATGAACCACTTAGCTGAACATGCAGGGACAGAGCAGGAGACATCAGACCTCAGGAGGCACAGGAAGAAAATCACCAGGAGGGATAGAGGGAGTCGGCTGCCTTAAATCCCAATCTGAAACCCCAGATCTCCAATCGTCTTCTTCATTATCAGGTGGAAAGCCTCTGTCAATCAGATCAGCTCCACTATCTCCAGTAACCACCAGAGGGAGCCCAGAAAGAGAACTCGCAACACCTCTGTCAATCTGACCAGCTCCGCTACCTTCAGTAATCACCAAAGGGAAGCCAGAGAGGATTCACAACAGATCAGTATTGTAGTACTCGGTCACTATGTGTTGGTTATATGTGATCTTGTCATGGTGTGGTGGTATTTGTCTCTTGTATGTGGTATTGTTTAGTCAGTATGTGGTCTGGTCATGATGTGACTGTATTAATCCCTGTATGTGGTATTATTCAGTTACTGTCTGGTCTGGTTATGGTGTGACGGTGTTTGTCCGTTGTAAGTGGTATTATTCGGTCACTTTGATGTGGTAATACATGGTCTGGTCATGGTGTGGCGGTATTCCCTGTATGTGGTATTATTTGGTCACTATGCGGTGGTAATATGTGGTCTGGTCATGGTGTGGCAGTATTTGTTCCTTGCATGTGATATTATTGGTCTTGGTATAGTGGATTGTGTTGTGTATGGAGGTCACTTGTTCTCTCTGATATCAATAAGGATAATATTCTTGATTTCCAACAGAGATAAAATAATTGAATGTTTAACCCCTCCTTGTCCTGTGACTATTACACAAGAAGCAAATAAGCACTTACAGGGGTTCTATGGTGAAAACAAATAATCATCTATTCAAAGGCCATGTTCACAAATTCAGTATTTAGTATTTTGTCTCAGTATTTGTAAGCCAAAACCAGGGGTGGGTGATAAATTCAGAAGTGGTGACGCGTTTCTATTACACTTTTCCTCTGATTGTTCCACTCCTGGTTTTGGCTTATAAATACTGATGTAAAATACTGACCAAATACTGAACGTGTGAACATGGCCAAAGGATAAGCGATAATAAGTTATTGATTGGTGGGGGTCCAACTGCTGGGACCTGCACTGATCTGCAGAATGTGCAACTTTTATCCCCATTAGTATGGCACGTCATGTACGACTCGACCACTTATACATTCATTCCCTAAGGGGCTGCACTTGGCTTTTTCCGGAAGCACCCAAAGAGGATGAATGCAGCTGGATTCAGACATCCTATCTGTCGCTCCATTTTAAAATGGGGATAAAATAGGGATAAAAGTGCCCTTTCATGGATAAAAGTTCCCTATTCTTCCGATTATTGCAGTTTCCAATGCTTGGATTCCAGCAATCAATAAGTTATCACCTACCTAACATATCGATCGGTGACAACGTGTTTTCATCAAAGAACCCTTTAATGCAAATTACCGTAATTATACATCCCAGTTATGGTGGTGTACAGTAGATGTGCAGGAGCCTCCTTTGTTTTACTGTCGATACTGTCGATACTCCACTGTATCAGGGATAACTATCAACAGACATTTGCATACAGCTGTTGGGTGGTCCCTTAGGGTCAATTACCACTGGGGACCCGACACCCCAGTCTGACCCTGCTTGTACGAGATATGAAATCCATGGGTGCTTCTTCTAGTAACAGTGCTGTGCCTGCCCATAGCCTTTTTGTGGTATTGCAGATCATGACTATGCATTTAAATGGTGCTAAGCCTCAACCCCAGACTACTTACAAGTGTGGGGGGTGGATCTGGAAGAAAGCCGACATGTTTTTCTTATAGTATACAACCTCTGAAGTTCCTTCTAGTAGAATTACATATGGTCCAGATGATGCAGGCTGTTTGTAAACAGCCTTAAGGTACATTTAGATTGTCCAGTGTGCTGCATTAAACGATCGCCAACCAACAACATGTTTGCCGGTTGGCGGTCATTTAATAGGCTGTTTAGACAGGCCAAATGTACTTTAGATATAGATCATCTACCATTGTGCTTGGCAGTGCAGGTACTGTTTACCCAGAACAAGGTGCTGACGAGTAAGACGATTGGGCAAATCAAAAGATTATTTCACCAGACAAATGAACATTTTGTCGAAGCCTGTTTAGACTGCAAGATTATTGAAAAATGAGCATTCTTTGGAATGATTATCATACAGTGTAAATGCACCTTTATACTCTATAAACTTTATAATTTTATAATTTCCTACGCTTGTGATTTCATAATGTTGAAAAGTCAAAGGTTAAGGTGCAGTAAGGATGAGGTGGAGCTAGAAAGTGTAATGCACAAGTTTGGTCTATAAGGTTTACTCATTTGGCTGATAAAGTGACAATAAAAATGGAGAGAGAAAGCCATTCTCATTCTGTAAAACGTATTCAATGAAGTTCTTCATATATCTTGCCAGGATTGTTTCATCCATAAGCAGGTAGGATGATCATGCTAATAGCTTAAAAAGTCAATTACAATCGATTTGTTAATGCAATGGAGTTACAGTACCTCTAAGCCTTAAAGACTTGGCTGACTTTATCTAATTACAGAAAATGCAGTAAATTGGAATTTAAACGAAGGGGAATGCTCAGACCTGCTTACCGATGCAATATAAAATTTATGTTCGCTCTTAAATCCTGTCTTGTTTTTCATCTAAGCTAATTCAGAATTTTGTGCTGAATAATATTTCTTTATCGTGGTCAGTGACTTTAGGCACTGAACTTCAAATTGCCTACAGGTATAAAGTGTAAAGACAAAATTCTGCCTACCATCAGCCACAAAGAGAGGGAGATTAGAAGTTTAATTTATACAATGCATGTTATAAATGGTTTGTCTAACTTCTAAAAAAAAAAGTAATGATATAAAGGAAATGTAATAAAAAGAAGACCAAAACCTGGTGATCCAGAGCTCCTCCTTTGCTTACTGCAGCCAGTATGTGACCATAGCAGCTAATCGGTGACTGGCTGTGCTGAGAAGCCATGGCAGTGGAATTACTGCAACAGTCACACAATTGCTGCTGCTACACAAAGGTCAGAATGGGCATTTCGCCAGTGTCAGAATGAGCCACTCTTTTGAATGCAAGGTTAGAGGAGTTGTATTAGATTCTTCTGGTACACGGTGTTTTATACTACACTGTGATGAAACCCTAGTCATGCACAACAAGTGATTTTTGGACTTATTATCAGTTTCCATAGAGCTGTATCTAATCCTAATAGTTTCAACTTAAAATGGTTTCGCCAAAATTAATTGTTATTGTAACTAGAGGGACCACACTAGTAAAAAAAAAAAACGTAGAAAGCAAGGCCAAAAACTCCCCCAGTGTTGCCTGTAGGTAGTCAGTATAATGGGTTTTACATCTAACTTTTATATATCAGACTATCTATCTATCTCTATTACAATTATCTCTGTATCAATCAATATCTAACAACCTGTATCTATCAAGCTGTATCTATAGTATCTATCAAGCTATATTTTTTATATATCAGACTATTTCTATACTCTGTATCAATTGTTATCACTTCATCAATCTATCTATTATCTATCACATATCTATCTATCTACCTATCTACCTACAGTGGGGAAAAAAGTATTTAGTCACTAGGTCCTCCCTTGTGGTTCCGGGATTTTTGTCCACCGTTATTGTGATCATTTTGACCCCACGGGGTGGGATCTTGCGTGGAGCCCCAGATCGAAGGAGATTATCAGTGGCCTTATATGTCTTCCATTTTCTTATTATTGCTCCCACAGTTGATTTCATCATATCAAGCTGCTTGCCTTTTGCAGATTCTGTCTTCCCAGCCTAGTGCAGGGCTACAATTTAGTTTCTGGTGTCCTTTGGCAGCTCTTTGGTCTTTACTATAGTGGAGTTTGGAGTGTGACTGTTTGAAGTTGTGGACAGGTGTCTTTTATACTGATAACAAGTTCAAACAGGTGTCATTGCTACAGCTAATGAGTGGAGGACAGAGGAGCCTCTTAGGGGTTGGGATCTGGAGACTGGCTAGGCCACTACATGACCTTCATATGCTTCTTACGAAAGCACTCCTTCATTGCCCTGGCGGTGTGCTTGGGATCATTATCATGCTGAAAGACCCATCCACGTTTCATCTTCAATGCCCTTGCTGATGGAAGGAGGTTTGCACTAAAAATCTACATGGCCCCATTCATTCTTTCATGTACATGGATCAGTCATCCTGGTCCCTTTGCAGAGAAACAGCCCCAAAGCATGATGTTACCACCCCCATGCTTCACAATAGGTATGGTGTTCTTTGGGTGCAACTCAGCATTCTGTCTCCTCCAAACACGACTTTTGTTTCTACCAAACAGTTCTACTTTGGTTTCATCAGACCATATGGCATTCTCCCAATACTTTTCTGGATAATCCAAATGCTCTCTAGCAAACTTCAGATGGTCCCGAACATGCACTGGCTTAAGCAGGGGGACTCGACTGGCACTGCAGGATCTGAGTCCCTGGTGGCATAGTGTGTTACTGATGCTAGCCTTTGTTACGGTGGTCCCAGCTCTATGCAGGTCATTAATTAGGTCACTAGGAGAAGTTACAGGTCTGTGAGAACCAGAAATCTTGCATGTTTTTAGGTGACCAAATACTTATTTTCCACCATAATTTGCAAAATATGTCTTGCCAAATCAGACAAGGTGATTTTCTGGATTTGTTTTCTCATTTTGACTCTCATAGTTATGGTCTACCTATGATGTAAATTAAAGGCCTCTCTCATCTTTTTAAGTGGGAGAACTTGCACAATTGGTGGCTGACTAAATACTTTTTTTCCCCACTGTATTTATCTATCTATCTATCTATCTATCTATCTATCTATCTATCTATCTATCTATCTATCTCATATCTATCCATCTATCTATCTGTATCTATCTATCTGTATCTACAGTGGCTTGTACCCCTGCTCAAAATTTTTATTTTTGCGAGAAGTTTAGCAAGCTGAAGATAGAATGATCTCTAAAAGGTCTAAAGTTATAGATGACACATTTAATTTGTATTTTAGGCAAACAAAAAAAAAATATATGTTGTCATGTTTTACATTTTAAAAATGACAAAAAGGGAAATGGGCTGATGCAAACGTCTGGGCACCCTTGGAGATTTGTGTGCTCAGAAAACTTTGACCAAGGTTTCCAACCCAAATCAGCTTGTTAGGGTTATGGCTTGTTCACTATCATTAGTGTTAGGAATGGCCAGGTGATGCAAATTTTCCAGCTTTATAAAAACCCAGCCTCCTCTAACCGTGTGCCAAAAACAGTATCCCATGGGTTCTTCTAAGCAGCTGCCTAGCACCCTGAAAATGGTGGAGGCCCACAAAGCAGGAGAGGAGAAGACAATAAGAAGATAGCAAAGTGTTTTCAACTTACCCTTTCCTCATTTTGAAATGCAATTAAGAAATATCAGTTAACAGGAACAGTGCAGATAAGGTCTGGAGGACCAAGCAAGAAGACCTGCTTGTATGATTGCTAGAGCGGCAAAGAAGAACCATGCATGACTACAAAGGACGTTCAAAAAGATTTAGCAGACTCTGGAGTTTTGGTACATTGTTCTACTATTCAGAGATACCTGCACAAATATGGCCTTCAAGGAAGTCATCAGAAGAAAACCTCTCCTGTGTCATCACTATAAAATTCAGCATCAGAAGTACAGTATGTAAAAGAACATCTAAACAAGCCTGATGTTCTCTAGCAAACTTCAGATGGTCCCGAACATGCACTGGCTTAAGCAGGGGGACTCGACTGGCACTGCAGGATCTGAGTCCCTGGCGGCATAGTGTGTTACTGATGCTAGCCTTTGTTACGGTGGTCCCAGCTCTATGCAGGTAATTAATTAGGTCACTAGGAGAAGTTACAGGTCTGTGAGAACCAGAAATCTTGCATGTTTTTAGGTGACCAAATACTTATTTTCCACCATAATTTGCAAAATAAATCTTGCCAAATCAGACAAGGTGATTTTCTGGATTTGTTTTCTCATTTTGACTCTCATAGTTGTGGTCTAACTATGATGTCAATTACAGGCCTCTCTCTTCTTTTTAAGTGGGAGAACTTGCACAATTGGTGGCTGACTAAATCCTTTTTTTCCCCACTGTATTCCCAACATAATTATTTCTGTCTTCTTCTGCCGTGAGATGTCTCAATACTTCTCCTCAGAATTCATAATTAATATTTGATCAAGCATATTGTTTTTTAAAAGCAATAAACATGTTTTAATTTGTTAGCATAGAAAAAGACAGTGCAAGGAAAGCGACTGTACTACTTTCAATAAAGCTCTCTCTTTATGACACTAATGACGCCATTAAAGTAATCTCTTTGCTTTAATAGGCTCCTTTTTCCTTGACGTTGTTTAATTGTATTATCCATTTAGTCTTATCATGGTGGCTTCCTAGAGAATAGGACTTGCATAGTATATGGTTTTAATGCTTCATCTTTCCAGCCTTGCCAGTGACATGACAAGAAGGATGTTGCTAGATCGACAAAATCTCGTGACTGCATGCTATAGTCAGCAAGTTTAGATAAAGAATTTCCAACATGTATCATGTACAATATCATCAAATATTGCGTATACGAGAGATAAATGATAGATAACTTTTTATAGATAAATAGGTAGATGCAAAGATAATTGATACAGAAATAATAATTGGTACAGAGATAGATAATAGACCGATATATAAAAGATAGATAGCTAATTATTGATAATTATTGACTGATATATAGATTGATAGATGTGATGATAGATAGATATAGAGACAGTGGGATGTAAAAGTTTTCACACCCCTCTTCAAAATTACTGTTATTGTGAACAGTTAAGCAAGTTGAAGATGAAATGATCTCTAAAAGGCCTGACATTAAAGATGACACATTTCGTTTGTATTTTAGGCCCTTAAAATTGTCATTTTTTTACATGATAAAAATTAGAAGAAGAAAATGGGCCGATGCAAAAGTTGGGGAACCCTGCATGGTTAGTACCTAGTACGCTTTTTGTAGCCAGTCACGAGTCTTTCAGTTCTTGTTTGAGGAATTTTCATCCATTCTTCCTTTAAAAATTCTTCAAGTTCTGTGAGATTTCTGGGTCGTCTTGCGTGCACTGCCATTTTGAGGTTTGGCCACAGATTTTCAATGATGTTCAGATCAGGGGACTGTGAGGGCCATTGTAAAACCTTCAACTTGCGCCTATTTAGGTAGTCTATTTTTTAATTTGACATGTGTTTAGGATCATTATCCATTTGTAGAAACCATGTTCCTTTGGACTTCAGCTTTTTTACAGAAATTTCATTGAATCCATTCTTCCCTCTACCCTTTAAATGTTCCCCATGCCATTGGCTGCAACACAACTCCAAAGTTTGATCACCCCTTCTGTGCCCTTTTTTCTCCACACATACCGTTGATCATTGTGGCCAAATAGTTCTATTTTAGCCTCATGGATCCACAGGACTTGTTTCCAGAATGCATCAGGCTTGCTTAGATGTTCTTTTACATACTGTACTTCTCATCTTTATAAGTCGGAGAACTTGCACAATTGGTGCCTGACTAAATACTTTTTTTCCTCACTGTATCTAACAACTAATAACTCCTATTTAGCATCTACTTAAATGAAAACAAAAGAATTCTAAATTGACACAATATGCCAATGACAGGCCAAGAACGATATGAAGTGTAAAAGATAACTGACACCATCATTAAAGGGGTGGCACACAAATATCATGTATCACCTATTCATAGTAAAGCTCCACAAAACTTGGAAGAAGTGACTATTAGAAAAGGAAGGTCACACTTTTCTCTGTCTGTAAGTGTAGTTGGTCTTTTAATCAAACCCTGCAGCACACTGTGCAAACATTAGAGGTTATACTATTAGGACTCACAAGAGTGTTTCCAGATGACCACTTTTAGGAGAAATGATCAACATCAGATTGGTGGGAGTCCAACACTTGACACTTCAAATCAGATGTCTGAAGAGACTGCAGCACTTGCCCACGTGCTGTTGTATTTTAAGTGTTTATATTGCTTGGTATACCTGCATGCCCATCAACTTAATAGACGCTATGCTGGGTATTGCAGCTATCCACTTGAATCAGAGTGCCGAAATACCTAACACGGTCACTACTAAGTAGGTAGCATGCAAGGTAAACACTGATGAGGCTGCAGACCACTCCTGAGCTGATGAGGAGTGGTGTCCAGAGTTTGACCACCACCAAGCTGGTCATGTTTGAACCCATTTAGAGAAGCCAGACAAAACCTGTTAAAAGCATGATTAAAAGTTAATCTTTGTACCTTGGTCTCTGTCATGCCATGACCGACTCCCAGCTGCTGGTGAATTTGGAGAAGGGTAGAAGTCTCCAGTTGGACTTGGCTCCATATTCTCATCTATAGAGATGGTCTTGGGCCTTTTACTGTTAAGATAAGTAAAGGATTTAGTTTCGTGAACCATTGAACACACTTATCACTGAAGACATTTAAAACATCATTCCAGCATTTTTTTTTAAATTGCAGTGCTGGAGTGGTGCTACTAATCTAAGTTTTCTGCCCCTACTCTCATACCTATTGGTACTGCTTTGGTCGTTTTCCAGCAGTTTCTGGCCTGCTGGACCGCTCCAGTATTTTCTGAAGTGAGCCAAACTTTTGAAAGTCTATGACAGCCTCGTTGCCGCTCATGAACTAGCATTGAGAGCTTGTGACTGTTACTTTGGACGTCCAGACAGTCAGAAAGTGCACTCACAAGAATGAACAGCGGGACAGGAGCAGCACCAGGAGGAGCTGAAGATGGCAGGTGTAGAGTATAAAATTGGATGCAAAAACCTTACATTAGTAGCACCAGTCCAGCACTGAAATAAAAAAACCGCTGGAGTGAAGCTTTAATTTTAGAAATTCTAGGAGTTTGTGAACGTTCGTCAGGAAACTGAATGTAACCCTTTCAGAGGAAGGAGTGACGTGCGGACATTTATGTGGCACATAACAAGAATAAGGTCTGATGCTCTTTTAATGAGGAAATAGAAGAGGTTAGATCTTCTTGTGGTAGTTTTACATTCCATGTGGATAAACTTCCTCTCTATGTTTAATTGAATGGACACAACCTTGTATGCCTTTCCGTTCAGTCCCATTGTATGGGTCATCCCTGTTAGTAGGAAAATATTAAAAAGCCGTTCTTTGAAGGGAAACTTCCTCAGTTGAAAATGATCCTTCCACTGTAAGGATGACCTTGTAACGACTGCCATTATAATAGAACATAAGTGTAAATTTGGCATTACACTGACACTGGCCTTTTAATAATTTCACATTAGCAAATGATGAACAAAAAGTCCCAATCTTAAGTTAAACTTACCATGCCCCACACATTAACATAATCATAGAAATGATGAAGTTTTAGTATGAATTACATCAACATGAACTGAGCAAATCCCTTCTGGATCATGAGTTTAAAATGGTATTTCACAACATTTTTTAAATGAGCCCAGCACAGTGGCCAAATAAAAAATAAAGGTTCCTCATCTGTCGTTCCTCTGGTATTGCTGCACAGCTCCTTCTTCTGGGTCATACACCACATGTCTACTGCAGGCACTCAATGGACACAGCCTTGACCAATACGTATTATACAAATAGCAGATGATAAGTAGGTCGGTAACTTTTTTCTGTAGTTGGTCACCAGTCTGCGCCCATTAAAAGTAGTTGTGCTCGGCTATCAACATATTTAACCTATAATCAACTTTAAGCTCTCTTAAAGGGAATCTGTCAGCTTATGCATTCTGCCCAAACAATGGGCAGCATGAATCAGAGCCTGGCTGCATGATTGTAGCCAGGTATATTTTTCTCTGAAACGCTGGCAGGATTTAAAAAACATTTCTGGTTTTGGGCCCCCAGCTGGCACTCGTAGCGCTGCTAAAGATGACTGACAGGTATCACCTGAAGCGGCACTGGGAAAAGCCAGTCCAGAGCAGCGTCAAAACAGTCATTGTCCTCAGATGGATCTTCTAGCTATAGCTCTCTAAAACACTTTTCAGAGAAAATTATACATGCCTCTAGTCATGCAGGCAAACTCTGGATTCATGCTGCCGTTGGTTTAAGCAGCATAGATCAGCTGACAGTCTCCTTTGAACTGCTTTCTTTAAGTAGGTATCCATTTATTTTCCTTGTATTGTTTTATTTTTACATTAAACACACAACATCTATATATTTCTAATAAAATATTTTGTGACCGATTCTTTAAGGTTATTCAATAAAGTCAGGTATTCTTCATCATATCTTCATCCCATAGAATGTAAGTCCGCAAGGACAGGGTCCTCTCCCCTCTGTACCAGTCTGTCATTGTAAATTTGTTTACTGTTAACGATATCTATAACTTTGTATGCAACCCCTTCTCATGTACAGCACCATGGAATTAATGGCGCTATATAAAAAAAATAATAAAAAAAATAATAATAATCATATCCAGCACTCTAGTGCTTCATCAGACAACTGTGAATCTGTTCATGTTGGCGGTTTTGTGAGTTAGCCAGTGCTTTTGTCTTTTTTATGTTAAGAATCATGGAATTTAGAAAAGCTATTCTTGCCTTAAAGAAAATCAGAATCCCTATAAACCAAATTATAGATCAATGAAGTCTATGAGAATTCTGCAAATGGATCATGATGTAAATAGAGCTATAAGGTTCATGTACACTGCACAATTTGTGGCGAACAGGCCTTTCCGGGAACTATCATTCAAGATAATCGTACAGTATAAACAGGCTTGTGATCACTCAACGAACAAGCAAAATGCTCACTTGTTGGGTGAAATAAACTTGTTGTTTGCACGAAAGATCATTGTATTTGGCAGTACATGGTCATGACTAAACAGAATCTGTGCCTTCAAGAATGGCAGTCTATGCGCCCTGAATGGTCTGTTACAGATCGTTCAGTGCCAGGTGAAGTGGGATAGGCGTGTATAAAGAGGTTATAAAATAACCAGTGGCCAGTGAACATGTTACCAGTCAGTGACTGTTTAACACCGCGCATGACGCGGTGTAAATTCACTCTTAGACGCTTGTCATACAATGTATGTAATTGTTGTACCTTCAGTTTGATATTATTACATCATAGATTTTATAAAAGCTAAAATGGAAAAATATTTATAAAAGTAACTTAGCAGAATGTTGTCTCCAGTAGATCCCACTTTGTACTATTGCTTTACTGTCACTTTCATCCGTTACCTGCTCGGTGGAGAGGATAATGACCTCTGTAAGCTGACCGCCGTGTTCATATCATGATAGTATGGCTGGCTTAGTGGCTCTCCAATTGGGAAACTGACACCAGAGCCCTGTGTTATGGGTGCTGGAAAGAAAACACAGCTAGTTACTTATACAATGTCTACTTTTTAGTCAGAGTTTAATTGCAGAAATAGTTAATCTGACTTAATTTCCAAATGAGTGAGACTGCTATTTTAAGGCTACACCATTTAACAATCCATTCACATTTCCTTCATCTTTTTGAAAGAATATGACAAAAAGTAGAATTATTGAGCACCGTAGACCCATGCCGAATGCTTCCATTAAGTATATCCGATGGCATTTGGTAGTAGCAAGTAAGAGCTTGCATAGTATACAAAGGCTTGGTGTGCTGAGTGTTGCTTTGTATCATCAGAGACCTTGGGAACAAAGTCCAAATGAATAATTCTTTTGTTTTAAAGATGACGGTGTCCCTAATTTATGCATAGTTCAATTATTTCTTGATGAATCGTTAATTAGATGTGACTGCTGGCTCCCTTTCACTCGGGAACAACACTTCCATGCTACAGTATGTACTGCATGTGGGGCATCAATCAGTGATACAGGGTCAGATCTCTGGGCCCCACTAAACTCACTGCATGCAGATAGTTCTTTCAGTTAGCCCTGCTGGAAAGAGAGATGGTGATGACAGAGGTGGATTCTTTGCATATTTGGATGAGCAGCAGAGTGCTTTTCTCTTATATCTTTTCGAGGGATGCCTATTCAAAGCTACCCTTATACCTGAGAGGAGAACACAAGCGCAAATGGCTTATATGTATAAACTATTTTCATCCCGTATGAATCATGGGGACGAGAGTAAACAAGGTCTCCAGAGAAATAGAGTGTGAATAAGGCTTTGGCAGGGATCGCACCACGTATGGACAATACAGTTGAGGTGTAATTAAAACAAAACTGCACGAAAATGAGTGAAATCATATCCACATTTGTAACCATATTTATGAAATAAGTTCCCAACATGGCATGTGGTGGAAGTGATCATTTAGTGTTTGCAACTGGTAAAGCACGTCACAGTCTCTTGTGGTTTGAGGTAAATGAGCGGCTAAACAAATGCCAGATGAAAGAAGCCCGCCACAACCACAACCCAAATGCTATTATTAGAGAAATACAGTGTGACAAGCAAGGAAGCGAGAATACACAGTGCCCTTGTGTATCACGGACCACAATGTGTTGTGTGCACTACTACCAACTAACTTCTCCAATAATATTTCCTTCAAGGTGTCCATATGCAAGATTAGTCACTAGAGGGGGATTTGACATTCGGGGCATCCATATATTTGTAAGGGTGGAGATGTGATGAAAGATTGTCACCCCATACACTGCAGAGTGTGTCTCCTGATGCAATGTCAATACGGTCTTATCACTGCACAGAACAGTGGTGCTTATCTCCAGGAATTCTCTCACAAAATACATTGTCTTCCCATTACCGA
This sequence comes from Dendrobates tinctorius, assembly GCF_039654945.1. NCBI lineage: Eukaryota > Metazoa > Chordata > Amphibia > Anura > Dendrobatidae > Dendrobates > Dendrobates tinctorius. Next base: position 7,992,257 of record NW_027361699.1, on the reverse strand, counting down.
GATGATGTCAACTTCCCTTTACATTGACACAGTGGAAAGGTCAGTAACATTCCTTCTGTGCAGCTATCTGTGGTGGGATGGACAGCAGACTGCTGACTACTCTTACTACTGACAAGCATTGCCTTTCCAGATTTGGGTTTCTAGCTGGTGCCATGTTACATAACAGCATCTCCCACATATAAGCAAGATAAGGGACATTTTAGTTCAGGATTAAGGGCCTGTCACACCAAGCGATATCGCTAGCAATATCGCTATAACATTACTGGTTTTGTGACGCAGCAGCGATATTGCTAGCAATATCGCTATGTCTGATACTTACCTCCGACCGCTCCCCGCTGGTTATCACTGATCGCGCGAGAACGTCCTGGACCGTTTCTCGTCGTCAGCTTCCTGCGGCGCCGACGAGCGACGCGTGGACGCGGGCGGGAGAACGTCAGGATCGCCTCGTCTGACAGGTAAGTAGTGACCCCCGACCCCTGCGATGTCGCTGGTGAGATCTGCCTGTGTGGCAGCTCACTAGCGACCACTTAGCGATGCACCAGCGATCCTGACCGCGTCATATCGCTGGTCGGGATCGCTGGTGCATCGCCAAGTGTGACAGTACCTTTACACACAAACTGATTGTAGTGAGACAGTGAACACTAATTGCTGCACGAAAGGAGCAGATGTCCATGCAAGTGTTAGAAATTAAATTACAAGGACATGGGATGCATCCAAACCATAACGTGTTACATAGAGCCTTGCTTCAGGTCAGCACCTTGCTGATACATACATAAATAACTAAAAATAGCAAAAAAAAATCAAATAAACACAAAAAAAATAGATTTAGCATATAATATCAAATTTCCTTACTTCTAGACACTCGCACTAGCTCTGAAACATTGAAAACTCCAGACTTCACAAAACTGTCTTCAAGGTATCCTGGAAAAGAAAGAGAATTGCATGAAGACTTCACCAGGGTCATTAGTGTTAGAGAACCCCTACTACTCAGAGGGGCCGCAGCAGTGCACAGGTACAGACATCTGTGTATTCTCCTCAGCACAGGGGCCAGGAAACTGTTTTTAGCTAATCAGTGTCTAAAGCCTCATTTTTATGTTGCAACTAACCTGGCTGATAGCAGCATTTGGCCAGGATCACACATGCGAGGAATACGGCCGAGTCTCGCATGGTAATACCCGGCACTGCTGTCAGCACACGGGAGCAGAGCGTGCGGCTCCATTTATTTCTATGCAGCCGCACGCTCCGCTCCTGAGTGCCGGCGGCAGTGCCGGGTATTACCATGCGAGACTCGGCCGTATTTCTCGCATGTGTGATCCCGGCCTTAACCTCTTCACCCCGGGGCAATTTCTGTTGTTTTTTTTTTTGTTTTTTTTTCTTTTCCTCCCCTTCTTCCAAGAACCATAACTTTTTTATTTTTCTGTCCATATAGCCATACGACGACTTGTTTTTTTGTGGGACAAGCTGTATTTTTGAATAACAAAATTCATTTTATGTTCACAAGACAGTAAAACTGACCTGGCAATATGATTCCACAGATCAGTATGCGTACACAGATACTAAATATGTATTGTTTTGTTTTTGTGGGGTTTTGTAAGCGGTGGAAAAACAATTGGAAATTTGTGAAAAAAAATTATAATATTTTCTTGTGTTGCCATTTTCTGAAGCCCATGAGCAGGGGATCACCCTGAATAGGACATAGCATATATAATACAAATTTTATTAAACACAGCAAACAGCAAAAATTCTTAAAAACATTAAAAATGGTCACAGATGTGACACATACACAAATAATACAATGCTCATAATAGAGCAACCCACCTGCTACTAACTATCACCCTCACCGAGAATAATGCCTATATCCCCAGGTGTTATGAATGAGTCACCGTAGGAGGCAAAAGCAGAAATACAAGCTAAGTCCAGAAAACCAGAGAAGTTGGCAACTATCAGATTGCAGACCCCTGAACCTATCAACACAACTAGCAGTAGCCGTGGGGGGTTCCTACGATGCCCTAGACCCCTCGATCACAGCCGGAGAATTACATAGGCCTAAAGAAAGAAAGGGGAAATCTAAACTGCCCCAGAGCAGACCCCAAAGCAATAGGCAGTCCCCAACATATAATGACGGTGAAGCAAGATGAAAATACTAACACAGACAGAAAGATAGACTGCGCAAAGACGGGGCCCAAAACTACCTAGATAGGAAAGGACAGGAAGGCTGCTGTCTGCAATCTGCCAAAACCCTATCAAAGACATAAGCCAACAAGCTGATATGAAAAAGGCCCTGAAGCAGCTAGGCTTCAAAAACTAAATCAGCACTCAGGTATTTTCAGAAGACAGAGCTAAATGAATTCAGCACACCCCAGCAGGGAATGGCAGAAATCCAGAAAAACAAAGCAAAACAAAGTCAAAGCACCAAAGCAAAAGGCCGAGCAGCAAACTTCGCTTTAGAGGAGCAGGAATTCAGACTGGTCTCCAAGGATCCCACAGAGAAATCACCCGCAGGGCAGAAGGGCGTCGGCAGCCTTATATCCAGTCAGTAACTCCACTCAGCCAGTCATCATCATCAGCCTCAGGTGTTTGATACCAGGCTCACTACCTTTCTTTACCAGAAGAGGGAGTTCCTCAGGACTCAGTAATGAAGGGGAAAATGAACTCACAACAGTACCTCCCCCTTGAGGAGGGGTCACCGAACCCTCAACTACGCCACCAGGGCGATCAGGGTGAGCCCGATGAAAGGCACGCACCAATCTTTTGGCATGAATATCAGAGGCAGAGACCCAGGAATTATCCTCCTGACCATAACCCTTCCACTTAACCAAATACTGGAGTCTCCGTCTAGCCAGACGGGAATCCAGTACTTTCTCTACCTCATATTCCATGTTACCTTCAACCAATACAGGGTCTGGAGGTGCCACCCCCGGAACAACAGGTTCAACAAACCTCTTCAACAAAGATTTATGGAACACATTATGGATTTTAAATGTGACAGGAAGAGCCAAACGAAAAGAGACCGGATTAATAATCTCCACAATCTTGTAAGGTCCAATAAATCTAGGCTTAAACTTAGGAGAAGCCACCTTCATAGCAATATTTTTTTATGATAACCACACCATATCACCAACCTTAAACTGGGGACCAATGGTCCTATGCCGGTTGGTAAACCGCTGGGCCTTTTCCTGGGAGAGAGATAACTTATCCACCACTTGGTCCCAGATCTGGTGCATTCTCTCCACCACAGTGTCAACACCTGGGCAGGCAGAGGGCTCCACCTGCCCTGAAGAAAATCGAGGATGAAACCAAAAGTTACAAAAAAAAGGTGACATCAAAGTGGCAGAACTAACTCTATTATTTAAAGCAAATTCGGCCAAGGGCAAAAATGAAACCCACTCATCCTGATCAGCAGAAATAAAACATCTCAAATATGACTCCAAGGTCTGGTTTGTTCTCTCTGTCTGCCCATTGGTCTGAGGGTGAAAAGCAGAGGAGAAGGACAACTGAATTCCCAGCCTGGAACAGAAAGTTCTCCAAAATATAGACACAAACTGGACTCCTCTGTCAGATACAATGTTCTCAGGAATCCCGTGCAAACGAACCACCTGTTGTAAAAACAGGGGCACCAACTCAGAGGAAGACGGCAACTTAGGGAGGGGTACAAGATGAACCATCTTAGAGAATCTATCACAAATCACCCAAATAACAGTCATCCTCTGAGAGACAGGCATATCAGAGATGAAATCCATTGAAATATGGGTCCATGGCCTCTTGGGGACAGGCAAAGGCATCAACAACCCACTAGAGCGAGAACACGATTTAGACCGGGAGCACGTCCCACAGGACTGCACAAAATTCCTGACATCACGAGACAAGGAGGGCCACCAAAAAAACCGACTCACAAGATCTCTAGTACCAAAAATACCTGGATGACCAGCCAAAGCAGAGCAATGAACTTCAGACATCACTCTCTTCTTCCACTGGTCAGGAACATACAACTTTCCACTGGGACAACGCTCAGGTTTGTCCTCCTGGAACTCTTCCAGAGCACGTCTCAAATCGGGCGAGATGGCAGAAAGAACTACCCCTTCGCCTAAGATGGTAGCAGGCTTGGTCACCACAGGAGAATCAGCAAAGAAGCTCCTAGAGAGGGCGTCTGCCTTGACATTCTTTGTTCCAGGAAGAAAAGAAACCACAAAATCAAAACGTGTAAAAAACAAGGCCCACCTAGCCTGTCTAGGGTTCAAGCGCTTAGCCGACTCTAGGTAAATCAAATTCTTGTGGTCAGTGAGGACCACGACTTGATGCTTAGCTCCCTCCAACCAATGTCTCCACTCCTCAAATGCCCATTTCATGGCCAACAGTTCCCTATTCCCCACATCATAGTTACGTTCAGATGGAGAGAACTTTCGGGAAAAGAAAGCACAGGGATTCATTTTAGATGTTACAGGATCCTTTTGGGACAAAACAGCTCCTGCACCAATCTCAGAAGCATCCACCTCTACCTGGAATGGAAGTGAGACATCAGGTTGCCGCAAAACCGGGGCAGAGGTGAATCTTCGCTTCAGCTCCTGAAAGGAAGAAACAGCCTCCGGAGACCAATTTAACACATCAGCACCCTTCTTAGTCAAATCAGTCAATGGCTTGGCAATACTAGAAAATTTTGCTATATATTTCAGATAAAAATTAGCAAAACCCAAAAACTTCTGGAGGGCCTTCAAAGAAGTGGGCTGAACCCAATCGTGAATGGCCTGTACCTTGGCCGGGTCCATTTCAATAGTTGACGGGGACAAAATAAATCCCAAAAAAGAAATCCTCTGTACTCCAAAAAGGCATTTAGATCCTTTGACATACAGGGAATTCTCCCTCAAGATCCGGAACACAGTCCGAACATGTTCCACATGAGAATCCCAATCCTTGGAGAAGATCAAAATACCATCCAGATAGATAATCAAAAATTTATCAACAAAATCTCGGAAAATATCGTTCATGAAGCACTGGAAGACAGAAGGGGCATTAGTGAGCCCAAAAGGCATCACCAGGTACTCAAAATGTCCCTCTGGAGTATTAAACGCCGTCTTCCAATCATCCCCATGCTTAATGCGAATAAGATTATACGCCCCCCTGAGGTCAAGCTTGGTAAACCAGCAAGCACCTTTAACTCTGGAGAATAGATCAGAAATCAGGGGTAACGGATACTGATATTTAACAGTAATTTTGTTGAGGGCACGATAATCAATACAAGGTCTTAATGATCCATCCTTTTTGGCTACAAAAAAAAAAACGGCACCTAAGGGTGACGAGGATGGTCTAATATGACCCTTCTCCAACGCTTCCTTAATATAGGATCGCATAGCCTCGTGCTCGGGTACAGATAAATTGAAGAGCCGACCCTTGGGAAATTTACACCCCGGGCTCAGTTCAATTGCACAGTCATAACTCCTATGAGGAGGCAGAATCGCAGACTCATTCTCACTAAATACATCATAAAAGTCCGCCAAATAATCAGGAACATCATGCAACTGAGGAGAGGTGGAAAACACCGGAGCCTCACTAAAGGCACACCGACAACCCCAACTCACCACAGACACAGATTTCCAATCCAAAACTGGATTATGAATCTGTAACCAGGGAAACCCCAGAACAATAGTATCATGCAGATTATGCAACACCAAAAATCTGCAATTTTCTTGATGGTCTGGGGCGACCCGCATTACCACCTGGGTCCAAAACTGGGGTTTATTTTTAGCCAAAGGCGTAGCATCAATCCCCCTCAAAGGGATAGGCGTCTGCAGAGGTGTCATCGGAAATCCACAACATTTAGCAAAATCCAAGTCCATTAGGTTTAGGGCTGCTCCCGAATCCACAAAAGCCTTGGCGGAAAATGTGGACAGGGAGCAGATCAGAGTAATAGCCAGAAGAAACTTAGGTTGAACACCCCCAACAGAAAACGTGTGTGCAAAGCGTTTCTCTCGTTTAAGACAGACAGAAATAATATGCGAGGCATCTCCACAGAAAAAACACAACTTATTACGCCTTCTGAACTCCTGACGCTGCTCTCTGGAAAAAACTCTATCACATTGCATAGGTTCAGACATTTGTTCAACAGGTGGCAACACCTCTCGTGCAGCTTTGCATTCGCGCAAACGCCGATCAACCTGAATGGCTAATGACATAGAATCGTCAAGACCAGAGGGAACAGGAAATCCCACCATAGTATCTTTTACGGCTTCTGACAACCCCTTCCGAAAGAGAGCAGCCAAGGCATTATCATTCCAGGTAGTAAGTACTGCCCACTTTCGGAATTTTTGACAGTACAATTCTGCAGAATCACGACCCTGGCTCAATGTCAGCAGGGTCTTATCAGCTTGATCAATGGCATTAGGTTCGTCATACAACAACCCCAACGCTTGAAAGAATGCGTTCACATTAGTCAGAATAGGATCATCTGGTTTCAAAGAAAACGCCCAATCCTGGGGATCGCCACGCAGCAAAGAGATGACAATTTTAACCTGCTGCGCGGAGCTCCCTGACGAGTTAGGCTTCAAGGCAAAAAATAATTTACAATTATTTTTGAAATTCAAAAATTTAGACCGATCCCCAAAAAATACATCAGGTGTAGGAATCTTTGGTTCAGCAGCATGTGAATGAGCAAGGTAGGCGGAAATTCCCCGCACTTCCGCAGCGAGCTGCTCCACACGATCAGACAATTGCTTTATCTCCATAGAGAGAAAAAAAAATATTCCCCCTACGGCCTCAGAGATATAGAGGAAAAAATATACACACTTTTTTTTTTTTTTTTTTTTTTTTTACAATTCTTTCCTGCTATTGAGTACCCTAGGATCTGCGGTATGGCGGGTGATTCTGTTATGAATGAGTCACCGTAGGAGGCAAAAGCAGAAATACAAGCTAAGTCCAGAAAACCAGAGAAGTTGGCAACTATCAGATTGCAGACCCCTGAACCAATCAACACAACTAGCAGTAGCCGTGGGGGGTTCCTACGATGCCCTAGACCCCTCGATCACAGCCGGAGAATTACATAGGCCTAAAGAAAGAAAGGAGAAATCTAAACTGCCCCAGAGCAGACCCCAAAGCAATAGGCAGTCCCCAACATATAATGACGGTGAAGCAAGATGAAAATACTAACACAGACAGAAAGATAGACTGAGCAAAGACGGGGCCCAAAACTACCTAGATAGGAAAGGACAGGAAGGCTGCTGTCTGCAATCTGCCAAAACCCTATCAAAGACATAAGCCAACAAGCTGATATGAAAAAGGCCCTGAAGCAGCTAGGCTTCAAAAACTAAATCAGCACTCAGGTATTTTCAGAAGACAGAGCTAAATGAATTCAGCACACCCCAGCAGGGAATGGCAGAAATCCAGAAAAACAAAGCAAAACAAAGTCAAAGCACCAAAGCAAAAGGCCGAGCAGCAAACTTCGCTTTAGAGGAGCAGGAATTCAGACTGGTCTCCAAGGATCCCACAGAGAAATCACCCGCAGGGCAGAAGGGCGTCGGCAGCCTTATATCCAGTCAGTAACTCCACTCAGCCAGTCATCATCATTAGCCTCATGTGTTTGATAATCAAGCTCACTACCTTTCTTTACCAGAAGAGGGAGTTCCTCGGGCCTCAGTAATGAAGGGGAAAATGAACTCACAACACCCAGGTCCATGTAAACAGGATTCTCAATAGGAGAATTAGTAAGACCTCACATAGGTAATATAGAGCATATGAGTCAGAAACACCAATAATATCCAAATACAATGAAAAAATGATGCAATTCCAACCCAATAATTACAAAAAAAACAGTACAAGGGATAATGTAAACCCAAGAAGATGCTGATCACTATGAGGTGTACAAAAAAGATAGAAATGCACACTAAATAGACCTCATATATGCGTAGAGGTACCCCAGCCCAAGATCAGGCATAGGGAACATCAAGGACCAGATCAGCCAGACCATTAGAGTGGCGACACGCGTCGGGTCTCTGGCTCTACCTGCCCCACTTCACTTCTCATGGGTTTTGTATTGTGCTGATTTGTATATGTGGTTATCATTTGGGGTGGTTATGGAGATTTTCTCTGTCCACTTAGACCCTCTTTAGCCCCTAATGGTCTGGCTGATCTGGTCCTTGATGTCCCTGAGCGGTCGTTTTTATTGATACCATTTTGGGGTAGATACAATGTTTTGATCACCTCTTATTGCATTTTATTGCAATGTTGTGGAAGCCAAAAAAAAATTCCGGTGTTTCAATTATTTCTCATTACGCCGCTTACTAATCGGATTAATTTATTTAGTATTTTGATATGTCATATTTTTATGAATGCAGAGATAACAAATATGTGTTTTTTATATATTCTTTGATTGTTTTATTCTTAATGGGGCAAATGGGAAGTGATTTGAACTTGAGTTTTTTATTATTTTTTATTTTTGAAAACATATTTTTTACTGTATTAGGGGACTTGAAGCTGTGATCATCTGTGCTATACAGATTATACATATAAAACATGTAAATATATATATATATATATATATACACTGACTGGCCACTTTATTAGGTACACCTGTCCAACTGTGTGTTAAGACTTAATTTCTAATCTGCCAATCACATGGCGGCAACTCAGTGCATTTAGGCATGTAGACATGGTCAAGACAATCTCCTGCAGTTCAAACCGAGCATCAGTATGGGGAAGAAAGGTGATTTGAGTGCCTTTGAACGTGGCATGATTGTTGGTGCCAGAAGGGCTGGTCTGAGTATTTCAGAAACTGCTGATCTACTGGGATTTTCACGCACAACCATCTCTAGGGTTTACAGAGAATGGTCCGAAAAAGAAAAAAAATCCAGTGAGCGGCAGTTCTGTGGCCGGAAATGCCTTGTTGATGCCAGAGGTCAGAGGAGAATGGGCAGACTGGTTCGAGCTGATAGAAAGGCAACAGTGACTCAAATTGCCACCCGTTACAACCAAGGTAGGCAGAAGAGCATCTCTGAACGCACAGTGCGTCGAACTTTGAGGCAGATGGGCTACAGCAGCAGAAGACCACACCGGGTACCACTCCTCTCAGCTAAGAACAGGAAACTGAGGCTACAATTTGCACAAGCTCATAGAAATTGGACAGTAGAAGATTGGAAAAACGTTGCCTGGTCTGATGAGTCTCGATTTCTGCTGCGACATTCGGATGGTAGGGTCAGAATTTGGCGTAAACAACATGAAAGCATGGATCCATCCTGCCTTGTATCAACGGTTCAGGCTGGTGGTGGTGGTGTCATGGTGTGGGGAATTTTTTCTTGGCACTCTTTGGGCCCCTTGGTACCAATTGAGCATCGTTGCAACGCCACAGCCTACCTGAGTATTGTTGCTGACCATGTCCATCCCTTTATGACCACAATGTACCCAACATCTGATGGCTACTTTCAGCAGGATAATGCGCCATGTCATAAAGCTCGAATCATCTCAGATTGGTTTCTTGAACATGACAATGAGTTCACTGTACTCAAATGGCCTCCTCAGTCACCAGATCTCAATCCAATAGAGCATCTTTGGGATGTGGTGGAACGGGAGATTCGCATCAGGGATGTGCAGCCGACAAATCTGCGCCAACTGTGTGATGCCATCATGTCAATATGGTCCAAAATCTCTGAGGAATGCTTCCAGCACCTTGTTGAATCTCTGCCACGAAGAATTGAGGCAGTTCTGAAGGCAAAAGGGGGTCCAACCCGTTACTAGCATGGTGTACCTAATAAAGTGGCCAGTGAGTGTATATATACAGTGGGGCAAAAAAGTATTTAGTCAGTCAGCAATAGTGCAAGTTCCACCACTTAAAAAGATGAGAGGCGTCTGTAATTTACATCATAGGTAGACCTCAACTATGGGAGACAAACTGAGAAAAAAAAATCCAGAAAATCACATTGTCTGTTTTTTTTTCATTTTATTTGCATATTATGGTGGAAAATAAGTATTTGGTCAGAAACAAGCAATCAAGATTTCTGGCTCTCACAGACCTGTAACTTCTTCTTTAAGAGTCTCCTCTTTCCTCCACTCATTACCTGTAGTAATGGCACCTGTTTAAACTTGTTATCAGTATAAAAAGACACCTGTGCACACCCTCAAACAGTCTGACTCCAAACTCCACTATGGTGAAGACCAAAGAGCTGTCAAAGGACACCAGAAACAAAATTGTAGCCCTGCACCAGGCTGGGAAGACTGAATCTGCAATAGCCAACCAGCTTGGAGTGAAGAAATCAACTGTGGGAGCAATAATTAGAAAATGGAAGACATACAAGACCACTGATAATCTCCCTCGATCTGGTGCTCCATGCAAAATCCCACCCCGTGGGGTCAGAATGATCACAAGAACGGTGAGCAAAAATCCCAGAACCACGCGGGGGGACCTAGTGAATGAACTGCAGAGAGCTGGGACCAATGTAACAAGGCCTACCATAAGTAACACACTACGCCACCATGGACTCAGATCCTGCAGTGCCAGACGTGTCCCACTGCTTAAGCCTGTACATGTCCGGGCCCGTCTGAAGTTTGCTAGAAAGCATTTGGATGATCCAGAGGAGTTTTGGGAGAATGTCCTATGGTCTGATGAAACCAAACTGGAACTGTTTGGTAGAAACACAACTTGTCGTGTTTGGAGGAAAAAGAATACTGAGTTGCATCCATCAAACACCATACCTACTGTAAAGCATGGTGGTGGAAACATCATGCTTTGGGGCTGTTTCTCTGCAAAGGGGCCAGAACGACTGATCCGGGTACATGAAAGAATGAATGGGGCCATGTATCGTGAGATTTTGAGTGCAAACCTCCTTCCATCAGCAAGGGCATTGAAGATGAAACGTGGCTGGGTCTTTCAACATGACAATGATCCAAAGCACACCGCCAGGGCAACGAAGGAGTGGCTTCGTAAGAAGCATTTCAAGGTCCTGGAGTGGCCTAGCCAGTCTCCAGATCTCAACCCTATAGAAAACCTTTGGAGGGAGTTGAAAGTCCGTGTTGCCAAGCGAAAAGCCAAAAACATCACTGCTCTAGAGGAGATCTGCATGGAGGAATGGGCCAACATACCAACAACAGTGTGTGGCAACCTTGTGAAGACTTACAGAAAACGTTTGACCTCTGTCATTGCCAACAAAGGATATATCACAAAGTATTGAGATGAAATTTTGTTTCTGACCAAATACTTATTTTCCACCATAATATGCAAATAAAATGAAAAAAAAACAGACAATGTGATTTTCTGGATTTTTTTTTCTCAGTTTGTCTCCCATAGTTGAGGTCTACCTATGATGTAAATTACAGACGCCTCTCATCTTTTTAGGTGGTGGAACTTGCACTATTGCTGACTGACTAAATACTTTTTTGCCCCACTGTATATATATATATATATATATATAAAATACATATATATATATATATATAATTGCCTTGTAATGTTTTCATTTCCTGTTCTCTCCATGTCACCGTATCCCAGAATTCCAAGCGGAGGAAGTTCACCAACCACCATATTGGGACACCCAAGTGATGGGTGTCTCAATATGGAAACTGCTGCTGGTACCAACCTATTGCGCGGTACCACCAGCGGAACACCGTCTCACCACACAAACACACACACTCTATACGTTGTACGCACCATACACACTCACACTCTCTCACACACTCACAGTCACACTCTCACAGTCACACACACTCACAGATACACTCACACTCAAACTCACACACTCAAACTCACACCTATACACTCAAACTCACACACTCTCACTCATACTCACACACTCACAGCCACACTCTCACATTCACACTCTCACTCACACACACTCACATTCACACTCACTCAGACTCAGACTCTCACTCTCAGACTCTCATACTCACACACTCGCATATCCTCTTGCCCGGTACCACCAGCGGAACACTGCCGCACTGCACTTGCGCAAATTCCGTGCAGGAGCAGTGAATCATTCGGCTGATCCTGGTGGCAAATGCGCGACGTGTCTACAGGCAGAGGCAGCTGGTCACATTAAAGGGGTTTTTGCACGAACAAAAGTTCATTTTAAAAATTGTCTGTGTCTGTCCGTGTACGGAGCATACCACGTCTCCTGGGCAGGGGAGGAAGCAAAAGACAATACTGACATTACAGCAGGAGATTGCAGAGGATATATTTTGTGAGGTAAAATATTTCAGTGACTGTTTTTAAACAATATTTTACCTCACAAAATGTATCCTCTGCGATCTCCTGCTGTAATGTCAGTATTGTCTTTTGCTTCCTCCCCTGCCCTGGAGCTGTGTTATGTTCTGCACACGGTCAGACACAGGGGTGAGAGAGACAGAGGGGAGACAGGTCAAACGGGACAGCACATGAGGGGAGAACACAGCACAGGAAGGAGAGAGACAGCAGACAAGGGGGATATCACATGGGGTAGACAGGTCAAAGAAGAGAGCACAGACGTGAGAAGTCAGCACATGGGGAAAGAGAGAGTGGATAGGTGGATGAGCACATGGGGGGAGAGATTCTCAACGCTGCAAAGCCTGCTCCCATCGTGACATTACCACCTTCTCGATGTGATGGCTTCGGGCCTCCATCTAGTATATATACACTCACTGGCCACTTTATTAGGTACACCATGCTAGTAAGGGGTTGGACCCCCTTTTGCCTTCAGAACTGCCTCAATTCTTCGTGGCAGAGATTCAACAAGGTGCTGGAAGCATTCCTCAGAGATTTTGGACCATATTGACATGATGGCATCACACAGTTGGCGCAGATTTGTCGGCTGCACATCCCTGATGCGAATCTCCCGTTCCACCACATTCCAAAGATGCTCTATTGGATTGAGATCTGGTGACTGAGGAGGCCATTTGAGTACAGTGAACTCATTGTCATGTTCAAGAAACCAATCTGAGATGATTCGAGCTTTATGACATGGCGCATTATCCTGCTGAAAGTAGCCATCAGATGTTGGGTACATTGTGGTCATAAAGGGATGGACATGGTCAGCAACAATACTCAGGTAGGCTGTGGCGTTGCAACGATGCTCAATTGGTACCAAGGGGCCCAAAGAGTGCCAAGAAAAAATTCCCCACACCATGACACCACCACCACCAGCCTGAACCGTTGATACAAGGCAGGATGGATCCATGCTTTCATGTTGTTTACGCCAAATTCTGACCCTACCATCCGAATGTCGCAGCAGAAATCGAGACTCATCAGACCAGGCAACGTTTTTCCAATCTTCTACTGTCCAATTTCGATGAGCTTGTGCAAATTGTAGCCTCAGTTTCCTGTTCTTAGCTGAGAGGAGTGGTACCCAGTGTGGTCTTCTGCTGCTGTAGCCCATCTGCCTCAAAGTTCGACGCACTGTGCGTTCAGAGATGCTCTTCTGCCTACCTTGGTTGTAACGGGTGGCAATTTGAGTCACTGTTGCCTTTCTATCAGCTCGAACCAGTCTGCCCATTCTCCTCTGACCTCTGGCATCAACAAGGCATTTCCGGCCACAGAACTGCCGCTCACTGGTTTTTTTTTCTTTTTCGGACCATTCTCTGTAAACCCTAGAGATGGTTGTGCGTGAAAATCCCAGTAGATCAGCAGTTTCTGAAATACTCAGACCAGCCCTTCTGGCACCAACAATCATGCCATGTTCAAAGGCACTCAAATCACCTTTCTTCCCCATACTGATGCTCGGTTTGAACTGCAGGAGATTGTCTTGACCATGTCTACATGCCTAAATGCACTGAGTTGCCGCCATGTGATTGGCTGATTAGAAATTAAGTCTTAACACACAGTTGGACAGGTGTACCTAATAAAGTGGCCAGTGAGTGTATATCTACATATATAATCACCAGTTGGCCGCTGTCACCGAATCCCATAAGACACCGCGGCAGTGCCACTTGCTGACTACAGTGCAGCAGCACAGCCAGAAGTCAGACTCCGCCCACACATGTCACATAGTCCTGACGTCATCACATGTCCTTCCGCCCAGCTGACATCAGTGGTAGTGTAGGGTCGGTAGGCCGGGCTGGGGGGTGGTCCCTCTGTATACCGTGCAGAGACAAAACAGAGACAAGATGGAGGCAGGTTCTGGGTGCAACAGGTCCAAGTTTATTCGTGCTCTTGCCGTCCGACTGACGGTCCTCACAATACGACACAGTACCTTCCTCACTGCCCTCCGTGTTCAGGGCCGCTTCACACACTGTACTTTTCACCTGAGACGTATATGTACGTCCTGTACCTTTTTCACTCTTCGACGCTCCTGTCAGCTCCGTCACTGTGGCTGCCGTAGGCCTGTACACCAACAGTAGTTTCACTGGTCAGACGTCGTGCCAAATACGGTGTCCTACACCCAATGTCTCGTCTATACTGCGGTTCTTCCTGTCAGAACCACTCCCCTTTCTCTCTCCTCAGTCCCCCTGGTTTGGTTTTCCTCACAGTGCACAAACTGTCGTAGTCCTCCTGTCACTGGAGCTCCCCTGGGGACTGGAACTTTCTGGAACCCTCCTGTCAAATTTATATCATTCCCGGTTCCCTGTAACTCTGCCCCCATGACCAACGGTTTCCTAAGCCCTAAGCTGATGTAAAGTCCTTTGCTCACACTCCTCCCTGCCCTCTAATGGTCTACCCAAGGTACTGCACGTCCACTACACTTTCTCGGCTGTTTCCCCACTGTAGTAACTGACACCTGTCTAAACTGTGCAAACCTTACTTTCTCTATTCTGGCAAGTCCGTCCGTCCATCAGGTCACCTTCCCTACAGTAGTGAGGCTTGGAGCGCAGACAGGAAGTTTAAGATTCCCTCAGACACCTTCCTCCTAGGCGTGTGGTGTGGGTAGGAGCCGGGAAGGGTGGCAGCGGTGCCTGCTGCATTGTGGGCAGCAATTACCTTCCTGTCTTTGTCCAGCAGTGATCTGCAGAGCAGCGTCTAGCAGTCTGCAGTGTATGGAAGACGCTGGTGGGAGAGTGCTGCTCCTGCTGCTCCTACTGTTGCTGCTGGGATGATTACAGCAGGAGAACTGACATGAGCTGGAGGCTAGGCTGCTGATGAGCTCACCCACAGCACCCACAGCCATGGAGTCTTACACTGGCATGGATGCCAACGTGCAGATATCAGTATGGAAACCTGCTACACTACCATGTGGAGAGCAGTCAAGGTTCTCTTCAGAGGATTCCTGCTTTCCATCCCAGTAAAAGGAGCTGCAGCATCAGACAGGGGTATTCCAATTTGACTAGCTTATAATATAATCGCCAGTTGGGACGTCCGGCCACTGTCCCCGAATCCCATAAGGCACCGTGGCAGTGTCACTTGAGCAGGCGCAGTTCGTGGCCGTAAAGCCACGAACTGCGCAAGTGACATTCACGTCACCGCTATTCCCGCGCATGTGCAGTGAGGCCGGGATCACACTGGCGATTTAAACGGCCGAGTTTCGCATGGTAATACACGGCGCTGCCGCCGGGACTCAGGAACGGGGCGTGCAGCTCCATGTATTGCTATGCGGCCGCACGCCCCGCTCCTGAGTCCAGGCGGCAGCGCCGTGTATTACCATGCGAAACTCGGCCGTTTAAATTGCCAGTGTGACTCTGGCCTAACAGCCACAACGGCGCGCTCTACCCGCGCATGCGCGGTACGGTCGCGGCTGTTACTGCACCTGTGTGGGGAATAACGGTGACGTGTATGTTTCACTGCACTCCCGATGCAATAGCATTGGGCCTATTTCCAGTGTTATATATATATATATTCACATAGCAGTGAATTAGGTGGATTTCACAGGAGTATGTTAATGGAACATTTCATTTCAACACATCCAGTTGTGGAAATTATTATTATTCCAAGATCTATAGATTAAAATGAACTTTAAACCCCTTTAAATCTATTTTCTGTACATAATCATGGGGATAGCCATCTTGCATGGGCTGCTATTAGAGCTATTATTTATAGCAGCCATGTGAACAGGTGGGTGATTGAAATCTATAGGAGAGGTCCAGGCATGCTCTGTGACCTGTGTGGAGGACACTGAACAATGTACATCACTTATTGTGGATGGTAGATCCTGCATTATCAATGTATAAGTGTTACAATTATTATATTCCTGGAGGTGATAAATGACTAATAAAGAGTCATCTTTACAAAACAGTAAGTTTTATCGAATTATGAAGCTCAATGTTCAGTTTGAAAACTGCAAGATTTCAGAATTTTTAATATAGACTGTACTTCACCAAAAATTCATAAAAAATATGTTTAACATAAATACTAGATTTCATTTTCTGATGACACACTCAGTGTAGTAAAAAAAAACCTCACAGCATCGGAAATGTCACCACACTAACTAAAATGGTGCAAGAACAAAAACTTGTGCATTTTACTAATCATACCGTGTTTGCAATTACCGTAAACTTTAAAAAATTCGAACTGGAAAATAGAAAAACTGTTGTTTATCTAAAATAACTACTAGGAACTAAGATTTCTAAAAGTATAGAGAATATAAAAGAAAATGACCATACAACCACAGAATGTGCATAAAGGTTTACACTGACAAACAAGAGTAATGGAGAAAGGAAAAGGAGCAATGTGGTTTTGAATGTATGGCTGTGTAAATCCTTTCCTCCGCTTCCTCCTCCCCTATTTGAAGTGGTGAGCTCTTTTATTACTAAATACCACATTCTGGCCAGATTAGTAGACAGCCCATGTTCCCAATGTCTCTTTCACTCACACACGGACTTCTTCATCTGCTATGTAAACATATAGCCAGACAGTTTTTAAACAGTAAGCCATTTAGACCTACTGCTTCTGACAGCCTGCTCAGACTTCATGGTGTTGTTTGGAATAAAGGGAGTAAATAAATAAGGAATGAGATAAGTGATTTTACGTATAATAAACACGCTGTGCCTTTTATCTGTGATACAAATGTGCAAATGTAAAACACGAGGAGTTCATCTATGTGTTTCAAGGTAGACCTACCTCTGTCAGGCATTAAAGCAGATCTGTCGCTAGATTTCACAAAATATATAAGGTACATTATTATTACACAGCCCTGATGAGGCTGGTGTACTTACTTTGCGTTTACACTTTCATAAAAGATTATACATCCATTCTCACAGAAATTTTCAATCTGCACCCATCTAGCCTGATTGACAGGTCCTCATCTTTCCTTATTTGGGCTGACATTTCCCACAATATACTACAAACCTCACCTGTCAGTCAGGCTGGGTGTGTGAAAAATGAATACATTTGAACTAATAAGCTCTCTCACTCTTAATGGTTATTTTAATATCAGATTAGCATTAAACAGTAATTCTGATATCAATTCTCATAGTAAGTACACCAGCTTCATCTTGTCTAAGGCCTCATTCAGACTTCTGTGCTGGATGTACATTAGGGTTGATTGAATAGCTTCGGATAAGTGTTTATTTGAAAAGCTATAGCGCTTACCAAACAGCTGCATCGGGAACCTGGATACCTGGAGTGGTCCTGGTGATCAGCTGTTCGGCGCCGCAGCTGCATGTGTCGCAGCTGTGTGACAGCATGCATAGAGAACCCAGCAAACAGGCTCTCCATACATATTCAATCAACCCTAACATACAAGTTTTGTCTGTGTTGCTCACAGATAGAACACGTACCCTTTATAGTCTATGGAGTTGTTCACATAGGCATCTTTTTCGCAGACTGTGCAAAAATCATGGAGACATGTTGTTTTTTTACCAGCAGCATGGATGTAAAGTACAAGTATCAGTACAAGCCTATGGGTCCGTGACAACCAAAGACAACAAACAGAAGGCATCAGTGTACAGTCTGTTTGCTGCCCGTGATTAGCATAGTAGTATATAGGAGAAGCTTTGTCATGTTTTATTTATAGATGAAAATCACTTATGAAACTGATGGTAAAAACTGACAACTGACAAAACGCTAATGAAACTTTAATGCAAAACACCGATGACACAGGACAGGTACCAATTTTTTGCCGATGTGAAAAACATTGACATCTGAATGAGGCCTGAGCCACTTGGCTCTAAAGCCAATTTTCATTTTTATATTTTACGCTGCCCTCCTTCCAAGAGTCAAATTTTTTTTATTTTTCTGTCAACATAGCCGTATGAGGGCTTGCTTTTTCAGTTGTAGTTTTCAATAACACCATCCATTTTACCATACTATGCACTGAACACAGAAAACAGTTCCTAGTGAAATGATGAAATGGTGGAAAAAATGCAAATCAGTCATTGTTTTTTGGGTTTTGTTTCTACAATGTTTATTCTATGTTCAAACGTACCTGAAAAAATGATTCTCTAAGGGTGCCGTCACACTAAACGATGCACCAGCGATCCCGACAACGAAACGACCTTGTCATGATCGCTGGTGCCTCACTACATGATCGCTGGTGCGCTGTCAAACAGGCAGATCTCACCAGCGATCTAGACCAGCGAGGACGCTGGTATCTAAGGTAAATATTGCGTAACTAAGCATGCGCGGCGCTATAGTTACCTGCTGTGTACCTTGGATACCAGCTCCCAGCGCAAGCACGCAGGTATACAAGGTACACAGCGGGTAACTAAGCGACGCGGGCGCTTAGTTACCCGATATTTACCCTGGATACCACCAGCTCCCAGCATCTGCTTACAGCGCTGGGAGCTCGCTGATCGTTGGTCTCCCGCTTCCACACGCAGCAATGAATGCTGGCCAGGGGGAGACTAACGATCAAAAAATGGCCCAGGACATTCCTGCACAATCAGCAATACCCAGCGGGGGAGGGGGGGGGGGGTTGCTGATGCATGCCACACACAGCGATGTCGCTGGTGAGATCGCTGCTGCGTCACAAAATCAGCAATCTCGCTGTGTGTGACGGGGCCTTTAGTCAGTATGACTACGGCGAAATCAAGCTTGCATAGATTTTTTTATTATTTAAAGAGGTGAACAAAAGTTTGTAAAAAAATATTTGGGCTTTTATTGCCATTTTCCTAGACCAATAACATATTCATTTTTCCATCAATAGAGCTGTGTTAGAACTTGTTTTTTGCAGGGTGAGCTGACGGTTTTATAACATGCCACGTTTTGATAATTTTTATTGCATTTTTCTAGGGAGGGGTGGTGAAAGAAAAAAACACAATTCTGCATTTTGCTTTACCTTTTGGGTTAATTCATTTTAAATCTTGATAGACTGGACACGGCAATACCAAATATGTTCTTTTTTTTTTACAGCAGATAAGGGGGCGGGGTGATTCAAATTTTTATACATAGATTTTTTTTTACCTTTTTTTTATTTTTACACCATTTGTTTGTGAGCTTGTGATCGTCTGATTGCTTGTACTACATACTGCAATACCACAGTAATGTAGGATATAGTAAAAATTTCGGTCTTATATGAAGAGCAGCCTGTGGTTAAGTTTCACAGGAGCATCAAGATGCAGCAGTCCTCCGTTGTCAAGGTGCCCCGCGATAGGTGCATCATTTCATTTAAATGCCGCTGTGACAGAATAACATCATCATATAAATGGTTGACAACAACAATTGCAGCTCAGCTCCAGTCATTGCTGTTAGAAACAAATACCTGCAATGTAATATAGCCAATATCTACTGCATGGGAAAGGAGGTTAGCTCTTGTGCACCATCACAAACAGAGACCCCTGCACTGACATACATATACATCATTTGGCGCTTTTTGTCCATCAGTCAAGATCCGCCGTTTTGCAAAAGAAAACGGATCTGCTATTTTGTTTGGCGGATCCGTTTTTTTTCCCATTGACTTGCATTAACGGCGGATCTTGACGGACGGCCATCCGTTGGATCCGGTTTTTTGCGGATCCGCAAAAATTTTGCTGTCCGCCAACATGCCCGAATGGAGCATGTAAGGTTTTTTTGGGCGGCAGGATCCGCACTTCACACTGCGCATGCCCGAAAGACTTCACTCAGCCGGAAATTTAACCCTAAAGTCTGTTCTGGCGCCTGGAAAAAAAAAAAAAATCTGTCTCTCTCTCTGGGCTGCTGTTCCTTTAAAATTCTTCATTCATCGGATCCGTCAAAAAAACGGTCCGGTGGCATCCGTTCACATCAGTTAGCAACGGATCCGCTTTCCGCCATTTTGGCGGATTTTAACTGACAAAAAAACTGAAGTGTGAAACAGGCCTTAGGCTGGTTTCACATTTGCGTTTTTTAGCGCTGGAAAAAAACGCTAACCTGCGCATGCGTTTTTTCCCCTATATTTAACATGGGTGCGCATACCTGCACGCTTGTAAGCGCATGTATGCGATTTTCATGCGCTGCGTTTTTTTGGGGTGTGCGATTGGATTTTCCAGACGCATCATGTTGCATTTTTTGGCCCTGCAAAAAAGCGCATGCGCACATATGCGCACGTTTTGCGCTAAAAATGGCCATTATAGCCTATGGATGCGCATATGTGCGCACTGGCATGCTCATGTAAGCGTTTTTTTGCATATGCGTTTTTTTTTTTTAACCATGGAATTTAGGGGTTTGAGTTAGAGTTAGGGTTAGTTAAGGGGGTTTAGGGTTAGGGTTAGGGTCAGGGTCAGGGTTAGGGTTGGGTTTTGGGTCAGGGTTAGGGTTTAGTATGGTTTGGTTAAGGGTTAGGGTCAGGGTTAGGGTCAGGATTAGGGTTAAGTATGGTTTTGTTAAGGGTTAGGGTCAGGGTTAGGGTTAGGGTTAGGGTCAGGGTTAGGGTTAGGGTTAGGGTCAGGGTTAGGGTTAAGTATGGTTTTGTTAAGGATTAGGGTCAGGGTTAGGGTCAGGATTAGGGTTAAGTATGGTTTGGTTAAGGGTTAGGGTCAGGGTTAGGGTTAGGGTCAGGGTTAGGGTTAGGGTCAGGGTTAGGGTTAGGGTCAGGGTTAGGGTTAAGTATGGTTTTGTTAAGGATTAGGGTCAGGGTTAGGGTCAGGATTAGGGTTAAGTATGGTTTGGTTAAGGGTTAGGGTCAGGGTTAGGGTTAGGGTTAGGGTCAGGGTTAGGGTCAGGGTTAGGGTTAAGTATGGTTTTGTTAAGGGTTAGGGTCAGGGTTAGGGTTAGGGTTAGGGTCAGGGTTAGGGTCAGGGTTAGGGTTAGGGTCAGGGTTAGGGTTAGGGTTAGTTAGGGTTTAGGGTTTGGGTTAGGGTTAAGTATGATTTGGTTAAGGGTTAGGGTTAGGGTTAGGGTCAGGGTTAGGGTTAGTAAAGTCATGGTTTGGGTAGTGTGAGGGCCACCTAAAAATGTTGGAAAAAAACGCAAACACGGTAAAAACGCGCTAAAAACGCATAAAAACGCTGCGTTTTTTCATGCATGCTCATAAAAATGCTTGAAAAAAACGCAGCAGTTGTATGCTTATGTATGCGTTTTTTCAATGCGTTTTTTTGCGGGAAAAACGCGCTGCAAAAAAAAGCAAGTGTGAAACTAGCCTTAGGGATTCATTATGTGTGCAGGTTACAATGTGAAATCTGGTGACAGATCCACTTTACTTATTTTATTTAAAGGATTCAACAAGGCTACTTATTGTATTCGATCACACTGTATTAAACATACAGGGGTATTTGTAGCCCTTTTTGCCATCAGAAAACTCCTTTACATTAGTCGATCCATAAGTGATTAGCAATGTGGTCCATACCCAGCCAAGGACAACATCTACATGGAGTTTGTGCATACTTACTATATTTACATAGTACAGGTACATCAGTTTCCACCTAAACTACAAAGGCTAATTAGCTTTCAATGTAACTAGCTCCAATGTGTATATGTAAGTGTATATGTGAGTGTTTCAGGACTAAATGTGCACACTAAAATTTATGTTGGCCACAGGATATCAGGCAGTCAAAAAATCAGCAACATTCGCCACTGATTCTCTATTAATGCCATGTTATGTTTTTCAGAAGGGCTTTGCTATAATATGAAGTCATATGGAAGTGAAATAAACGGAAGGATCAGTTCTATGGATGCAAACCAGTTAATCTAGGATTTCTTATGCAAAATTAAAAAAATGGATCTTTTTTTTTCTGTAAACAGAAGCAAGACCAACAAGGATTCAATATATGTATTAGTTGTGTGTTTACTTTAAATCAGATGAGAAACAATAAATCAAAAATACACACGCAAGAAAAAGTCATGGTGGACACATGCACATTTTGCACAACTGAATACACATTATTTGGGCACCTGGAAATAAAAGAAAAAGGTTAGAATCCACCTATCAGATCTTCTTCAGTCCCAAAAGAGGATGTCCTAAGTGGAGAATCCCTTAGGGTGAGTGCACACGCTGCGGATTCACCTGCAGATTTTTCCGTGCAGATTTGCAGGTAAAACCGCAGGTAAAATGACCTGCAGTTTTCCTGCGGATTTGCCAGCGGTGTTCCCCTGTGGACTGACACCTGGACAATGGAACAGGTGGCAAACCGCTGCGGAATCCACACAGAAAAATCCGCTGCATGTGCACTGCGGATTTGAAATCCCATTGGCTAACATTGTACTGTACAATGTCTGCGGAACTGCTGCGGATCCGCAGGGCCAAATACGCTGTGAATCCGCAGCAGAATCCGCTGCGTGTGCACATACCCTCAGGCTATGTGCACTCATTGCAGATTTTGTTGCTGATCCGTGGTTTTTCCATGCGGATTTGCACCAAATCCACAATGTATTGCCCAAGCAATGTTATTCAATGGGAATGCAGAATTAGTGTGCAGATGCTGCAGAAAATTCCACACTGATCCTCAGTGTTTTATTTTCCGCAGCATGTAAATTCTTTTTGCGGATCTGCAGCATTTCTGCACCCAATGACTTAAGGCCCCGTCACACTTAGCGATATCGCTAGCGATATCGCTTAAGCGACACCAATTTGATGACACAACAGCGACATAGTCAGCGATGTCGCTATGTGTGACATGCAGCTGCGATGTGACCCCCGCTGCAATGTCGCTGATCGAGCTCGAACGTCCTG
This sequence comes from Dendrobates tinctorius, assembly GCF_039654945.1. NCBI lineage: Eukaryota > Metazoa > Chordata > Amphibia > Anura > Dendrobatidae > Dendrobates > Dendrobates tinctorius. The sequence goes on along the minus strand of NW_027361699.1, from coordinate 7,969,380 downwards.
GGCCGTTTTTTGATCGTTGGCGTCCCGCTGGTGCGCCTGAATCGCTGAGTTTGACACCCTTTATAAACAACGAGCGACCTCGTTGGCGACTCATATCTCTGCGGCGCAGGCGGGACTACTGTAGGTTGAATCGTTAAAACACTACATGCTGTGTGACAAGGTCCCAACGACCACCGAGGTCGTTATACAGATCCCTGATCGTTGCTGCGTCGTTTAGGAGATCTGCCTGTTTAGCAGCTAACTAGCGACCATGTAGCGACGCACAAACGATCTTTGCCAGGTCGTGTCGTTGTCGTGATCGCTGGTGCGTCGCTTAGTGTGACGGGGCCTTTACATTGAGTCAGTCAAATCCACAGCTAAACCGCAGGTGTAAAAAGGCTTGCAGATTAGCTGCGAATTTATGTGCCAAAAACACTGCGGAAAGGAAGGAGTAAGAGTGTTTGGGCAGAGACCATGTGTGTGGGCAGAGACCATGTTTGTGGGCGGAGAATATGTGTATGTCTGTCTGCGGGTGTCTGTATCTGCGGGTGTCTGTGTATGTCTGCGAGTGTCTGTGGGTGTCTGTCTGAAAGTGTCTGTGGGTGTCTGTCTGCGGGTGTCTGTCTCTGTCTGCGGGTGTCTGTGTGTTTGTGTCTGTCTGTGGGTGTCTGTGTGTAGCCAGGCATCGTCTCATGGGACTACTACTCCCATCCAGCTATATCTGGCGTCACATGTCTGGTTTCAGTGACAGCATGAGCTGATGATGGGACAGAAGTAGTCCCATCATGTGGCGACTGTGTTCAATTGAAAAACAAAAAAGAACACATTCATACTCACCAAACAGCTAATCCCCGACGCCCTCAATCTCCTGCAACAAAAATAAAATAATAAACCAATATATACTTACCTTTCCACTGTAGACCATTTAATAATGAGTGTCCCATGACAATCTCACGTGTAGAACTGTCACACACATATATATATATATATATACACAAATTTATATTTCTTTCGTGTGCGTAAAGATTATATTTGCTAATTATGCAAATTGTCTCTTCAGAGAGGAAGAGGACTAGAACTCTAGTGCCACCTATTCCCCGCAAGGAGAAATGATACTTCTTGGATATCGATCAGACGCCTCTCTCGCAGCCAAACCAGATCTCACACTTTGCACTGATGGAGGGTCAGTACCCCGAAACACAGTGTCTGCAAATTGAGATTCTGGCTTGGCTTTTATCCTAAGTCATGTAACTAGGCTCGTTAAAGGGTCGACATTGACTTTTAGGATCGCTACTTCCAATAGGTGGCACTAGAGTTCTAGTCCTCTTCCTCTCTGAAGAGACAATTTGCATAATTAGCATATTTCCCAGAGGAGCACTGCGGCTTTAAGTCTCCTCATCTCGACATGCTTAGCATGTCATTCTCCGCAAGGAGAAATTATGCTTCTTCGATACCGGTCAGACGCCTCTCTCTCTCACAGCCAAACCAGATCTCACGCTTTGCACTGATGGAGGGGCAGTACCCCGAAACACAGTGTCTGCAAATTGAGATTCTGGCTTGGCTTTTATCCTAAGTCATGTAACTAGGCTCGTTAAAGGGTCGACAATGACTTTTAGGATTACTACTTCCAATAGGTGGCACTAGAGTTCTAGTCCTCTTCCACTCTGAAGAGACAATTTGCATAATTAGCATATTTCCCAGAGGAGCATTGCAGCTTTAATTCATCTCATCTCAACATACTTAGCATGTCATTCTCCGCAAGGAGAAATTATACTTCTTGGATAAAGATTATATTTGAACATGGTATGTAATGATAATATGGTGTTCAATGGAGAATGTAAAAGAAGAGGATGGACAAGGAAATGACATCACAATTCTTTTTTATTTTTGCTAAATAATATATCTTTATTTAGCTTGCAAATCCGTACACAAATCCGTAGAGAAAACCGCATGAAAATCCGCATCAAAACCGCGTGTATTTTCAACTGCGTTTTCTGCCAAGAGAGGCAGAATCTGCGCAGATTTTTACAAATACAAATCCGCACCATGCGCACATACACTTAGTCGTTACACTGTACTCACAATGCAGTGACGAAGAGTTTAAAACACATACACAAAAAAACAAATCCTTTATCAAAATATTTCATGAGGTATCATCCTCTGCCCATCGTTATATATATTAAGGCCTCCACACATATTTGATCAAATCAGCTGAAACAGTAGATCTCAGCCTGTCCAACCGACTATCTTATGTATAAGGTGAACTCCTGACAATCCACAACAGATAATATGGGGAAAAAGAAGGATTGGACATGCTGAATTTCAACAGCCCATCCTTTATAGCCTTAGGGTGTGTGCACACGCTGCGGATTCTGCTGCGGATTCGCAGCGGATTTGCTTCTGTGGATCCGCAGCAGTTTCTGCTGCGGTGTACAGTACCATTATAATCAATGGAAAATGAAATCCGCAGTGCACACGGTGTGGAATTTTCCGCGTGGTTTTGCTGCAGTTTCAAATCCGCAGCATGTCAATTCTTTGTGCGGATTCCGCTGCGGTTTGGCACCTGCTCCATGGCAGGTGTCAAACCGCAAGGGAAACACGCAGGCTAAATCGCAGAAAATCTGCAGATAAACCGCAGGTCTTTTGACCTGCGGATTTGCACAAATCCGCGCGGAAAATTCGGCAGCATAATCCGCAGCGTGTGCACACACCCTTAGGCCGGGGTCACACTGGCGATTAAAACGGACGAATGCAATGCGATAAAAAATCGAGCTGCATTCGTCCCAATGTTATTCTATGGGGCAGCTCACATCATGCGATTTTTGATCGGATCCGATCCTCGGACCGAGACAATCGCAGCATGCTGCGATTGTCACCGATTTTCGGATTGGATTCGACAATGCAAGTCTATGGGGGCGTGAAAAAATTGGATTGCAAATGGACCCGATGTGTGAGTTGCGATAAAATCGCACCAAAAGTCGGCATTTTTTTTTCCAAAATACAGTAAAATCACAGTGTCCGGTTAAAGAAACAAATTAATAGATCTAGACACATTAAATAAATAAATATATTATACATGTCATAGAGACAAATTTATATATATATTTCTAATTCATACAGTTCTTAATTGCAGAATAGCCGCAGAAACATTTGCCGGCTTTTGTATAACATTCTCCTGCCCGACATGAAATGACACATGGCTTACATATAGTTAACCATTTCATTTCATGTTTTTTTTTTTTTGTCTATCACTATTAATTATATGAGGGCTTGAGGGTAAAATTTTGGAGTTGCAGGGGTTCATTTAAGGGGTTAATTTGTTGTATTAAATTGCGGGGACTCCCGCTGACGTCACTGAGGCTGCAGGGAGTCCCCGCAATTTAACACAACGAATTAACCCCTTAAATGAACCCCTACAACTCCAAAATTTTACCCACAAGCCCTCATATAATTAATAGTGATAGACATAAAAAAAAACATGAAATGAAATGGTTAACTATATGTAAACCATGTGTCATTTCATGTCGGGCAGGATAATGTTACACAAAAGCCGGCTAATGTTTCTGCGGCTATTCTGCAATTAAGAACTGTATGAATTAGAAATATATATATATATATATATATATATATATATATATATATATATATATATATAAATGTGTCTCTATGACATGTATAAAATATATATATATATATATATATATATATATATTTATTTATTTAATGTGCCTAGATCTATTAATTCGTTTGTGTGCGGAAACCTGTCATTGGGCTCCATTATATGTCCATTTAGCTATCCTGCGAGAAAATCTCGCAAGAAGGATTTCAAAACGATCCTTACATGCGATTAAAATCGCATCGATGAAGAAAAATCGCATAAAAAACGGATCAATGGTTAAGATACCTTTGTGCGATTTCGGACCGGTAAAATCAGACCGTTTTTTTAATCGATGTGTGTGACTCCAGCCTTAGGGAGATAAACTGCCTCCAGACATGTCTAGTTGAGACTTAAGGCCCCGTCACACTAAGCGACTTACCAGCGATCCCGACACCGATATCAAGGTGTCAGGATCACTAGTAAGTCGCTATGTGATCGCTGGTGAGCTGTCACACAGACAGCTTCACCAGCGATCAGCACAGCGATGCCGAGCGCCCGGCATCGCTGGCCATCCCTGTAAAAAATAGAATCAAAATAAAAAATATAGTTATTCTCACCTTCCGACGTCCCATTCAGCCATCCTGCCTCTCTCCACGCTCCGGTCCCAGTGATCCTTTGTGAGAATGACCGCGAGATGTCACGGTCTCGAGGGATAACAAAGTCTCGCGGTCATTCGTGCAAAGGATCACTGGGACCGGAGCGTGGAGAGAGGCAGGATGGCTGAACGGGACGTCGGAAGGTGAGAATAACTATATTTTTTATTTTTTTTTATTATTTTTTACACCTAATCGCTGGTCTCCCGCCTGTCACACACAGCGATGCGTGCTGGCCAGCGGGAGACCAGCGACCAAAGAAATGTCCAGAGGTTTCTTCCACGATCAGCGATACCGGCAGGGGGGCCGCTCGCTGATCGCTGTCACACACAGCGATCTCGCTGGTGAGATCGCTGTTACGTCACAAAAGTTGTGACTCAGCAGCGATCTCGCTACAGAGATTGCTTAGTGTGACGGGGCCTTTACTCCTCTCCTATTTGAAAATATACGCAAGCTCAGAAAAACCAAGCATGCATGTGTGTGTAGGGGGATGTCAGTAGGAATAGCTGTCAGCTGAACAAGTATTTGGTCCGAAGCCATTGGGGTATGTGCACACGTAGTTTTTTGGTAGTGCAGATTTTGTAGTAAAATCCGCAGATAAATCCGCAGGACTAAAGTCATGAGATGTGAAACCGCAGCGGTTCTGCACAAAAGAATTGACATGCTGCGGATTGTAAACTGCAGCAAATCTGCGCGGAAAAATCCGCAGCATGTGCACAGTGTTTTTCAGTTTACCATTGAAAACAATGGCACTGTACAACGCACCTAAATCTGCTGCGGACCCGCAGGGCCAAAACCGCTGCGGATCCGCAGCAGAATCCGCACTGTGTGCACATACCCTCAAAAGGTATATGGCTACCATTAGAAACACCTGATACTTAAAACCATATGGCCAATTGTAATGGGATGTGATCTTTCATATGTTTTCTAAAACTCATCTTCTAGTTAAGATTACAAACTCCCTGCGAGAAAGTGAATGTTAATGAAGTTGCAGCAAAGCACTGGTAACAATGGAAGAGGTAACATAATAACTGCTTGTCCTGATTCTTCCCATTGCCTATGCAAAGCAGATTGCTGACCAATTATACACTTTGCAGCTATCACAGTACGACTTTTGTTCTGTGGCATTGTTAGAATGTAAATTTTGCAGGGGTTATATTTACCTGGTGGATTCTTGGCAGGATCATTGTGGCTTGGGCTTCCTGATTGTCCAATATCTGCAAAGAAATCAAGAAAAAAAGGTAAGTGTTTTGTGTTTTACAAGTATTACGTTTTTCCCTCTTCAGAACCTTGAACAGTTGAAAGTGGATGAGCAGACGTAATTTCCCTTTTTTGCTAGACAAACATGTGGAGTAGATTTCTAGGTACCGATGAGTTGATTACACTGTATAAGAAGCTTTGCATAATTAGACTTTCACATTAATTACTCTTTCACATGACAGAATACAAACCTTTAATTCGGTGCAAAATAAAGAAAAAAAAAAGAAGAGACAAAAGCGAGAATGGCAAATGAGCTATTACTATTGCTGCTCAATGACTCTATATTTAGTTGTTAATTATAGCGAGATCCCACAAATATGCTGCTAGAAATACAAGTTGTGGACTTTGTGGGTACAATCGAAGACTTTTAGCATGGTATATTCATATTGATCCTAGACCGATTTGAAGGTTTGACCAGTGCACACAAATATAGCCACTATGGGGGCACCAATATAATCTATGTCTATAATGTAGGACCAGAATGAATGGAAATTCACATAAACTAGACTTTTTCTAGTGCTATGCGAGAAAACATTGCATAGCACTCGGACCAGTGTTAATCTATGACACAGCTCACATCATCATATTTTTTCTCAGGCGTATTCGATGTGCGTATGAAATCGCAGAATGCTGCGAGTGTACACGTATATCGTCTGAGACTCGCCAATGCAAGCCCATGGGTGTGAGAAAAAGTCAGACACCACACGGACCATCTGTGTGACTTGCAACAAATATGCACACATTTTGCTCATTTCAGCCCATTGAGCCATTAAATTCAATGGGGAAAATCAGTGAGAAATGTAAAGCCGTACAGATGTCATATGGATGTCATACGGATACATGGGAGAAAATCCTTTCATTGCATTGCAAACGCATTACACACGGATGACCATACGGAGAACACTTGTGCCACTCTCAGCAGGGAGACTTGGACCGATTTTCCATACGTTAACTGTGACGCCGGCCTTAGGTGAAGACTGGGTTCTTTTCTTTGAAATAATCTATACAGGAAGGTGTCTTTAAAGATGTCATCCATGGTGCTTGAAATCAGCTCCATAGAGGAACTGAAAAGTTAAGTGGTCTCAGAATTGTGAGGGGTAAACAAACCACCGTTCCCCTGGAAGTTCTGGAGTGCAGCTTTCTTTTCTGCTGTCCTGGTGCTGTCCATCTATGTGTAACTATTATTGTTTCAATATTTTAAAGTGCACCTGTCAGCAGTTTTGGCCACTATAAGATGCAGCCGCTGCCTTTCAGGGCTTATCTACAGCATTCTATAATGCTGTAGATAAGCCCCCGGTCCAACCTGCAAGGTAAGAAAAATAAGTTTTATTATACTCACCCAGGGGGGCGGTCCAGTCTGATGGGTGGTCACATGTCTGGGTCTGGCGCCTCCCATCTTCTTGTGACGCCGTCCTGCTGCTTGCTTACTCGCTCCTGGCATCGCACTCCTGCGCAGTGATACTTATCTGCCCTGCTGAGGGCAGAGCAAATTCCTGCAGTGCTCAGGCGCTGGGCCTCTTTGACCTTTCCCGGCGCCTGTGCGCTGCAGGAATTTGCTCTGCTCTCTACAGGGCAGATAAGTATCACTGCGCAGGAGTGCGATGCCAGGAGCGAGTAAGCAAGCAGGAGGACGGCGTCGCAAGAAGATGGGATGCGCTGGCCCCGAACCTGCGAAATCCATCGGACCAGACTGCACCAAACCGCCTCCCCCCCACCACCGGGTGAGTATAATAAAAGCTATTTTTGTTATCTTTCAGGTCAGATCGGGAGCTTATCTACAGCCTTACAGAATGCTGTAGATAAGCCCTGAAAAGCAGTGACTGCATCTTATAGCAGCCAAAACAGCTGACAGGTTCCCTTTAAACATAACCTTTTTTTGCTATTTATCATTAATTGGAGCTTTGTATGTAGCTTCTATTCTATATTACCATGTGGTTCTTCATACAATGCTCTGTCTGAAAATATATAAAAGGCCTGCGAGACAATCGTTGTGTTCCTGTATCCTCTGATATTCTTAATAAAAGGAGATTTACAAAAGAAAAAAGCATCTTCACTTAAAACTATGATAGCAAGGACTACAGGTGAGGATACCACAGTGGGTCCTAAACCTACCAAGTGTAGATTGTTTTATAATGACCTTAAAAAAGAATATTAAAGTAAGGGCTCATGCAGACGACTGTATTTTCCGTCTGAGTGTAATCTGACAAAACATCATCAATGTTATTCTATAGAGCAGTGCACATGTCTGATTTTTTCCTCTGAAAGAGTCTGTCCAAGGGAAAAAAAAAATCGCTGTATGCTTGATTTGCATCTAATATTTGCATCGCACTCGGCCATACAAATCTATGAGTCCGTGGAAAAAAAAATTGAACTGAACTTAGAAAACATCTAATCACAGTGTGATTAGCAAAACCGTCCCGATTCCATCAGATGAGAGAATAAATGCTCATCTGCACCTAGCTTAGCCCAAGACCAAAGAAGATGAAACCAGAACTGATGGTGGCCTGTCTTGTTGTCTAGTGGTGGAGTAATTTACAAATCCTAACTCTTCTATTTTTTATTTTAGGTCAATGGATCTTATGTACTCCAACACTGAAACATAAAGTACAATATGGATATGCCCAATACACCAGACTGGCATTCTGGGCATTTATATCTAACTGGAAATTGTATGAATTGGCATTTGCTGATTTGTCGTCAGCTGAGCAGAGGTTGGGCATGGATGGCCCCACTTAATGTGTGGCATGAAGACGCAGTCTAAGCCGCATTGTGGTCTGTGTATCTCCACCTGCCAGTTCATGGAATGACAGAACTGTCAGCTGTGGAAGTGAGCCTGCATGTGTGTCCGTGTACGTGCTGAGGGAAGGGCACAGAGGGAGGAAACCATCTGCCTTTGCAAGGCATCCATTCAATGCTGGATTTAACAGCTGCGAAATAGGAGTGCCCAGAAGGACAGAAATGTGCAGCCTGAGAGAAACAGAGACCATGGGTATAGGACTTGGCACTGGCTACCATTTTTCCCAGGGAATAAAGGCTCTCTCCAGATGTCTGGGTGGCACAAAAAGAAGGAATGCAGCAAGATTTCCTAGAGGTAAATTAGGACAGGATAAGGGTGCCAGGCCTTATTAACCATTTCAGGGCAAAATTACAAGAGGCAATGCTATCATAAGATAGCTGGCAATTTTTAATAACCACAAAAATAATCAAATCTCAACCAATGTAATCAGATATCCATTCCTCTAATGCTTCTCCTCCACTTTGCTCCATTTTCCATGACTTCATTGAGTCCACTATATATAGCACAATGCAGCTCTGCGCGGTTAGTGTGAGAAGGATATAAAACTACAGCATGCCATATACCCATATACTGTTTCTGCCACTAATGTCCAGGAAAACCCGGTCTCATGCAAATAGCTTCATACAGATTAAAACAACCTGCAAGTTGTATGGAGCTGTAATGTGAAACTAATCAAATTCTAATGGCCTTTACTCTACCTCAGTATGCCTCCAATTTCAGACAAAGAACATTTTTGCACAATTCTGTATGAAGGGTTATGGTTTATGAGATGCTGGATTACAGAGGTACAATATATCTGCAATATAACGCAATATATTGGCTTGGTGAACACAGGTCTACCAGCTGGCTGCATGTGATCTAAGGGTATCGTTACACTTAGCGATGCATCAGCGATCCCGACAACGATATGGATCGCTGGTGCATCGCTAAGTGGTCGCTAGTGAGCTGCCACACAGGCAGATCTCACCAGCGACATAGCAGGGGTCGAGGGTCGCTACTTACCTGTCAGACGCGGCGATCCAGACGTCCTCCGCCCGCGTCCACAGGAAGCCGACGACAAGAAATGATCCAGGACCTTCTCACGCGATAAGCAGCGGGGGAGCCGGTCGGAGGTAAGTATCACATGTAGCGATATCGCTAGCAATATCGCTGCTACGTCACAAAATCGGTGATGTTACAGCGATATTGCTAGCGATATCGCTATGTGTAACGGGGGCTTTAGAGTGTAGTTTTTACATGGATGGAAGTGCATGTATTTTTAAGGCCAGGATCACACATGCAAGGAATACGGCCGAGTCTCGCATGTTAATACCCGGCACTCGGGAGAGGAGCGTGCGCCTGCATGTATTGCTATGTGGTCGCACGCTCTGCTCCTGAGTGCCGGGTATTAACATGCGAGACTCGGCCGTATTCCTCACATGTGTGATCCTGGCCTAATAGTGTATTATTTATTTCACTGCAATCACATTGAGCGACACAGATTCATCGAACCCAGTAGATGCACCTAAATAACGACCCTCAAATAGAAGAGCACTACAAACTAAGTCCATCTGCATCTTCAGATTTAACTTTCATTAATGACTCAGGTGAACTAACACGCCACAATTGCCAGGCCGTGTTGTGCTTCAGGCTGTGATGACCTTAAACGGCTTTTCATTCCCTTTTTAATAGCCTATTGTTCTAAACCCATGTGCTTGAGACAGCTGCTTATACTAGTCTGACAGCATTTTCTTTAGCATTTATTAATTGTTTGCTACAAAAGCTTTGTAAACACAGCAGCGAGATCTCTGAGATCTCCGAATGATTCTTTTGCATGTTTGTCACACTTAAATGTCTCAGATCGCCCTTTAAATATTAGACAAAGATAACACTAGTAAACACAAAATGCAGTTTTTAAATAAAAGGTCTTTATTATTAAGGGAAAAAGAAATCCACAGGGCCCTGTGTGAAAAAGTGATTGCCCCCCCCCTCCCCCCTTTAAAACATAAATGGCGATAACATGGAACAGTGGTGAACCTTCCCAGGAGTGTGCAGTTGACCACAATTACCCCAAGAGCGCAGCGACAATTCATCCAAGGGGTCACAAAAGACCCCACAACAACAGCCAAAGAACTGAAGGCCTCACTTGCCTCAGTTAAGGTCAATGTTCATGACTGGACAAAAATGGTCTGCATGGCAGAGTTTCAAGAAGAAAACCACTGCTGAGAAATAAGAACATAAAGGCTTGTCTCAGTTTTGCCAGAAAACATCTTGATGATTCCCAAGACTTTTGAGGGAATGCTCTGTGGAGTAATAAGACAAAAGTTGAACTTTTTGGAAGCTGTATGTCCCATTACATCTGGTGTAGAAGTAACATACCATTTCAGAAAAGGAACATCATATAAACAGTAAAATATGGTGGTGGTAGTGTGATGGTTTGGAGCTGTTTTGCTGCTTCAGGACCTGGGAGAACAAATATCATGGTTATCGGCAGCACTTTGTCTCAGTAAACTGGATCTGCACCGAAAACATGATGCTAGATGGGGACAGATTGTTATGTTCCCATTGGTTATCATAACCCCACATCGGTAAAAATGCACCAATGAGCTTATCTATAATCGACTGGCACTTATTGACAGGCCCTTCTAAATGCGCCTTAAAGGGGTCGTGCCACATTATAATAGACTGTAAATGTTTAAGAGGTCTTATAAATAAATAATCTTGCAATTTACATGTCTTAAAAATTATTAATGATCAATTGCTGTTGTCAATGCCTAAGTAGAGCGCAACAGTGTTGAGTTTGACATGGCTGCTGTGCTTTGCATAGGCAGCAACTGAGATGACAAAACTATCAGTATATGAAGTGAGTTTTGCCATCTGAGTCACAGCCTATGCAGAGTGCAGCAGGTGATGACAAACTCTACTTTACTACTGCGCTCTACATGAGAAATTATGGGAGTTAATGAGAAAACAAAGCAGCTGGCTGAGTCACTGGTTCAGCTCCCACAGCTCCTTTAGCCCCTCCTCCACTCCTCGCATCTTATTAAACATCTTCTTTCACACCTTCTCTGCTCCATACATCCCCTTCCAAAGCACATTTTCTCCACAGGACTTCAGGTGATCGAATTTTCTTCTAAAGCACCTCCACTCTTCACATCTTCTTCCACAGCACCTCTGCTCTCGCATCAACTTGCATAGCACACTAGCTCCCCGTATCTCCTCCAACAATACTTTCACAGCACCTCCTCACACCTTCATCTCCTTCCTCAGCACCTTTGCTCCCCAACTATCCTTCTACAGCTGAGAACTCGCTGTGTTTATGCATAAAATGAATTCCCTATTGATTTCTATGGGAAAAAAGAATAAAAAATAAAGAAACAATTGACATGCATAGGATTTTTAAATGCTGCACTGAACCTATGCAATATTTTTAGGGTCCAAGCTTCACCTTTACTGAACATGTGCAACATCGGGAGGGTCTGCCCAATATTGACCATGTGCTTCTCTACTCTAAAGGTACTGTCACACTTAGCGATGTACTAACGATCCCGACCAGCGATATGACGCGGTCAGGATCGCTGGTGCATCGCTAAGTGGTCGCTAGTGAGCTGCCACACAGGCAGATCTCACCAGCGACATCGCTGGGGACGGGGTCGCTACTTACCTGTCACACTAGGTGATCCTGACGTCCTCCCGCCCGGCTCCACGCTCGTCTCTCCGCACGAAGCTGACGACGAGAAACGGTCCAGGACGTTCTCGCGCGATCAGCGATAACCAGTGGGGGAGCGGGTTGTAGGTAAATATCACACACAGCGATGTCGCTAGCAATATCGCTATAACGTCACAAGTTATAGCGATATTGCTAGAGATATCGCTTAGTGTGACAGTACCTTAAGGAGTACTTCACACATAGTGAGATCGTTAGCAAGATCGCTGAAACGTCACAGGTTTTGTGATGCAACAGCGACCTTGCCAGCGATCTCGCTACGTGTGACACATAGAGGTGACCGGCCCCCCGTTCGATATCGCTGATCGTTCTTGAATGTCCTAGGCCATTTTTTGATCGTTGGTGTCCCGCTCGCCAGCATGCATCGCTGTGTTTGACGCCATAACAACGACGAGCGACCTCGTTGGCAACTCAGAACTCAGGGACACAGGCGTGATTTTGCTGTGTCTTTTCAACACCCCCTCAGCTCTGATTGGTGGTCTCAAATTAGGATCTTTGTAGCGTTTCCTTTTATAGGCCAGCTATCAATTATATGCAATCATAACATTTAACATGTACAGTTATAATAATGGCGTGTCCCCGTGTCAGTGACTGTGGATACATGAATAAATAGTGCACTAGCGACTCAGAGAGGGACACTGAAGAAAACCACGTACTGATAGCACAGTAGTGGCCGCCAATCGGAGCAGAGGGGCGTGGAAAAGGCAACGCTAAAGCACGCCTATCGAGGTCTGAGTGGTCAGAATAGCTGCTGTGTGACAAGGTCCCAACCACCGCCGAGGTTTGACAGCATACTAGCAACCATTTAGCAACGTATCAGCGAACTGAACAAGTCGCATCATTGTCGGGATCGCTGGAGCGTTGCTATGCGTAACGGGACCCTAACTCGCATGATAATCAATGCATAGGAATAACACATCAACAAAGCCTAGTACATTATTTATTCATAAGAAATAAACAATATTAGCAATTAGTTGGCTCCAAAGTCAGCTCCAAATTGGGGTTACTTTTGCTAGACAGTTGGTGTCAATACTAGGCTCATAGTTAGATCCTCTATTCAGTCAGTTATATCCAATTCATGATGAGAAAACATGAAAAAACACAACAAAAATGTACTGTGTGAATAAAATCTAACAGACAAATTAAGGTGTTATTATTTCTTAGATTTGGTAAAGAAGCCAACCTACATAGCGCCAATCAATAAGTATGGCATGGCGGCACTATAAAAATAAATCATCCTTAAATATTTTTTTCATTATACTAAATAGCTTTTCAGTGCCAAGTTCAGACATCTCTTCACACAGTGTTCTTGTTCAGTGGTTTTAATGCTTGTAGAAACTCCATGGACTGCAAATGTTTTTCTTGTTGTTTTTTTTTTTTTTACAAGCTATTTTGGTGTTTGGGGTTTTTTTAATATGCGTTGTTTTTTTTCAGGAGATCTTGTAGTTTTCTACAGAAACCTACAAGAAAAAATGGCAGATAAAATTGCCAGGGGCATGTCGCGTTTTGAAAAATGTAAATGACTGCTAAAATGCCACACTTCAAAACACTTTTGGGGTTAGATTCATCAAATCTGATGTTTTGTACACCATTTTGAAAAAAAGATCATAGGTGAACGCTATTAAAAAAAACTGATGCAGTTTTAGACTGTCCTAAAGTCAGAAAATGAATTCTACCACCATGAGCTGGTGCAGAGTAACAACATATTCTGCCTAAAGCCATTTTCCCACATAGGACACCGTGGTGTCCGAACCGGCTGTGGAGCTACCTGCCCACACACAACAGCTTTAGATATGCCTATACGGTTGTTAGGACAGGAGACTAGTAGCTGGCTCACATATTTTAAACAATTTGCAACTTTTTTTCAAGTTTTTGCACAATTTGTAACTTTAAGAAATATAGTTTATGCCAACAGCTGGCATAGACTGCTTCATAAATGTAGGCCTTTGTGAAATTTGTTTTTATAGATTTCACAATTGACTTTAAAGTAAAATCTGGCTGCATTGTGTTTAGGTCCCCAAAAAAACATTTGGCTAAACACAACAACAAAAAAATGGAAAATGCTGTAGGTGTATTCAGCCTTAGTCTGGACACGTCCACTGCTTTTTGAGGGAAAAAAAAAGGAAACACTGCAGTGTTAAGATAATGTTGTCTGATGCAGAAAATTCTGAATATTTCTACAGGTAGACCATGAGGAATGCATGGCTCTCTGTTAGTACTGACAGGTATATACAATAAACTGCATTAGTTCTCTGTTCAGCATGACTGTATTTTTTTTTTCAGCTGGTGCTTTAAAATCCTAAAAGGTCTGGAGCATTTTAATTGTCAACAGCCCAGGTGATGTTGGCCTCCTCTGAGCTGACCAGTGCTGGAATATGTTCTTGGCAATGTGCACTTGGCACACTCAGTCCCATCCTCAGCCAGGACAATGAGGAAGACAGGAAGTGCAGAGCTGGTCCCGACTCCTTGGCAGCTAGACTGGCAACAGAGTGAAGAGCCATATCACTGCCAAACCTAAATCAGTAGGGAAGCCCAGCTTGCTGGCAGGCAACAAGCGAATGTTTAACACCCTGATCTCAGGATTCCCAATCAAGAGAAATGCCATGGCCAGAACTCTCCTCACTTGTTTGAACTGCCAGCTACTCGCACACGTTACTATACTGCTTCATAACTGGCTTCTGTGTGCGTAGGAACTGACAAAGATTTACATGACGCAGTGGTTAAGATTTCCTATCATTAGCCTAGTAAAAAATATGGAGACTTGTAGGCAATTCAGACAGAAATATTCCATCCTGACCAATGGAATACCTTTTAGCTAATATCCAAATCTCAGAAAACACTTTTCTCCTGTTCCTACACCTGCACTGGGGTTTGGGCTTTCTCCCTGGTTTGAAGCCTTGTGATCTCACTAGGGACTGTGATATAAATGAAGCCCCCACTAGTAAGACTATGTGCACACGTATGCAGAAAATTTCTGCATGAAAACTGGACTCCTTCCCAGAAAATACGCAATGTTTTCCGAAGCGTCTCCAGATACATAGAAAATAGCCAGAAATGCGGAATTTACCACAAAATTAATGAGCATGCTGTGTTTTTTACCGCAAAGCGCTTTTTTGGCAGTAAAAAACGCATCAATATGCACAAAAAGTGAAAAATGCATTTAAATGAACGGGAAGCTTCTTTTAGACGTTTTTTGAGCAGATTTTTTTGGTAAATCCGCGGGAAAAACGCGAAAAAAAACGCAACATGTGAACACAGCCTGAATGTCACTACTATCCACATATGCTGCACTTGTATGCTCAGAAATCGAACGTTCTCTAAAAATCTGAGAATTCCACCCCCACAACCAGTCAGGCGTCTACCATACAGAACTATACTATGGCTATGCAAATATTAACCTCTCATTTTATATGCAAAAACTATTGAAAAGCCTGAAATGCACGGGTCATGTTCATCCTCCGCTACGAGTCTGGTCTGGAGCAGCTAATCTGAAACACCAAATAATATAGTGGAACTGGAGATAATTCAGTCAAATAAGGACACGGCGCGCACTATCCCATGTTTATTACCCAAGAAGGGGGAGAGCGCAGAGGGAAAAGGGTGACGAGGTTACGTAAGGATATCAGCTAGTTCATGTGCGTCCTGGTTATCTAGCTCCTAAAGAATGTACTGTCCCAATATGAAAGCAAAGTCTACCGTTTCATTGCATGGATTAGCTTCACAGTGTTATATTTGCAAGTTAATCATTCACATCATTCAGCGTTACAGGCGTACTAAAATAGTGACACTGGCCTCCAAGTGCCATTTTGTTCTCTAGCTAAAAAAAAAAAAAAACCTGCATTACTACCAACCCACTGTTAAAGCAGCAGGAGATTAAAAAAAATTCCGTACACTCTGGCCTCCGGTCTTCTTTTTTCACAGTGTTAATTTCTTGCCCCGAGTTGAAGACGGTGTTTCGCCAACCAAAAAAATCTAGAAATACACATTTCTCTTCAAATGGGAAAATCAATATTCACCACTAAATATAAGGTGAGTTCAGATATTTTGGATCATGAATCTGTCGCAAATTCGCAGTTGGCAAAATCTCCTACAATTGTATTTTCATGCATACTTTGCTCTTTAAAGGGAAAAAGGTTCGTCTCAGCTCCTTGGATAAAATTCCATTTAGTCAATGTTAAAATTGCACAGCACTTAAATGCAACAAGCACAAGAGAGAAAGAAGTGTTGCGTTTCGCTCGCACTCCTGCCATCTCAAACTGCGTTAGCTCAGTATGACCAGGATGGAGTTCCGTGCACCTGCAGAATTTGGACTTTTTTGGTGAGCTAGCTTTATGGCGATTCCACTTTACTCTTTGCAATGCAAAGAAGAAAAAAAAGGATCTGCAGCAGGCCTGTAACATAACACATTCTGCGGCTTTTAATCTGCAGAATGCTTTCAGACGTTATGCATCGTTCTCTCCTGACCTCCCCATAAAGATTGTTTTTACAATCTTCTAAGTATGTACAACGGTGGTTCTGTTGCCGGGAAAGTTGGGTGAGAAGATAAAACATGTTCCTAAGATTTTTAGGGCTTGTTATCACAATGCTCCAGATCAATGAATGAGATAAATCAGCTTCTCGATGTAATTCTACACGTCACTATGAAACTAGGTTGATTTTGTCTTCTGAAGTCCAGAAAAGCAAACGCTAGGATAACACACAGCTTTCCCAAAACCATGAATGCATTACAGACAGCTGAATCAAACAGCAAATGACAGATCTTGTCTTTTTTTTTTTAATTTTAGCGGAAATGCAATTAAAACAGTATGTGACTGTGGCACTTGTGTACGGCAGCTCTGCAGTGCTGACGCCTTCATGTGACACTGGAGTTAATCTCAGCTGGCTTTACTTATGTTCAGCTACTTTAGGCATATCAGTTTCTCCCAAAGTCATGTGCGGGAATCCACCGAGTCAGGGTAATTACAGATTTCAGGCGTGTGGGCCTTGGAATGCCCGCCACCATCAGGACACAGCCAAGTCCTTGTTGTTTTGAATTCCAATGTAATTTTCTCTTTTTTTTTTTCATCATCTGAGTGAGTATTTTTCACCAAGTACTGAGCTACGCAGTAAGGCTTCAAAATCACATCTTTAATGGTATGGATTTTACTACAGCACATTCATTGTCCCATTCGTATGCCTCCACACCCTCTCTTATTAATTTACAATGTGCCATCTCACACAGGACACTCTCTGTTGTTTTACATTGCTGCTGTGCTTTGCATGTGGGTGACTGGTTCTGCATATTTAGTTGCAGTCTCTGGTATCACATAGCATAACCTTTAGGACACGTTGCGTGCAGTAGACTGAACCTTGCTTTTCTATACCACATTAGAAGCACAGACTGATTCGAACCCCAGCATCAATTCCAGCTATGTAGAGCAGGTCCTCTATATCATATAGGGCTATTTTTGGCTGCTTCCAAATTCCTCTCTTATCAATTACACAGGATGCGTGCCATGCTGAGCACTATTCTAGAAGGATGGGCCTCCGGATGGTGCTCTCAAATATTTAGTAAGCAGCCAATGCAAACATTATTTTTACTGAAAACCAAAGACTACGAAGTAAAGCCCTTGGCTACTAGCAGGAGCAGTGTTTCGTGCCAGGATGAGATTGGATCTAGCCCTTATTTAATAGAGAGCATTCTATAACTGGGCAACCATTCTCTGTGCTCAGTGCAGCATGCACATTCAGCTACCCTATTTGGAAAAGCATCTTTATCCATTATTACGAATCTGAATGCAGCATTCCCAATGGGCCTTATCAATGGTGCACCAGAGATTGCTGGGAATCCTGTCACGGCCCTAGGCCACAACTGGCTGGTACCCTCCCAGACGAGCACATGGTGCTCGGCCGACGACATTTCAGGATAGATCTGTCTGGCAGCCATTTTAGATACAGCCCACACTCGAGAGCATGTGTCTGACTGCCAAAATTACAGACGCTCGGTGCCAAAACACTCTTGGCAATGGAGATAAACTTTGCAGAGATCCACAGTGTAGAAATATCTCCTAATTACGACGCGCAGGGGGGCAGAATGTTTTTACAATACAGCTGTGCTAATGTAAACATTTCATTTGGCAGCCGTCTCCTCCCACTTTTCAATTAACCGGCTTTTATGCAGATACTTTAGCTCTGCCATAAACTTTATGGGTCCTTCTCTTTGAGTACAGTTTATGAAACGCAGATTGGAGGTGTTTGGAGCGAATTTCATCCACTGATGGCTTTCTGCAGGACGGGGAATTTGCGGACAGCCTCTCATTCTGCAGCATTAGCATGCAGGGCATTGAAATCCTCCAGGTACGAGTGTGTTCGCTGTGGCTGCCGTCCAACACAAGCAGCGCTGCAGTCCTAGCGTTAACCCATGCTACAAAGGAACGGTTAAGTCACAAGTACACACATGTATCCCATATACTTTTACAAGGAGTGATGTGATTCGGTTTGAGGCAACACATGTGCTCTGCCCTTGGAGGTAAGTCCTTGTAAAACGAGAGTGCATTTAAGGCTAACTTTTCATTACAATCGGAGAGATGCAGCATTACTGCCTCATATAATTATTACAGTCCAGCACAGAAACGTAGCCCAAAAATAAGAAGGTAAAATCAGGTTGGCACTGTCTGAAGTGTAACCAGGCTCAGACTGGCCCATAAGGTAACTGGGAATCCCCCGGTGGACCCCTGTGCAGATCTGGGCTCCCAACCCCACTGTATGGGCAGTACTTTGCATGATTCCCACTGTAGAAAAAATGCAGCATGTCATCATTCATTAACCAAACTAGCCAGTTTATTATTATATAGAGATATAGGTACATTTGTAAACGAGGGTAGTGTAATATTTGTATATGCTGACGAAAAGGGGGCCCTCCAAAGTCAATCTTACTGGTGGGACCTTGGCACCCCAGCCCGACACTGTGTGAGACGTCTGGTGCAGCCTTGATCTGTGCTCCAGTGATGGTGAAGGCCGTGCATAAACCCTCATACATGGCCATTCCAGCTGTGTGGTGGTGCCATTGACTCTGTACAAACCAAGACATTTATACAAGTGTGCTCCATGGTGTCTCGTGTCAGCTATACCCTTATAGTAGTCTCAGTAGTATCTGTGTCCTTGTCACGCCACCTGCCGTGTCTCTGGTAGCCCATGTCTAGCAGTATCAGGCCCTAGCGGGCACCACTGGTACACCAGGTGCACTGTAATGCACATAAATACTAGGAGGACAGTTTTCCCATGATCAGCTAGATACTGGAATTTGTCCAGCCCTGACAACATTTTTAGAGATGTGAATACCACTTTCCTGATACTTTTTAGGTCCAGGAAGTAATAAAAAAAAGTTAAAAAAACCCACAAATAAACATGATCATAATCTTGCAGCCAAGCATTCAGCCGACCAAACTGAGCCGTTTTTGGAGACTTTTAACATATACATGTATTTGGATTATATTAGGTCATCAAAGGAGCCCCTCATCATAATGGTTTAATTGTGGTGGTTTTATTGCTGTGACCAATAAGCAAAACAACAGGGTCCACTACAAGATGCCTGTTTGGATCCCATTTAAGTTGCTTAAGGTTAAAGGAATTGTCCATTGAAAACAAAGTACCGTATAATCTATTCTCGGGATGGGTGACAGTGGGGCTACAACTGCTGGAACCCACAATGACAGGCAGCATGGACCTCCTTTTTACCACTAGAATGCTCAGCTGGCAGTGCATAATTTTCATTCTCTTTGGCGCCGCCAGAAGATATTGAGTCCAGTGCTCGACAGCCCCATAGAGAATGAATGGAGTGGAAGGTTGGATAACAGTAATGAAGACAAAAGTTCACTGACATATAAAAATTCAACATTCTGCTGATTTGTAATCGGACCAACACTACTCAGTAAATGATCACCAGACAATCCCTTAAGGTTACAAAGAAGAAATCCAGCATTGTACTGCTCAGGAAGAGCTGGAGTTGTACAAAAATAAAGGCAAATGGCGAAGAATCACAAAACAAAAGACAACGAAGCTGACTGGATAACATTTACGGTATGTTCACAGGGGAAAAAATACAAACACAGAACAAAAGGAGTGTGTGACTAATCTGTGAACCAGTCCAAAGCAAAATAATAACACAAATTATGGCATGTGATGAACCTCCAGAACACTGTATGGAGGGTACTGTCTCAGAATACGCCATAAATGTCTCATAGGAGTTAACAGTATATAGAGATGATCACAGAAGATCCAAAAGAAATTTAATGAACAGATTAACAGACAACTTCAAGGGATTTTTACCAAGAACAAAGTACATTTTAACAAATAGATCATTGAATAAAATTAAGTTCCACAATTGGATGTAATGTGTAATGGCTGTGTCTGACCGTACAGGGACATGGTCTAATCATACCACAGCTCCTGGGCAGGGGAGGAAGCAAAAGAGAATAAACAGACTTCACAGCACGGGATCACAGTGGATTGTGTGAGGCCAAACATTTCACTGCTTGTTTTTAAGCAATGTTTTACTTCACAGAAAGAATCCGTTGTGATCCCATGCTTCAGGCCGGGTCACACTAGCGTATAGCATCCGATGCGAGAGCATCAGATGCAATATGCTAATGACTCTCGGCTCCTACTCTGCTGTGTGCGGGAGGTGAGTGTGATGCTACTGTGCTCCGAGCCCCTCGCACAGAGCGGATCGGAGCACAGCTGCGGAGGAGACAGAGAAACTATTTTCTCCATCTCCTTCATTGCCAGGGTCGACGTATATCGCACAGAACTCAGATGATATCCGAGTGCTGTGCGTTGTGTCACTCGCACCCACTTATATGGGTGCAAGTGAGCTGCTCGGATAACACAATATCAGAGCACACTCTCTCATCACTACTAGCTTTCCAAGGTATGAACAACTCTTGAATGCACCAGAATGGAGAACAGCTACACTATAGAATGGACCTCAGTTTTGGCTCATAGAAGGGATCCCAAGCGAAGAACTAACCTCTCTGATGGTTGTAAGAGAAAACCCTTTTATTTGGAACTAAGTGTTTATTCTCTAGAATAAGAAAAGCCCATCCAACATAAACTAGTATAAAACGAAACAAAGCCTTTTAAAGGTTGTTAAATCGCAGACACACAAAGCACCTTAAATACTACAGAACTGACTCTTATACAGTACAATCTATAAATATAAAATACTTATAAATCATTGTAAACCCACAGAAGAAACACACGTGGTAGTTTCTTCAGATTTACAACTGCACGCCACTTTCCCCTGGAAGTTTAACTTCAAACTCCCGAGAAGACATGATAATTATATGATTTGTGTGGAGTGCTAATTTGTTTTAAGTGCTCTTTGGTATTACACGTTTAATGGGAGATTTGCTGAAGCAAGATTTTATTGTGTGATGTAAAAGGCAGCTTCACTGGCTAAATAACTTTAGCCACTTTCCACTAAATCTCTTCCTGATAGTGTCAATGTGCTGGCACAATTTACACAATTCTAGGTGTGACTTCTGGTAAAGCCACAAACTTGCTAGTTCTAACATTTGGAAAGTCTAAAATATAGCCACCATTTCTCATTGTCAACCACTGCTTGGCTCTTGGCACTTTCTAGCAGTGGATTTCTGTGAAGTCTTGCTCCTTACAAATCCTATAAGGTGATGGCTAGAGTTGGTGAGAATTGATTTTCCACATCAGTATCTTGTGGGCACTAGACAGGAGCCCTGAGAACAGCCTCCTACCCAACAGATTCATGGCTCTTCTTCAGAAGAAGGCATCATCACTGTGACGTGTTGCACAAGTGACGATGTGCCACCCCAGCTAATCAAAAGAGGCGTCACAGAAGCCGTCTGGTGGGAGACATTTCTCAAGGCTTCCGTCCAGCAACCACAGACTACTTCTCTGGTTGCTGGCCTGGGTTCAGAGAATAGATTTGCCCCAAATCTTGTGATGGAATTAGGCATTGGCACCAGAATCAAATGTTTTAAATGCCCCAATTAATCTTAGTTAAACATTCAGTGCCTGCAGCAGACATTACATTTCCTTTTATGCCATGATATGACTGCCCAAGACATCACCTGTGTGATCACATTAGAATGGAGCAAATAGGGGCAGCGAGGGTCACAAAGAGCCAAGCAGCAGCAAAGATATGTTTACAATGGGCTCAGCATCAGACATTGGCCCAGGGAAATGAGTGCTGATTACAAGGCAGTGACTTGAGAATATGGCTTTAATTGTGTATCCATATTTTTATTCATTAAGCTGAGAAACCCATAAAATCCCCACATGCTATGGTGTCCCAGCCACATAACCTATTAATAAAGTTTCTTAAAAGTTTTGGCAGGGGGCCAGCACAGTCCATTAACTCCTTGAAAGTTGTTAAAAAAGAAGGAAGAAAGACATTTCAGACTGTTTTGTGGTTATGAATGAAACAGCAGGAGGCCTGTATAGAAACATCACATTGGATATAGCGCTGATCAGGGATGCCTCTGCGCTAAGCGAGAGGCAGGAGAGGATGTAATAAGGAAATTATCTGCAGAAATCACAGGAATACAGAGCAGTTTGCTTTGTTAAGAGCTGTCATGTTCTGTATGAAAAAAATGCATCAACCTGTAAATTAGCCGTGAAATCGAGTTGTGAGGTCATATTGGCAATTCACTGCAGAACAAAGCTCATATATTAAAGGGACATATCAGCTGATCCCTTACTATAGTTGGTGCAGCTATTACAGTAATACGGACCATTTATGGCTTACACAATTATATAAATCTTGTAAGAAGTAGCATGCTAAAACAACTAAAAATGAATAATTTCATAAAAGAAAATAAAACAATCCAGGAACTCGTAGACCATAAATAGAAAGCTCTATATGTAGATAGTTTTACGACATAAAAACAGTATTTTATTCTCGTATATAAGAATCAATCTTATTTGTTTTTGCAGTTTTCTTCCAAGCTGCGAGTGAAGTATGCAGTGTCTAGTTTTGTGGTTGTCCTTTATGTTGCCTTACAAATTTGCATTAATCCGCTATATTTTCCCAATCTCTTTTATATAGCCATCTGTTCACAGGCTTTCTTTATTCACAATATTACACACGTATCTATGCCTTGGTGTTTTCTTTTTGTCTTCTGAACTCAGACAAAATTCTCCACAAACATATATAAAGACCCTCGTAACAATCCCCTGGTGTCATCAATCTCATATCTCTGCATACTCTCAGCATTGTTATGACAGTTCAGCCGACAACATGACTGCCATCTCTAGGGTCCACATCTGATTGTGGAAGTATCACTGCATAGGCTGCAAAACCACCTCGTATAAAGAAAAAAACAGGTCAGTTCTTCGTAGAGAGAACTGCATACACATGAACCCCCAGATGTATGAACATTCATTTCAGCTCGTCTTTATAGCGTTTCCATGGGGGAGTGAATGAAGTCACTGGCAGACCCCTCTTTGGGCGGTTTATCTCCCGTAGAACAAAAGGATCGGGTGTCTAAATTCAAACCGCCAACCATTATCTCTCTCCAATCATCTGTCAGGGAGAGTCACGAGGCCTTCATGTACATTGGATGGCCCTGCTGAAGGCTAACTTCATTGTGCATAAGGGAGCCTTTAGACACATTTGTAATAAAGATGTCTAAATGAAATGCATGTTTGCTTCTGACCTTGATGACGGGTTGTACAACTTATGCTGTACTAACCACCAGCTAGCTAAACGTTATCGCGTCAGCTAACATATGACCTAATTTAATGAACTTTTGGAGTTTTCCTTTTATCTGCAGACAATAATATCAGAGCAGACACCCTGCTGTGTAATTGATTATCATAGTGTTTGGCATTAGTCTGCCACATCTAACGTTCAGAAGATTTTAAGGGATATTAGTAATTACTGAAAGTGTTGTACAACTGCTTAGAATTTCAGCTTTACTAAGCACTTCAAACAATATTACGTTTGCTGAAATGAATACATCAAACAATATTTTACTTGTTGAATGTATCAGCAGACATTTTTCCGTCCTTAAGAGCATTAGGCGACAATCCCATTAAATACCAGGAACAAGGAATCTCTTTACCACTGCCACATGATTCTACGTCTCAATGGTGATAAACCAGACCATATAATGCGTTAGCAGACTGTAAAGACACTGGGGATATTGGGAGAAACGTAACAGGTCAGAAGATTGAGCCTCCTAATATTCCATCTGAGAAAAAGGATGACCTGGCCACTAGGTGGCACTGTGATATATTTACACGTGTATATATGGTATATGGTTTAGACAGAATTGGCAAAAAATATATTATACACAGCCCAAATGGCAGAAAACTGAAAGTCAAGTCACGACTGGTACAGGAGAGAGGATCCTGCCCGAGAGGGCTCACAATCTACAAGATATATATATATATATATCAGAATATGCTTATTATGTAGCATGTATGGCATTGAACATATGATATTACATAATACATTTACGGATGAGCGGACTTGTAGAAGATTGGATTCTGGTGTCTGACCTGAACTTTAGTACAAAGTTTGGTTCGGGTACCATAACTGTCCCTAAACTTGAACCAGAACCAGAACCCAAACCCCATTGAGAACAATGGAGACCCGAACTTTGCATCTAGAAAAAAAAATATTTCTTTCTGCAACGGACCTCCCCCGAAACGTTGAACTTTACAAAGGATTCCGGTGTTTAGCACCGGACACTAACTGTCTGATATGAACCCTGAACTTTTAAGTTTGGGTTTGTTCATCTCTAAATATATTACATTCAAATGTGAGTTCTCCTTTATTTTTACCCAGAAACATGAGTACTCCATGTAAAAAGTACTTATGTTGTATTGTACGTTTTACCATGTCTGTGAAGGTTACTAAAATCAAGTCATATAGTTTGTACCTTGCATTGGAATAAAAACACTGAAAAATTATTCTAAAACCAAACTGTCCTGTATTACTGGCTCAGAACAGAGAGGCAGAGCACATGCATGGCCTCCGCTTCATTCAATGTCTACAGGACTAGCCGGCAGACCCACGGAGTATAAGCCAAGCATGCACACCTCCACTCTGTTCAGGACAGGAATGAAGAGCCCCAGTATTGTGGTTCTAAAGAACCAATCTTGGGGTATACCCAGAAGTGAGATTCCCAGTTATCAGCAAGTTATTCCCTATTCCAAGAACATAGAATAACTTGTTTTTTGTAGGAAGAATTAATCCTTTAGAAGACATCTGAATAAAGTTGTGCTTATAAGTCAAAGGCATAGAAATAATGAGAATAAGTATAAAGACTCCTTTTGTAAAAAAGCAAACATATAATGTATGTATAAAAAATAAAGAATAATGTGTACAGTTAGAAAATAACTTTACTACTGGTAACATCCCTGAGCCCCATAATTTATACTTCATGTTACTAAGCAATGACTGGACAGCTCTGATAAAATAAACCAAATTGTTCAGTCTGGTAACTCTCATTATCGGCTTTTGGAGAACACCCAGCTTCATTATTAAGGCAGGCTTAAGTTCAAAGACACCAGCATAAGTGATCTATTGTTACTGAGGAGCAGGGGAGCAGGATCATGTCTCCCCTGCACTAATGAAGTCAAACAGTAAAATTGCAGTGCAGTCTACCACCACTTAGCCATATGGTGTAAGGCTGGTTCCAGTTGGGGAAATAAATGTTCTGTATCTTAATGTGTAATCTGTGCCTAGATTATGGCAATTCCAGATAGGCTACAAAGCGTCCCATTCTGGCTTCCTTTACCGCAAATGGCCCATTGATAACGATTCCATGTAAGTATAGGAGAAGAAGCTCATTAGCCCCTCAGGATGTTTTCTACTACATTTAGATAGGATCATGCACATAGTACATAAATGATCGAAAAGATAAGAGAAGTTAAAGCATAAGGCTGGGATCACACATGGGAGAAACTCGGACGAGTCTCGCATCGTAATACTCGGTAGCGGAGCGTGCGGTTCCATGTATTTCTATGCAGCCGCACGCTCCACTCCCAAGTGCCGGTGGCAGTGCGGGTATTAAGATGCGAGACTCGTCCGAGTTTCTCGCATGTGTGATGCCGGACTAACTTGTTTTATATCTCTTTTGTCCTAAAGAATCTGAAGGAAAAAAGAAAATGATCTGTCATATTCTCTGCATTCACAGGCTAGGAGACGTACAGTAAGTTCATTGCATCTCTAACCACTCCAAAAGAAGTTCCCCACATCTTGCAGGAAATTTTTTATTATGCATTATTGATAGGAGGGTTTGTGTGTTCCCTAGTACAGCCAAATAATAATAAAAAAAAAGTCTACAGGCATAAAGGGAAACTATTCTGTACAGTTTTCAGAGGAATGTCATAGCTGGAGTGACACACACTTTCACTGTCAAGAAACAAGCTTGTGGTTTGGCTGTTAGTGAGTGTTTGAGTGGATGTGTGTTGGAAGAGGCGGCTTGTCTGGCATCTCTCATTATGACTATGCAGTAAATCATTCACAGCAGTGTTTTATCGCAGCTTCGGACTTGCTTTTTAGCACTGCCTTTCTGCGTCACATCAAAGGTAATCCAGAATTCATCATTTCCAGTTATTTGCAAAAACATCATTCAAAACGATATAATGGTTTCACTTTTGTTGAGCAATGAAATAGTTTCATCCATACATCTACTTATTTGACCTGCGCTATGCAATTATATCATACAATTACACCTATAATTGTATTATTATCCATTGCTTGTAAAAATCGTAAGATTATTTGGGATTTTCTTTTAAAGTTTTAAATTATTCAGTCACTGTAAATGATTAGTAAGTTAGTGAGTACAGAGATGAGCAAACCCGAACTTAAAAGTTTGGCGTTCATACTGGACAGCTAGTGTTCGGTGCTAAACACCAAACTCGGACTTTCCCCAGAAAAAAAGAGAAAGAGAGAGAAAGTTCACATCAAGAGCTCCATTCAAAATTACTGTATGCAGCCTGCTTTTGGTATCATATATAATTCACATCCAGAGCTGCATTCAAAATTCTGCAGACTGCTCCTAATATCATATAATTCACATCCAGAGCTGCATTCAAGATTCTGCAGACTGCTCTTAATATCATATATAATTCACATCCAGAGCTGTATTCAAAATTCTGCAGACTGCTCCTAATATCATATACCGTAATTCACATCCAGAGCTGCATTCAAAATTCTGTAGACTGCTCCTAATATCATATAATTCACATCCAGAGCTGCATTCAAAATTCTGCAGACTGCTCTTAATATCATATATAATTCACATCCAGAGCTGTATTCAAAATTCTGCAGACTGCTCCTAATATCATATAATTCACATCCAGAGCTGCACTCAAAATTCTGCAGACTGCTCTTAATATCATATATAATTCACATCCAGAGCTGTATTCAAAATTCTGCAGACTGCTCCTAATATCATATACCGTAATTCACATCCAGAGCTGCATTCAAAATTCTGTAGACTGCTCCTAATATCATATAATTCACATCCAGAGCTGCATTCAATATTCTGCAGACTGCTCTTAATATCATATATAATTCACATCCAGAGCTGTATTCAAAATTCTGCAGACTGCTCCTAATATCATATAATTCACATCCAGAGCTGCATTCAAAATTCTGCAGACTGCTCTTAATATCATATATAATTCACATCCAGAGCTGTATTCAAAATTCTGCAGACTGCTCCTAATATCATATAATTCACATCCAGAGCTGCATTCAAAATTCTGCAGACTGCTCTTAATATCATATATAATTCACATCCAGAGCTGTATTCAAAATTCTGTAGACTGCTCCAAATATCATATAATTCACATCCAAAGCTGCATTCAAAATTCTGCAGACTGCTCTTAATATCATATATAATTCACATCCAGAGCTGTATTCAAAATTCTGCAGACTGCTCCTAATATATAATTTACATCCAGAGCTGCATTCAAAATTCTGCAGACTGCTCTTAATATCATATATAATTCACATCCAGAGCTGCATTCAAAATTCTGCAGACTGCGCCTAATATATATAATTCACATCCAGAGCTACATTCAAAATTCTGCAGCCTGCTACTTGGTATCTTTCAGCATTGGTACATTGCACAATGGAACGTGTTTTCTGCATACACTATTGCACCATAGCAGATTATGGACAAACACTGACCCAGCAGGAGACTTTGGGAATATATAGAATACTAGAGAAGAGAGAGAGAGGATTCAAAAAGATTTAATTAAACTGGAGAAGTGGGCAGCAACTAACAGAATGGTTTTTAACAGGGAGAAATGCAAAGTACTACATCTGGGCAATAAAAATGAAAAAAGCATATATAGAATGGGAGGAATAGGGCTAAGTGACAGCACATGTGAAAAAAGACTTGGGTATACTAATAGATCACAGACTGAATATGAGTCAACAGTGTGATGCAGCAGCAAAAAAGGCAAATGCAATTCTAGGATGTATTAACAGAAGCATACAGTCTAGATCACGTGAAGTCATTATTTCCCTCTACTCCTCTTTGGTCAGACCTCATCTGGAATATTGTGTCCAGTTTTGGGCACCACATTTTAAAAAAGACATCAACAAACTGGAGCAAGTTCAGAAAAGAGCGACCAGAATGGTGACTGGTCTGCAAACCCTGTCTTATGAGGAAAGGTTGCAGGATTTGGGAATGTTTAGTTTGCAAAAGAGAAGACTGAGAGGAGACTTAATAGCGGTCTACAAATATCTAAAGGTCTGTCCCATTGTAGAAGGATCAACTTTATTCTCATTTGCACAAGGAAAGACTAGAAGCAATGGGATGAAACTGAATGGGAGGAGACACAGATTAGATATTAGAAAAAACTTTTTGACAGTTAGAGTGATCAATGAGTGGAACAGGCTGCCACGAGAAGTGGTGAGTTCTCCTTCAATGGAAGTCTTCAAACAGAGGCTGGACAGGCATCTGACTGGGATGATTTAG
This sequence comes from Dendrobates tinctorius, assembly GCF_039654945.1. Classification (NCBI taxonomy): domain Eukaryota; kingdom Metazoa; phylum Chordata; class Amphibia; order Anura; family Dendrobatidae; genus Dendrobates; species Dendrobates tinctorius. The sequence goes on along the minus strand of NW_027361699.1, from coordinate 7,940,423 downwards.
CGAATCCTGCTTTGAGCAGGGGGTTGGACCAGATGGCCCAGGAGGTCCCTTCCAACTCTACGATTCTATGATTCTATAAGGGTCCCGTTTCACTTAGCAACGCACCAGCGATCCCGACAACGATACAACCTGGTAAGAATTGCTGGTGCGTCGCTAAATAGTCGCTAGTAAGCTGCTACACAGGCAGATCTCTTCAGTGACGCAGCAACCATCCAGCGATCCTCGGCGGTCGTTGGTACCTTGTCACACAGCAGCTTTTCTGAACGATTCCAGCCTGCGTCCCTGAGTTCTGCATTGCCAATGAGGTCGGGTTGGGTCAAACACAGTGATGCGCGCTGGCTAGCGGGACACCGACGATGGAAAAACAGCTCAGGACATTCGAGCACAATCAGCGATATCCAGTGGGGGGGGGCTGGTCGCCGCTGCGTGTCACATGTAGCGAGATCGCTGGAGAGGTCGCTGTTGCGTCACAAAATCGGTGACGCTTCAGCGATCTTGCTAGTGATCTCGCTATGTGAGACGGGGGCTTTAAGCCATGCAGCTTGGGAGCAGACCAGAAGCCAGATGAGAATATGGCTATGAAAGCTACTATTATAGCTACAGTGAGTTGTTGTCTTTGCGTAATGTATCTGCTTCAACTATAGGCTCATCTGACACTCTTTTTGCACCAAGCTGCTTTAATACCCCACAGGATGTGAGAATCAAATATATCAGTATAAATGTGACATGAATAAAGACAAGGACTATCTATATGCACAACATGGGCAGCACTTCCTATATTAGAGGAAAAAGACGTTTATTGTTGCAGGCCGTGCAAAAATCCAAAAGGGAAATTGCAATTTCCACTAGACTGGTAGGAAAAAGATGATTCAGTTGTGAGTCTTAGTATTCTCTTTTCCCTGCAGACTTTACAGTGTACTTTATAGAGTGAAGTGCAGAGAAAGCATTGCTCTGAAGAGGTTAAAAAGGAGATAGGCAAGTTTTTTAAGAAGGAGGGAGGGTGGGGTTGTAATTTTATATCTCACTAGTAGACACGTGAATGGTTCATGCAAGGGCAACAAATGCATGCCAGAGTAATCCCCTAGCATAAAATAGCACATCCTTCTCCAACTCACATATGTGGAGCTGCCTTTAACAATGGCTTCATTGTTTATGCTGTATATGCAGACAGCCATTGAGAAGGGCAATATCTCCATACTGTACGTAGGTAGACAGTGCTCATGGAAGATTGCTGATTGTCACAGTAAGCTCCAGCTGCTATTTGAACACATTTTTGTACTTATTTAGGGTAGTTTAGTTATTGTTACATGAAGGGTTAATAATACAGTGGATGTGGCTGCTGGTCTGCACACAGTGAGCAAAGATAAGAGAATAAAAAAATGTAGAAACGCAAATAGACATGGAATAGCTCAAATTAATCAGTAGCTACAGACATCTACCTGCAACCATAACGTTAGGAAGCAGTAGGGCACTTTCAGGTACGCCCACTCTGCAGCCACGGGCCGAGATCAGCACCATGTTTAGTGGCTCTGTATGTGGAAGTGACCAGCATACACATTATTAGACAAATTAGGAACATTTTTAGAATTGCAATCTTTTACTTTATTGTTTTAGGAGCCACTAATGCCCACTATACTGTACTGCCAGAAGACAACAGGGCAGAATAGATCCCAAGGGTTCAAGTGAAGAGGATGCAACTCCGACATTAGCCAGACCTCACGCAAAATTGCTTAAATGCTTACATGGAAGACATTTTATATGCGTTTCAACCAACATTTATTTAGACCTATTAGGTTATGTTCACATCACATTTGTGAATTTAAATGTGATAATCTGGGAAAAAAGTTCTATGCGCACACGGTGCGGATTCTGCTGCGGTTCCGCAGCGTTTCTGCAGCTGCGGGTCCGCAGCAGATTCTGCTGCGTTGTACAGTACCTTTATTTCCTAAGGAAATTAAAAAACACTGTGCACATGCTGCGGATTTTTCCGCGCGGTTTTGCTCTGGTTTACAATCCGCAGCATGTCAATTGTTTGGTGCAGAAACGCTGCAGTTTTACACCTCATCCATTATGAGGTGTAAAACGGCAGGGCAAAACCGCAGATAAACCGCAGGACTTTTGTCCTGCGGATTTACCTGCAGTTTTCTCTCCAAAATCCGCACACCCAAAAAACTACATGTGCACATAGCCTAAAGCAGAATTTGCCCAGTGTATGAAATGTCATACAGCTAAAGTGGCCCTAGCCTCATACCGACATTGAACAAGTGAAATAACAATGTGGCATGGCTATAGGGGCTGAAAGGGCATGTGCCCCTAGTGCTGGATGATTGGAGAGGCGTCTACAAGCCACTCGGCCTTAGATTTAAGGGCTTGGGCAGCAAAGTGAATCTTTTACCCCTGGGGAAGGACAGCCTAGGTACAAAATTAACGAAACACTTAGAAGGCCAGCATTATACAATAATTTGATAAATATCGGAATAAATGAAACCATAAAAGGTGAACAGACTAAATTGTGGGTGTGGTATTAAACTAATAAAGCATCATGTTCAAAGAAAACTAAGTGACAATGGCCAAGTCAATCGTGTTTGTGCCGTTTCTGCATGACTGCATTTTCTCATACAAGAGCCACTTCTGGACAATAATGAGACTCTGGTAAAGCATCTGCTTAGGGATTAGGGAGCCTGCAATACTGAATGTTCAATTTAACACAGATCAGTCTCTTAACTCTGAGTTCTCCGATCTGGGAAAGGTCTCACAAGGAAAATTAGCTGAAATGTTCCTTTGAAGCAGCCACGGCTTCACCGGATAGAATTCAGTACTAGTCACTGCTGGTAAACCAAAATCCTGCACATCCGATAACCATTATAAGGAACTGGCACTATGGCACATCTTGGTGCAAGACGACCCTCAACTGGTTAAATATTTTGAAGAAGGTGGGAGTGTTCCAGTGTGAAAGCAGTGGTGCTCCAGACATACAGTATCTGCTGGCAATTAGTCTTAGCAAAGGGCAAAACGTACATGTGAAACATTCTCTCCTTTTCACCAATCCTGTTCTTTCTTGTCAACAAGTTCCCTATGTGATTTGGTGCAATTAATCCTTTGTTAATAAAAGAAACCTTAGTCAGGAGTTTGTTCCTTTCATCCGATAACCAAGATTAATCAGAAATGGGCAGGTTTGGACTGAGATTGAAAAGCTGTGCACTTTGAGCCAACTCCCTCATCACACAGTGTAAGCAGTGCCAGCCTGCAAACCACAAGCAGAGGTAATGTGAAAGAAAGTTATATAAGCTTCTTCAGCATGTCCTGTGAATCCTGCTAGTGAAGCAGGGCTTCACTGTATGTCACAAGGATACTAAAGGAAGCTGTCAGCTCAATTTTGTAATATAAAGTATATACATCGCTGTAATGGTGCTGTAATACTGATTACATTGATACCTTTGGTGAAGAAATCTGGTTTGTTGCTTTTCTTTAATCACCATTTGAAGTTTTCTGCTAATTAGATTTCGGTGCACAGGGGCCGGACTGTGCACGGGGTCTTCTCTTGCCTGTCTAATTCCCAGGACCCTCTGCCTGCCTCTAATGTGTGAATGACCTGCCACCTCTAAAATCTCAGCAATAACCTGTCATTTACAGACAGGAGGCAAGCGGAGGGGCCGGGGAATCAGACCGGGAGAAGACCAAGTGCACAGTTCGACCCTTGTGCACTGAAATTTAATTAGCAAAAAACTTAAAATGCTGATTACAGAAGAACAACAATGTGGATTTCTTCACCAAAGTTATCAATGTAATCAGTATTACAGCCCCATTACAGCCATGTCTTTACTTTAGAAAATCGAACTGACAGGTCCTCTTTAAGTGCTGCAAATGTTGTCTTAAGCCAATAAAAAGGCTTTGTATGTCCCCCGTAATGTAAGATATCAGTCAGTCACCAGTTATTGATTAGGAATAGTAATGAAAATGTTCATTCCCTGTAGATTGCTAATTCCCATCAAACATGAACATGGCTGTCCTACTCTATAAAGGCAGGTTCTGAACAAGGGACCCTTCTCTTCACCCAATATTCCTTAATATCGCTTTTTGATATAATACACTTTGATCCCACGTTACCAAATGTATTGAACAATCATCTGCAATGATAAGCCATAGAATTAGATGCATCTGCCAACTGCCTGCTATTAACTTTCCAAGACAGAAAAAAAACAGAATACAACTTTGTGAAATATGAGTAAAGAACACTTTTGGGCATACAAGGGGACATTAGGTACACTTTTGTATCTTTTCTGATCAGTACACCAAGCGTCTAAGGCACTTACTGGAGCACATATTTCCTATTCACTGTCATACCAGACAGCATAATTTTAAATAGGTGACCGTCACTGGTACTGGAGCCCATAGTCAGATGAACTGCAGTGTGGGGCACAGTTCCTGCCTCTGGTACAACAACAGAGGGAGAAACAGCACTGTACAATGCCTGGCATGGGAGTAAAGGCCACTGATCACACAGTGGCAGCTCATTCAATGTCAATTCCTGGAAACTCCTTTCAGAAATAATGCCAATGAAATGTGATTATAGTAATCCTGAATATTTCGCTATGAACCACTTCCTATTACACATTTAGGAGACTGAAATATGATTAGCTGAGTTTCCACACTGGGAAGCTTGTGGTCAGAGGTGGTCACCTTTGATTTTCTTTCCTTTTTCTGATGTTTAGCTGTTAAATTGCTAAAGAAAAAATCATCCTTCATCATCATATCTCTGTATCATGTTTCATTTTCATTGTATTATACTGTATTATATTGTATTATAGATATACAAATATCTAGAAATGTTTGCAATGACAGGCCAAAAACAAAAAGGGTTAAAAAGCGCTCACAGTGGAATTCTCCCTTCTGAGCAATTGTGATTAGTGGTGTGTATTTACTGGCCAAGGTCAAGGAGAGCTGGAGTCAGGGATACCTCCAACACAGGAAGGGCTGTGTAGGCAGCTGTTGTGTCGATCACAGTATAAACAGGACTTCCTCCTACATGTCAGGAAGGATGAGTGACTCTGCTACTAACTTACTGGGATGTTTCCAAACTGACCCAGGATCAAGACCTTCTCTGAGTGACAAGCTGCGGGCCCTTAGATGTGTTTGGGAGACATGCTAGGTATGGCCGGCTAAATCCATAATGCGATTTGCCATGGAAAGCAGAACACTTCCTATCTATGCTTGTGTGCTTTATAAATAGTGCCAGCCAAAGAAACCATATTGCATACCCCCAACAAGAAAACCAGCAAAGATTACACATATCCACAGAATTACCTACATTTAGCTGCTAATAATTACCGTAGTAATTTCTGCCGCCCCTCTAAACAGTACACCTGCACGCTACGCACAGAACAGCTGGGGTTCCCGGGGGCTATTCCACCCATTACCATCTTCATTCACCTAGCTCTGCACTTTTTCACAGCATGACATTTTGATGTATTCATTTTTGCTAATGTTTCACCTGTATGATAAGTGGCTAATCCTTGCCTTAGCCTGATGTTACCACTTCACATGCAAACTATACAACTAGGAGTGAGATACACTGCAACAATTCTGGGAAAAAAGTAAAGCTGTTGCCCATAGCAACCAGTAAGGTTACGGCACTCTGTTTCAGAGGCATATTATTATATAATAGATGGTGGCCCGATTCTAACGCATCGGCTATTCTAGAATATGTATGTAGTTTATTTATAAAGATTTAAGAATAATGCAATGAATACACAGGATTTTCCAGGTAAAATATATACATTATCATTAAATGTTATTGCTCATAGAACGTAATACAACTGAACGAAATTATTAAACAGATTATCAAAATATATAAACCATTACATGAATATAAAACCTGATTGAACTAGGTGGCACTGTGACTGACAGAACATGTTCAGTAAATGTGACTGAACTACGTGGCACTGTGACTGACAGAACTTGTTCCATACCTCCCAACTTTTGAAGAAGGGAAAGAGGGCCAAAGGTCGCGGAGCGCGCAGCCGCAAATTTTAGGCCATGCCCCAACCACACCCATTTCACGACTAGTCACACCCATTTAGCACTGCTGATCACACTGACTGCTATTAGGGGCATAGTGGCTGGCATTATGGGCACAGTGGCTGGTACTGTGGGCACACTGACTGGTACTAAGGAAAAGAAAGAAAGAAAACAGAGAGAGAGAAAAAAGAATATAGAGAGAGAAAGAAAGAAAGGAGAGCGAGAGAGAAAGAAAGAACAGAGAGATAAAGAATAGAGAGAGAAAGAAGAGAGAAAAAAGAGGGGAGAGAGAACAGAGAGAGAAAGAACAGAGCGAAAGAAAGAAAGAAAAAGAACAGAGCGCGAAAGAAAGAACAGAGAGAGAGAAAGAAAGGAGAAAGAAAGAACAGAGAAAAATAAAGAGGGGAAATAAAGAAAGAACAGAGAAAAAAAGAGAAAGGAAAAAAAACGGAGAAAAAAGCGGGGACAGAAAAAAAGAACAGAGAGAGAGAAAAAGAAAGAACAGAGAGAAAGAGGGGAAAGAAAAAAGAAAGAAAGAGAGAAAGAAAGAGGGGAAAGAAAGAACAGAGAGAGAAAGAGGGGGACAGAAAAAAAGAACAGAGGGAGAGCGAAAGAGGGGAAAAAAAGAAAGAACAGAGAGAAAAAGAAAGAAAGAGGGGGAAAGAAAGAACAGAGCGATAGAGAGAAAGAGGGGAAGAAAGAACAGAGAGAGAAAGAAAGAGAAAGAGAAAAAAATGAGAAAGAGAAAGAAAGAGGGGAAAGAAAGAACACAGAGAGAGACAGAGAATAGAGAGAAAGAAAGAAGTAAAGAAAGTACAGAGAGAATGAAAGAAAGAGAGGAAATACAGACAGAAAGAGGGGAAAGAAAGAACAGAGAGAGAAAAAAAAGAAAGATTAGAGAGAGAAAGAATGAACAGAAAGAGAGAAAGAAAAAGAGAGGGAAAGACAGAACAGAGAATGAGAAAGAAAGAACAGAGAAATAAGGAAACAGAGAGAGAGAGAAAGAAAGAAAGATTCTATAAAGATATTATAGCAGTCCGATCTCCCCAAGAAAGAGGGAGTAAGAACAGAGCAATAGAGAGAAAGAAAGAGGGGAAGAAAGAACAGAGAGAGAAAGAAAGGAAAAAAAGAGAAAAGAATGAAAGAAAGAACAGAGGGAGAGAAAGAAAGAAGTAAAGAAAGAAAGAAAGAGGGGAAAGAAAGAACAGAGAGAGAAAGAAAAAAAAAAGATTAGAGAAAGAAAGAACAGAGAGAGAGAAAGAAAAAGAGAGGGAAAGATAGAACAGAGAATGAGAAAGAAACAGAGAAAGAAAGAACAGAGAAATAAAGAAACAGAGAGAGAGAAAGATTCTATAAAGATACTATAGCAGCCTGACTCCCATTGAAGTGCCCACCTGAGCCTCCCGATGCAGGACATATCATGATCCGCTCACATGGCCGGCATCCCTGATTCCAAGGTGATCCTGCTGTCCGCGTTGTCAGAGGAGGGCATGGTGATGGATCTGAAGTATTCCTGGTTCCGTCACAATTTCTTTGTGAAATTACCTCATTTCCGGTCAGCTTCTAGCACATCACTTCCGGTGGACCGTCATGTGCGAGTTTTAAAGTGCTCCTTGGGGCTCTGCCGTGTACTCCTGTGTCCGTGGGAAACGTCCACTTTGTATGCCTCGTAGACACTTGGCTCCACTCCGTACATCCAGTACACATATGGCTCCACTCCTCACACACATGGCTCCGCATACCATATACACACGTGGCTCCGCTCCGTACACCAAGTACACACGCACCTCCGCTCCGTACACCAAGTACACACATGACTCCGCTCCGTACACCTCATACACATGCAGCGCCGCTCCCCACACCTTGTACACACGTGGCTTCGTACACCTTGTACACACGCAGCTCCGCTCTGTACACCTCATACACACGGGGCTCCGCTCCGTACACCTTGTACACGCGCGGCTCCGCTCTGTACACCTCATACACGCTCCATACACCTCGTACACATGCGGCTCCGCTCCGTACACCTTGTACACAAACACAGCTCTGCTCCGTACACCTCGTACACACGTGGCTCTGCTCCGTACCCCTCGTACACACACGGCTCTGCTACATCCACACTGTAAACCTCTCCTGACCCCACACAGAAACTTTACCTCATCCTGCATGACAACCAGCACAGCAGACCAGACTCCTGCAGAGTGCAGACAGACATGGAGGCAGACACAGCCCCTGATCATGTGATCCCTGACTCCTCCCCTCTCACAGGTCCTGTGCGCACAGAACACTCACAGCGGCAAATTTTAGGCCACGCCCCAACCACACCCATTTCACAACTAGTCACACCCATGTCCATGCCCCAACCACACCCAGAGAACGGAAGAGGGGAAAGAAAGGAGAGAGAGAGAGAAAAAAAGCGGGGAAAGAGAGAACAGAGAGAAAGAAAGAACAGAGAGAAAAAAAGAAAGAGGTGAAAGAAAGAACAGAGAGGGAGAGAAAGAGTGGAAAGAAAGAAAAAGAGGGGAAAGAAAGAACAGAGAAAGAAAGAAAAAAAAAGAGAGAAAGAAAGAGGGGAAATAAATAAAGAACAGAGAGAGAGAAAGAGGGGAAAGAAATAAAGAACAGAGAGAAAGAAAGAAGGGAAAGAAAAAGAACAGAGAAAGAGGGGAAAGAAAAATAACAGAGAAAGAAAGAAAGAGGGGAAAGAAAGAACAGAGAGAGAGAAACAACAGGGCGAGAGAAAGAAAAAGGGGAAAGAAAGAGAACAGAGACAAAGAAAGAGAGGGGAAAGAAAGAATACAGAGAGAGAAAGAAAGAAAGCGAAAGAAAGAACAGAGAAAGAGAAAGAAAGAACAGAGAGAGAGAAAGAAAGAGTGGACAGAAAACAAGAACTCCGTACACCCCGTACACACATGGCTCTGCTCCGTAAACACACGGCTCAGCTCCATACACTTTGTACATACAGGGCTCTGCTCTATACATCTCGTACACACGCGGCTCCACTCCATACACTTCATACACACATGGCTCCGCTCCATACACCTCATACACACACGGCTTCACTCCATACACCTCAAACACACGTGGCTCTGCTCCGTACACCTCGTACACACACGGCTCCGCTCCATACACCTCATACACAGATGGCTCCGCTTCGTACACCTCATACACACCCAGCTCCGCTCCATACACCTCGAACGCGCACGACTCCGCTCCATACACCTCGTACGCGCACGGCTCAGCTCCATACACCTCGTACGCGCACGGCTCAGCTCCATACACCTCGTTCACACCCGGCTCCGCTCCATACACCTCGAACACGCACGGCTCAGCTCCATACACCTCGTACGCGCACGGCTCAGCTCCATACACCTCGTACGCGCACGGCTCAGCTCCATACACCTCGTACGCGCACGGCTCAGCTCCATACACCTCGGACGCGCACGGCTCAGCTCCATACATCTCGTACGCGCACGGCTCAGCTCCATACACCTCGTACGCGCACGGCTCAGCTCCATACACCTCATACACACGTGGCTCAGCTCCATACACCTCATACACACGTGGCTCAGCTCCATACACCTCATACACACACGGCTCAGCTCCATACACCTCGTACGCGCACGGCTCAGCTCCATACACCTCGTACGCGCACGGCTCAGCTCCATACACCTCGTACGCGCAAGGCTCAGCTCCATACACCTCGAACGCGCACGGCTCCGCTCCATACACCTCGAACGCGCACGGCTCCGCTCCATACACCTCGAACGCGCACGGCTCCGCTCCATACACATCGAACGCGCACGGCTCAGCTCCATACACCTCGTACGCGCACGGCTCAGCTCCATACACCTCGTACGCGCACGGCTCAGCTCCATACACCTCGTACGCGCACGGCTCAGCTCCATACACCTCGAACGCGCACGGCTCCGCTCCATACACCTCGAACGCGCACGGCTCCGCTCCATACACCTTGAACGCGCACGGCTCCGCTCCATACACCTCGTACGCGCACGGCTCAGCTCCATACACCTCGTACGCGCACGGCTCAGCTCCATACACCTCGTACGCGCACGGCTCAGCTCCATACACCTCGTACGCGCACGGCTCAGCTCCATACACCTCATACACACGTGGCTCAGCTCCATACACCTCATACACACATGGCTCAGCTCCATACACCTCATACACACGTGGCTCAGCTCCATACACCTCATACACATGTGGTTCAGCTCCATACATCTCATACACACGTGTGTTATGATTGGGTCACCGAGGAGGAAAGCAAGACCAAGCTAAGCCACAGAAAACCAGAGAGGTTGGTAACTAAGCGGATTGCAGACCCCTGATCCTATCCACACAACTAGCAATAGCCGTGGAGCGTACCTACGATGATCCTAGACACCTCGACACAGCCAGAGAACTAAATAAGCCTAAAGCAAGAAAGGGGAAATCTAAACTGCCCAAGAGCAGACCCCAAAGGAATAGATAGCCACCAAACATATATTGTCGGTGAGAAAAGATGAAAACACAAACGCAGGTAGGAAAATAGACTGAGCAAATGATGGGGCCCACACTAACTAGACAGGACATGAAAGGAAAGACTCTGTCTGCAATCACGCAAAAAACCCTGCAAAAAATGCCCAACACGTCTGATGCAGGATTAAGAATCTCCAAAATCTTATAAGGTCCAATGAATGTTGGCTTGAACTTTGGCGACGTAACCGTCATAGGAATATTCTTTGACGACAACCAAACCATATCACCCACTTTAAACCGGGGACCAATGTGTTCGGGACGGCGAAACGCAGTAAATATTAAATAACAGAAAGTGCGTTCGCCGCCCGGGGTCCGCAGTGCAGAGGTGTTAAACTGCTGCTATATAATGGCAGACGCGCTACATGGCGGTATAGCACATGCGGGTTATACGTCACCCGATGTGCGCTGGCGAGCTCTGTTAACCTCACAGAGACGCCTAAGTTATAAACATAAATGCCAAGCCTGTTGACCTCACAGGTCTCAGCGGTGTGCACACGGTATACGGTCACAGGACTAGGTCCAAGACTCAGGGTCAATGTCCGTCTAGACCTACCGTGCGTGCGGCGTCGCTACCGCGGACGCCAGCAAGTGCTGCTGACTGCAGCGAGGCGACCGACTCAGCCGCCACACGACAATGCCCAAGAGGGGGCGCACTGTCGGACGATAGTGCTGTAAGATGTGAACTGTAGCGCGCCACTGACTGGCACTGACTCTATGACTAAGTCCCTATCCACACACGTAATATCAGAGGGAGGGGATCTTAATGAGTCATTCGCAGGCACATGCATTCATCATCATTCACACAGATAGCAATTAGAGTCTATAATAGCGCATGGCCGAGCGGCCATGCAGGCCTTTTATAGCCGTGCGCTTCCGGGACCTTCCAGATCTGAGATGGACCAATCAGATCCGGACAAGGACCTGAGCAAGTGACTCCTGATCTCCAATGAGAGATCGTCTCGTGAGCATGCCCAGTAGCGCGATGAGAGGACTTAGCCTCTGGAGTGGCTTGCTGCAGGACAGCCTGCATTGCTATTGCTGACCCAGAGAAGGCAGCAACAACCAGTCCTATAGAGCTAGTCTGAGCAGAGCGTCTGGGACGCCGAGATTGCTGTGCAGGCTCCTGAGTGGTCGGTGGAGAATGGGAGACCGCTGGATGCAAGGCTCTGGATTCCTGCTGTGCAGTTGCAGGAACCCGACGCCTAACACAATGGTCCTATGCCGGTTGGAAATCCGTTGGGCTTTTTCCTGAGAGAGGGACAACTTATCCACCACTTGGTCCAAAATCTGCTGCATTCTCTCTACCACAGTGTCCACACTTGGGCAGGTCGAAGATTCCACTTGCCCTGAAGAAAATTGAGGATAAAACCCAAAGTTACAGAAAAAGGGCGACATCAAAGTGACAGAACTAGCTCTATTGTTTAGCGCGAATTCGGCCAAGGGCAAAAATGAGACCCAGTCATCCTGATCAGCAGATATAAAACATCTCAAATAGGACTCCAAAGTCTGGTTTGTTCTCTCAGTCTGCCCATTGGTCTGAGGATGAAATGCAGAGGAGAAAGATAACTGAATTCCCAGTTTAGAACAAAAAGCTCTCCAAAATCTGGAAACAAACTGGACTCCTCTGTCCGACAGAATGTTCTCGGGAATCCCATGCAACCGTACCACCTGTTGTAAAAACAAGGGCACCAACTCTGAAGAAGATGGCAACTTTGGGAGTGGTACAAGATGAATCATCTTAGAAAATCTATCACAAATCACCTAGATAACAGTCATTCTCTGAGAGACAGGAAGATCAGAAATAAAATCCATTGAGATATGGGTCCATGGCCTCTTGGGCACCGGCAGGGGCATCAACAACCCACTAGAACGAGAACAGGGTTTAGACTGAGAACAAGTCCCACAGGACTGCACAAAATTCCTGACATCACGAGATAAGGCAGGCCACCAAAAAGATCGACTCACCAAATCTCTGGTACCAAAAATACCAGGATGACCAGCCAACGCAGAGCAATGAATTTCAGACATTACTCGCTTCCTCCACTGGTCAGGAACATATAATTTTCCCATAGGGCAACGTTCAGGTTTGTCCTCCTGAAATTCCTCCAGGGCACGTCTCAAATCGGGTGAGATGGCGGAAAGAACTACCCCCTCATTTAGAATGGTAGTAGGCTCGGTCACAATAAGAGAATCTGCAAAGAAACTCCTAGAAAGGGCGTCCGCCTTAACATTCTTAGTGCCCGGAAGAAAAGAGACCACAAAATTAAAACGCATGAAAAACAAGGCCCACCTAGCCTGTCTATGATCCAAGCTTTTGGCTGATTCAATATAAATCAAATTCTTGTTGTCGGTGAGGACCACAATTTGATGTCTAGCTCCCTCCAACCAATGTCTCCACTCTTCAAATGCCCATTTCATGGCCAACAATTCCCGATTCCCCACGTCATAGTTACGTTCAGATGGGGAGAATTTTCGAGAAAAGAAGGCACAGGGATTCATTTTAGAAGTCACCGGATCTTTTTGGGACAAAACGGTTCCTGCACCAATCTCAGAAGCATCTACCTCCACCTGAAATGGGAGTGACATCAGGTTGCCGTAAAACCGAGCAGAAGTGAATCTCCGCTTAAGCTCCTGAAATGCCCAGACTGCCTCTGGAGACCAATTCACCACATCAGCGCCATTTTTGGTCAGATCAGTCAGTGGTTTGACAATACCAGAAAAATTACTTATAAATTTACGATAGAAATTAGCAAAACCCAAAAACTTCTGGAGAGCCTTCAAAGAAGTGGGCTGAACCCAATCATAAATGGCCTGTACCTTGGCCGGGTCCATTTCAATAGTTGACGGGGACAAAATAAATCCCAAAAAAGAAATCCTCTGTACTCCAAAAAGGCATTTAGATCCTTTGACATACAGGGAATTCTCCCTCAAGATCCGGAACACAGTCCGAATATGTTCCACATGAGAATCCCAATCCTTGGAGAAGATCAAAATATCATCCAGATAGATAATCAAAAATTTATCGACAAAGTCTCGGAAAATATCGTTCATGAAGCACTGGAAGACAGAAGGGGCATTAGTGAGCCCAAAAGGCATCACCAGGTACTCAAAATGTCCCTCCGGAGTATTAAACGCCGTCTTCCATTCATCCCCCTGCTTATTGCGGATAAGATTATACGCCCCCCTGAGGTCAAGCTTGGTAAACCAGCAAGCACCTCTAACTCTAGAGAATAGATCCGAAATCAGGGGTAACGGATACTGATATTTAATAGTAATTTTATTGAGGGCACGATAAGCAATACAAGGCCTTAAAGAACCATCCTTTTTGGCCACAAAAAAAAAACACTTAGATCCCTTAACATACAGGGAATTTTCCCTCAAAATCCGGAACACAGTCCGGACATGGTCCACATGAGAATCCCAATCACTGGAAAAGATCAAAATATCATCCAGATAAATGATCAAAAACTTATCCACAAAGTCCCGGAAAATATCGTTCATAAAAGATTGGAAGACAGAAGGGGCATTAGTGAGCACAAAAGGCATCACCAGGTACTCAAAATGTCCCTCCGGAGTATTAAACGCCGTCTTCCATTCATCCCCGTGCTTGATGCGAATAAGATTATACGACCCCCTGAGGTCAAGCTTGGTAAAGCAGCAGGCACTTTTAACTCTGGAAAATAAATCAGAAATAAGGGGTAACGGGTACTGATATTTAACAGTGATTTTGTTAAGGGAACGATAGTCAATACAAGGCCTTAATGAACCATCTTTCTTGGCCACAAAAAAAAACAGCACCTAAAGGTGAAGAGGATGGTCTAATATGACCCTTCTCCAAGGACTCCTTGATATAAGATCGCATAGCATCATGTTCGGATACCGATAAGTTGAAAAGCTGACCTTTGGGAAATTTACACCCCGGCATTAACTCAATTGCCCAGTCATAACTCCTATGAGGAGGCAAAGACGCAGACTTAAGGGGGTTTTACACATAGCGATATCGCTAGCAATATCGCTAAAGCATCACCGATTTGGTGACGCAGCAGCGAAATCGCTAGCGATATCGCTATGTGTGATACTTACCTCCGACTGGCTCCCCCGCTGTCTGTCGCTGATCGCGCAGCTCCATTTCTCGTCAGGCGCTTCCTGCTGGCGACGACAAGCAATGCGTGGACGTGGACAAGAGGATGCCAGGATCGCCTCGTCTGAAAGGTAAGTAACGACCGCTGTATCGCTGTGAGATCTGCCTGTGTGGCAGCTCACTAGCGACCATTTAGCGATGCACCAGTGATCCTGACCGGGTCATATAGTGGTCAGGATGGCTGGTGCATCGCTAAATGTAAAGGAGCCTTTACTCTCACTAAATACATCAGAAAAATCAGCCAAATTATCAGAAATATCTTGAGACTGGGGAGAGGTGGAGAAAACAGTGTCACTAAGAACACACTGACAACCCCAACTCACCACAGACACAGATTTCCAACCCAAAACAGGATTATGAGTTTGCAACCAGGGAAAACCCAGAACAATAGTATCATGCAAATTGTGCAACACCAAAAATTTACAATTTTCTTGGTGGTTCGGGGCCACCCGCATTATCACCTGGGTCCAAATCTGGGGTTTATTCTCCGCCAAAGGAGTAGCATCAATACCCCTCAGGGTATGTGCACACGGTGCTTTTCTGCAGCTGTGGGTCCGCAGCAGATTGTGCTGCGTTGTACAGTACCTTTATTTCCTATGGAAATAAAAAAACGCAGTGCACATGCTGCGGATTTTTCCGTGCGGTTTTGCTGCGGATTACAATTCGCAGCATGTCAATTCTTTAGTGCAGAAACGCTGCAGTTTCACACCTCATCCATTATGAGGTGTAAAACCGCAGGGCAAAACCGCAGATAAACCGCAGGACTTTAGTCCTGCGGATTTATCTGCGGTTTTTGCTACAAAATCCGCAGAGCCAAAAAACTCTGTGTGCACATAGCCTCAAAGGGATAGGAGTCCGCAGGGGTATCATGGGAAAACCACAACGTTTCTAAATCCATCAGATTCAAAGCTGCTCCTGAACATACAAAATTCTTAGCGGAAAATGTAGACAAGGAGCAGATCAGAGTAATTGCCAAAAGGAACTTAGGTTGTACACTGCTCACAGCAAATGTGTGTGCAAAACGTTTTTCTCATTTAGGGCAGACAGAAATAGTATGAGAGGCGTCTCCACAGAAAAAACACAGCTTATTACGCCTTCTAAACTCCTGACGTTGCGCCCTAGATAAAACTCTATCACATTGCATGTGTTCAGACGTTCGTTCAAAAGGCGGCAATGCCTCTCGTGTAGTTTTACGTTCACATAAACGTCGATCAACTTGAATGGCTAACGACGTAGAATCATCAAGAACAGAGGGGACAGGAAATCCCACGATTACATCTTTTACGGTTTCTGCCAAACCCTTCCGAAAGAGAGCTGCTAGGGCATCGTCATTCCATTTAGCAAGAACCGCCAACTTTCGGAATTTTTGACAGTATAGCTTTGCAGAATCCTGACCCTGGTTCAATGCCAATAGGGTTTTCTCAGCTTGATCAATAGTATTAGGTTCATCATACAACAACCCCAAGGCTTGAAAAAATGCGTCCAGAATAGGATCTCCGGGTGTCAGAGAAAAAGCCCAATCCTGGGGATCACTGCGCAGGAGATGACAATTTTAACCTGCTGCACAGAGCTCCCAATGAGTTAGGCTTCAATGCAAGAAATAGTTTACAATTATTCTTAAAATTCAAAAATTTAGACCGATCCCCAGAAAACACATCAGGAGTAGGGATTTTTGGTTCAACAACAGATGATTGAGCGAAATAGGTGGAAATTCCCCGCACTTCAGCAGCGAGCTGCTCAACACGATCAGGCAATTGCTTAATCTCCATCAAAGAAAAAAAAAACCTCTAACGGCCCCAGAGAAAAAGAGGAAAAAATATAAAAAAAAAAAAAATTCTGACACTTTTTTTTTTTTTTTTTTTACAATTCTCTCCTGCTTTTGAGTACCCTAGAATCTGCGGTTTAGGCTGGTGATTTTGTTATGATTGGGTCACAGAGGAGGAAAGCAAGACCAAGCTAAGCCACAGAAAACCAGAGAGGTTGGTATCTAAGCGGATTGCAGACCCCTGATCCTATCCACACAACTAACAGTAGCCGTGGAGCGTACCTACGATGATCCTAGACGCCTCGACACAGCCGGAGAACTAAATAAGCCTAAAGCAAGAAAGGGGAAATCTAAATTGCCCCAGAGCAAACTCCAAAGGAATAGACAGCCCCCAAACATATATTGTCGGTGAGACCAGATGAAAACACAAACACGGGTAGGAAAATAGACTGAGCAAATGATGGGGCCCACACTAACTAGACAGGACAGGAAAGGAAAGACTCTGTCTGCAATCACGCAAAAAACCCTGCCAAAAATGCCCAACACGTCTGATAGAAAAATACTGAAGTCACTAGACTTCGCCCACTATATCAGCACTCTGGTAAATTCTGAAAGCAGAGCAAAAAGAGGCCAATCTAATAAGGGACAAAAACAAACTGGCACAAGCAGTAACATAAGGATGGAAATTCAGCACAGCCAGAGCTGGCTGACCACACAAAACTGAAATGACAAAACCAGTTCAAATATGAACAATAGCAAAAGAACACTTAGCTGAGCATGCAGGGACTGAGCTGGAAACTAAGACCTCAGGAGGCAGGAAAATATCACCAGCAGGGATAGAGGGAGTCGGCTGGCTGTCTTAAATCCAGTCAGAAACTCCAGATCTCCAGTCATCCTCCTCATTATCAGGTGGCAAGCCTCTGTTAATTAGATCAGCTCCATTACCTCCAGTAATGACCAGAGGGAGCCCGGAAAGAGAACTCGCGACCCCTCTGTCAATATAACCAGCTCCACTACCTTCACTAGTAACCAGAGGTAAGCCAGAAAGCGAATTCACAACACACGTGGCTCAGCTCCATACACCTCATACACACGTGGCTCAGCTCCATACACCTCATACACACGTGGCTCTGCATACCTCATACACACATATGGCTCCGCTCCATACACACGTGGCTCCACTTCGTACACACATGGATCCACTCCGTACACCTTGTACACACAAGGCTCCGCTCCATACACCTCGTACACACGTGGCTCCGCTCCGTATACCTTGTACACACACACGGCTCCGCTCCGTACACACAAGGCTCCGATCCGTATACCTCGTACACACACATGGCTCCGCTCCGTACACCTCATACACACGTGGCTCCGCTCCGTACACCTCATACACACGTGGCTCTGCTCCGTATACCTCATACACACATGGCTCCGCTCCATACACACGTGGCTCCGCTCCGTACATATCATACACACGTGGCTCCGCTGCGTATACCTCGTACACACATGGCTAAGCTCTATACACACGTGGCTCCGCTCCGTACACCCCGTACACACACGGCTCCGCTCTGCATACCCATACACACACAGTTCTGCTACATCCACCCTGTAAACCCTTCCTAACCTCACACATAAACGTCCCCTCACCAGCATCATGACAACCAGAACAGCAGAGTCCTGCACACACACCGAGCCCCTGATCATGTGACTCTGACTCCTCCCCTCCTGTGACCTCATCACAGGTCATGTGCGGACAACCAGCACAGCAGAGTCCTGCACACACACACACACACACACACACGGAGCCCCTGATCATGTGACCCTGACTCCTCCCCTCCTGTGACCTCATCACAGATCCTGTGCGGACAGAAGCAACAGTCTAGCAAGTCATCGCAGGCTGTGGGGGGGCGCTGCGGGGGGGGGGTGATGGTCTCTGGCATGGTGAGGATGGGTCGGTGCATGGGGCGCGTGCGGTTATCTCCCAAAACATTGCGCAGGAGTCCACGCCATATTTTTTTTCTGTTTTTTTTTTTAAACATATTGTTCATTAATAAACATCGGCCTTGCTATTAATTATCTATCTATCTATCTATGTATATCTATCCATAGATATATCAAAAGATAGATATATCTATGGATATATCTATAGATGTATCCATAGATATATCTATGTATTCTATTTATCCCATATCGATCTATCTATAGATCTGTCTATCTACAGTATCTATCTATCTATCTATCTGCATTTTTAAAAACGGATCTGTCGAAAAACGGAAGAAAAGGATGAAAACACAGATCCGTCACATCAGTTTTTCACAATCTGCGACAAATCCGTCGATCCGACGGATTGTGACTGACGTCAAAAAACTGATGTGTGAAAGAGGCCTAAGGAGTGGCTCCGTAAGAAGTATTTCAAGGTCCTGGAGTGGCCTAGACAGTCTCCAGACCTAAACAAAATAGAAAATCTTTGGAGGGAGCTGAAACTCAATGTTAAGGGTATGTCACACTAAGAGATATCGCTAGCAATATCGCTATAACTAGTGACGTAGCAGCGATATTGCTAGCGATATCTCTGTGTGTGATACTTACCTACGACCGGCTCCCCCGCTGGTTATCGCTGATCGCGCGAGAACGTTCAGGACTGTTTCTCGTCGTCAGCTTCCTGCGGCGCTTCCTGCTGTGAGGACGAGCGACGCGTGGAGCCGGGCGGGAGGACGCAGGATCGCCTCGTCTGACAGGTAAGTAGCGACCCCCGTCCCCAGCGATGTCGCTGGTGAGATCTGCCTGTGTGGCAGCTCACTAGCGACCACTTAGCGATGTACCAGCGATCCTGACCGCGTCATATCGCTGGTCGGGATCGCTGGTACATCGCTAAGTGTGACAGTACCTTTACTCTGGCACAGCCCTGAAACCTGAAAGATCTGGAGAAGATCTGTATAGAGAAGTGGACCAAAATCCCTGCTGCAGTGTGTGCAATCTTGGTCAAGAACTCGCAAACAATGGTTTCTGTACCAAATATTAAGTTTTGTTTTTCTATTGTATCAAATACTTATTTCATGCAATAAAATGCAAATTAATATAAAAATCATACAATCTGATTTTCTGGATTTTTTTTTAGATTCTGTCTCTCATGGCTAGAGTACCTATGATAAAAATTACAGACCTCCAATTATTTGTTGGTGGAAAAATGTGCAAAATCAGCAGTGTATGAAATACTTATTTTCCCCACTGTATCTGCCGAAATTCCGCATGGGTCTTTTGGAAGCAGATATGAATGAAGATGTACAGTTATGTGTGGTGTCATTGTTCTAGAATTTCCCTTGTTTATTTGGATAGTTTCAGAGCATTGCCTAGGAAATATGCTGGTTGTCAGCCTTACCCACAAACACTGGATGAACACATCAGCAAACTAAACATCTACTAAGTAATTCACCAGCTCCCACCAAGCACAGAAATGTTTCCTCAAGTACTTTAGTATCTTTCATTCTCCTAGTGCATAAATCAAATAATTATGTCACTTCATTACAGTTTTATGACATTGCTTCATATGTAATCAGAAACATCAAACATTTTTACTGTTCTACATAAAAATATCTGTAGTGCTGCAAAAACCTCCTTAATACATATACTAGATGGGAGTACAGTGACGAACCTGCCAGAGAGGCTGTAAAAGCACTAACACGTTCTCTCATAATGTGCCATTCCTACTTTTTAATTAATACTAGGACAATGCCTGGCTCCATGCTACCCAAGTCCTGGGACAAAAAGATTGCTCGTCTTTTCTCCATGGATTCCCTATTGAGGCCAAATATATCTGGGAAAGCCACTCAGGATGCTTCCAAGCTTCAAGAATGAGACCAGGAAGCACAAAATACCAGGGACGGGGTAAGGCCATGTGCACACGATGCAGATTTCCAGCGGATCCGCAGCGGATTTTACTGCGCAGAAACGCTGCATATCCGCATTGTGATGTACAGTAGCATGTAAATCAATAGAAAAAAAAAAAGCTGTGCAGACGCTGCAGATTTTTCCGCGCGGTTTTCTTGTGGTTCAAAATATGCAGCATGTCACTTCTTTTGTGCGGTTTTCCACCTGCTCCTTTCTCCAAATCCGCAGGGGGAAATCCACAGGGGAAAACTGCACAAAAAACACAAGAAAAAAGGAAGAAATCCGCAGGAAAAATGCAGGTAATTTGACCTGCGGATTTCTTCAATTCTGCGCGGAAAAAACCACAGGGCAAAAAAGTATGTGTGCACTTAGCCTTAGCGCCACATCTGCAGGGGATCAGTGAGCTATGAAGGACAATTGATATCCAGGTTCCCACTGATAACATTCTGAATGTTATTCATATATTTTGGTATTGCTACTAATAATTATGAAACTGTGACAGGTTTTATTAATATGGAATGGGCTCCAAATCTCCAACCAAAAATGACCAAAGATGTGAGCATGCATTGAAATTGTACAGGTTCCCATCAGGGCTGTGGAGTCGGAGATGGAGTCGTGGAGTCGTAGCCCATTTTATACCGACTCCTGAAATATATAATAAATTGGGTACAGTAGTTCAATGCAGTTTGTAGGGAATATTTTTTTCATAAGAATTTGGGAAAGTTATGAAATATCTTATAAATGTCTGTCCTATTTCTGATCTAAGGTCTAGACTTTTAGTTGAGATGAATCTGTGCTGCAGTTTATGTTCATGATAAGTAGCGAAGCTCCTCCTCTACAGATAAGGGGGAAAAATAAACACACAGGGAAGGAAAGCCCACCTTCATCTCACAACTTCTGGAGTGAACAGGAAAGCAGGATTAAGGAAGGTAAGTACTTCTTAAAGCATATCTAAACTTTCAATAAATTGTGCATAAATCAATAGTCCATTATATGTTGTCTCTATATGCTTGATATTTTATTTTGTTTTTCCTCTTAGCTCATGTTTGGACAAATTAGCTGCTCTGATGACTTATATACACTATACATAGTATATAAGGGGAAAAACTGTTTTCTAAAATCTCTAATTCATAAATACAGTAACAGGATCGATGATGACATATATATGTATGTGTGTATTCTGGAATATGATTCAGTACAAACATACTCTCTCCCTCCTCAACCTCTTCATAGACTGTGAAGAAATATGAAGTGAAGCATTTAGTGAGCTGTACCCTGAGACAAGCTTGACATTGAAACTTCAGAGTAAAGCTATCTCACATATTTTACAAACTTTATACTTATAATCTGTCCTATTGATTTATGCAAAGATTGTTTTATTTCTACCACAAATTATACAATGCATGATTCCCTATTCTTGCAAGAATTACAATATACCTTTTTTATTTTACAGGACAAAATTATTTTGAGAGCGAATTTACATAATTACAAAATGTCTAAGAAGCATCTTATGAATTCAGCTGTATTTGAGCATTTCACAGTGACTCAAGATAAAAAACATTTTAAGTGCCAGTGTATAAGTGACCCAGATGAAAACAAATGCTGTGATACCAAAATCACTGCATACTCAGGGAGTGGTAAAAATGCTCCTTCAAGAGCTTCCAATCTAAAAAGGCATTTACAATGCTGCCACCCAGAAGTTTACAAAGC
The DNA here is from genome assembly GCF_039654945.1 of Dendrobates tinctorius. Classification (NCBI taxonomy): domain Eukaryota; kingdom Metazoa; phylum Chordata; class Amphibia; order Anura; family Dendrobatidae; genus Dendrobates; species Dendrobates tinctorius. Next base: position 7,918,359 of record NW_027361699.1, on the reverse strand, counting down.
TGTGATTGAAAAAGATCGCAACAGCACCAAAAAACCAGAGCCCAGCACTTACCGCCAGGCAAAGGAGGAGGAAAGAGCATCTCAACCATCAGTTACAAGTTATTTTGTAAGTGACAAATTTACTGTAACAATGACAGCAGATGTGTTTAAAAGACAGCTCATCAAGCTTGTTGTGAATGACAGTGTGCCATTATCATTATTTGCACAACCAGCCTTTACAGCTCTTAATGGAAAAATGGCCCGCAAACTTGGAGTTTCTCTGGAAAGAAAGTATTAGAAAATTAGTGACTGAAGAAGCCCTTAACGAAAACGAAAATCTTAAAAAGACTCTCAAGAGATGCTTTGTGTTTCTTAAAATGGATGCCTGCACACGTCACAGAGTGAACTATTTTGCTATCAACGTTTAATATGTTTGTGACAACAAAAAATTTGTTACTAAGATGCTGGCAGTAAAAGATACTAAAGCTCATCACAGCTGCCAGTTTCTCCAGACCTTAGTGGAAAAAGTTCTGCAAGATTATGAACTCAAAAAAGAACAGGTTATTGGTATTGTAACTGATAATGCTTCAAACATGATAAGTACAATTACACTGATGAATGAGAATAATGAAGGGGAACAGCAGCTAGAAGAACATTTCACATTCAGTATGTTGGAGATGGAAGGCCACAGTCCTGTTCCCATAACGGAGGAACCAACAGATATTACTACAGAAGAACAGCAAAAATGATTCTTTACAATTAGATGATCTTGTTGAATCTTCACATTTCTTTCCTATTCATCACATGCGATGTGTTGTGCACACGCTGCAGCTGGCAATAAGAGATAGTCTGCAAGAGGGACATGCTGGAACTCTGACTGGCAAAGGGAGGAAATTGGCTATTACTGCAAGAACCCCTAAAATTGATTCTATCTTGAAGAGACGTGCTGGAAAAGGGGCAACTGTGAATCAAGCCACTTGGTGGGGCAGCACCTATTTAATGATAGAGCAATTGCATGAGCTGAAACCCTTCCTTGCAGATATGGCCAACCATCAGGTAACACTACATGAAGGTCAATGGACACAGGTGGTTGAATTGAAGGAATTGCTTTATCACCCATTTACAGTGACTAAAAAGTTACAAGCTGAGGATTTAACTCCTGGTATTTTTATAAAGGAGTGGAGGAACTTGTTGTTTTGCCTGTCCCAAACAGGAGGTTTAAATCGCAAATGGCATTGCTGCTTCAATGAAACTGAGAGAGACACTGCTATTAGAAAATAAAATTCTTCTGGCAACAGTTTATGTGGACCCGAGTCATCGTATATTGCTGGATGATCAACAGCTTACTAAAGGAAAAGAAGCTCTGATTGAGGTAGCATTTAGGATGAGTGGGCTACAGGACGGCCAAGAGCAAAAGGACTCAGGTCCTGCCAATGCTGCTGCCGTTTCTTCATCCTCATCAGATGAGGAGTTTGATTTCGACAAGTATTTGGATGACATGGGGCAGGCAAAGTGCTGCTGCAGGTAAAAAGATTCCACTCCCATAGAAAACAGATTGACCATATTTCAGCAAAATATTTCTTCACTTGCTCTCAAAGAAGTAGAGTTCAATTGTTCATCGAAACTGACTGTGCACGAGGCAATTCCTTTATACCCTGAAATTGTTAGAGATGCTGCTCATGTTGTTACTGCTTTGACACCAACCCGTTAGTGTAGAGAGGTTTTTCTATAGCCTTAAAATAATTAGGTCAGATTTGAGGTCATCTAAGAAGGAGGATCTAATGGAGACGATACTATTTCTCAGAACAAATTCATAGACAGCACAAATGTTATTCAGTCCGTTTTAGTTGAAAACTGTTTTTTTCCACTTACTGCATAGTGTATAATAAATTGTAAATATGCAAAAAAAAATTGCTCTAAAGTTGTATTCCAATAAATATATTTTATGTTCTATCTAAAGGGCTTGATTATTGTATCATAATAATGATTAAAAGCCTGATGTTATCATTTTACTACAGTAAATTCATCACTTAAACATGAGCCACGTATGAGGGAGTCGGAGTCGGTGTCATTGAAATTAAGGAGTCGGAGTCAAAGGTTTGGCTTACCGACTCCACAGTCCTGGTTGCCATAGCAGTATGATTGGTAAGGGACCACTACCAATCCTAGAATTAGGAACTTAAGGTGAATTCAAGGGAATAGGTCTTCTTTGCCATTTCTTGCACAGCAGGTGGTCAGAAGCTTCACACTTGACTAGTTCTATAACTAGTTCTATAGCCTTTACATTCAGACAGACCATTGGATCTCCTGGTGGCAAAAACGTTAAACAAATCTACTACTTTATTCCATTTGATGGGGACATAAAGTCCTTTATGGGCCTCCATTTACCAAATCGATAAAGCAAAAATAGGCTTTATTATACACATTCTTATAATTATGTGGGCCGACTGTTATTACAAATTAATAAGCACAGTACATCTTATAAAAAAAGATCATAAACATAAATCTGGTCTAAAATTTAAATGGATTTAAACATATTCAGCTATTTCCTAATATTCCTAAAACATTTAAAGTAACAGAGTATTGCAGCAGCAGGAATGTGGCATTTACTAAGAATTGGACCCCTACTGTTTTATTTATTTACATGAGTCGTACCTCACCCTGAGTGTCAAAGATTCAAATGGTCCATCTGCATTATAAAATCCATAAGCAGTGTGTCCTTTCCTACAACATTGCAGCTGCAGCCTCACATCCGGAGAGATTCGGTCACTTGTTTCCCAACAAATCTAGGAAGCCGCTCAGTGTGGCCCTTTACGTGCAGCTTTATATCCACAACTTTTCCAGCACACAAAAATAAAACAACCTATCTGCAACAGTTTCCAGCCTTTGGTAGTGTTTATCACAGCCAATGACTCATAGAAAGAAACGCACAAGCGGTTATCATGCATCATCTATCTGATATGAGTAAAGACTACTGACTGATAAACTAATAACCAGAAAAGTGGAGGGACAGAAATGTGTCCTCGAGATACCTGACAGCAGGGATTTCCTTACTTGGTTCTAAGGGTACTGTTACACTAAGCGACACACCAGCAATCCCAACAACGATACGACCTGGTAAGGATCGCTGGCACGTCGCTAAATGGTCGCTAGTAAGCTGTGAAACAGACAGATCTACTCAAAGATGTAGCAACGATCCGATGATCCGTATAATGACCTCGGCGGTCATTGGTACCTTGTCACACAGCAGCTATTCTGACGACTCCCACCTGCATCCATGAGTTCTGCGTCGCCAACGAGGTCGCTCATCGGCGTCAAACACAGCGATGCATGCTATCCAGCGGGACGCCAACGATCAAAAAATGGCCCAGGGCCGGTCGCCGCTATGTGTCACACGTAGCGAGATCGCTGGCGAGATCGCTGTTGCGTCACAAAATCGGTGACGTTTCAGCGATCTCGCTAACGAACTCGCTATGTGAGACGGGGCCTTAAAAGTCAGCATGCCTTTTATTAGCTAATTTACACAACCATAAGGAAAAGACACCCTATATTGCGTCTTCAAAAACCTGGACACCTTTTTATCTGTATGGAGTTCCATAAGTATGGTCACCTGTATGTCTATATAAGATCTCTGATGGATCCGTTTCATGTAGCTGCTAGATAGGACAACATACACAATCATCTGTTGCCCTAACGCACTGATATAACCAATCTAATTTGGATCCAAAATGAATGATTCTTCTGATGATCGGTATAATGGATGCATTTACTTTGAGCTTCCACTGACCTAGGTTGGGAATTCTCCAATGAAGTATTCAGTATTTATGTGAATGGGACCATTTCTTACAGTGTACATACAGTATTGCTATCACTGGAGCTTAAGATACAATATGTTTGTGTGAATTAGCCTTGATAGATATATTATGGTAACTGTGGGTTACAGCTCATTCAGTTCATTACTGTACACGCAGCTAAAAGAACCTTCACTTAAAGGGTTTTTAGAAGGTGTATACGCTATCCCTTATCCATAGGGGATATCCACCTTCACTCCATTCATTCCTAGCTGCCTCTCACAGTCTATAGTCCATAGAAAATAAGTGAAGCAAAAGTGCACATGATCGATCACCGTACTGTAGAAGGGAATCATTAGGTGTTTGAGGGGTCAGATTCCCAGCAATCAAAATTTTCACCCATACTGTGGATGGGGCCTAACATAGAATATAAGCTTTGCACAAACCCTTTACTTGGAAATATGGATGAGCACAGAGATGTAGCCAGGTATTTAAAGAGGTTGTCAACTACTCGTACAACCCCTCCACAACGCCTATGTTCGTCCGAAGCCATCATTAGTTGCAGGGATCACGTGACATAACAATGTTATGCGATCTCCGGAAGAGCTAGTACCGACACCGCTGGAATGACACTGGCACAAGGTGGAAAAATGGGGATTGAGAATGGGTTGTCTGAGTAGTGAACAACCCCTTTAATTTGCCTAGAAATGTTCTGTGTAACTGGCTTCTACAGTCTCCAGTAATTTGTCCTTCCTAGCATTAACATATTACTATTTCATCAGCCTCTTTATCAACTGCAATGAGTTTACAAATCTGCAATGTGTAAATGTGCATGGAACATATCTTTAATAACCTTAGCTAATGCGCCATTCTCTGACTGCAGGTGATAAGCCATTACTGTACAATGACTCACATTCTTCCAGGTCTATCAGCCAAATTCCACGGAACAGAGTGATGGAATAAACATGTTTGCACTAAGTTCTCTCTCAGTATAGCATCCCATACAAGCATTTATCATTCACATGTCCCATAATTATACATGTACAGTTGTGCTCAAAAGTTTACATACCCCTGTAGAATTTTTGCTTTATTGGCCTTTTTTCAGAGAATATGAATGATAACACCAAAACATTTTCTCCACTCATGGTTAATGATTGAGTGAAACTATTCATTGTCAAACTACTGTGTTTTCTCTTTTAACATCATAATGACAACCCAAAACATCCAAATGACACTGATCAAAAGTTAACATACCCCATTTCTTAATACTGTGTATTGCCCCCTCTAACATCATTGACAGCTTGAAGTCTTTTGTGGTAGTTGTGGATGAGGTTCTTTATTTTCTCAGATAGTAAAGCTGACCACTCTTCTTGGCAAAAAGCCTCCAGTTCCTGTAAATTCCTGGGCTGCCTAGCATGAACCACGCGCTTGAGATGTCCCCAGAGTGGCTCAATGATATTGAGGTCAGAACCTCCACTTTAGACTTGGCTTTGTGCTTTGGATTGTTGTCATGTTGGAACGTCCAAATACGCCCCATGCACAATTTCCGGGCTGATGATTGCAAATTTGCCTCCAGTATTTTCTGATAACGTGCTGCATTCATCTTTTCTTCAACTTTGACCAAGTTTCCTGTTCCTTTGTAGCTCACACATCCCGAAAACATCAGCAATCCGCCTCAATGCTTTACAGTAGGAATGGTGTTCCTTTCATCATAGGCCTTGTTGACCTCTCTCCAAATGATTCCTTTATGGTTGTGGTCAAAAAGTTCAATATTGGTCTCATCACTCCAAATTACCTTGTTTCAGAAGTTTTGAGGCTTGTCTTTGTGCTGTTTCGTGTATTGTAGACGAGATTCTTTGTGGCATTTGCGCAGTAATGGCTTTCTTCTGGCGACTCGACCATGCAGCCTATTTTTCTTCCTTATTGTACATCTTGAGACAGCCATATCACTATTTTTCAGACAGTCCGGTGTTTCAGCTGATGTTATTTGTGTTTTTTTCTTTGAATCCCAAACAATTTTCCTGGCAGTTGTGGACGAAACTTTTGTTGGTCTACCTGACCGTGGTTTTTTTTTTTTTTACAGAGCCCCTGATTTTCCATTTGCTAATCACAGTTTGAACACTGCTGATTGGCATTATCAATTCCTTGTATATCTTTTTGTATCCCTTTCCTGTTTTATACAGTTCAACTACCTTTTCCCGTAGATCTGTTGACAATTCTTTTTCTTTCCCCGTGACTCACAATCCAGAAACATCAGTAGCTGGATGAAAGAGTCTGTCTGGATCCCAGAAACTCACTCAGCTTTTATGCACACACACTAATTACAAGCAAACAGGTCACAAGCGAGGATGTTACCTTTAGTAGTCAGTCAAACCCATTTGTGTCAACTTCTGTGCATGTTATCAGGCGAAAATCACCAGGGTATGTAAACTTTTGATCAGGGTCATGTGGATGTTTGGGTTTGTCAATATGATTTATAAAGAGAAACACAGTAGTCTGACAATAAATGGCTTCACCCAACCACTAACCATGAGTGGAGAAAAAGTTTTGGTATTATCATTCCTATTCTCTGAAAATTCTGCTGGGGGTATGTAAACATTTGAGCACAACTCTGTCTACTAATAATTCAGTCTGACCATAAACATTTATTGTGACCATATTTTTTAAGGCACACATTACTTACTATTGGGTAAAACAATATGCACTTATGATAGTCAAGAATGCAAATCCCCTCCCTCCCTTTTTACCCAACCCTCCCTGAATTTCCCTCTCCATATGAAAAACTGAATGTTGATTATATTGACATGTACTCTGTTAATATTCCTGTAATAACATTCTTAAATAAAGAATTTATAAAAAAAAAAAAAAAAAATTAAATGTGAAAAAGATAAGAAAGTTGTAACATTCTGTAGTTACAAGCTTGGCAAGCTATTCAAATCACTGCAGAGAAAAGCATGTTACAATTGGCCACATATACCTGTCAGGATGATCCTCCTAGAGTCCTCAATCATTCCCTTAATACTGCCATCACCCTGAATGTGGGGCAGTTGTCGACAAATCTGAGACTCTTGTATAATGGTCTATACTGAGCCAATGCAGACTTGTCAGAATGTGTCTCAGATGTAGAAAGTTACAGCACTACATGTTATGGACCAACACAACTGCATGGTTAGGTGTCATGGCTTCTGTTACAGGAGACATCATGGATATTATGGATCTGTTGGGTAACTTACCTTTAATAGACCAATATACATGATAAAAAGTTGGCCATTATCATTCAAAAGACCAATCTGGCATTTTGGATTTTTTTTTAGCTGAATACACACATACACTCATCCTATATAGCTATGAAGGCCATTGATATCCAGTTCAGCAGATTCCCAGTAGAAACACACCATGGGAATCATTGATGTCTTTGCTGTTGCGATATTACTTATGAAACCGTCAGAGGTTTTATTAACGTGGACCGGGCTCAAAAACTCCAACCAAAAATGGCCAGAGATGTGAGCAGGCACTGAAAGTGTACCTGTACCCTGGCTGGAAGATTGGAATACTGTACCTACTGTATGTAGGTACCAGGTTCAGCTCAGACAGACTGATGCCGAATCTCCACATCTGCGTTCCTCCTCTTTCTTACAGGCAGGGCCGGCGTTATGGGCACGCAGACCAGGCAGCTGCCCAGGGCCTCCGCTCCTCCAGGGGCCCCCAGCCAGCGGCACATCACACAGCCGCTATGGGGCCCCTGTGAGGCAGGGGGGCCCGCCTGCCCCCAGCGCCGACTCCCGCCACCGCCGCATTGAAGGAGGCAGTGATGGAGGAGAGAGCGTCAACTGACGCTCCCTCTGCCATCATTCCCCGCTCTGCCTCTGATACAGCGGGAGCGCGATGACGTCATCGCGCTCTCACTGTGTGCCAGAGAGAGCAGGAGGAGACAGGAGCAGCCAGCAGCGCAGGCACGAGGAGAAGGTGAGGAGTGCTTTTTTTTTTTAAAATCAGTGTAAGTACTGGACTGTGGGGCCACTCTGGGGGGGGCTATATACCATGCTGGGCTGTATTATACCATGCTGGGGGGGCTATATACCATGCTGGGCCGTATTATACCATGCTGGGCTGTATTACACCATTCTGGGGGTGCTATATACCATGCTGGGCTGTATTATATCGTGCTGGGCTGTATTATACCATTCTGGGGGGGCTATATACCATGCTGGGCTGTATTATACCATTCTGGGGGGGCTATATACCATGCTGGGCTGTATTAGACCATGCTGGGCTGTATTATACCATTCTGGGGGGGCTATATACCATGCTGGGCTATGTTATACCATGCTGGGCTGTGTTATATCATGCTGGGCTGTATTATACCATGCTGGGCTGTATTATACTGCCCAGCATGGAATACAGCCTGTATACCATGGTGGGCTATATACCATGCTGGGCTGTATACCATGGTGGGCTGGGGTATATATCATGTGGTGCTGTGCTATATACTGTGCGGCTGTGTTATATACCATGGGGGATACATCTTACATTATATTCTATAGGGGGAGGCTGTGTTATATAATATGGGGAGCTACATTATATTCTATGGGGAGGTGGGCTGTATTATATTTTATTTGGGGCTACATTATATTCTATGGGGGGGCTGTATTATATTTATTATATTGGATGGGGGCTGCATTATACTATATGAGGAGGGCTACATTTTATTCTATGGAGGGGCTACATTATACTATGCTAGATGGTGGACCGATTCTATCGCATCGGGTATTCTAGAGTCTCTGTTAAAATAAAAAATAGTTATATACTCACCTTCCGACGGCCCCTGGACTCTTTCTCTCCTCTCCATGCTCCCGGAATCTTCCGGTCCCAGTAATGCTTTGCGCAAAACACCGCTGATGACGTCGCCCTCACGTGAGAGTGACGTCATCTCCGGCCCTTGTTGCTAAGCATTTCTGGGACCGGAAGATGCTGGGAGCGTGGTGAGAGGAGGGACAGAGTCCGGGGGCCATCGGAAGGTGAGTATATAACTATTTTTTATTTTAACAGAGACTCTAGAATACCCAATGCGATAGAATCGGGCCACCATCTAGTTTATTATACTCCTGTTACACCCAGAGCTGCTGTCACTGTTCTGCTGTTATCTAATGTATTGTACTCCAGTTACTCCCAGAGCTGCAGTTACTGTTCTGCTTTTACCTAATGTATTGTAGTCCAGTTACACCCAGAGCTGCAGTCACTGTTCTGCTCTTACCTAATGTATTATACTCCTGTTACAGCCAGAGCTGCAGTCACTGTTCAGATCTTACCAAATGTATTGTACTCAAGTTACACCCAGAGCTGCAGTCACTGTTCTGCTCTTACCTAATGTATTGTAGTCCAGTTACACCCAAAGCTGAAGTCACTGTTCAGATCTTACCTAATGTATTGTACTCCAGTTACACCCACAGCTGCAGTCACTTTTCTGCTGTTACCTAATGTATTGTACGCAAGTTAAACCCAGAGCTGCAGTCACTGATCTGCTGTTACCTAATGTAATGTACTCCAGAATATGTACAGGACTGTGTCTGTGTAATGAGCGACACAGCAGTGATGCCTTTAACGGCTGTAATGAGCCTGTACAATAAGCAATGCAGCCGTGTTGCCGTGACGACTAAGCAACTGTCGCTGATTGGTCACGGCCTAACTGCCGCGACCAATCAGCAAGGCGGGATTTCCATTACAGACAGACAGACAGACAGAATTAGACAATTATATATATATAGATAAGGGGCTGCATTATATCCTATGAGGGGGTTGCCATATATTCTATGGAGGGGCTGCATTATACTATATGGGGGGTGGGGCTGCTATATATGGGGGGTTACATTATATTTTGTGGAGTGGCTGCATTATACTCTGGGGTAGCTGCATTATTCTCTAAGGGGTGGCTGCATTATACTATAAGGGGGGGCTGCATTATATTCTATGGGGGTTACATTATATTGTATGGCGGGGCTGCATTATACTCTGTGGGGTGGCTGCATTATGCACTATTGGGTGGCTGCATTATACTGTAGCGAGGACTATGGGGAATACATTATATGAAGAACTATGGGGTGCATTATGCTATGGGAAGTGAATTGTACTACATGGGTGACTATGGCGGTGCATTATACTATATGGAGAACTATGAGGAGAGTATTATACTATATGGAGGACTGAGCAATGTATTTTAATACATGGAGGGCTATGAGGAGTGTATTATATTATATGGAGACCGAGGAGTGTATTATACTATATGGAGGACTATGGGGCAGATTATATTATATGGAGGACTATGGGGTGTAAACTGTAGATATGCTGCTGATAACATGATACTGTATGGTGATCTGTTAGGGTGTGTGCACACGTTGCGGATTAGTCTGAGGCTTTTTCTGCAGAGAATCCATATCTATTGGCAGAAACCGCAGGGTAAAACACAAGCATTTTTCCTGCAGATTCCTAGCATGTGTACAGCGGATTTGATGCAGGTTCTAGTGCGGTTTGGCAGTGCGGATGAGAGAGAGATTGATTGATTTGTATGTCCCGGAACGTACACTGCAACTGCGGTTCCACAAAAAAGAAGTAACATGCTGCGGAAAATAAACCGCAGCAAATCTGCGCGGAATTTTCCGCAGCATGTGCACGGCGGATTTGGTTTTCCATAGGTTTACATGGTACTGTAAACCGCATGGAAACTGCTGTGGATCCGCAGGACCAAATCCGCTGCGGATCCGCAGCAAAAACCGCAACGTGTGCCCTTAGTGATCCATTAGTGATCGTTTTGTTCCCATCATTCTTTCTCAGACGCTGGAAAGAGGCCGGGAAACAAGTGTTGAACGACTTCTTCAATTTTGTCGATCACACTCATTTAGTGGCCTGAACTCAGGGCATGTAAATACAATCGAAATGCTTCTGTGTGATGTGCAATATGTTAGCATTTGGGGCCCCATTTTAAACTTTGCCTAGGGCCCCACTTTGCCTAAAACCGGCCCTGCTTACAGGCTCCTGTTTATTTACACAAGCAGCAACTAATGCATTAATGCAAAAACCACAAGATGTGGAGAAGAGCTGGAATACACCCCAGAGTTCTGTTAACCTCCCCAGTGCCAGAAGATAATGCACTGCCAATGTTACCCACCGTAACATTAAAAACACAAGTCGGAAACGCCAGATAAAATATAGAAAATGAAAGCAGCTTCTGTGTAATATTGCCGTCACTGTTCCACTGCCCGAAGGAGTTTGTGTAGATGACTTTGGAGAGATGCTAAGAGCTCAGGGGTTAACATGATTGGCAGACAATGATAAAAGAATTCCAAGTAAAACTGCCTAAATATCCATAGCAGCCCAGTCAGAGAGATGCTGATGGCAAACTGCCCATCATTCTGTGAGGCTGCTCTTGTCACATAAACTACTGCAGGCTGTCCAGCTAAGCAGACGTCTGATTTCTAGGGAAGTCAATGGGGCTCCCAGCCAACCTCTGAGATGGCTGCCAGCCCCCTGGGTATTTCAAGGCCAAGTTGTTCAAAGGCAATTCACTTTGCCAGAATTCTGTGATGTCAAAATTAGTCAACCCCCAACCAGAATAACCAGTCATTCAGGTTACACTAAGTGACAGTTCAGTGTCCACGTAATGATGACCTGTGACCAAAAGATGACTATGTTACCTCTCACTATGCCTGTTATCTCTTTATGCTATACGTATATACTATATGTATAAAATATAAAATGGTGTACACTGGGGTAACACACATTGCACTAAACAGCAAGCCTGGGCCCGTCATATACAAATAGGAATTGAAGACATTTAGTAAAAAGCTCTCAAATGAACAAAGTTTCTCAGACAGGAAGCACATAACATGGTGACATAATGCTGAAGTAGACAAAGGGGTAGTGATTTGGTGTGCTTGGAGGGCTGAGTGTGAGTCTGTATATTGGATGGTGACTTCCTTGCAGTGAATGTCTCTGAAGGTTCCAGCACAGAGCTGGACTAGTAGATATGAAGAGGTGTACCAGCTATGCTAATACACCTTGTGTTAGTGAAATCACTATGCTTAGGGCTCTCTTCAAAGTGGAACCACTCATGTTAGTGTAGCCACTGTGACCATGTGTCTCATGTTAGTGAAGCCACTGTGACTATGTGTCTCATGCTAGTGTAGCCACTATGATTATGTGTCTTATATTAGTGTAGCCACTGTGACTATGTATCTCATGTTAGTGTAGTCACTAGCCACTATGATTATGCGTCTTATGTTAGTGTAGCCACTGTGACTATGTATCTCATGTTAGTGTAGTCACTATGATTATGCATCTTATGTTAGTGTAGCCACTGTGACTATGTGTCTCATGTTAGTGTAGTCACTATGATTATGCATCTTATGTTAGTGTAGCCACTGTGACTATGTGTCTCATGTTAGTGTAGCCACTGTGATGTGTCTCATGTTAGTGTAGCCACTGTGACTATGTGTCTCATGTTAGTGTAGCCACTGTGACTATGTGTCTCATGTTAGTGTAGCCACTGTGATGTGTCTCATGTTAGTGTAGCCACTGTGACTATGTGTCTCATGTTAGTGTAGCCACTGTGACTATGTGTCTCATGTTAGTGTAGCCACTGTGACTATGTGCCTCATCTTAGTGTAGCCACTGTGACTAGAGATGGGCGAACCTGAACAGTAAAGTTCGGCGTCCATACCGAACACCAACTGTTCGGGCTCGGACACCGAACATGGACTTCACCAGGAAGTCCGTGTTACTGTTCGGTTCGGCTGCCCGAACATCGGGTGTTTGCTGCGCTGTAATGTGTACAGCAGTGCGGCAAACACCAGTTCTGATTGGCGGTGAAATTTTCACAGAGCGGCAGTGAGACAGTGAGAGCGCTCAGATGTGATCAGCGGTATAAACTTTACCTTTGGTCACTGGTGTCATCTGATGGGACAACCGCACCCATCATCCGACACCTGTAGCCACTAATAACAGTGAGAGCAGAGTGGCAGATGGGAGTATTCATCTGCCTCTCCTGTGCTGTAAATAAATAATTTAAAAAAATGGCATGGGTTCCCCTGTATTTTTGCTAACTAGCCATGGAAAACTCACGGCTGGGGGCTGCAACTCTCAGCTGTCAGCTTCAGCAAGGCTAGTTATTACGAATAGAGGGGTCCCCATGCTGTTTTTTTAATTATTTAAATAAATCATTTAAAAAAACGGCATGGGGTCCCCCCCTCATTTTTGACCACCAACCTTGCTAAAGCTGACAGCTGGGTGCTGATATTCTCAGGCTGGTAAGAGGCCATGGACACTGCCCCCCCAGCCTAAAAATAGCAGCCCGCAGCTCACCAGAAAAGGCACATTTATTAGATGCGCCAATTTTGGCGCTTTGCTCTTCCCACTTGCCCTGTAGCGGTGGCAAGTGGGGTTCATATTTGTGGCTTTGATGTCACCTTTGTAATGTCAGGTGACAATCAAGCCCACGGCTTAGTAATGGAGAGGCGTCTGTAAGACACCTATCCATTACTAATCCTATAGTTACATGGTAAATAAAGACACAGCCAGAATAGAATACTTTATCTAATATATAAAGCTCAATGTGTGTGTGTATGTGTGTATGTCTGGGATTGGCATCTGTACTGTGGCAGCTACAGCCACAAAATTTTGCACAGTCACACGTCTGGACCCCGAGAGTGTCATAGGCTATGTTGTGAGGCGAAATTTTAACCCCGCGTGTTCCAATTCACCAAACAATTTTGCCTATTATTTTTATCATTTCTATGGTGTTATCATCCTTCTGTAAAGCTGGAAATAACACAATTTATTACCGTGCCAACACAGACCACCCTCTGACACAGACTGCAGGGGGAGCCCAGTATCACACAGGATAGGATTAGATACACGGCTCAGCAGTCAGTATCACACAGGATAGGATTAGATACACAGCTCAGGAGTCAGTATCACACAGGATAGGATTAGATACACAGCTGAGCAGTCAGTAACACACGATAGGATTAGATACACAGCTCAGCAGAAAGTATCACACAGGAGAGGATTAAGTACACAGCTCAGCAGACATTATCACATAGTATAGGGTTAGATACACAGATACACATGTTGTTTATCAAAAGACTCTTGAATGAGTTGAAAATAAAATACTATCATTACTTGGGTAATCGTTTAAGTTAATTTGTTTTGCAAATCTGTAGTGTTGAATATATGATGTGAAATATTTTTATGTGCAATATAATCATTATAATTTGTTATAACTAACCAGTTGGTTACTATGCCCAGGCAACACCGGGCTCTTCAGCTAGTTAGAAATAAAACAAAACACAGTTTTCCTTTTTATTTACAAGCCTAAACGCCGGGTTTGGGTCCGGGTACTGTCCTGGTTCCCGAACCTGAACTTTTTGTAACTGTTCGTCCGAACCCGAACATCCACGTGCCCATCTCTAACTATGACTACTGTATGTGCCTCATGTTAGTGTAGCCACTATGACTATGCACCTTATGTTAGTGTAGCCACTGTGATTATGGGCCTCATGTTAGTGTAGCCACTATGACTATGTGCCTCATGTTAGTGTTGCCCCTATGACTATGCGCCTCATGTCAGTGTACTCACCATGATTATGGGCCTCATGTTAGTGTAGCCACTATGACTACAAGTGCTTGTCACAAAATTAGAATATCATCAAAAAGTTAATTTATTTCAGTTCTTCAACACAAAGTGAAACTTCTACAGCTGGGAAAAAAGTATTTAGTCAGCCACCAATTGTGCAAGTTCTCCCACTTAAAAAGATGAGAGGGGCCTGTAATTTGCATCATAGGTAGACCACAACTATGAGGCTATGTTTCCCAAGTGCGGAATTGCAGCGGAAATTTACGTGGCAATTCCGCAACTCCCTGCCGCGGGAAATAGGCGAGAAATCCGCATGCGTAATTCACGCAAAAATCTAGCTTTTTGCAAGCGTAATTCGCTTACAGAATACTAGTGTTTTCCAAGCGATCTGCAGCATTGCTTGGAAAATCCATTGATAGGTTGGTCACACTCGTCAAACAGTGTTTGCCAAGTGTGACCAACTTTTTACTATTGAGGCTGCCTATGCAGCATCAGTAGTAAAAAATATAATGTTAAAAATAATCAATAAAAAATTGTTAGTCTCACTTTCTGGTGTCCCCCGCAGCGTTCCCAGGCCTCAGCGATGCTCCCAGCGAGTCCCGTTCCCAGCGATGCCTTGCAACAATGACCCCAGATGACGTAGCATCTCGCAAGACAGCTACGTTATCACAGGTTATTGTCGCAAGGCATCACTGGGAACGGGACTTGCCGGGAGCATCACTGAGGCCTGGGGACGCTGCGGGTGACACCGGAAGGTGAGAATATCACAAGTTTTTATTTTAATTCTATTTTTTACAGGAATATACCTTGGTATAACCCCTCTTTATAAAACGTTTACCAATGATCTCACATTGTTTATCGTATAAATTAGGCGTGGTACATGTTCTTTTTGCTCTTACAAACTCCCCTGTAGGTATATTGGCTATAACATGACGTGGATGGCAGCTAGATGCGTGTAACAGTGAATTACCTGCCGTAGGTTTTCTAAAAATATCACAATCAATCTTTCTTTCTTCCAAATTTGCCGACAAAAGAATATCCAAAAACGAAATTGTCTTGGCATCAAATTGATATGTGAAACGTATATTGCATGGATTATTATTAATATAGAACATGAAATTCTCAATATTAAATACATCACCATCCCACACAATTATAACATCATCAATAAGTCTCAAAAAAAGAAAAATATCAGAAGAAAAAGGATTTTTTTCAGAAAAAATATACTCCTCCTCCCACCAGGCCATAAAAATATTAGCAAGAGACGGTGAAAACTTGGAACCCATGGAACAGCCTTGCACCTGTAAATAAAGATCATCCAAAAAAGAAAAAAAATTGTTTTTTAACAAAAAATAGGTCACTTCAATCAAATACATCTGTAAATCTTCTGAAAAATTACTGTATTTCTGTAAATAAGTAGTAAGAGCCAAAATAGCCAAATCGTGTGGGATGGAAGTGTACAAACTTTGTACATCACAAGTGAGCCAACAAAAGGAACTTCGCCATTCCACCTGAGAAAAAATACTAAGAACATGCTTGGAATCCTGCACATAGCTAGGTGAAATAGTGGCTAGAGGTTTTAATCTTGCATCCAACCATTCTGACAAATTTTCATTAAGAGATCCTATGCCCGATATGATAGGACGAAACAAAGGTGGAAAAACCTCCTTATGAACTTTTGGAAGTGCATGTAACAAAGGAACTCTGGGATATAAAGGACAGAAAAATTCACATTGTTTTTGATTAATAATTCCCAAACTAAAACCCCTATGTAACAATTCCTGTAATTCCATTCTGATGTTATCTGTAGGATTATAATTAATTCCCTTGTATACCTCACTATTAAAAAGCATAGCCCTCACTTCTCTTTCATACAGCCCAGTATCTAATATGGTCACAGATCCCCCCTTGTCAGAATTTCTTACCACGATATTGACATTAGCAGATAACAAATCAAGTGCCTGTTTCTCAGTACGAGAAATGTTAGAACGACCATTCTGATTAGCATTATAGATTTTCATAAGTTCATCCTCAACAAGAAATTGAAAATCATCCATAACTTGCAATTTTGACTGCTCAGGATAATATCTAGGATTAGGGACTCTAGAGGAAAAATTAACATCAGTTAAATAAATTAACTTAGAACCAGATTCAGACAAGTCCCTCAAATTCTTTAGGGTAACTTACTCCTGGAAAGAAGTAGGCATAAATTCCTCAGGAACTTTATCAACATATTCATCATTGATATTGGAAGTTTTTTCACGTTCCACGTCTTCTGCAAAAAAATGTCTCCTAAGAGTCAATCTTCTCATAAAGTGATTAACATCAAGCATAGTGTTGAATAAGTCCATTTTCGCTGTAGGCACAAAATTAAGACCCCTTTCAAGGATATTAATTTGATCATTCGATAAAATCGATGCAGAAAGGTTCAGGACTGTAAAATTATCAGTTGTATCTAAGCATGCTTGTTCCGCGCTGATCTCCTGAATTCTCTTATGACGGGAGTGTTTCCTCCCTGATCTCCTCTGACGTTTCTTTTTCCTGAACAGTTTTTTGAAAAACTACTGCTTTGTGAAATCCGCTGCCCCACATCCCGTGCACACATGGAACTGTTAGATGGTAAATTCTCAGTATCAGAAGTGTCAGTATTAACATCCGTATTATCCATATCCGTTGAGGAAAAGCTTACCCTATTATCTCTGCGTTTGAGAATGGAAGGGTGAATGTTATTACGTTTTCTTCTATAATCATGCCAGTCATAAATATGATTATTCTGGTAATCAGTTTTATCTCTTCTGAATTTCTTTTCCTTTATCACTGTAATAGAGTCCTCCATTTTGCTCAGGTGCAGACAAAAAGGGTAGGTGGAAATTTAAATGATTTATTATTACGCCGAGAGGCAAAATGGATGTTATTGTTACAAAGCAGAGTTCCAACGGGTATGAATATTAGGAATGAGATTTTGAGTGTTTTGTAAGTGTGATTTTGACTTACTACCTCCTATTAATCAGCTGGCTATGTTTAGTCTTGATTGTTCCTTGACTTCCTTTGTTTCCCTTTATAAGCATGTGTTCAGATGTATTATGTGTTGTCTTAGAATAAGGACTGGTTTTTTGTCCGAAACGCGTCCAACTACACGTCCTGATGCGTCTCTTATGATGGAGAATCTTATGATTTTTTTAAATTTTGGAATAAAGGAATAAAAAATTTTTTAATCTAATTACTGATCTGGATGCTGGAATTTTTTTCCATATTATTATTTTGTGCGCTTGTATACTGTGGATTACAATACGTTATATGGTAATCACTTCTACTGCGCCTGCGCACTCCTTCTCCATTACTTCATACAACTTCCCTGACGCTCCTTGTATGTCACCATGGCAACCATTTCTGTTCGCGTCTGCGCGGTGTGTAGTATTATGTCATACTGCTTCTAACCCAGAAACTATCACTATGTCACGGATTGTATCCCGTTCCCTGGCACGCCTGTGCATCTTGGCCTCCATTGCAGCTAATCAGGTATGTGGCCGCAGCTGCTACACATATATAATTGTTTAGCATATTTATATGAGTGTAACAGACCGACTTGTTTGCCCCTGACAAAGCCACCTTGCGGTGGCGACACGCGTCGGGCACTCCACAAGTTCCCCCCATGTAAGTGGCATCTCATTGGGACTATGCAGGCAGGATTCAATCCTTGTTATTTCAGCCTCTGGGCCACATTATGTTTGCCATTGGCCTCATAGGTTGTCCAACCCTCTTGTATTACATCTTTGCATAGTGCCTTATTGTGAAAATTCTCATGGCTTTTTTTGCCTGCATTCTTTGTATTCTGCATTTATGGTTGCATAATAGTCCATTCTAATAGATTGATTTTTGGATTATTGTGATCTGTGTATGACTGCATACTTTTGAATATGTTTCACTGTTGCAGGCATGTTATTGTACATCTTTCATTCTAGAGCCATTTATGTATGCCCACCTACTGGAGTGAGTTTTGTGGGCTCTATTTTGAGCCCTTGTGCTTGTTTCATGTCATTGTATGACTTTTAAATGCTTTTTATATGGTTGTTTGTCCTTCTGTTACCAATAAAAAAATTTTTGTATTTTCGCAGTGATCCCTGCAATTCTTGTCAGTAGCTTTTCTCTATTTATTCCACAAGTTCTGCCTTCGGCGTGTGTAGCTGACTCTGCTTGCCCTGATTTGTCCTGCTGCTTTTGCTGACTGTACCCGTGTCTGTTTATTCTCCTCTTCCTGTCCTGTATCTACCTACATAGCAGCAGCATGACGTTATATCTGACCACAGACCGTTTTTCCCCTTGCTTCTGTTTATGGATTTGCTCCGTACCTTGGTGGATCGGATGTCTAGTCTAACGCTAATAATTCAGGATTTGTCTGTGGAACATAGGGCCCTTGCCACGTCTCATAACCAACTACAGAAGGAGCGTTCTGTGATGGTTAACACCCTTCAGGGTTCTATTTCCCAATCTACCTGTAAGCACTCTGACCCTGTAGATGTTCTGCTGCACTCTCCTGAACCTACGCTCAGGCTCCCAGATACCTTCTCCGGAGAAAAGGAGAAATTCCGTACATTCAGGGAGAGTTGTAAGCTGCTGTTCTCTCTTAGACCCCGATCCTCTGAAGATGACAGTCAACGGGTGGGGATAATCATTTGATTAATGCAGGAGGGTCCCCAATCATGGGCTTTCTCTTTACCTGCTTCTGCCCCTGAATGTGCATCTGTGGATAGGTTCTTACAGGCCTTAGGACTGTTTTTTGACGAACCTGACCGGGTCAGGGTGGCAGAGGACACAATCATGGGTCTCTCCCAGGGTAAACTCACTGCCGAATGGTATTGCTCAAAGTCTAGGCGATGGTCAACTGAAGTGACCTGGGACGACTCTGCGCTAAGATGCCAGTTGAGGAGGGGACTGTCGGATCATCTTAAGGATGCTTTGGCTCTCCATTCGCCACCCAGCTCCTTGGAGGAGGCCATGACTCAGGTCATTCGTATGGATCGGAGGTTGTGGGAGAGAAGTGTAATACAGCTAGAGATTCCACTACATCTGGTTAAGGGTTCATGCACACATTGAGCATTTGGTGATTTTTTTTTTACCCTAGTATTTGTAAGCCAAAACCAGGAGTGGAACGGTCAGAGGAAAAGCGTAATAGAAACATTTGCACTTCTTCATTTTTCACCCACTCCTG
Source organism: Dendrobates tinctorius (assembly GCF_039654945.1). Taxonomy (NCBI): domain Eukaryota; kingdom Metazoa; phylum Chordata; class Amphibia; order Anura; family Dendrobatidae; genus Dendrobates; species Dendrobates tinctorius. Next base: position 7,898,753 of record NW_027361699.1, on the reverse strand, counting down.
GTTTTGGCTTACAAATACTAGGGTAAAAAAAATCACCAGATACTCAATGTGTGCATGTGGCCTAATTCTGATGTGGTACCTCACACGGAACCTATGGAGGTTGGGGCCACCAACTACAAGGCAAAGGAGATGAGGCGATGACTAGAGGGGAGATCATGTTTTTATTGTGGAGATCCTGGACATTGGATAAAGGATTGCCCCTCTCGCCCACTGACTAAAAAGCTGCCGAGTCTGGGTGATTGCCGAGGAGGTCACCCAGACTCTCAGGTACCTTTTTCCTCATTTCAAAAAATATTGTTGGAAGTGGAACATTTGTGGGAGTTGCCCACTTCAGCTTTTGTGGATTGTGGGTCTTCCATGAACTTTATTGACTCTAACTTGGTGACCAAGTGTAAGTTAGGGACAGTTCTGCTTGAGACTCCAATTCATATTATTGCCATTGACAAAACACCGTTGGTTAAGAATGTTGTTAATTTTGTCTCAGAGGAGTTCCTCCTCAAGGTGGGTTCCTTGCATCAGAAACGTATCTCATGTTATGTCCTGGAAAATCTTCCAGCGGGACTGGTGTTGGGATTTCCTTGGTTACAGTTACACAATCCTGTTATAGACTGTACTATGATTACGTACCTCACGTCTCATGTTAGTGTAAGCCTATGATTATGTGCCTCGTGTTAGATTACCAACTATGACTATGTACTGTACCTCACGCTAGTCTAGCCACTAGGACTATGTGCCTCATGTTAGTGTGCCACTATGATTATGTACCTCATGTTAGTGTAAGCACTATGATTATGTGTCTCATGAAAATGTAACCTCGATGTCTCTGTACCTCATAAACGTGTAACAGCTGTACTTTTTTACGTGTCTCAAAGAAGTGGCAAGGCTTATGTGTCTAAAGGAAGTGTACACACTAAGCTGACAGGCCTCATGTAAATGTAATTACTATCTTCTGTGCTTTTGTGTCTCATGAAAGTGTAACTGCTGTGCTTATGTGCCTCATGGAAGTGTAACCGCTGTGCTTATGTACCTCATGGAAGTGTAACCGCTATGCATATGTGCCTCATGGAAGAGAAACCGCTGTGCATATGTGCCTCATGAAAGAGTAACCATTGTTCTTATGTGCCTCATGGAAGTGCAACCACTGTGCATATGTTCATCATGGAAGTGTAACCGCTGTGCCTATGTGCCTCATGGAAGTGTAACCGCTGTGCTCATGTATCTCATGTAAGTGCAACTGCTGTGCTTATGTGACTCATGGAAGTGTAACCACTGTCCTTATGTGCCTCATGGAAGTGCAACCACTGTGCTTATGTGTCTCGTGGAAGTGCAACCACTGTGCTTATGTGTCTCATGGAAGAGTAACCACTGTGTTCAGATGATCAGACCCACAACTAAGCTAGAAAATATGTCCATACTAAATAAAAATCTCTGAGATGAAATACAAGGTTCCCCAGCCCATTGCATAGGAAATGAAATCTCCAAATCCAACAGAACTCTGAGGACAAGGTCCTATAGTTCTTCATTGTCTCTTTATAAATCTTCCCCCTGGAACACTTCTTAAAGGGGCAAAAAACTTTTGTGTCCTGTTTAAGTCATTATAAACTGTATAACACTTAAGTCATTTAGATATGAAATGAATATATTTAAAAAAGAAACAGTACTCACCCTTGCTTCTTAAAAAAGGTTAATGTCCTTTATTCCATGTGGTGGGACAATCCTTTAACATGCAGGGGGAGCAGAGAAGTGAAGGAGGACAACAGCCATTTTGCGCCTATCCAAGCGCTTCTGCAAGTCCAAACAGTGACCCGCAGAAGCGCTTGGATAGGCGCGAAACGGCTGTTGTCCTCCTTCACTTCCCCATTCCCCCTGTATGTTAAAGGATTGTCCCACCACATGGAATAAAGGACATTAACTTTTTAAGAAGCATTGGTGAGTGCTGTTTCTTTTTTCAGTATTGAATGCACTTGGTCTTCAACACATTTTTCATGTATCACCTAGCTCACTATCAATCAGGTGGTATGCTTTATACTAAGGACTGATTCAGACTGCAGTCAAGAATTTGTTGCTGTTTTTTCTACTTTTTCAGTTTTTGCAAGATATGAAATGATCTTGTCACTGTGCTACTTAGATGTTAATTCGAGTCAATTGTAAAACGGGATCAGCTTGTTCATCCCCAATACAAGAACGTGAAGCCATTATCTTGGATTAGACTGACTTCAGAGAATATATATACAAGGCCATACAGCCAGACTATAATCGTGTGAAATTTCCACCAAACAGTCTTACAAATTTCTTTTCTCAGAGAACAGCTATAAACTGGGTTCCACAAAAAATATATAGATAAAGATACAGTGATACCCTATGATATTGTAATGGAAAAAATAGTTCAACATGATGCACAAAAATGCCACAATACTATACACCCTCCCTTTAATTAATTAAAGATTATTTTTCTGAAAAAAAATGGCGTGGGCTCCCGCTACGTGAATTTCAACTGCGGTGAACTCGCCTCTGCACCGTGTAACTTTCTCACGGTGCTAGCGGGGATTTCACCGAGGGCACCGCAGTTCAGCCTGGCTGGGAATGCAGCCTCAGTAACGTCACTGCTCGTCATTGAGGCTGCGCTCCCAGCAGCTCATTCACCAGTGGTTCTCAGCCTGGACGGTCGCATCTTGGCACCTTCCAGGTTGAAAACTATTTATCCCCCAGACATGGATAAATACAGAATGGCGGATAGGTGAGGGATATGGTTGTTTCACTATTTTTGGTTTATTACAGGAGAACGAAGGCTTCGATGGAATTAGGCGAGGTTGTAAGTATGGTTTAATTAAATTATTAAAGTAGTCTGTGTCATTTTTTCAATTAAAGGACTTTATTCTTGGTGTGTGTGTTTTTATGCAATGTGACTATGGAGTTTGTAATAGGGGCGTCTTATTGACGCCTCTCCATTACTAATCTCAGGGCTTGAGGTTACCTGACAACACAAAGGTGACATCAACTCCACAAATATAAACCCCACTTGCCACCGCTACAGGGCAAGTGGAAAGAGCCGAGCAAAGCGCCAGAATTGGTGCGTCTAATTGATATGCCTTTTCTGGGCAGCTGCAGGCTGCTATTTTTAGGCTGGGGGACCTATATCAATGGCCCATTACCAGCCTGAGAATACCAGCCCACAGCTGTCAGCTTTAGCAAGGATGGTTGTCAAAAATGGGTGGGACCCCACACCGGTTTTTTAATTATTTATTTAAACAATTTAAAAAAACGCATGGGGACCCCTCTATACATCTGACTGGGATGATTTAGCGAATCCTGCTTTGAGCAGGGGGTTGGACCAGATGGCCCAGGAGGTCCCTTCCAACTCTACGATTCTATGATTCTATTCTATGATTCTGATTCTATTCTTGATAATCAGCCATGTTAATGCTGACAGCTGAGAGTTGCAGCCCCCAGCTGTGAGTTTTGCCTGGCTGGTTATAGAAAATACAGGGGAACCCACACAGGTTTTTTTTTTTAATTTATTTACAGCACAGGAGCTGCTGATGAATACTCCCATCATCCGCTCCTGCTCTCACTTTTATTAGAGGGCAGCAGGTGCCGCATGAAGGGAGCTGTTATCCTATCAGCTGACACCAGTGACCGGAGGTAAACTTTATACCTACGATCATAGCTAAGCACTCATGCTGTCTTTTGACAGCGTCGGAACCGCGGCTCTCTGACTGGCGGTGATGGTTTCACCGCCGATCAGAAGCAGTGTTTGAAGCGCTGTCATGCATATGACAGCGTGTCAAACACTGTATTGTCGGGCCCCCTATTCAAGTGAATGGGGTTCGGGTCCACGCTACTGCATGACAGGCTGTATGGACGCATCATGCAGCCTAGATGTAGCGGAACCGATTGTGATGTCACATCCTGCTGTCCTTGACTTTTCTGCAGCACATACACTGCAAGAAGAGTCAACCTGTATTTGCAGCATTTTTTCACCATCTATTCAAGTCAATGAGTGAAAAACGCTGGAAAAACGCTGAAAGAAGTGACATGCTCTATGTCAAAAAAACGCTGCAAAGCACAAAATCCTAATGACAAAAAAAAACTATGTGCGCATGAGATTTCTGAAATCTCATAGGCTTTGCTGGTACTGTAAAAAGCAGATGAAGATTAGCATAAAAAACGCAGCAAAAATGCCTAGTGTGAACTTACCCTAAATATAAAATACTGAAAATATAACAACTGGAAAAAATGAGTTGTGTCACTGTGACAACTTCTGAATCCACTGAATCACAATGTTATCATCGTGTGTAAGAGAAGTGCGCAGCAGCAATGAATTGTTGCATTATTTGAGCACTGCCATGTGTATGCCTATGGTAGACTTTCCCTGAGGGATGAGCTCAGATTGTTTCAGCTAGACATGGATACAACAATCACAGCTTTAATAAAAGGTTGATTTCCTCATACACAGAACATTCACTTTCTTCCTCCTGGATTGCTCCCAGAGATACCATTGCATTGCAACCTACGCAATTAGTTTTCACAGGTGGCTGTTTTGCCTCCAGTTAAACTGCTTTCTTTCTTCTCCAGCAAGTCATAGCAGAGCAAATGTATATAAAAACATTTCAGATATGAAATAAACAATTTTTTAAAAGCAGCTGGGATCCAAAGCATAGTGTCAGAATGACCGAGAGCCGAGACCTAGACGCTAGATGTAAAACATCCAGGTTCATCTGAGGGGGCAAGACACAGAGGGAGGGGCAGTCTGAGAATATTAATAGGGAGATGAGAGCAGTATAGAAAAGTCTTCAATCGTGCACACTTTTTCCTTCTGAAAATAAGTCATGTATAGGATGAAATGCATATTCAAAGGAGATCAAACCTAAACAGTTTTATGGATAAAGTGCTATGTTTGTTTTGTGATTTAAGACAGAACATCTGGAAAGATTTTTACAGACTCGCTCTCATTCTGAAAACAATAGGAGGTCCATGGAAGCCTTAAATTAGTAATCATAAAAGTTTCCTTTAGTAGATAATACTGATGTGAGGCACTACAAAGACCAGAGAATCAGATAAAACATGAGAGCAATATATGAAATCCAGTTCAGTATTGGGTACACAATAAAAACGCCCTCGATACTAAGTAGCGTTAGTACAAAGGGCTGCATGAATAGTAATAGAGCATACTGAAGGCCATACAAGACGGTTATAGCCTTACGTTGACAAAGAACTCCTAGAGGTACAAGCAGGACTCAGAAAAGGCAAAGGAACAAGAGATGTGATTGCTAAAATTATATGGATAATGGAAAAGGCCAAAGAATACAACAAGGAGATCTATTTTTGCTTCATCGACTACAGCAAAGCCTTTGACTGTGTTGATCACCAGAAACTTTGGAATACCATTAAGGATATGGGTGTGCCATCTGGTAAGCCTCATTAGGAACATTGACCAAGAAGCAATAGTCTGAACAGAACATGATAACATTGCATGGTTCAAAGCAGAGCGAGGCGTCACACAATACTGCATGCTGTCACCATTTCTCTTCAATTTATGTGCAGAAGCAATTTTCAGGATGGATGGACTTGCAGAAAAAGAATAAAGAATCAAAATTGTTGGACGAATCATCAACAATGTTAAATACGCAGACGATACAACATTGATAGCAACAGGCGGAAGACCCGACAGCTTGATACTCTCAAGACTCTGGTAGACCTATCTAGGCTTGCATAAGATCGATCTTCCTAAAGATCATTCAACCATCAAGTCACCATGGTTTGAGATCGAGCCGAAGAAGGAAAAGTATTCAGGACTGATACAACTGATACAAAGCAAATTACAATCAACTGGAAAATCTGTCTGGTCAGTAGTATCAGATGAGATCTTTCATTTACTGGTGAACAGATAGCTCTGACAGGCAGACTTTTCCAGTAGTAAGACAGCCTGCGATCTACCATCTATTCCAAACGTAGAGGAAATTGGAGAGGAGATCTGCCAAACATTCTTGCCAAGTATTACGGTACTGTCACACTTAGCAATGCACCAGCGATCCCGACCAGCGATATGACGCGGTCAGGATCGATGGTGCATCGCTAAGTAGTCGCTAGTGAGCTGCCACACAGGCAGATCTCACCAGCGACATAGCAGCGGTCGGGGGTCGCTACTTACCTGTCAGACGAGGCGATCCTGACGTCCTCCCGCCCGCGTCCACGTGTCGCTCGTCAGCGCCACAGGAAGCCCAGCAGGAAGCTGACGACGAGAAACAGTCCAGGCAGTTCTCGCATGATCAGCGATAACCAGCGGGGGAGCGGTCGGAGGTAAGAATCACACATAGCGATATCGCTAGCAATATCGCTGCTGCGTCACAAAACCAGTGACGTTACAGCGATATTGCTAGCGATATCGCTTAGTGTGACAGGGCCTTTAGGCAGAAAATTAGATTAGCAGTATAAGTAATACTAAGCACAATGTTACCCTGGATTTCACACATAACCTTCTCCAGGAAAGTTAAATGACAAAAGGGCAAAGTTTTACTTTACAAGCCATCATGGTATTTCTTCTATAAATATCACTTCTTATAATATCTTTCAGGTTCAGCAACTAAGATTTTCAGCTTCAGCAATGACCCATGCCCATAAAGTTCCACAAATGCCATCTTGCATGGTGAGATGACAATGCCAACCAATGTGTCATGTACTTGTACATAGAGATTCTTAGCATGGTCAGGAGACATATCAACAGAATCACTATGAACACAAAACTCACGTTCCATAATCAGCAAACATACCACCACTAGCAAAGTCTGCATGCTTCTTACATTCCTAGAAGTGCTATGTGTGTCAGAATTAGTTATACCTTTCCCCATAAACATACTATGTGAACAGTGTACATTATTTACAATGGTGGAGGACAGACTGGCACTCTACGTATATACTGATCAGTCTCCCTCTTACCAAACTTTATCCTCTTCAATCTGACCTGAATGCTGTAGCCAGGGTTATATTTCTGTCCAGCCGATTCACCAATGCCTACACCTTCTGACAGTGATTTCAATGGTTACCCATCTGTTACAACGTACAATATAAACTTCTCTCTCTCACCCACAAAGCTCTCCAGAGTTTTGCACCACCATACATCTTTTTCATCATTTCTGGCTATCACCCTACCTATGCTCTCCTTTCTGCAACAGATTTAAGACTAACAGCCTCAATTATCAGAACCTCCCACTTGCATCTCTCATGCTGCTCCAGTTTTCTGGAATGTACTACCCCAGATTAATACCTAGTCCCCACATTTTTAAGTATGCTTAAAAACTACATCTTTTTTAGACAAGCCTATCACCTCTTTTCACTAATCCAACTCTTCCCTTTTCCCTCTTTCTAACTTTTCCTCAGAATCTGGTCCCTACTATTCATCTGTCTCCACATTCTCCATGCACCCAATAGCACTTGGTAAAAGACAGATCCTGGATGATGACCGGATCATACAGCAGTATTTGGAATGGCCAATTTATTATAATGATGGCTGGACTATACATCACAAGTCCTTTTTACCCATTGTGTCCACCCCAAGCTATTTCCTTATATATTATAACCTTGCAAGCAGGGCCCTCAATCCTCCTGTATCTGCTGAACTATGTTTTACTTTTTATTGTCTTTATTGTCTGTAAATGTCATGCCTAGTTGTAAAGTACTGTGGAATATGTTCGCGCTATATAAAATTATTATTATTATTATTAATATTTAGAAATTCTGCAACTAATGTATCTGCTGTGGCACAAAGGAAAGAAAACAAAGCAGCAGTAGATACTAAGAATTTCATGTGAATTTGTTCTTATTTTTTAAACTACAGATAGTTTTGTGTTAAAGCTACCTGCAAATATACCCGCTCCATCAAAGGGTCTGGTCATCTAAGCTAAGAGCTTCATAGGTCCTTACTGTAATGTAGTTAGTTCAGATGATCAGATCCACAACTAAGCTAGAAAATATGTCCATACTAAATAAAAATTATCTCTCAGATGAAATACAAGGTTCCCCTGCCCATTGCATCGGAAAGGAAATCTCCAAATCCAAAAGAACTCTGTGGACAAAGTCCTATAGTTCTTCACTGTCTCTTTATAAATATCCCCCCCCCACCGGGACACTTCCTAAAGGGACAACAAGCTCTTTTTTGTCCTGTATAAGCCATTATAAACTGTATAACACTTAAAGGGAATTTGTCACCCTTTTTTTGGACTATGAGCTGCCGGCAGCGGCATCAGGGGCTTATCTACAGCATTCTGTAATGCTGTAGATAAGCCTCCGATGTAACCTGAAACAGAAGAAAAAGGAGTTAGATTATACTCACCGGGGGGCGCTCCGTTCTTGGTCCGATGGGTGTTGCGGTCCGGCGCCTCCCATCTAACGGTGACGTCCTCTTCTTCCCTTCCTGTCGTGGCTCCAGCGCAGGGGCACTTCTCTGCCCTGTTGAGGGCAGAGCAGAATACTGCAGTGCGCCTGCGTCGGAGCCACGACAGGAAGGAAAGAAGAGGACGGCATCGTATGAAGATGGATCTAAAGGCCCCTTTACATTTAGCGATGCACCAGCGATCCAAACAACAATACGACCCGGTCAGGATCGCTGGTGCATCGCTAAATGGTCGCTAGTGAGCTGTCACACAGGCAGATCTCACAGCGATGCCGCAGCGATACAGCGGTCGTTACTTACCTTTCTGACGCGGCGATCCTGACGTCCTCCTGCCCGCGTCCACGCGTCGCTCGTCGGCGCCAGCAGGAAGCCCAGCAGGAAGCGCCCGACGAGAAATGGAACTGGACGATCTTGCGCGATCAGTGACAGACAGCGAGGGAGCCGGTCGAAGGTAAGTATCACACATAGCGATATCGCTAGCGATATCGCTGCTGCGTCACAAAATCGGTGACGCTTTAGCGATATCGCTGTAAAGGCCCCTTAAATCTTTTTTCTTATCTTTCAGGTTACATCGGGGGGGGGGCTTATCTACAGCATTACAGAATGCTGTAGATAAGCGCGATGCCGGTGCCGTCAGCTCATAGTCCAAAAAAAGGGTGACAGATTCCCTTTAAGCCATTTAAATAATAATAATAATAATAATAATTTTTATTTATATAGCGCCAACATATTCCGCAGCACTTTACAATTAAGCGGGGACATGTACAGACAATAAATTCAATACAAGTTAAGACAATTCAAACAGTGACATTAGGAGTGAGGTCCCTGCTCGCAAGCTTACAATCTACAAGGAAATGGGGGGACACAGTAGGTGAAAAATGCTTGTTAATTCAGGTCTGGCAATTATAATAGGGATTTTCATATAAAGCTGCATGATCCGGTCATCAGCCCGTGTGTTTAAGTGCAATAGACAAGTATCAAGTGCAGTTATCATGTGCATGAAGGGTGTGGAGACAGATGAATAGTAGGGTGCAGATTCAGAATAATATTTGGAAGGAGGGAACAGGGCAAAGTTAGCTTGCTGGGTAGTTGATGTGGTAGGCTTGTTTGAAGAGATGGGTTTTCAAAGCGCGCTTGAATAGGTCAGGGCTAGGTATCAGTCTGATCGCCTGGGGAAGTGCATTCCAGAGAGCTGGAGCAGCACGAGAGAAGTCTTGGAGGCGGAGGTGCGAGGTTCGGATTACAGGGGATGTTAGTCTTAGGTCATTTGTAGAACGGAGGGCACGTGTAGGGCGATAGACAGAGATGAGAGAGGAGATATAAGGCGGTGCAGAACAGTGGAGAGCTTTGTGGGTGAGAGAGATGAGTTTATACTGGACCCTGTAGCGAATAGGTAGCCAGTGTAATGACTGGCACAAGATGGAGGCATCGGTGAAGCGGCTGGACAGAAATATGACCCTGGCTGCCGCATTCAAGATGGATTGGAGAGGAGAAAGTTTGGTAAGAGGGAGACCGATCAGAAGAGAGTTGCAGTAGTCCAGGCGAGAATGAATAAGAGCGACAGTAAGAGTCTTAGCAGTTTCAAAGGTGAGAAAAGGTCGAATTCTGGAGATGTTTTTAAGATGCAGGTGACAAGAGCGACTGAGTGATCGGATGTACGGAGTAAAGGAAAGTTCAGTGTCGAATATGACCCCAAGACAGCGGGCATGCTGCTTGGGAGTTATGGTTGAACCCTCCAGGGTTATTTCGATGTTAGGTAGAGTGAGGTTAGTAGAGGGGAGAAACACAAGAAGTTCAGTTTTAGAGAGATTTAGTTTCAGATAGAGGGAGGACATGATGCTAGAGACAGCAGACAGACAATCCTTGGTATTTTGAATTAGGGTAGGGGTGATGTCAGGGGAAGAAGTGTATAATTGGGTGTCATCAGCATAGAGATGATACTGGAACCCAAATCTGCTGATTGTTTGTCCAATAGGGGCAGTGTATAAAGAGAAGAGGAGGGGGCCTAGGACTGAGCCCTGCGGGACCCCGATAGTAAGGGGACGAGAAGAGAAAGAGGAGCCGGAAAAAGATACAGTGAAGGAGCGGTCAGAGAGGTAGGAGGAGAACCAGGAGAGGGCCGTGTCCTTGAGGCCTATAGAGCGGAGCATAGTGAGGAGGAGCTGGTGATCCACAGTGTCAAATGCGGCAGAGAGATCCAGGAGAATCAGCAGGGAGCAATGACCTTTCGATTTAGCTGTTATTAAATCATTAGAGACTTTAGTGAGGGCAGTTTCAAATATATGAAAAATATGAAATGATCCTGTCACTGGGCTACTTAGATGTTAATTCGAGTCAATTGTAAAACAGGATCAGCTTGTTCATTCCCAATACAGGAATGTGAAGCCATTATTTTGGATTAGATTGACTTCAGAGGATATATATCTTTATTGCTTGTGCAAGGCCATACAGCCATTCATACCTGTTCATTCTGCAGAAATCCATACACTTAAAATACCCGGCCCGTGTGACGTAAAAAGGTGAATTTCCATGTGGGCGATAAGCTGCAGAAATCACTGTGTTTGTCCCATTTATCTGAATTAGGGTTATAGAAATCTATGCTTGCCACCAAAACAGCCCCATTTAGATCAATAAAACTGTAAGTAGCAGCTAAGAAACGAGAGAACATGTGCATTACTATGCATTTCCCTGTATTGTCCCTGCTTTGAGGTCATCGTGAACAAATGATCAGGCGTGTAACATGTCTCATGTAGAGTCTGTAATGTAGGGCTATATTTTCCCAGAAAAAAACATGCAGAATATAGAAAACCAAGTGTATTCTATGGAAACTTTGCCAGCCTAGACTGCAGTTAAAAAGCAGATCCAGCAAGTTCTGGTGTATCTCAGAACAGTAACGTTCATTACATAAGTTGATAGGTATGAAGCGGGGTCTCTGAAGGCCTTTGGAAAATTGCGCACAGACTATTTAATACAAACCAGAAGCCAGTGACTGCTGGATGAATATCGGATTCGTTCCCACATGGGTAATTTAGCAGGCCGTCCTACCTCTCCCGCCCCTCTCTGCTCTCTATTTGCAGATTTGCAATTATAGGGTGGGACTGGGGAGAAGGCATAAAAATGGAGAGTTGAGTGTATTTGGATTATGGGAAGAGTTGCTTCTCGCTGCTCTGATTCCCTCCTCCCTTCTCCTCAGCATGCCTCTACCCCTCCTACGGCATTCTCCAACCACTGCAGGGGAAAGCATGGATGTAAAGCACAGCTTCCCCCCATTCTAGCATCTGCCTTACCCAATCTTGCCTGGGCCAGCTCCAATAACAACATCTGCTTGGCAGCTTTTCAAACCCAGGGATAGTTATCTAACTGGGGCTTTTGTGCTACACTGTTTATTCTATGTGAAGAAATGCCTCCTAGTTGAAAGAGTACTTCAGAAAAAGGCTATGTGCAGCTATTAGCAAGTGAGGCACAGGGCTAATAACCCCCACCTGCTCGTCAAATTAATTATGACAACTCAGTCATTAGAGCACACAAGAAAGAAAACATGACTGCAAGCTTTTCTTAAGAATAAATATACAGTACCAGAAACTGCCAGGACAAAACATGGGGTCCTGACATCAACCATATTTAATGAGCCTGTATCCGATGTGTACAATGCTGTTAAATCATCAGCAGGTAGGACCATATCATGTGTGGAAACAGGGAGAATTGGCGGGAACTGACAGCACGCAGCAGGGGGAGGTGAGTGCTCCGTCCCTCGAGCACCGTAGCAGCGCAGGTCCGCGCTCCAGCAACCCTGCTGCCGCCAGCAGAGACTGTGAACTGATACATACTGCTTGACCATTGGCCACCGTAAAGCAAGGTGCCAAACGCTCCGGGCTCATGAGTACCGCGCGCGTGCCGCCTAAGAAGTACTGAGTGTGTGACCGTGAACTGAATACTGATCCCCCGCTGCATGTTTGTCAAGCCACGTTGGGCTCCGATATTGCTGTGGCCTGCACCTTACCCTCCACAGAACCAGCTGGACTGAGGATCCCGCAGGAGACCCCAGAAACTCACCGCTGCCGGAAGACCGCAGCTTGTCGTTGTCTTCAGGACTACACCGGATTAACCCCGCGCTGACCGTTGTTGGCGCCAACGCTTGTTTCGTGGACTCTACAGTCTGGAAGTCATCGGTTCGGATAAGTGATACCTTAAGAACTGTTGCCGTCATTGCTCCCCTGCATTTTGTCCAAACTGTATACCCGTTATTACGAACTGCCTACATTATCACCGGTTTAACCCCCTATCTCCCTGCGTGGAGTACAAATCTGTTAAAGTAAACTAGGTTAACCCTTGCTCTGTCTCCTGTCCGTCACTGCATCTTGCAAACTGCTCAAATACATCCATCCAATGGACAATGCATGGTGGACCAGCCCATACAGTAAACATAAAGCAATGGGCTTTAAACAGCAAGAAGCAAAACATAACACAATGAAACTACAAAAAAATCTTCTTTGAATAGACCACCTAATGTAGTCAGATTTTCAATCCTCCCTTCTGTATGCATTAAGCAACCCCTAGAAGGTCATTTCCCCCCAGGACCAATGTTTGATCCATTGTATGAAACAACATAGAACTTTAGTAGTGATATAAATGGGCAGTGACTTATTTTGGGTGCTGGTAGTCCCCATAATCCCATTTGTTTTGTAATTGATCAATAATAATGATCTACAGATGGCCACTGTATACAATTCACATTGAATTGACTAGTTGAGATTCAGTTTAAGCCATCTAAGGTCATTTCGGCTGAAATAGCTTAAGGAAAATTATTTCATCAGAAAAATTGAAATAAATACCCTTCAGGAAGATACAAAGCATATTTTGCTTTAAATTTTAGAGGGAATCTGAGGATGAAAACATTTTTTGATTTGTGCCCTAAATGGAGTCTCCAAGATGCAGGTTTAATTTATTATTTGTCATCATTTAATAGGTTCAAAGAGTTTGAGGAAAATATTTTGGCCAATATATTTTGGGCCTAACTCATTAAGACTGGTGTTTAGCGTGCAGGAATAAAATGCAAGTAATTCATTAAGAGGGGTTCGCCACTTAATGATTTAGCCACCTTTTATCACTTGTATGAGGGCTCTGTGCACCTCGCCAGAAATGTTACTCCAGTCAGGACCTGGAATATCACATATGGTGTAAGTTACACCACAACTTTTGATGGATTTAATGGGTGGCTTTTTCCAAGCCCCATCCCAACCCAGGACTGCCCACTTCAGCAGAGCTCACCGAAACTGTCGTGAAAATGCCAAAAGCCACAAATTTTTCAACGTCTGAAGGCGTTTTATGTCGGTATTAGTAGTGTAACGCTGTCTGACTGGAACATGCTCAACACAAGCCAGGAGTCACAGTCACGGAAGAAGCACTCGTTATCCGTTCTCGGTGATAGTATAGGCAGACAGCTACAAAGGACAATGCTGTCTGTCTCACTTAAGTAAAAGCTCCGATTTGTTGTTGTGCAATATTTTGAGCACTACCTACAGAGGATAATGTTTGTGTCTCCATATCCACACACAAAACCCATTTACTACAGAAAAAACATCTGCACATGCTCAACCAGAGCAGGAAAGACCCACTACTAGACGAGCTATATCGCTAGCAGTATTGCAATAGGAAAATATTACAATTTTGAAAATGCATGAAAAATTTCCTGCATTTCTAAGATATTTTACTCATAAGGCATTTACTATTTTTGTAAACCTCTTTAAGTTCAGCTATGGCTTTAAATACGGATGTGACATTTGGCTGCTTATATTCCACTATATGGATAGTAAGACACCAAGAATTGTACATTAATGCATTTTAGCGGCAAAAAGGCTCTCCTTTATAATTGGCCTTATACAATTGTTTCTTCAATGGAAAAGGTTGAAATAATATTTGAACACTTACCGTAAATAAAAATGGAAGATATCTAATTCAGTTCCCACTAAATTATATAATGCCATCTGGCACTAAACTTTGTGCCTGTGATGGAGGTGAGGAGTGGACTAGTGGGTTGTATTTCCGTGGGTATTGTGTATATATTATTATGTTTCACATGTTGTAATTTGACAAAGGATACAATAAAGTTGTTTTTTTTTAAAAAGTACTGAATTTACTATTCTGCCAGTGAGAACTAAATGTGATTATGATTTCTAAAGGATTAACATTCCAAGCCTGAAGCAGATGACAGTACCTCTCAGAAAATAACAAATATGGAGTTCTGATAAATTGTGAACTCGCTTCATAACCTTGCTAATGTTTCCTAATAGACTAACATATTACTGAGAATATCAGGGGGAAAGTGGTAAGCAAATACACCAAAATTCAGGTATTATGTGTTGAAGACACTTTTTGGATGTCTTTTAACCAGAGGCCACGGAGTGTAGATTCAGAAGTGTGCATGGCTTGACATGCAACACGGTGTCACAAAATTGCATCAAAACTTAGGCCCAGGCACACAATAAACTAACAAATAGGGAGTGTACAATTAGAAATCAAGTGTATGAAGATGCACCAAATGTTTCATCCAGCATGATCCACTATGATACATTTGGTGCATTTTAACACTGTAGTCCAAGTTTGTTCCTGGTTGAATTGGGAAGGGGGTAGGTGAAAGTGATTGTTCCAAACCATCTTACAGCCAGCCATCTGCAAAGTGTAGGGGATGACAATATCACAACACAAAACTATGAGAAATCTTGTATAACAAATAACAAACAAGGTCAACCACCTAATTCACCATACCTTTGGTCTACTGTCAGCACAAAATGACTGATCGAAGTACAGGCACCACAGTGCACAGTGTCCAAACAGATGAGTTCAGTGGATCAAACAGTTGAGTGCACCTTCCCAGCTACTTGGTTTCCATCTATCTCCGCCCTTTGCTGGCTCCAGTTACACCAGCACTGTCAATCAAGAAAAATAGTGGTGGAGATAGAAACCAAGTAGGTGGGAAGATGCGTTGAATTGTTTAGCCACACAAGAATGCACCACGCACATTTGCTTGGTTTGAACAGTCATTTTGTGCTGACAGACTCCCTTTAAATGAAATGTCATAATGTTTTCCAGGTTTAGAATATCTTTAAAAGAGAAGTATTATGTGCATCTGCCCCCTTGCATACTCACACGAGTTTAACCAATTTGGTTGCTCTCTCTCCCTACCGCTCTCAGTTCTGATATGAGTTGGAACAACAAACACAAGCCTGAACAAATATTCAATACAAAAAAATTCTCCATTGCAACACAGATATCCTGTAAGTTGGTACGTCCCATAGAGGTCCTTTAAGGACAAGCTGAGGCCATCAAACAACGTGTAGGTTTGTTTAACGCTTCCATTTTCCACGAGCACTGAAAATAAATAAATAATTTAAATGCGGTTACAAAAAAAGAAGAACCCAACAAACGGTTCACTGTAAGGAAGAGAACATTGTGTTTCCCATAGATAATATTACCTGAGGTCATGCACATACCGCAGTGCAGACATAGAGATTGCAGAGGACTAAACAAAACTGCTTCATACCCTTTTGCACTGGAATACCTGACTTACAGCATGGCCTACTTACTCCATTTTTTACTATCTTCAGAGAACTCATTGGGCTTGATTCATAGAGACTGGTGTTTTACATGCCATTTTTAATAAAGGGATTCCTTAATACAACAATTCAAGACTAATTCATTAAAAACTACACGCTACTTAATGAATTAGTCGCCTCTTAGGCTAGTTTCACACTTGCTTTTTTTTGCAGCGCGTTTTTCCCGCAAAAAAACGCATTGAAAAAACGCATACAAAAGCATACAACTGCTGCGTTTTTTTCAAGCATTTTTATGAGCATGCATGAAAAAA